>NC_050579.1:267398918-268026418 GCF_011100635.1 Trichosurus vulpecula | reverse complement strand
AGTCAGTCAACATTTGCTGGGGCTCAGTTTCTTCGTTGGTAAAATTAGAGGCTGGGCTAGATCAGCGGTTTCCAAAGTTTTTTGTTCTATGGATATCTTTCAAAAAAATGTATTGTGAGCCCCCAGGGTGATTTAATATACTATTCATAATATTCTTTTTATCCATTAAGTGGTTATGATAATAACTTTTGTCCCCCAGAGCTCCAAATTAAATTTTATGTTATACAAGTATAAAATTTAAATTTTATTCTACCTATAATTATGAAAACCCTAATTATAAAATTATAAAACTCTAGTCATAAAATAATTAATATTTCATATGGAACATTATATAAGAATAAAGTCATCTAGCAAGGCCTTATATGTTTACTATTATATGTAAGACTTCATATTGATTTTATTTTATAAATTTTGTTGACAATAAATAATATTTTTGATGAAATAAGTTACAAATGGGAAGATTTTTAACATAATGTAATAATCACATGCAAGTTTAACTTTAATGTTAGACATTTTTATTTGAACAAAGATTTGTGATATTTGGCACCATGCCAGACCAAAATGGTCTTAAATCTAGTTCCATATCAAGTTTATTTCTGCATTTCAATTTGAAACAAGAATAAAGTAAAAATTCTTGTTTATAAAAATATGTGGTGGAAAATGGTAGAAGAAATGGTAGAAGAGAGCTTACCGAGCTCTCTCACTAAAGAATGGAAGTTAATTTTTTATATCAAGCCATCTAACCAATCGATGAAAATGAATTGCTAGTTATAAATATTTAAAATATTTAACTTTTCTATGGGCTAATGACAAGCTCTGTGTTAAATAATAAACGTACTTCAAGTTTTTATTTTTTATCTTTATTTTTAACAATGTTCATATATAGACTGACTTTTGTAAAGAAAGAATCTCTTCAAATGTAACTTTCTTTCGTTCCACTACTGACACAGCAGCTACATTCTCACAGAAATTCCACTGACTGACTGATTAGTTTTACCAATTAGTTCATTTGAAAAACCCCCAGAGAAAAGAATAATTACATAAGCAGAGGACAAATTTAAAGCAGAAAAAAGGCTTACTATGGTAGGGAAAGGCAATATGAGGTTTGGGGTTTTTTTCCTGCAATGTGTTTGTAATGGTCCACAATGATTTCAAGATGGCATGTTAATGCATATCCAGAAAACACAGCTTAAACAGCCTAACATTGGCACTGCAAGAATGCAAGTGTTCATACCATCTCAATCATGGAATTACACAGATAATGAGATATGATTCTAGGACAACAGAGAGGAATGAGGGAATTACTCTGTTGCAAGGTACAGAAGAGTGTACAAAGGCTCATGCATCTGACCATCTGTTGGGAATCAGTTTGTGCTTGAATTTCAAAGTCTTGTGGTGGTCTGAAAACAATTTGACGAAAGGCTGAGAAAATGCGAAAACACATATAGGGCAGAGACCTACATGTAATGAGGGCCACATGTGGCAAAGGCTGTCCTTGTCCTTGTCCTGCTCAAAGGGAGACAGAATAGACATCCCTAGCTTCTTCTCCCTCCATCCTTCTCCAAGAGAGATGTTCATTCCTGCCAGAAGGGAAAGCAGGAAGTTGGGGCTAGAGGCCACTCTGCTCTCCTCAGAGAGAAGGAATACTGGGGTAGAATTATATCTGTCTAGCCCCTGAAATATTATTAGTCTAGGGAATATGTTCAAGTTCAGTCTAACATCTGATGACCTGGTCATTATTAGGGGGGAAGCAGGACCCCAAGTTCTATATACAAAGCTTGACTCCTTTCTTAGCAAATATCAGTTCCATAATGAAGAAGACCTGTTTATCCAAATCGTAGCAAAGCAGAAATCTGAAAAGGTAAACATAGGAGAATATATATCCAACCACACAAGGTAAAGGAGCTCTCTTATTGGGAGTGACTCAGCTCAACCAAGAGAGAATCCTTGATCTCACATAAAGGGAAACTCCCTTCAGTCTCTAGTGTACCAAGCTAGGAATAGGGACATGATGGAGACTGCCAGCTCCTCCCACATCTTCCCAGAGTCTTTTCTTTTGGCAACCTGAATCAAGGTTGGCCTCTTCCATCTTCCATCTAGAATCTGGAAGCCACAATCACCCAAAGCAACTCAAAAGTCAAAGAAGATTTGAAGCTTGAAGAGTCCCAAAGAGGACAGAAAGAAGCTAGAGCTCTCCCACTCTCACCACCTCTGCTCTGCCCTTCATTCATCTCCATCAATAAGGAAAGAGCCTCTTACCAATTGGGACAGGGGTTACGTATGAATTTAGAAACTACGAAAGACTAATGCAATCACTGCATGAACACCAAAATTATTGTGCACATAATCATGAAAGTTTCAAATCACCGCAAAAACAAACCTGTAATTCTCCGAACACACATATGCTTATTGTCACAAAGGAAAAACACATTCATAATGCAATTGTGTAATTATTTAGAACTTAAGGAAGTATTAAAGAATTTTTGGTGGGAACCCCTTGTACTATCACCATGAACTATCTCCCAAAGAATTAAAGAACCACTAAATAGGAGTCATTAGACTAGATGCCCAGTAAGCTACCTTCCAGTTACATTTCTGATCCTATGAAATGGATAAGGTAGGTAAGGAGGAAGAGGGTAAAGAAAGAAGAGGAAAATATGAGAGATCAGGATAAACTGTCTACCGAGCAGTTGTGCTGACCTCATTGTCGTATGCCTGTGAAAGCTGGATAGTATACCAGCCAGTATGCCAGGAAGCTGAATTGCTTTCCCTTGAATCATCTTTAAAAGATTCTAAGATCACCTGGCAAGATAAAGTACAGGACACTGAGGTCCTTTCTGAAGCTGAACTGCCAAGCACTCAAACTCTACTGCAGAGAGGCAACTCCAATGGCTGGCCACATTGTTTGAATGCTTGTATCAGCAAGGCAATAACCACAGTAAAGATGATAATTGTCAAAATGCCTGTATGATTCTGTATCGCAAAAATATACGAGACTCTCCACATAGAAGGTAGAAGTAAACCATTTATTCAGACACCAGAGAACAATAGCCCATAAGCCCAATAAGCCCAATCCATCACAGCAGCAAAGAATTTGATACATAATATCACAGCATGGAGCCTCGCCATCCCAAAACCTTCCACCCCCTGCTGGAGCCTTGTCGCCAATGAGCAAAGTTACAGCACAGCATATGCCTGCTCTTTCCCTCAGCTCTAACTGTCATAACCGCTCTCTCAGCATTTCCTGTAACAGAACTTGCTTTTCCTCTCAGCAAGCTCTTCCCACCACGTGACTTACACTTCCTGTGACATAAGCAGGTCACATGGTCTATTAATGGATGGGAAAGATCTTCAAATCTAAATTGCTGTTACGATGCCAAACACACGTTTGCCTAAAAGACTATTTTATGGAGAACTCATACAAGGCAAGCACTCACATGGAGGTCATAAAAAGCAAT
This sequence comes from Trichosurus vulpecula, assembly GCF_011100635.1. NCBI lineage: Eukaryota > Metazoa > Chordata > Mammalia > Diprotodontia > Phalangeridae > Trichosurus > Trichosurus vulpecula. The sequence goes on along the minus strand of NC_050579.1, from coordinate 268,022,960 downwards.
ACAAGGACACACTTGGGGCAGCTAGGTAGCTCAGTGAATAGAGCACCAGCCCTGGAGTCAGGAGGACCTGAGTGCAAATCCACCCTCAGACACTTGACACTTACTGGCTGTGTGACCTTGGGCAAGTCACTCGACTCTGATTGCCCTGCCTTCCCCCCTCCAAAAAAAAAAAAGGACACTCTCAAGTTCTCTCTTTGGAATCACTTGTGTGACAAAGAAAACCTAGCATGGCATGCCCACATCAAAGACGGCACTGTGCTCTTTGAGTGAAGCAGAATTGCAGTGGCTCTAAAGAAATGTGAAATGCACAAATTTAGAGGCATCTCTGCTCCAAATGTTCATGTGGACTATTTGTGCCCAACCTATGATAGAGCCTTCCAAGTTCATATTAGCCTGATCAGCCATAGTAGGACACACTGTACCTTGACTCTAACATAGTGATGTCATTTTGGTCCACTTCAAGAATGAAGGACAACAAACACTGCCTTTTCAAATTCCCATGAGTGTTCTAGTCTAGCATTTCATCATAGCTTTTTTCAGTACTTTTTTAAAAAGTGGCATTTTATTTTCAAATTTGAAAAACTGTTTTTGAAATAAAATTCATCATGGCACGAAATCTGAAGATTTAATGCAAATATAAAGGCTTGATTTAGAAATTTGCTCTGAAACTTTGAGGTATGTCACCTTAATAGCATTCACCTAAAGATGAGCAACTATTTGTTTCATTGATTTAAGCGGGTTTTTTTCCCTTAAATGAGTTTTAGGTTGTTGGGTTTTTTTAAGTCTGTGTAATAATAGGGATAATCTTCAGTGGGAAGACAAGCAAAAAATTCAATTTAAAAAAAGCCTGGAGTTTATGCAATTTTTGTAATAAGAAAAATCACAGCACTTCTGAAAAGATGGCAGAATAAGAAGATGCCAAGGAGCCAGTCTCTTCAAAGTTCTTCTAAATGCAGTCAGAAATCCTTTTTTTTTTATTAAGTTCTAGAAGTCATAAAAACAAAATAAAATTCATCTAAAATACAATGAGCAAATTTGAGAAAAGGCTCTGAAACGATTTTATTTTGTTTAACAAAACAAAAGGAAAATTTGACAATTTGACAAATTTGAAATTTTGACAAGACTGTCAATTTATACTAGAAACAATCTAAGATATATGACAGGATAAGCTTGATTAATGTAATAGACAGTCACACAAAATTAAATGAAAATTCAAACTCAACCATAAATACAATTAAAATATGCTGGAATAAGACAATGAAAAAAATGTTTTTTCAAAAATGACTAAAGGAAACATGATTGGAAACAGGAAAAAAAACTAAAACAAATGCAAAGAACAGCAGACAAATCCAAGTGGAAGAGCAAATCCATAAAGCATTTTTTTAATAAAAGGCAATTCAAGGGAAAACATTTATCTCATTTAGAGGGTTGATCTAGAAGAATAAAGATTAGAATTGCTGGTGTCCTAGAACACATTGGAAAGGAAAGGAAGCAGGACATTATGTTTCAAGAATTTATTTAAGAAACACCACAAATATCAAGAAAAACAACACTGTAAATAAAAAGAATCCACAACATTACAATATGAAAAAAATTAACTTTCCAAAGCACAACACCAAATTTAAAAATTACAGACACACAGACAAAGAAAAAAAATTATTGAACTTCCAGAAGGAAGAAAGAGCATATCCAGAAGTACTTACTGGCATCTCACCCATTTATTTGGGAGAAAGGATGATGACAAAATTTAAATTAGAACTGATTATATAATTCCTAGTTGAACAAGAACGGGCCTAGAGCCTAGAATCTAAGCAAGCTCAAGCATTTTCTTTGAAGGTAAAAGATCATCATTAAATATATGGTACTTATGCTAAAGACTGAGCTCATATGGACCATCCCGGAAGCTTAACCCCACAAGTCAGGTTCTCTTTTTGATGCTGTTCCCACCTCAGAGTACCTACAGGAAAATTTCTAAAAACAAAACGGATATGGCTTATTTCTAGGAGGGTTCCCAAAAAATGGATATCAGGACACTGTGTTGGTAAGCAAAGTGGGCTCTTAGCACTCAGTTCAACCAAGTGCCCTTGAAGAGTTTGGCTTTTGTTTCCTTTGAGTGATTCAGTGTATTTCATTGAGTCTTACTAGGTGCCAAGCCCCAGGACCAAACCCCTATTAGGTGCTAAGCCTACGTGGGTGTGAAGCTCCCAGGGTACTAAGGGGAGGTGCTAACTCAAGAGCCAATCATAGGAGCCTAAGTTCTGGTCATTCAGATGACATTTGATGACGTCTGAAATGCTATAAGAAGAAAAGACAGAGCCATTTGAGCAGGGCTCTCACTCATGGTGGTGAGGTGATGCAGAGACCCCGGGCAGCTGTAGCTAAGAGCCCTCCAGCTTGTAACCTGGATGTTGGGACTTTGTTAAACTCTGGTAACTATGTACTGGGATTTGAATCAGACAAGGTCTGTCTGTCGATGTTTGTAATTTGTTTGTATTTATTCTGAAGTTCAGGGTGCTGGCTTTTTCCCCTGAACTAAGTGAGTGATATTTGTATGCTGAATTAAAGTAAGCTTGTCAACGCCTTAAAGTTGCTTTCCTTAGTAAAGCAGATTAAAAGAACCTGGGCTTTTGCAGCATGCTGGCAGCATTCTTGTTGTTGGGCTTGTGTTGGTCTTTCAGCCCCACGATAGCTGCTAGCCAGATTGTTGAAACAGATGTCCTCTCACAAAAATATTTTATATATAATAATAGTGGCAGGTATGGGATGCCCTATAGAAAATGCCAAGACACAAAGGACTCAAAGGCACACTTGAACAAATAGGGAAAACAGAAAACATCTCCAATAGGCCATATGCATTGTCTCTCCCATTAGAACATGAGTTCCTTGAGGGCAGAGACCATATTTTTGTCTTTCTTTGTATCCCCAGCCCCTTACCACCCAATCACTGCCTTGTCATGGGGGAGGGGTTTGTGTAGCTGGATAAAACAATGAGCTATACCATGCAGGGTTACCCAGGATAGACAGGTCATAGTGGATCACAAAAGGTGATACATTGGAGAAGGATAAAACAAACCACTCCAGTATTTTTGCCAAGAAAACCCCATGGACGGCACTAAAAAGATGAAAGAAATGACATCATAAGATGTCCCCTTGGGTTGGAAGGCAGAAGCACTGGCAACAACAAAGCTGGTAGAGGTGCTGGGATTACAGCTGAACTAAGTGTTCCACTCAGCGTGCCAGCAAATTTGAAAAACAACATTGGCCACTGGAATGGAAAAGATCAGTTCATGTCCCAGGTCCTAAAGAAGGGCGATGCCAAGGAATGTTCAATTTACTGAACAAGCGCATTCATTTCACATGCTAGCAAAGTTATGCTTAAGATTCGGTGGACTAGGCTCTAGCAATATCTGAATCAAGAATTATCAGAAGAGCAGGCTGGTTTTCAAAGAGGCAGAGGAACTACAGAGATCAAATTGCCAACAATTATGGATTATGGAAGAAGCAAGGGAGTTTCAGAAAAGCATCTACACTAAAGCCTTTAACTGTATAGATCACAACAAAATGTGGCAAGTCTTCAAAGAGATGGGAGTGCCAGATCATTTTACTTGTCTCCTGAGGAACCTGTATGTGGACCAAGAAGCAATATTTAGAACTGAACATGGAACAACTGATTGGTTTAAGATTGGAAAAGGAGTATGACAAGGCTGTATATTGTCACCTTATTTATTTAACTTGTAAGCAGAATACACTATGCAAAATGCCAGGCTGGATGAATCAAAAGCTGGAATTAAGGTTGCTGGGAGAAACATCAACAATGCCAGATATGCAGACAATACCGCTCTGATGGCAGAAAGCGAAGAGGAATTAAGAAACCACTTGATGAGGGTGAAAATGGAGAGTATGAAAGCCGGCTCAAGCTTAACATTGAAAAAACTAAGATCTTGGCAACTGGTCCTATCATTTCCTGGCAAATAAAGGGAGAAGACATGGAAGCAGTATCAGATTTCATACACTTGGTCTCAAAGATCACTGCAGACAGCAAGTGCAGCCATGAAATTAAAAGACATTTGCTATTTGGAAGGAAAGTTATAGCAAATCTGGACAGCATACTAAAAAAATAAAGACATCACTTTGCCAGCAAAGATCCACATAGTCAAAGCTATGGTTATTCCAGTAGCAATGCATGGCTGACTGTTGGAGTAGAAGGAAAACTGAGTGCTGCCGAACTGATGCTTTCAGATTGCAGTGCAGGAGAAGACTTTTGAGAGTCCCTTGGACAGTAAGGAGATCAATCAATCAATACTTAAAGAGATTAACTCAGGCTACTCGCTGGAAGATCAAATACTGAAGATGAAGCTTAACTACTCTGGCCACATAATGAGAAGATGGGACTCATTGGAAAAGACTCTGATGTTGAGAAAGATTGAAGGCAAAAGGAAAAGCGGACAGCATGAACTTGGACAGACGTTGTGAAATTGTGGAGGATAGAAGGGAATGGTATATTATGGTCCATTGGGGTCACAAAGAGTTGGACATGACTGAACCACTGAACAAAACAATGGGGTAGCACAATTTTATACCCATCACATTGTCAGAAATAATTGAACTCTGTTTTTTAAATCAGTAGGGCTTTAGGGAAACATATACTTTCATAAATTGTGGGTACAATTGTAAAATTTCAACCAGGTGGTTAAGTGGATCAAGCATAGGTCTTAGAGTCAGGAAGACCTGAGCTGGAATCCAGATTCAGACATTCACTAGCTGTGTGGCCCTGGGCAAGTCACTTAACCTCTCTGCTTCTTTTTTTTTTTCAATTTCTTCATCTGCAAAAGGGACATGACAATAGCCCTAACCTCACAGAGTTGTTGTGAGGGTCAAATGAGTTATCATATGTAAAAGCACTTTGAAAACCTTAAAGAACTGAATAAAGCTAGGTGGCACAGAGAGCAGAGCCCCAGACCTGGAGTCAGGAGGACCTGAGTTCAAATCCAGTCTCAGACACTTGACACATTTATTAGCTGTGTGACCTTGGACAAGTCACTTAACCCCAATTGCCTTGCCTCAAAAAAAATTGAATGTTAGCTGGCTGTTAGGGCAGCTGGATGGTACAGGGGACAGAGTGCTGGGCCTAGAGTCAGGGAGACCTGAATTCAAATCCAGACTCAAACATTTACTAGCTGTGTGACCCTGTAACCTTATTTGCCTTGGTTTAATGAGCTGGAGAAGAAAATGGCAAACCACTCCAGTATCTTCGCAAAAAAAGCAACTTAAATGGGCTCACGAAGAATTGGACACGACTGAAAAACAACTAAGGAACAATTGTTACTGTTGTCAAGAGCAATTTGACGGCAGAGTAAAAACTGATTTAATCCTTTGGACCAGCAGTCCCCTCGCTGAGAACGTGTCCTAAAGATATGACTCTACAAAAATCTCCCACCAAAGTCCTCCAATCACTTCCCACTTTAATAATAAGATGACCTGAGTATATCCGAGACCATGCCTATGGAACACAAGCTATGACAGGGTCATACAAACTGGAAAGACTGCGCCTAACCAAGCAGAGAGAAACTCACCTCCAACAGACTGGCCATGAGGTGATAAATTCTTTGAACTTGGAAACCCACAAAGTAAAACAAAGAAAAGAATAGAATGGTTTTCAATACCGTATGTCCCATGCCTGTTTCTGCAGTGACACTAAAGGGACAGAAAAAGGGGGGAGAGGATGCTAAGAACAATTTATTTAAAAATTACAAGGTTTTTTAGACCGCCTACCAACATTAACTACAGGTATGCGAGATGTGAAAACTGTGTTCGGTGATAAAACGACATCATTGGAGGAACTGCAGCACAGGGATATTGACATTCCTGTTAGAAATGTAGCCAAAAGACATAAAGAAGGTGTCGCTAAATGACTCCCAAATAAGGGAGTTGGCAGTGTTGATGATTTTGCCTTGAAAGTCTCATGATGAGTTTAAGCAGAAGGATTAGCAGGAGGATAAGGGAGCTTCTGTGATAATACTTGTTACAGAGAATGAAGAGGTTGAGAAACTAACAAAGAACTTTACAAGCCTCTCCAAACCAATATCTACCTTGCTACGTGGTGAATTAAATGTGGAAGTGGTCACTAGGGAGAAGGGGAAGAGAGAGAGACAGAGACACAGAGGGAGAGATGAAAATGGACATGATAAATATAAATAGACATGAATATGGCTCAAGATATGGTTATAATATAGATATTGATATAAATACAGATATAGATGGCATATAGATATATAAATGCAGATATTTATATGGATGATATAGATTACTACATTATATCAAGATATACACATGGAAATCTGTATGAATATGAAGATAAATATCATTTAGATATCGATATAAGTATCAACATTGATAGATTATATCAAGATATAAATTTAAATATAGATATCATAGATATGTGTACATGTATATATATATATATATGTGTGTGTATGCATCTGTATTTATTTGTGTATTCATGTGTTCCTATACATACACATACAACACACATATATTTTTATATGTATATTTATGCCAGAAAATATGGTTCAGGATAAAAAATGCTTTGTATGTTATTAATCAACCTCATGCCTCTAAAGGTATACTAGAACTGGGAAGAACTTTAAATAACAAGCAAAGGAACTTGTACTTAATGCTAAAGAAACAAAGGGAACCATTGAAAGTTCTTGAGCAGAGGAGTTAGACTTGTACTTCAAGATGATTATTTTGACTGCTTTGTGGAGAATGAATTAGAACAAAGGAAAAATAGCAACTGGGAGTACAATTGGGAGGCTATTGCAACATTCCAAGAGAGAGATAATTAATGCCCAAATGAGGGTGGTGGTCCTGTGAATAGAGAAGAGATGTCTGTAAGACACGTCATGGAGGTAGGATTAACAAGATGCGAAGCTGATTGGCTACAATGAGGAAGGGAGAGGGAAGGGGCACAGATGAGGTTCTGAGGTTGTGCACCTGAGTGACTGGAAACATAATGTTGTCCTCAACAGGAATAGAAAAGATAGGAAGAGGAGTGGGATTAGAAGGAAAGGGAATTAATTTCCACTTTGGATTTATTGAGTTTTAAATTTCCTATGGTCGGTCCTATGACTCAGATCTGTGTATTTATCCCACCTAATAATAAATTGTAAGACCCTTGAGGGTAGCACCTGTGTGTTTTTTCACCTTCCAATCCCTAGCACAGTATCTCATTGGCCCTTAATAAAGGCTTACTACATAATATTTGATTTCATTGCAGGTGACATAAAAGAGTATAAAAGACCAGGATTATCATGTAAGTTTTCTGACTTTCCCCTGGTTCCATTATGCATCCTCTGTTGGGTTTAGGGAGCTTCCCTGCTCTCCTCATTCCCTTTCCCCCAGTCTGTGATAGTCTGAGGTGCTTCCCAATCTTCTCTCCTTTCACATTCCCAAGAATCCCTCCTAAGATAATTAAGTTTGGCAAAGCAGAAACCCATGAGATTTTCATCAATTAAAAAGCAAGACTGGGGAAGCAAAACCACAGCAAAGGCTTCTTGACTCCTCAAGTTTCAGCTATAACTAACATGGAGGGCTGGGTGTTTTTGAAGGTTCCACTTCTGATATTTCCTCCCACCCACCACCCCCAATCCATATCACTGGGAACCATTACTTCCCCACTGATTTATTTTTTTTTTGTTTGTATTTTAGTGGGAACAGCAGATTCCAACGGTAAGTTCCTCCTTGGTTTCTTAACTATGCTATGTCTTGATCTGCTTTCGTTTCTGAGAGTGCAGGTAAGTCCCCTAGAAGGCTTTCTTATCCCTGTCTGCTCCCATTTCCAGCCATGCCATACTAGAAGCCCTTACTTTTCCCTAACTGCCTCATTCATTCAGTATATAGCTAACTCAGAGGGTCTCTAAATTTTTGGGAGGAAACTTTGCCATTTTGCCGTTTTCATTTCCCTAACGATTTATGAAAACTGCATATGTGTGAGCTTGTCCTCCCGGCTTCCCCCCGGCTTACAGCCAGTTCCTCCACGCCTAACCCCAAGCAGGCTATTTCAAATGTTCTCGAAGAGAACATCTGGCAAACCCCCTCTATACTAGACATACTCTTGAGCTTAGAGACACCGAAAAACCCCTTCAGTTAATATGAATCATAATCCTAGCAATTTTGCCCTCGTAATGGTCCAAATGATATGTAAATATTAAAGGATTTTCCCAAACTAAATGAAACCCCAGTTTACTGGCCTTGAACAAGAGCCTAGCAGAAGAGACTAGCAGAAAACGGGAACTCTCTAGCCTCTCACCCATTCTGCCCCGCCCTCTGCAAGGCATGGCATTCATCTCCACCAATCAGGAGGGTTTGGGACAAGGGTTACATAAAGAAAAAGAGAAAGAAAAAGGCAAATCCAGAGGGAAAGGAAAAAAAATGTGAGGTTGGAGGGAAAGAAAAAAAAACCGTATAAGTGGAATAGAATCTTACCTCTTCTGAAGGATTTCAGTGCCCCGTACAAGAAAGAAGGGAGTGGCCCTTTATCCAGCCCAGAACCTCCTTCCTCCTTCCGGTTACCAGATTAAAAACAGACCTGGAATAATCAGTCTCAGGAAACTTTCCATGTAGCTGCTGTGTGTGAGTGTGTATGTGTGTGTGGTGTGTGTGTGTGTGTGTGAGAGTGTGAGTGTGTGTGTGAGTGTGTATGTGTGTGGTGTGTGTGTGTGTGTGCGTGCGTGTGCGCGCGTGTGTGTGGTGGGCCTGAGGGGCGACCGAGAAAAGGAACTAGAACTCCCTGTGGGTCTGTTTCTTTTATTTGGACTAGAAGGATTGTGCTTGGGAAGTGTGCTCTGTTTATGCCAAACCCTAATGAGTTTGGGTTTTTTCTTGTTTGTATTTTCCAGTGTTTCACGGCACCCATCCATAAATTCCATATATTAATCAACTCTTAACCCCTGTAGTCTCTACAATGTTAGAAGGACCGTCGTCTTAAGCTGCTGCTTCCAGTTCCAGGGGTGCAGAGACTCAGAGCTCATTTTAACAGTCTTTTGTATCCCCATTACCCAGTATCCTCCCAAACTACTGCTGATTTGGGAGAAAGTAGAACCCTCTAATCAACATAAAGAACAAAGAGTAGAGGGAAAGTCTCCTGACTGTGCTTTATAGTGGCCTTTCTCAAAGTAAGGAAGGACTTTTTAAATTGATGAAAAGGTCTGAAGAAAAGAAAAAAAATGAGAGAGGATTAGGAGGGAAACAAAGGCCACACAGTTTAAGCTGGAATGAAACTTTATCGCCCCAAGAAGACGCTTAGGACTATGCAATCAATTAAAAGACAGATCCATTCTTAGAAGATTTGCTGGGTTGGCTCTCACGCACCTTGGGAAAGGCGATTACCCAGCATGCCACCTGGGAGCTTCTTATTTTAACTAATTATTCTTTCAAATGAGTTACTTGAGCTCTGTCATTTCTATATTACTGAAAGACTGCAAATACCATCAACACCATCTAAATGTATTGCCCTGGAGAAAAGTCCTAATGGTCCCAGCCTAGTTGTGGCTCTGGAAAGAATAAACCACCCCCTCTCCTATATAGATCTCAGACTGAGCGACAAGCTGAAGCCACCGACAGCGCAGGGCCTGGCACATAGTAGGTGCTTAATAAATGTTTATTGATCTAATTAATAACAGTGGATGAAACCATCCCACCCCATTATACTGAAGTTAACATGAAAGGGCACCATCTGAGAGTTCCATTACTGACATCCAGCCCCCCAAGAAAAAGTGTGTTCTCCTTATAGCAGATCATCTTCACTGACTTTTCTGTTTGTGTTTGCCTTTTAGCTAGACCTAGGGGACCCATCAATAAGTTCTTTGTCCTATGTTTCTAATGCCTCAGTCCCCTTCAGAATCTAAAGGGAGCCTTACACTACACTAGCTGAAGGACTTTGAGTCTCAGAATTCCTTGACCTCTCTTGATTCCTCGATACCCAGAGTCCCCCTAGGTTAATCTACAACTCTCTCCTGACTTTGAGTCGACTCCAATATCTGCAGGGAGCTGAGCCTTATACTGGTGGCAGTTTTTTGAAGTTCACATTTCCTTGATCTCTCTTGCTTCCTCAGTACCCAGAATTCTTCTAAATTATTAAGAATTGAGGAAAGTGAAAACCTTGGCACCATAATAGGAGATAATGAATGATCTTGATATATCAAAGCATAGCCAACCCTGCATGTGGTGATCCTCAGGGAGGCAGTCTTCCTCAAGACAGAAATTACACCCTGACTTCTTTTGTTTTTCAGAGGTCTCTCAGAAGACACACAGATTATTACGTAAGTTGCCTATGTCTCAATTTGAGTATCACTTGTTCCCTTACAGTCCCAAAAGTCCTCCCCGACCTTTATATTTATCTCCTTCTAGTTATGCAATTGGTCTAAAATCTATATGTCTCAGATTTGGGGCCGGGGGGCCTGTGATTCTATTACCGACAATGCCCTAAGCCGGAGACCAGAAGGCAAGTTTTAAAGTCCCTGTACCTAATACGTAACTATGTGACTTTGTTGTGAGGATCCAATGAGTTAGCATATATAAAGTGCTTTGCAAACCTTAAAGTGCTATATAAATGACAACTATTATATCATTATCTTTCTGATTAGTTAGCATGGTTTTTCTTTCTTTTTTTAAAATATTTATTGTTTATTTTTAATATTTTTTTAAATTTTGAATTTCAAATTCTCTCCCTCCCTCCTGCCTCTTCCCCACCTTTTGAGAAGTTAAGCAATGTATCAATTATACAAGTGAAATCATGCAAAACATATTTCCATATTAGTCTTATCTCAAAAAAAAACAAGAAAAATGAAGAAAGTAAGAAAACTATATTTCAATTTGCACTCAGACTTCATCAGTTCTTTCTCTAGAGATAGATAGCACTTTTCATCATGCATCCTTTGGAATTTTCTTGGATCATTATATTATCAGAGGAGCTAAGTCTTTCACAGTGATGATCATTACAACATTGCTGTGACTGTGTACCTTCTGGTTCTGCTCACTTCACTTTGTATCAGTTCAGACAGATCTTCCCATACCATGGTCCTTCTTAGGGTTGAGAGTGGGGAAGAGAAAGTTCATGCTCCTGGGGGAGACAGTCAAGGAAAAGTAAACAGTTCATGACCTTTCACCATAACTTCACCATAATTCGTTTATGCTTAGTGGTAACAACAGAGGGTTTTTTCCTCCAATAGTTCTATGGTTGAACTTCACCTCTGGTTTTGTGTTTTGGTTTGTTTTTTTGGTTGGTTGGGTTTTGGTTTGGGTTTTTTGGGGGGAGGGGGGCTGGTGGGTTTTTTTGTGGGGAGGGGTCGGTCCTTAGTTATCTACTCTGCTGTAAGATTCTACATTCTCTTGGCAATAAGGAAAGAATCCTCATTGTTTGTTGAATTTAGATGACCTTGAAGTTCCAAGCAGTCAGGCAAACTTAGGGAAAAAATGGAATATAACAGCTACTAAATTCTCAGATTAGCCACAAATGTCTCTTTATTAGAGTGATTCAAGTTAAGTAATACAAACCAAGGATATTTCTGGCACATAAACTACTTGCCTCACATCTATAAAAGCCATTTTTCCCTGAATTTCCTAATCATACTTTAAGGTTTCATTTGTACTTTTCTTTCTTGGAGGAAAATAAATAGTAATCATCCAATTTTTTTTAACCAACTTTATACAGTTATCCCCAGCTTCTTATAGATAGTCTTCCTCCCCAAAGCTGCTGCTGCTGTTGATGACGATGTAGATGTTGAAGAAGGAAGCAATTCTGAATGCATTTACCTGTGTAAACAATGCTTTAAATTGTGGGTTGGTTCTCTGTTTGCCAGCCAGACTCTAAAAGTCCTCTTAAACTTTGTCTATAAAATCAGAACATTACTTATCTGGCCTACCTCCACAGGACTGGTATGGATCAAATAAAAGGACATTTGTGAAACTACTTTTCCACTTTCATTTCCAGGAAAATGTGGCCAAGTTCAAATACACTTTGCACTCTACTAAATAAAGATGTGGGGTGCTTTGTTAACAAACTAAAGGGCTTCCCAGAACTGAAAAGGGGCAGGGAAAGAGGGAGGATGTAGAAAGGATCTGAGAACAAGGAGAAAGGAAGAAGAATTGAGGAACAGAAAGAAAAAGGAAAAGGGAGAGAGGAAGGACAAGGGGTAAGGAAGATGAGAGGGAGAGCAAAGGGAAAGACAGAAAAAAAGAGGTAAGGAAGGAGAATTATGTAGCTGTAGACAACCCATGCCGGGCTTTGTGACTGGCCATTTCTAAATCAGATGGAGATAAATTCCCAAAGAAATGTGCTTTTCTGAGGAGATTCTATAGCTTAGAGTCAGAATCAATAAACATTAAGTGCCATGTGCCAGGTTCTGGGCTAAGTGCCGGAGATGCAAAGACAGGCATAAGACAGTCCCTGCTTTCAAGGAGTGCACAGTCTATTGGGGTAATCAATACATAAAAAGAAGCTGAAAAACTAGAGAAGGTTGGGGGACCTAGATGAAATCCTGCTACCTGGGTAGGAAATAATCTATGCAAGTGACAGTTTCAGACTTGATTTCACCTTGTGGAATGATGAGTTTGTGGAGATCATGAAGTCCAGGAAAGCAGCTGAATGGGAAGTGATAAGGTGAATTCTCTGGGTACTCTACTTAAAAGGCGGAGGATCTAGCAGGGGTGGGGAACCTGCAGCCTCGAGGCCATATATGGCTCTCTAGGTCCTCCAATGCAGCCCTTTGACTGAATCCAAACTTCCCAGAACAAATCTCCTTAATAAAAGGATTTGTTCTGTCAAACTTGAACTCAGTCAAAAGGCCCCACTTGAGGACCTAGAAGGCCGCATGTGGCCTCCAGGCCACAGGCTCCTCACCCCTGATCTAGAAAAATCTTTCCAATCAGGATAGTAGTTTTGTGGAGTAGTATTTTAGAGTACAGAAGCCCATGAACTCTGACCCCAGGGAAAGGAATTGCCCACTAGTGTTTGCAAGAATGTTAAAGACCAAAAGGACCCCTTCAATCAGGCAGCACCAAGGTGTGATTCCCTCTCCCGGTCACCACAACCAAAAGGCTCATTCAGACTGTAGAGAAAGTTGGTGTGCAGGCACCTTCCTGAATTCAGCCGGAGAACTATTGGAGGAATAAACCTCTGCTATGACCACCAAAGGGTCGCTAGGTGACTCAGTGGATAGAGCATCAGGCCTGGAGTCAAGAAGACCTGAGTTCAAATGTGACGTCAGATACTTACTAGCTGTATGACTTTAGGCAAGTGACTTAAACCTATTTGCCTCAGTTCCCTCATCTGTAAAAATGAGCTGCAGCAAGAAATGGCAAACCGCTCCAGCATCTGTACCAAGAAAACCCCAAATGGGGTCACGAAGGGTCATGAAATGACCACCAAGCATAAACTGAAGAGTTATGGAGAAAGGTCATATGCTACTCACTTTTCCTTGACCATCTCCCTGGGAACATGACCTCTATCTTCCCTAAGAAAAACAGTAATAATTAATCAGAAGGATAAGGGTATGCTATTAGCTGGTATTTAAATAGCACTTTAATGTTTGCAAAGTACTTTACATATGAGTTAACAACCCTATGAGGTAGGTGCTGTTATTATCCCGGCTTTACAGCTGAGTAAACTGAGACACAGAGAGATAAAGTGATTTGCCCAGGGTCCCGCAACTGGTAAGTGTCCGAGGCACATTTAAAACTCTGGTTTTCCTGACTCCAAGCCCTACTACCTATCTACTGAGCCAAGCAGCTTACCTTAAAAGGATGGTCATTTAACCTGAGTATAGTCATAGCATTTTAAATTGAGAGATGAAAGGGATTTCAGCGCCCATCCAGTCTACCCCCTCCCCCACTCCATTTTATAGATAAGGAAACTGAGTCCTGGCAAAGGAGTTAACACAGGTGGTAAGTATCAAAGACAGCATTTGAACTCAGGGTTTCAGACTCCAAAATTAGCAATCTTTCCTTTTTGCCCATCTGTCTCCTTTCCTTAGAGGAAATTATATCTTTAACAATAGATGAGAAGCAGCAGAAGGAAGAAGTGGGCTTTCTTCTAGGTGCCCTAATTGAGAGGTGAGGGGGAAAGGGGCTGTCCCCAACCTCAGGTTGCAGTATTGCGGAAGATCTCCTAGATTTCCCTATAACTTACACCAGGGCTATCCAACCTTAGGTTTTTATTGAAACAATAGACGATATATTTCGATTTGCCATTTTAGGGAGAGCTCTGTGGTAGCTCGGCTTCCATTACTAAAGCATGTATGTAAATTTCTATACTTGTAGGCAGGCCACATAAATCACACTGCGGGCCTCATGCGGCTGGCAGGTCACATTTTGGACAGCCCTGACTTACACCAATTAGATGCTCTTCCCCAGAAAGAATGTCAGTGGAAAATGTGTTCTTGAGCCAGGCAACTGAACTAACCTATTTGGGTTTCTTTTCCGTATCTATCATTTTCATTATTACTGTTATAATACATGATCTCCTTTGGTCACCTTCCTAGAACTTGAGAGATGAAAGGGGCCTTAGAGAGCATATAATCCAATCCCTTAATTTTATAGATGAAGAAATTGAGGTCTGGACAGGTTAAGTGAGTTGCCTAAGGGCACACAAAAGGGAGGTTGAAAAGGTAAGACTAGAATCCAAGTCTTCTGGGGTCTCTTAGGCTCGCCAGAGCTTTTTCCACTACACCAAGCTAGTTCTCTTGCTGTGACGCCTCATCACTCCAGATGTCCATGCTAAGTTCTTGTTCACAATGTGTTGTGATCTTCTTATTCCAACCATGCGCCTCTCCTTTGTCCTATGTGTGAATTCATGATGTTGAATTCATTAGAGACTATGGAGTTCCAGGACTTGCAACCATATACCAAGACTGGGAAAATACTGGTATTATAAAGGGAAGCCTTCATTTCAGGGAAACGTTGGGGTAGGTATAATTAAAATAATTTTACCGTATCACAAAGGTTATCTCTTTCCTCTCTTCTTCCTCTTTTTCAATTCTGGGATCGATATGTTGTCTAAGACAAATACATTGGGGTGCCACCATCCTATGTCATCCAGCAAACTGTGTATCATAGTCAATCAACCAAAGAGCATTTATTAGCAGCTAAGTACAGTGCTGCGCACTGGGGATACAAGAGCAAAAACGGAATTGTCCGTGCCCTCAAGGAGTTTACTTGCTATCGGGAGGAAAAACATGTACATAAATACAAGTATATACAAAGTAAAGGGGGCAGGGGAAGCAGGTGGGAGGAACTGGAAGGTGTCACTTGAGCAGTTTTGAGAAGTACATTCCGGAGATGGGGTACAGCTAGTGCAAAGACATGGAGGCAGCTAGGCAGCGACTTGGAGTCCGAAAGACCCGAGTGCAAACCCTGCCTCAGACATTTTGTGATCCTGGGCAGGTCACTTAACCTCTCAGCCTCAGTTTCCTCATCTGTAAAGTGGAGATAATAACAGTACCTACTTTGCAGGGTTGTTGTGAGCGTTAAATAACATGTGTAAAGTTCCTTGCAAACCTTAAAGAGTCATATGAATACAAGATAATGATGACAAAGATGATGATAATGACGATGAAGATGACTACAGGTAAAATGTCCTGTTAGGAATAGCAAGAAAGTCCGTGGTCTGAACAACAGGCATTCTTCACCCTCTTGCGTTGGGGTTTTTTTCTCTGTTATTTACAGGCCAGATTCTTTTGAGTGGTTGTGGCTCTCATCCAGGAAACTCTGCAGTGTTCCAGAATTTGATAAAATCGGTACAATGTCTGCTAACAGAAAGATCTGGAGCACCTCACCAGGTGTAGGGAATATCTCTGTGACACGGATTTTATGCCGTATTTCCTCCACAATAGTGGCAAACACCTTAGGAAGCTTACATCTCACTGTTTCATACCTCCTCTGATATTAATGATCACAAAGTCATCAAACAAGGTCATCCTTGTTATTTCAAGAATTCTTGAATAATGTTGATATATGCATGGGGCTATATTGTTAGAGGAAGGCATTTAAGGTGGCCAATAAAATTAAATGTTTTTGCATAGTGAACAAACAAGTATAGTCGGATCTTGAACTCTCTTTATCCTTCAGTTAATTCTATGATGATTAATATGTTTGACTTTGGAACTTCACTTCTGAGATGGAACCAATTCTCTTCTAACTTAGCTAGGATGCTCTTAAGGTTCCTTAATAGGTGGAGAGAATGTTCTCATAAAAATTTTATGTAGAGGGAAAATAGTCATATAAGTCAGTAGTTAATGTTCTCAGGCATCTTTTGAGGGATAAATCTGAGGTTTTATTTTAATGCCTTTGGCAACTTCTGCTTCAGATGCCATGAGACTCTACCTCAATGCCCTCACATTTATATAACCTCCAATTGAAGCCTCTTCTGTGTATACAGAATCTAGTCCATCTATTTTTCCCACATCAGCTCTCTTCAGGGTTATCTCTACACCCTCTGTAAGCATATCTGCGATGGTGATACTAGAATCCAAGTGTGATGGCTCCACTGTACTGGATGGCAAAAAAAAAAAAAAGTTTGCTATAAAAATCTTTGTACATTTTTTCCATTTTTTATCTGTTTATTCTTCCCCTTCCACTTTCATCATTAAATGCCTTTGCTAAGTTGAATACCTTTCCCTATCTTGTCTGCTTCTCTCTCTAGGTGATATGGGGACTTGAGGTTCAGTTTCCTTTGTTTCCCCACTACTCTAGTGTAACCCAAGTTCCAAAGCCCATTGGTATGGGACTTTGTCCTGACTGGTGGAGATCAATGGCCCAAAACTGTGTGCGGGGTAGGACAGAGTTGGAGAGCAAAAGAGAAGTGAGGCTCTTTGAGTCTTCAGGTTCTTCAGGCTTTGAACACTGTACTCACCAGACAATGTCCACACCTGTGTGAGGAGTGAGGCAGAGTCGGTGAAAGCGAGCAAAAGGAGGGCAACAGGCTTTCAAATCTCTTCAGTGTCTTTGGGCTCTGAAGCTTCAGGAGGTTCTGTCTTCCAGTTTCAAGAGAAAAAAATGGAAGATGCCAACTGCACTTAAGTTTGCTGAAGGAAAAAACTCTGGGAAGAAGCCAACACGAGAGCAGCTAGCAGCCTCCATCATGTCCCTGCCCCGGCTTGTTGCAATAGAAACTTTAAAGGATTCCCTCTTGGGTGAGATCTCTTGGTTGAGCAGAGTTTTCTTGTTCCCAGTGGAGGAGATCCTTCACTCTGTTGTCTGCTGTATGTTCTCTGATGCGCACTTTCTCTGGTTCCTGTTTTGCTGTCCACTTGGATAAATGGGTTTCTTTGCTACTTCCTATGTTTGCTCATTATGGAATTGGTATTTGGGAGGAAGGGAGTCAAGCCTTGGATCTAAAGTTTGGATCTCTCTTTCCCCATTAAGAAAAAATGATCAGAGGTTTAACTTGAACCTGAAAACCACATCCCCTGAATCGGGGGGGGGGGGGGGGGGGGGAGGAGTGGGAGGGGCCTGCAGCCTCAAAGCTGAAGGTTCCACACTCCTGCAAACTAATAATATTTAAGGAAGCGAATTCTAGCCCAGAGAAAAGCAGCCCCAATTTCAATCTGGCCCCAATCTCCTGCTTCCTCTCCTGGCAGGAAATAAATTCTCCCCTGGAGAACGGTGGGGGGAAAAGAGGCCAGTGATGTCTCCTCTGCCTCTCTTCAATCCACACAACAATATTCTGGCACTACATGGGGAATATGCTACATGAACATTGACTCAAATCATTGCTGAATCTACAGAGAATGGAAACTTCACTGATTAACATAAAGAATATTTTCTTTGGAAAATCCCTCTGTCAATGATTATGATGACCTGTCAACAACAAACAAGGATAGTAGGGAGAGTAGGGGACAAGAGTGAGTAAAAGCAAGTGGGATGAGAGAAACAGAGAGAAAAATGAGATTTAGCTAAAATAAGATCTTGAAAATACCTTCAAGAATTTTATTCTTGGTATTGTATTATTGTATTATTCTAAGGTATTGTAGAAGGGGAAGAAAGGACCTAGAAGCCTCTGACCTGGGCTAAACCTACCTTTTTCTGGTCCCCTTGTCTGAGAAGACCATAAAGCAATATTATGTATGACCCAGAGCTGCATCATTATTGCAAGGGATGCTTCCTCCCCCACAACACTGCACTGCAGCTGATACTGAGGGCTCAGTGTTACTGAATGTTTTATTTTTATTTTCTTTAATGAACAACACATCAGTGGGAACTGTATTCTCTTTCTGCCCAACAATCCCTCACTGATTTCTCTTGTCCTTTTGTTTTGTTTTTAGCTATTTCTCGAGGAAGCATGAGTAAGTTACTTCTATTTCTTTCATTATTATAATAATATTTGCTGTCAAGAGGACCTTTCCATGTCATGTCAGTATCAGTGGGCTCAAGGTTACTGAGGGTTCTGTTTCCAATGTCCTTCTATGAAAAGCATATTAGCGGGAACTGTCTTCTACCAGAAAGGATTTATTTCTCTATTTTGTTGTTTGCTTGTTTGTTTGTTTGTTTTTTTAGCTCTCCCTCATGGAGCCATTGGTAAGTTATTTCATTGTCTCTCTCTACTCTGATATTTTTAGAGTATAAGGGGGACCTTTCTCTACTATTCCTGTTCCTGTTTCCAGGTAATTCAGGGGCTTCAGGCTCAATTTCTCTTGCCTTCCCCATTACAAAGCCTTTCCCTAATTATTGGAGTCTATAGAAAATGAAAACCTTTTTTGATTAACATAAAGAAGAAAGGCCAATGGAATATCCCTGTGGCAGTGGTAATGATAATTTATCAATAACCAACAAAGAGGTTCTGAAATAACAGAGGAAGGGGAAAGGCAAAATAAAATGAGCAAATTACTTAATCTCCCTGGTCCTCAGTTTCTTCCTCTGTAAAATGAAGGGGTTGTACTATGGTCTCTGAGGTCCCTTCCAGCTCTTGACCTATTAACCTGATGAGTAAAAATGAAAGAAATGAAGACAGGTTTACCTATGGTGAGATATTAAAGAACACCAATCTTTTTCCATAAAGAAGACAGAGAACCAAATGACTTCAACCGTAAGTTGTACCCAATGCATTTCAGTTTCTCTAGTCCAAAAGAGGTTTTAAAACAACCTTTCTGCCCAGGGCTGAATCATCCCCACCCACTCTGCTCTGTAGCTAACACAAAGAGTTTGGCATTACTGGGAATTCCATTTCTGATGTTCTTTTATGAAAGTGTACCAATGGAAACTGTGATCTCCTGCCACTTCACTTATTTGGCTCTGCTTAGGGAAGTTATTCCTTTTCTTTAGTCTTTCCAGTGTCCTTGCAATGTAATACCCTTTCTATTTCTAATTCCAGGGGACGTGGGGGTGTGAGGCTCAGTTTCTCTAGCTTCATCCCTCAGGCAGCTCGGCCATAACTTAATGTTGAGTTTTTGAAAAACGGAAAAATCTGCTAATTGACAGATAAGGAAAAACTGATGAATATCCATCCTGGTAATGATTAGGTTGGTTTGTCAACAACCAAAAAGAATATTCTGAAATAACGGGAAGGAAAGAAAGACTAAGAGGGGATGTGTGAGAGAAATGGAAGCAGAAATGAAATTTTTTCAGGAGTAAGATCTCAATAATGTCCTCAAGAGAGCCCATTTTTCTCATGAACAGAGGAAAGGGAACAGAAGGGACAGAAGCCTCTCGCCTTGGCTGTAATCAGATTCACTAAACTAGGAGAGCTCTATAACAACCCTGCTACCTAGAGCTAACATCATCTTAACAGATGGTGCTTAATCTGCTGCCACCATGAATTGCAACTGATACAGAGGGCTTGGGAGTTACTGAGAATCTTATTTCAAATATTCTTCTATGGGAGAAATATGAGTGAGAACTATATCCTCTTGACAAACGATCGCTTACAAATTTTTTGTTCTTTTTTTTTTTTTTTAGCTCTACCTCCAGGAACTATTAGTAAGTTACTTCCTCATCTTTCTTTATTCTGGTGTTACAGGGGACCTTCCTCTGCCCTGCCTATTCCTCTTTCCACAAGATAAAGAGCTCCTATGGAATAAAAACCCTAATAATTAACACACAGAAATGTAACCACCAGGTGGCAGCATCAAGCAAGGCAAACAGCTGTAACTTACTAAGAAGAAATTCACACAGCTTCAAGCAGGCATAGCTTTCTCAGCAACTCATTCTCCTTCCTTTGGCGGAAATGTAGTTTTCTTAGCAGTTCACCCTCCCCACCCCCACCCCCCCCCAACTCTCATCATCACCATCGTCATCATCATGATGGATGGTTTAACCCCCCACCCACTCCGCACTACAGCTAATACAAAGGGGTTGGCATTAGTGTTCCATTAGAGTTCCATTTCCAAAGGAAAATACATCTTCCCTTGCTCTGGGTCAGTCTTTTGGCGAGAATCAAAATGAGGGTTGCCAAAAAAAAAAGGTAAATTTCCTCGTGATAATTATGATGGCGTATCAAAAACCAAGAAGAATATTCTAAAATAACAGAGAGGGGGAAAGGGAGACTAAAAAAAGGAAGAATGAAAGAAATGGAGACAAGAATGTGGTTTAGCCATACTAAAATATTGATAGATCCCTCAAGAATTTCAATCCATCTCATCAAATAGAGGAAAGTAAAGGGTGGTACCAGATGCTCATACCCTGTACTGGACTGAGAGGAATCTGAAACAGCCAGGGTTGCATGATCATAGGCAGGGGATGCTTAAACCTCACCTCCCCACACTGTAGTTGATACAGAGGTCTTGGAGCTAATGGAGGTTTCTGATGTTCTTCACTTGAAAACATTCTAGATGGTTTTTTTTTTCCTGCCAGACATTCCCTCATTGATTTCTGAGGTTTTTTTGTTTTGTTTTGTTTTGTTTTCATTTTTAGCTATTCCTCACGGAGCCATTGGTAAGTTACTTCCTTCTCTTTTCTACTCTGGTGTCTTTTTTTTTCCTACAGTATCAGGGACCTTTCTCCATAATGCCTGTTGCTGTTTCCAAATGATAGATAAATTAGGCTCAGTTTTTCTTTCTTCCCTATTGCCCAGTCTTGCCCAACAGTCTATAAAAAGTGGAACCCCTTCTGATTAAAGAAGAAATACGAGTGGGATATTTCCTGGTAGTGATTAAGACGGTTTGTCAACAACCAATAAGGGTATTCTGAAATAACAGAGGGAGGGGAAAGGGGGAATAAAAACAGGAGGCATGAATCAGATTTTAAAATAGAGGCAGTGGAGCAGCTAGGCGGCACAGTGAGTAGAACACTGGCCCTGGAGTCAAGAGGACCTGAGTTCAAATGCAGCCTCAGACACTGGACACACTAGATGTGTGACGTTGGGCAAGTCATGTAACCCCAATTGCCCTGCCTTTCCCCCTCAAAAAAAAAAGTAAAATAGAGGCAGCAATGAGGTTTAGCAAGAGTGAGATTTTATTACTACCCCCAAGTTTTCCTCTGTTTCAGCGGACTGGAGTTGGGGCAGGGAGAAGGAAGGGAAAGCAGGGAGCCAGAGACCTTTAGCCCGGGTTAGGTCTCATGCTTTTCAGTTTCTCTAGACTCAGAGACCTCTGCATCATTGTAGCTGGGGATATTTAACCTCCCACCCCCCTGTACTGCGGCTACTTCAGAGGGCTTAGTGTGACTGGAGGGGTACAATTTCTTATAGTCTTCAATAGAAAGCATATCAGTGGGGGCTGTGTTCTCTTTCTACCAGGGGAAGGGGAGGGAATACACATTTATATAGTACCTACTATGTGGCGGACACTATGCTAAGGGTTTATCTTATTTGAGCCTCACAATGACCCTGGGAGGTAAGTGCTATTACGATCCCCACTTTATAGTTGAGGAAATTGTGGCAGACTTGTTAAATGACTTGTACAGGGTCACACAGCCAGTAAGTGTCTAAGGTCAAATTTGAACTCAGGTCTATCTGACTCAATGCCCAATGCTCTATCCACTATGCTACCAATCAACCAACCAAAAACTATTTAAGGTCCCACTTTGCTCCAGGCACTGTGCTAAGTATTGGGGTTACAAAAAGAGGGAAAAGACAGTCCTCACTGATTTCTCTGTTTTGTTTTTTAGCTATTCCTCAGGGAACCATGGGTAAGTTATTTGGCTGCCTTTACTTTACTCTGTTGTCCTTACTTCATCTGCCGTATCTGTTTCTATTTCCAGGCAATGTAAGAACTCAAGGTTCAGTTTCTCTTGCTCTCCATCACCCAGCATTACATACAGTTAACTGCAAATTCTGTGGAAAAAGTAGAAACTCCATTGATTAACATAAAGAGGAAAGAACCAGTAAAATATGTGTATCTACATAATGTTCTGGTGTATATATACATATATGTGTGTATACACATCTACATATACATATGTATGTGCATATATGTATATCTATGTCTATATAGTGAGATATAGATACACACATACATATGCTTTTTTTCTAGTATTCCCTGGTAGTGATGATGATGGCTTTTTCAACAATTTTAAAAGGATGTTCTGAAATGAGAAAATAGAAGTTGGTGAGAGAAGGGGTAATAAAAACAACAAAAGAAATGAGGGACATAAGGGGCTGGAATTAGTTTGGGGGTTTTTTTTTCCAAAAGACACTGCCACAAAGACCCTAAAGCTGGCATCCAAAGTTGAAGTTTACAGGGAGGTAAATTTCAGCTAAAAATGTTCTAAGAGTTAAAGGTATCAAAATCCAGTGTGTCACCCCTTTCCTATCCCTAAAAATGTTCAAGCAAAAACTAGATAACCTTTTTCGGGAATGTTGTAATGGAATTCCTTCATTGTCCAATGGGAGGTTGTATACAATGACCTCCCAGATCCCTTCTGATTTTATAAGCTCCCAGAAGAAGTGCTGGGCCAGCACTACTGAATTATCTGGGTGATTTCTTTCTTAGCTATATCTGAGTCGAGCATCAGTGAGTTCTTTGCTTTTGACACAATAACCTTCCATCACTTACAGTGAATGGGAGACCTTTCCCTTCCTTTCCCTTATGGGAGTTTGTCTTAATGCAGGCTCAGGGAGGTTCAGGAGTGTGTCTTAATTAAGACTTAGGAAAGTTCGGGATATAAAAAAGAAAAGAAAGAAAAACAAACCAAGACAGTAAAGTGAGCCAGTTTTATTGAAGGGAGATGAAAGGGAAGTCAGGGAGAATGGACTAGAGTTCTGAGTAGAGTTAGGCACCCCCTGGGATCCCAGAGGGAATGAGGCACTTTCTCTGGTGCTGATTCAATGCTAGGGGATGAGGGAGGCATTGACAGAGAAACTCCTGGGGAATTAGCAGCTAGTAGATATTCAAACTCCCTGCCAGCAAGAAAGGGGCTTGAGATAGTCTTATGTGTTGTTCTTGTTCATCTTCCTCTGACAGGATGACTCAGGGGATTTTGAGCTCCTCCTCAGCTTCTTCTACTCATTACCTAACACAAGAAACGTTACCCTCATTTCTCAGCCGTTCTAAGTTTAGCCATCACCCTGAAAGTGTATAGGCAACTATAGATCTGGGGAAAGCCCAAACTCCAGAGGTTAACATGAAACCTGACATGTGATTTCCTGGATTTCAAGATCTCCCAAAGAGAAAACTCATTCCACCAGTGCAGATGGGCATGTACTCTGCAGCTTTTATCCTGGAGAGCTGCCCAGAGTCAAAGAGTCAGTTTGTGTCAGAGATGGTGTTTGGGGCCAAGTCCTCTCCACTCTGAGGCTAGCTCTCTAGTCAGTATTCTACACTGCCTCTTAACATAAATAAAAAAAAATTAGAAAAAAAGCAGTCCCTGGTGGTGTCTATAAAAGAGGACTAAAGAGAAGGGAAATGGAGACAGCACAGTTTAAGGCAGAGTGAAATCCTGCTAGCCTCCTGAAGCTCGCTGAAAATTTAGTGCCTGAAACTGAGGGTGAACCATTCCTGTGTTTCTTTTTTTCTTTCTCCAAACGCCACTCAGATTAAGCAGTGGAATGAAAGTAGCCTACACAAGGCCACAGAACAATAGTGGGTGATGGTGAATCCTCCCATCAGGCTTCCACCTGATCTTGCCAACTATCACCCACAAGCATCCCACATCCGTGTTCATGATCGCAGGAAAATCCTTTATCTGACCAAAATTTGTTGTCATTTCACCGCCTTGAAACTCCAAAGCCTGTTTGTTGTTCATCTTTACTAAGATCTCCACCTCTAGGATCTCCAGTTCAGCTCTACATTGTTCTTTTCTCTCCAGTCCCTGTTCTCTAATCACCAACCTTGCCCTGCCAAATCCCCACCATCTGTTACATTTGCTTCTATTCACTAGCTGCTGAATAAAACTGGAGAAAAATCACAAGCCATGCTGACTGGGTCCACTAAAAATCTGGGTAACATAATCTCAGCTAGACTTTCAATTTGCAAGGAAATGCTTTTACGTGATCCCAATCAATTCACTTCTACTCAGGACAAAGGCTCCCCCCACCCTTTTCATCCTCCCTCAAAACTCCCAACACTCTCCCCTCCCTCACTCTCTCAGCTGAGAACATTGTTTCGTATTTCACCGACAAACAAGGCACGCTCTTCTCCCCTCCTCCTCATCTCGAATTATCCAGATGTCTTCTGCCACCATCTCCTCCTTCGCTCTCGTCTCACATGAAGACGTGGCCCTTCTCCTTGCCAAGGCAAACCCCACTATATGCACAAGTGATTCTATTCCACTCCATCTTTCCCAGCAGATTGCTCCTCTATCTCCCCTGCTGTCTCACTAATCTTCAATCTCTCTCTGTCTACTGGCTACAGACATGTGCATGCGTCCCCCATCCTCAAAAATTCCTCACTTGATCTGTCCATCCCTGCTAGCTATCATCCCATTTCTTTCCTTCCTATCTTGGCTACACTCCCTGAAAAGGCCATCTACAATAGGTACCTCCATTTGCTGCTTTCTTACTCTTAATTCTCAACAATCTGGCCTTCAACCTTGTGGTTCAACTGAAATGTTCTCTCCAAAGTTACTCTTAACTGCCAAATCTTTTTTTCTATTGGTCATATTTGTATTTTTTTTATTAATTCATTTATTTTTAGTTTTCAACATTCAGTTCCATAAGCTTTGGAGTTTTAAATTTACTTTGCCTCCCTTCCCTCTCCCCTTCCCATGACGGTGTGCAATCTGATATAGTCTCTACATATACATTCGTATTATACATATTTTCACATTAGTCATGTTGTTAAGAAGTTAATTCCTAAATCTAATGGCCTTTTCTAAGTCTTCCTTCTTCCTGACCTCTAAGCTTTTGTGACACTTCTTTTTCCTGGCTTTCCCCCTAACTGTTTGGTTGCTCCTTCTCAGTCAGTCTCTCAGATCCAGGTCTTACCCACTAATTGTGGGTGTCCCCCAAGGCTCTGTCCGGATCCTCTTCTCTCCTTCTCAGTAATTTTTAGTTGTGTCTGACTCTTCATGACCCCTTTTGGGGGTTTTCTTGCCAAAATTACTGGAGTGGGTTGCCATTTCCTTCTCCAGCTGATTTTACAGATGAGGAAACTGAGGCAAACAGGGTTAAGTGACTTGGCCAGGATCACACAGCTGTTAAGCGTGAGGCCAGATTTGAATTCAGGAAGATGAGTCTTCCCAACTCCAGGCCTGGCACTCTATGCATTGCACCACCTACTGCCCCCAAACCAAAGGTTTTTGAATTTGATGACGAAGGTTGTTGTTGAGTCATTTCGGTTGTGTCCAATTATTCCTTATCCCTTTTGGGGGTTTTCTTGGCAAAGATACTAGAATGGTTTGCCATGTCCTTCTCCAGCTCATTTTACAGACAAGTAACTGAGGCAAACAGGGCTAAGTGACTTGCCCAGGGTCACATAGATAGTAAGCGTCTGAAGATGAGCCACCTTGTCTTCTCCCTCTATACTATTTTGTTCAGGGATCTCATTAGCTCCCATGAATTCACTTATCACCTCTATGCCAGTGATTCTCAAATCTATTTATCCAGCCATAACCTCTCTACTAATCTCTAGTCTCACCTTGAACTAGACACCTTGAACTGTTTGTTCCATAGATATTTTAAGTCAATATGTTTAAAATTTGAACTCACAATCTCTCCCCAAAAGCCAACCCCACTTCCTAACTTCACTATTACTATCCAGGACACTGCCATTCTCCCAGGATCACCACCTAGGTGTCATCTTTAGTTTCTCACTCTCCATATCCAATTTGCTGCCAAATCCTGTTGATTCTACCTTCAAAATATCTCTTGAATACACCCCCTTCTCTCTTCTGACATTGCCACCACCCTGGTATAGGCCTTTATCACCTTGAACCTAGACTTTTGCAATAGCCTGTTGATTGGCCTACCTGCCTCAAGTCTCTTCCCGTTCCGGTCCATCCTATACTCATCGGACAAAGTGATCTTTTTCTTTCCTTTAATTATCCATTAAGTTAAAATAGGTCAAGAAATGTGTTAAACTTTCAGCATTAGCCAGCATGTGATTTTTTAGGTACAGATAATTCCAGTTGTGGATTACTCTGGCTCCTGGGGGCTTCTCCTATGTCCTGCTGATTGTTTTTTGGCCAACTCAGGGCAAATGAGCCCTCCTACTAAAGGACAGATGGTAAACAGAGAAAGACTGTCAAACTCAAAGCAACTAATTTTTCTTACTCGTTAACAGCTCTGCAAAGAGGGTTTGTTGAAGGCAAAATACTGGAACAAATGGATTTTCTTTATTCATGATGTCTTAATTTCTCTCCTGTTACTGAAGGGAAAAATGAAGTTGACTGTTTTCTATTGCAATGTGCCCTACATGCGTAAGAGTCATTATTCCCAAACACTCCACCAATGTTCCCCTTTCCTTCCATCTCATTCCCTGCCTTAAATGTGCCAGGCTGTGCTTTAAGATTGACGAGAGTACACTACTCTATCCCCAAAGTTGAAAAAGAAATTGTCACAAATCTACGTACAAGCAAAATAGGTTTACTGGGATGTCTTTAGTCACAGTTGAAAGTGGCAGTATTGAAAACATAAACATATGGAAACAATTGCCAAAACCTAATTTCTTACATGAGAAAAATCATACATTTTGTAATCATTAACTGAATGATTACCATCCCTTTCTACATAATGTTTCATCTCTCTACATATACTTCTTAGCCCCCACTCTATCCCTGAACTTGATGCAGTAATCCCTACCTCTAGTGTTCAGCAGGAAATTGTGTTAAGTGTAAATATCACATCATTTAACTCTAAATACAAATAATGTATTGGCAAGTATCTAGTTTCAAATTAGGCTCCTAAAAGATGGCAAAGTAGATGCTTCTGTTTTAAAAATAAATTAATGAAAACATATTTTGGTGATGAGAAGGACTTGTCAATGTTCCAATTTAAACTGGACGCTCGCCTCTTTTTACTTCTTGAAAAAAAAGAACTTTTGGAAGTCATATGCCTATTTCATTAAATTGTGCAGCAATTTTCTTTTCTTTTTTTTCTCAGAATTGTTTTTATTTTAGATCTCTGGTCACTGCCAAATGAAGTCCAATATTTCGGGACAGTAGGAATGATAATCATTAGCAAGACAGTAAGACCAACCAAAGCCACGGTGGCCTTCATTTTGCACCCCTGCCACCACATTTGTCTCCGAAGCCCTTTAGATCTGTCGCATTATCTGATAAGCTTTCTGATTTGTCCAGTCTCTCTCCTCCTTCAATCGCTTTTGTTTATTCTCTTGAATGACATCACTTACTTCATCCACCTGATTCTCTATATGCCTAATTTTGTCATTCCAAGGTCCAGATTTTGGTT
Organism: Trichosurus vulpecula; assembly: GCF_011100635.1. Taxonomy (NCBI): domain Eukaryota; kingdom Metazoa; phylum Chordata; class Mammalia; order Diprotodontia; family Phalangeridae; genus Trichosurus; species Trichosurus vulpecula. The sequence goes on along the minus strand of NC_050579.1, from coordinate 267,995,185 downwards.
CAGATGGGCCCCTTAGGAAAAAAAATCCTCTTCTTCATCTAAATCTTTTTCCAAAAAGATTTCTCCTTTCACTTTTCATGGAGCCTGTGACATCATCATCGTGTAGGTGCTTCTTGAATTTAGAAGGCATCTTTATTACTCAAAAAGTTGTTTTCCTCTTCTCAGATTTAACAGGCAGATATATACCACTTGGGTGCCCCTTGGAGCCAGGCTAGGCTAGGCCAGGAAGTGAAGGAAAGAAGGAAGGAGGAAAGGGAGAAATGGCTTTGGTGAGGACATAGCATCAACCACAACACTCCTCTGCTGCTTCCCATCCCCCAGCCCCAACCAGTGAGCATCCAGGCACTCCCAGGTCCGACCGTGGCACTCACACACATACACACACTCCTCCCTACTCAATAAACTCCAGTGGCTCCCTATTACTCCAGAATCAAATATAAAATCCTCTTTTTAGCTTCAAAGCCCTACCTTTCCAGTCTTCTTAGACTTTACTCCCCTTCACAGATTCTGTGAGCCAGTGATCCCAGACTCCTTGCTCCTTGCTCTGAATGCTACACTCCATCTCCCGGCTGTGAGAATTATCACTAGCTGTTCCCCATCCCTGGAACTGTCTCCCCACAGCTTTCTGCCTCCTGGCTTCCTTCAAGTCTCTGCTCAGGTCTTACTTTTGCCAAGAAGTCTTTCCCCGTCTTTAATCTTAGTGCTTTCCTGCTGAAGTTCTCCCCACATTTTCCCACACTGTCTATACCTTGTTTGTACATGTCTGTTTGGATGTTATCTCCCCGCTAGACCGTGAGCCCCTTGACAGCAAGGACTATCTTTTGCCTTTCTTGGCCTTCCCAGTGCTTAGCATAGCACCTGGCACATATTAGGTGCTTAATAAGTGTTTGGTTTGGTTTTGTGGTTTGTTGTTTCTAACTGACCAACCACGTAATTGCACTGTAACTGAGGAGCACAGAAGCAGGAGAGCAAAGGAGCCCCATTTCAGACACTCCAGAAAATGTATTAGGGAGAACTTGGTTCTTGTGCCAAACAATTCTCTGTTTTTTTTCAGGTGAATCTGCAAGAAGCTATTGTAAGTATTTTCCTTCCTCAGACTAGTGTCCTTTGGTCTCCTGAGACGTGTGTGTAGATGTAGGAATTGCTGCATAGGGGAAGTAGGGGAGAGTATTCTCTGGTCTGCTGTTTCTTATAAAATGCAGAGGGGAGAAGGGGAAGGGAGAGGATTGAAATTCTTCTTTCTCAGTCTCTTGCTTCCCAATTAAGGGTCAGTCCTACAGGGCCACGGGATCTAAGTTTATAAGTTATCTTAAAGATCACCTAAGTGTAATCCCTTCATTTCAAGGATGAGGAAAAAGAGACCTATAAATTAAATCAGGGGTGGGGAACCTCCAGACTACACGTGGCTTTCTAAGTCCTTGGGTGTGGCCTTTTGACTGAGTCCAATCCCCAGAAAGGATTTGTTCTGTAAAACTTGGACTCAGTCAAAAGGCCACACCCAAGGATCTAGAAAACCATGCGTGGTCTTGAGGCCTAGGTTCCCCACCCCTGAGTTAAATGATTTATCCAAGGTCCTATAGCTAAAAATAACAGAGCTGAGCTCTAAACCAGACTTCAGATTCTTTCCGCTACAATCTGCTACCTCTCTTGTGCCTGGCATCTTCCTAACTTAATGACTGGGGAGAAGTGAAACACTTCACAGAATAATCTTTAAAATAAAAAGAAGAGGACAAGGTTCCTGATGCTTTTCGCCTCACCAGGATGATTCTCATTCCACGCAATAAATAGTCTCATTCTTAGGGAACAGCTAAAGAAAGGGCAAGGGCAAGCAGCCTCTACCCTACCCTTTTCAGATGAATTAGAGTGAGAAGCTCTGATGCCACCCTACAACCCAGGGCTGCCTCATGAAAACCAACAGCGTTAAATGTCTCCACGTCACTGCAGCATTTCTGACATGGGCTGGGGGTGGGGGATCAGTGCTAGTGGGGTTCCCATTTCTAATGCTTTCCCCTTGAAGTTTCACTAGGAACTGTGTTGTTCTTGGACCCAACAACCATTTCTGATTTCTCTGTGACTATATCTGTTTTATTTGGGTTTTTTAGGGGAGAAGTTTTTGTGGGGGTTTTAAGTGCTATCCCAGACAATAGCAAATTCAAGTTCTTTATCTTAGTATTAACTTTGTTGTCTTCATGGCCACCTGGTTCAGGAGTTACAAGGACTAGAAAGTGCGCGCTCTCTCTCTCTCTCTCTTTCTCTCTCTCTCTCCCTCTCTCCCCTCCCCCCCTCCTTCTTGCTCTCTCTCTCTCTCTCTCTCAAGGATAGTAATGTTTGGCCCAAAAGAGCAGAATTCGAATAACTAGGTGGGGACTGAAGCCCAAGAGCAATGAGAAGATTGTGAGAAAACAGGCTAATCTGAAAGAGTCTAAGTCTTCTGACCTGGAGAAATTGGATCCTATAGCACTGAAAGAAGGAAACGGAACAAGCATTTCTATGGTGTCTACTATGTGCAGGCACTTTTTTTAATTACTTCATTTGATCCTCACAACAATGCTGTGAGATAGGTGCTATTACAATAGGTGCTATTTACAGTTTGAGAAAACTGAGGCAAACAGGTTAAGTGACTTACCCAAGGTCACACAGTAAGTATCTGAGTTTACATTTGAACTCAGGTCTTTCTGACTCCAGGCCCAGCACTCTATACATCGCACCAGTAGCTGCCGCTAAATTGCCAGCAAGTCTCAAGTTATGTCCTCAGGCATAAGGTAGAAGTATGGAGATCCAATTTCACCAAAAAAAAAAATGAAAGGAGAGAAGAAATATTTCACCTCTGAATGATCTGCTTTATTAAATTTCCAGGTTACTTGTCTGGAAGCACCCCAAACATCATCCAAGGAGATATCTGGGTACGAGGAACAATTGAAGAACACATTGACCTAGGAGTAGGAAAAATTCACTGTATTGAAGAGGAAGACTTCCAGGAACGGGGGAGGAAAGCCAGCAGAAATAAAGCTGATGAAAAGCCGTGCGAGGAAGTGGAAAGAAATGAAGTTCTCCTTACAGGCAGAGAAAGGCAAGACTGGCAGACTGAACGGAACTAGGAGAAGGAGATTAAATCCATGTTGAAGGGTGAAGAAAAGAGCAAAAAAGAGGTCAAGAACAAAGGGGAAGACTTGGGGGGGGGGAAACGTTCTAGGATAAATAGAAAGGGGGGAAGGCTGAGAGGTGCCTAAAGATGAAAAGGAAAAGCTAAGGACATTTTTTAAAGGAAGCTAATGGGGTGAGTTAAGGAAGAGAAAGTAACCCGAAGGAAATGATCGGTGTTACTACGAACTCCTCACCTTTGTTGGCTGTCCAGTCATCGATTAGGATGAGAACATTCTTTTAGTCTGTAAATTCACAAACTTTCTACTTCTCTTCATGTAATTTGAAAAAAAAAAAAGTCCTTCAGAGGTTTCATCTTTTTAGTTCTCTTGGTCACAAACCTCGGGTTCCAAACATCTGTTTTATGAGTTCATGTTCAAATTATTCCGTCAGGAAGAAATGAGGATTTTCTGAGAGTATTGATTAAAGCAACTTAGAATCATTTCCTTTGTGGGAACCTCTATCAACCCAAAAGGGATTAATTAGTCATGTAGAGGTTATTAAAGGGCAGCTCGATGGGCTTAGAGTCAGGAAGACTCATCCACCTGAGTTCAAATCAGACCTCACACACTTACTAGCTGTGTTACCTTGGGCAAGTCACCTAACCCTGTTTGCCTGTAAAATGAGCTGGAGAAGGAAATGGCAAACCACTTCAGTATCTTTGCCAAGAAAACTCCAAATGGGGTCACAAAGAGTCACCTGAAAACACCACACCTTTCCAGTGAATGACAGGGATTTCCAGGTCTTCCCTCTATGTGCCTCTGCTGCCCTCCTGTGGCTACGAGACCTCAAGACCCTGACTTTTGCCCTGGAAAAAAAACTTCTGCTGCAAAAATGGGAGGAATTCATCAACTGAGAAGCAGGAGAATGTCAGAGATGAGACGGAGCGCGCTTATTTAATAGAGAAGAGAAATGAGGCCCAAAGAGACAAAGTGACTTACCCGCGTCTCTCCCTAAGTCACTCCTATCCCAGATGGGCCCCCAAAGCCACAATCCCTCTAGCTTGTCCTCAGATGCTAAGGTTTGGGCGGTTTTCTGTTTCAAGTCAAGCAGTAGCTCGGGATCTTGGAACTGAGGTCTGCCTTGTTTCCACTCCTCAGTCTCCATTTCCCTGAATGCCCATCTTGGCTGCTTTGGGAAACGTAAAATTACGGATTGAGAGCAGGAAGGGATCTTAGAAGTCATCAGGTCCAACATCTTCATTTTACAGATGACAAAACTGAGGCTTAGCAAAGTTAGGTGCTCACGATCACATAGCTAGTAAGCATCAGAGGCATCTTGATTTTGAGTCCAGCTCTTTATTCACCATGCTATAGTATATGTTATAAGGTGATCGGATTGGAAAAGCAGAGCTCAGACATTCATGTGTTAAGACAGGAAGAATTTATTAAGCATCTGTGCTCAGCACAGAGAGAGGAGACACAAAAGAAATACTCTGGCAGGGAAGACAGGAAATACATGGAAAAACAACCATTTATATAGTTAAAAAAATTTTTTTAATGGAGAAAAGGAGGATTTTCCATGCCTTGTTCCAAAAGAGGGAACGACAGGTTGTCCCTGCTGGTTGTGAGGGAGGGAAGATCTGAGCTCCAGATACAGCTGAAACATTCTCCATTCAGTCCCCTCTGCCCACCCACCCAGCTTCTCAGCCTCCATTCCTACGATTGTGGACATAAGAAGTGAGAATAACAGTCTCAGGTGCTCTGCTGTAACTATAATCTGAAGAACCTAAAACCTGTGAATCACAAAAATTGCTTGTTGGTTCATCCACAAGTTGACTGACGAACAAGTCCAAAGACAAGCTGAAAACCCAGAGCTAATGTCTTGCCTCAGCCCTGGGAGGTGTGGGCCGTTAGATATGGAGAGAAACTTGGTGAATGACTGATACCTCGTGCCAAAAGTTGTTTGGGGGCAGGGGAGGGGGGAGGAGAGAAGATAACACAGGGGAGGATTTAGGGTCACTTCAGTGATAGAGGATAAGAACAGAGAAAATCGGGCTAAGGTTACAGTGGGGGAAAATGAAATCTGATCAGTGAAGTGGTTTGGGGGGCGGGGCAGAGTGGGGCGTGACGGGTGACAGATGAGTAGCTACTTTAAGCCTCAAGATAGGGATAAGAACTCTGTCACCGGGAAACAGAAAAATGCATTCACTAGGAAAGTAGGTGAAGTCCCAAGAAGCACCGTCATTGTAGAATGCAGGAAGAAGACAGGTCATGGGGTCCTAGACAGAGTGACCATTTGAAGGTCCCATTGGTTCCTGTTGAGAATAAATATATAACAAGCCATTTTAAGAGCTCCCTGTTGAGACCTCATGCTCACTCCAAACCCCCCAAAGTTCCCCAGGAAGGAAAGGGGAGGACTGAAAGAGTGAGGAAGACTGTGGTAAGCACCCCCGCTTTAGCCTCTCTCCCTCCCATCTTTACCGTTCTGATGACCACCAAGAACAAGACATCAACTACTAGGCCGACGACGAGTCCCACAAATGGGAAGGGAGACTGGGGAGCCTCCGAAGCCTGCAGGTGAGGAGATGGTGGTAGCTCTGGGAGGCAAGAAGCTGGAAAGACGAGGTGAAGTGAGCTGTCTTAGCTTTGCTTCCAGGACTTAGCCCCCTGTCCTCATCCCCTTGCTACAGTTCACAGGCCCTGCCCAAGGGCATCCACTCCAGGGGTACAGTAAATCACCCAGAGCTCCTCCACCCATAAAATTTCTAGTTCAGGGTTCACCGTTTCTAGTTCAAAAATCCCTCCAAAGATTTCTTGCAGTCAGCTAATCCTTCTGGTTTTCCTGGCACTGCCTCAGGCCCTCAATTATGTATTAATTAGCCAGAGACAAATCTAGGGAGAGGATACACTAGGTTGTGGAATTTATTGGCAGGCCTCCAGCAGCCTCGTTATAAGAGACTGTAGCACCTACTTAAGCAACAATAATTAGTTAGAATGGTGTAACTCTCAACTTAAAGGGCCAATTGAAGGTGACTCTCAACTCATCAGTTGAGACTGATTTCTCAATGCCTGAGTGAGGGAAGAGGTTGGTGAGAGAGGCAGAGAACAGACATCCTGATTCTTTTGGCCTCCAGCTTTGAGAGAGAAAATGCATGATTTCCAACCTCTCTTCAGGCTGCTGAAAGGAGAGAGACTCTGAAAAGAAGTCAAGGAGCTGGCAGTGTCTATCATCCCCCCACCCACAGCTTGCTTCACTAGAGACTTCAGGGAATTTCCTCAAGTGAGATCTAGGATTTTCTCTCTTGGTCGAGCTGAGTTATCTCTCTCCCAAAGGTGAGCTCGTTTACTCTGAGCGCTGTGGTATATATTCTCCTTCTGTATACTTTCTCCCATTTCTGTTTTGCCATTGACTTGGGTAAGTGGGTTTAGTTGCTATGTGTGGAACCGGCATCTAGTGGGAAGGTCAGGCCTTGGATATGAAACTTGGGGACCTCCTTGCCTGTTCAGAAATAGTAATCAGGAGCCTAGCTTAAAGCAAAAAAATTGCTTCCCTTAGACTAACTACTTAAGGGAGCAGATATATATAATTCTGGCTCAGTAGCACCTCTGAGGAAAACAGAGTGGCCAAGTTTCTGTGCCAAACCGGCTGCTCCCCCTCCTAGTAGGAAGCAAAGTACCCCTTGGAGAAGGGTAAGGGGAGGAGATATCTATTCTTGCCTCCCTGCCAGCCACATGTGGTGGCTGTATCCATGTGGACATGTATAAATGACATTAACAAAACCAAAATAGCCCTACCCACACCTCTTAGAATAAGAAGCTTTCCAATAAGCAGCTAGGGGGCTCAGTGGATAAAGTGCCTGGCCTGAAGTCAGGAAGATTCATCTTCCTGAGTTCAAATCCAGCCTCAAGCACTTACTAGCTGTGTGACCCTGAGCAAGTCACTTAACCCTGTTTGCTTCCGTTTCCTCATTTGCAAAATGAGCTAGACAAGGAAATGACAAACCACTTCAGTATCTTTGCCAAGAAAACCCCAGATGGGGTCACAGAGTCACAAACAATAGTACAACACCAACCTATCATCTCCACACCCCCTCCAATGAGGTCCTGTTTTGTGACGGTGACCCGGTCACAGGTGAGGTTTGTGCCTCTTGCCCTGGAAGCAAAATTTTATAGTTCTGTTCATAATTGACTGACAAGCCCTAGAATCTGAGCTAGAATCATAGTATGTCAATGCTGATTCCTGAAAGACCTGAAAAACCATCTTTTTAATCTGTTCTCCTGATTTTATAAAGGAGTCAGTCACGATCCAGGAAAGGGCATGGAAGTGGAGCCTAGAAGTGAGGGCTGCTGACTTGGTATGGCACTCTCTCACTACAGCATGAACCATCTGTTCCTTGCTTATAGGCACTGGCATGAGCTAACAACTCTTCACTCCCTTAAATTCCAACTGATAACTATTCCCAACTATTTAGCTACTCCCAAGGCAGAGGGGACTTGTGGCAAGACCACCGTATTCCACTGCTACAATAAAGGAATCTCTAAACTTAAACTGAACACCCAACACACAATTTACGTTATGGTTAAACTCATTGCAAATGCTCCTACCCACACATTCCTTTTGTAATTTCTCTTTTCTCTTTCAAAGCTGTCCTCCAAGTTCATTTTTACCATATTTTGCCTGGATACAAGTGTTGGTACGGCAGAAGATTTTGTTTTCCTGTTATGCACTTCTAGGAATGGTCCTGGCCCTCTATATCCCCTGTCCCCCTCTTTCCTTCTACCCCATTTAAGGCCCAGGGATTCATTCAGCTCCTGGTGAGGCACAGGGCAGAAGTACCTCCACAGCTTTCCCCAGGGAACATTTACAGACACCCACTTCTGGAAGCTTCCATCTCTTGCTGATCACCACATATTCTATGTCGTGAATCTCTTCTTCCTCATATCTGAACCAAGCCATCGAGGTCTCTGGAGGGCAGAAGCCACAGGCCTGGCACCTCCAAGTGACCCTTTCATTAGGGTGGGTCACATTCATTTTTGGAGACGCTAGAGAGGTTATGGAGTAAGGAATGTCCCCTTCAATACCCTAAGGCCCCTTCCCAACCATAGGACCCCTTCTTGTCGCAAGCAGATACACTGGGTTTGCTCCCCAACCAAGATGGTGGGGAGGGGCTTGATATACTCCTTTCTACTTTATACTTCAAATATTTTAATGATTTTTTGTTAACTTAATTTTAAACATCAATAAAACTTTGGTATAATTAATATGTCATACAAACATTTACATTCGGAAAAAATGTCAACATGTAAAAGGTCTATAGCAACGTATCCATTGTTCCCTCTGCCTCCTCCTCAGCTTTCGTTACCTACTCATGCATATATATTCTTATGTCCATTTTCCCCCTTATATAGTCATAGAATGTATTCTATTGGCTCTACTTTGTTTTGCATCATCTCATAAAGTGTCTTTCAATGTGTTTTTGTATTCTTTATATTTATCTCTTAAATGTGTTATAGTACTCTACAACATAGATGTAACTAAATTTATCTACTCATTCCCCCAAATGCTAGACATTAAAGATTATTTCCATTGAAAAATGACTGAAAAAACAATTGGCTTTTAACAAGTGGTTAACAATAATTTGCTTGTACAAATAAAAGCAATAAAGAAAATCAATGTAGCCAGGAGTAGAGGGAATGCAGAAAATTGGGGGCAGGGGGAAGGGAACTTTCATAAACAGCCTCTCAGGTAGGATGGGATTATGTTAGAATATTGCTGTGGTGCAGGACATGATGAGCTGGCGGATTTAGAAAAACACGGAAAGACTTGACTTTATGAAGGAAGATGCTATCCACCTTCAGAGAAAGAGACGACCAGTGCAAATATGCACAGTACGGTCTTACATACATGTGTGTATATTTATAGTTATCTATATACGTGTGTATATGTATATACGTGTGTGTATACATGTGCATGTGTGTATCTCCACATTTAATTGTAGCCTTCTTTAGGGTGGAGGGGGAGAGAGAACAAAAGAAAACCTACAGGGAAGCAAAGAAAAGCTGGGCAGCTTTGAAAACAATGAGTAGTATTTATTATATAGGTTTTCTCTCCTCTCTTATGTTCTGCTGTATACATGGTAATGTTCTTTTTTTTCTTTTCTTGTTTTGTATTTAAGTTTAAATTGAATAAAAAAATACAAAAAAAAACCCAATAATTTGGTCAGTCAATAAATAGTCATTAAGTGTCTACTGTGTGCCAAGCGTTGTAGTGTTACATTAGACAATTAAGGTAAATTGAGGGACAATGGTCTGCGCATGATCAATTTATTAATTAGGCTAGCTGTAACCAATAATTGGGTCAATGGTCTCTCTCGATGACCCTGAGATAGGGCTCACTAGCCTGTATACAGTTTTGGGAAGTACAAGAGAATAAAGAACAGAGTTGAGTAGGTGGGAAAACAACCCAATTGGTTACAGAGTAGACAACATGGGGGCAGGGGGACCTTTGATTAGAAATTAGCAACGAAGAGCTAGCAACAACCCTCTCCTTCCCTCCTGTGACTGAGAAATGTTCACAATTTTAGTAGTCCCCCTGCAAAGTTAGAAACAGTGGACTAGACTTCTTTGGATAACAAACCAGACATCTTTGAAGGATAGCTGAGGGGTGTAAAGATACTAGACCAGCCTCCCGGTGTTCGCCTGTCTCCTTCAAGGGTAACAATTTCCCTTGAGGTAAGAATAAATAGTACAGTGATTAGCATAAGAACTGAATTTCTGAACTTGACTCAATACAGGCCAGATGAATTTCTGAATTAAGTTCAGAGACAAAGAATCACCACTTAGGTGGCTTGTTCATTCGTGTCCTACTCTTGGAGACTCTGTGGGCCATAGCCCGCCGATACTGTCCATAGGGTTTTCCAATTTCTCCAAGGGGCCTGTTGAGGTGTTCCCAGGTATTCTAAACCAATTACAATTCTTGCCACACACTAGCACAAAACCACCAACCAGACGCCAAGACAAACAAACAAACCCAAGAGAGTTTGAGGCTTTAGTGGGAAGCCTTTGTTAGGTAACATACCTCCTCTACTTGGAGAAGTTAAAAATATTTTTACTGGCCCAATTTCCAATCTAGGAGAGATATTTGTGGAGACAGTCTCCAAGAATGCCTTGGCTGAGGCTTTAATTGTTTCAGGAAACCCTTCTGAAGGACCACACAGTGTAGTTGAACAGTCTTGCCGCAGGCCTTGTGCTCGGTTTATGAATCTAATCAGAGTTCAGAAATCCCTAACAGGAATCCCTTCCTGACTGTTCAAGATGTCAAAAAACTGGATGCCAGGTTTTTAGCACCAGAACTGGTGGTCAGTTAATGGCTAAGGTAAAACCCATGAGTTATGTTGATGCTTTTGGTACCATTCAATCAGGTTGACCCCAGTTTGGCCTCCCCCTTGAAGGCCAAGTCCCCGCTCATTTTGAGAAGGAAAAGCAAGGACAGGAGAGTTGTCTCTCAGGGACCTAGCCTAAGCTGGATCTCGGTTTGCTTATTGTCCTTTGTGCTGAAAGAGGATCAAAGTGTCATCACTATGTCAGGGTCAACATACAGTGTGTCCAACTGTGGCTGATCAGACCAACATGAGCTTGGAAGGCTCTCCCACAGGTCAGGCACAAATAGTCCATATGAACATTTGGAGTGCAGATGCCTCTAAATTTGCATATCTCAATTTCTTTTGAACCACTGAAATTCTGTTTTGCTCATAAAGCATAGCACCCTTCTTTGATGTGGGCATGCCATACTGGGCAGTCCTTTGCCAGCATCTCCTATGTCTCACAATCAACTCCAAAGTTCTTCAGAGAGACTTCGAAAGATCCTTATATCACTTCTTCTGACTTCCAGGTGAGCATTTGCCTTGTGTGAATTCTCCATAAAACAGTCTTTTAGGCAAACAGATGTGTTTGGTACTTAAATCAGGTGCACCGCCCATCAAGGTAGTGCTCTCTGAAGTAGAGTTTGAATGCTTGTCAGTTCAGCTGAGAAAGGACCTCAGTTTCCAGTACCTTATCTTGCTAGGTGATCTTCAGAATCTTCCTGAGACAATTCAAATGGAAGTGATTCAGTTTCTTGTCATGGTGCTAGCATACTGTCCAGGTTTCACAGGCATGCAACAAAGAGGTCTGCTCTGTAGACCTTCAGTTTGGTAAGCAACCTAATACCTCTTCCCTGCTACACTTTCCTTCAGAGCCTCCCAAACATTAAGCTAGCTCTGGCAATGTATGTGTCAACCTCATCAGCTATGTGTACATCGCTGGAAAGTATGCTGCATCTCAGCCTCAGGGGCTACACTGAGTGCACAATCATCTTGCAAACAAAAAGTTATGCACTAACTCTCCCTCCACTTTAGTTTCAGCTTGCAGCCTATTCAAATTAAATAATTTACTGCCAGTTCAGTAGCTGACCTTGATGCCATTTTCATCCTTTTTGAAGGCATCTAACATCACTGAAAACATGCTAAAAAGCATGAGAGTAAGCACACAGCCCTGCTTCACTCCACAGATGACTGGGAAAGTGTGAGAGCATTGTCCATTATCCAGAACCCATACAAACATGCCATCGTGGAACTGGTGTACAATACTGATACACTTCTCCAGGCAACCAAATTTTGCCATGGTCTCCCACAGGCCCTCATAACCGACAGTATCAAAGGCCTTGGTCAGATTATTGAATGTTGTGTACAGACCTGTTCTGCTCCTGGCATTTCTCTTGGAGTTGTTGGGCAGCAAACACCATATCAACCCTTCCTTGGCCCTTTCTGAAGCTACACTGGCTCTCAGGTAGATGACTATCTTCCAGGAGAAGGACTAACCTATTAAGGAAAAAGTCTGGCAAGAATCTTTGCCAGCAATGACTAAGAGAGAGATTACCCACCACCACCACCACCACCACCACCCCATGATTGTCATAGTACACCCTATTTCCTTTTCCTTTTATAGAGATGGACAATGGAGGCATCCTTGAATTCCTGGGGGTTAACTTCCTCTTGTCGTATAACCCAGAAGATTTCAGTCAGCTTACATATGAGTAGTGGACCCTTTGCCTGGTAAATCTCAGCTGAAATAGAATCTGCACCAGATGGTTTGCCACCAGAGAGGAGCCCAATGGCATTCAAAAAATCTTCTTCAGTTGGAAGTTCAGCTATCAAGGGATTGACTTCAACCTGACATATATGGTCAATGGCTTCAGCATTGATGATGATGGTTTGTTGTTCAGCCTATCTCTCCAGAATCATGTCTTTATCACTAATCAATTTGGCTCCATCAGCACCATAGGTCTTTGGCCCCTAAACAGCTTTCAGGGCATCATAAAAGTGCTTCGGATTGTTACAATCAGCATAAAGCTGAATTTCACCTGCCTTCTTACCGAGCCAAGAATTCTGCATCTCTCTAAGCTTCACTTACACTTTCCTTTTGATGGAGTTTAACACTGTCTTCTTAGAGATGGACAAACTATCCGGCTGATAAACCCTGTGGAGTTGTTGGGTTTTGTTTAGCAGCTTCTGAATGTCCCCATCATTTTCATCAAACAAATCCTGATATATGTGAGTGTTCTGGCCCAGATGAGGAAACATAGAGCTGCACACCAAATCTCTGAAAGCCTCCCACTCCTTTTCTGCTCCACTGTTGCCATCTGTGTGTTGGCTCAGATTTTTTGTTTGTTTGTTTTTGTAGGGGAGGAAGGCAGGGCAATTGGAGTTAAGCGACTTGCCCAAGATCACACAGCTAATAAGTTTCAAGAGTCTGAGAGCAAATTTGAACTCAGATCCTCCTGATTCCAAGGCCGGTGCCCTATTCACGGCTCCACCTAGCTGCCCCCTGATTTCCCTCCAAGTTAGCAACAAACTATTCACCCATGGAGAAGTACTCTAATCTGTTGATATTAAGTCTTCTGTTGGTAGTCTTGCCTTGGGCCTGTCGCTTTTGTTTAATACACATGAATATCTTGGAGAGGATGAGTCTATGACTGGTCCAGCACGCTGCACCACACATGGCCTGCCACTCTCATATCCTTCTCTTTGTAATAACAGCCATTGCCCATAGATACAAATCTCACAATCCCAAAGAAGAGGTTGTATGATTAGGCTATGGCAGTGCAATTTCGAAGGTTTCATAGCATTTCTACTTTTCTAAAGTCTGCAGTAATATTTATCAAATGCAAATTGAGAATTCAGAGTACACATTTAAATACTTAAGACTATCATTACCAGAAGAGAACTGGTCTGCCAAACTAAGCCTTGCTACGTAATAGGCCCTAAGTCATAAATCGATCACAGCATTCTGATCAAGAAGGCTCTAACTGATCAATGTTACAAATAAATCATCATTCCAAAATCCAAAGTACTTTTATACAATAATGCCTAAGTCACAACGTAAGAAACTTACAACTTAACGTTAACATCAAACAATCTCATGGACTTAAACACAAAAGAAAACGTATTACCGGTCCAATGACATGAATTCAGGTGAATATACCTCCAAATCACCCACACGGAAAAACCATTCCACCCATCTACTAACACTGACATTCTATATTAGCGGAATTCAGAAACCCGTACTATATAGGGTAGTTATCACATTTGCTCTCACAGACCCAAAACTGTGACACCCACAGTTACTATTCAGAGCACAGATCAATCATGTTACTGATAATAATTTTTGTTAAAAATTGTTTATACAAATAAATAAATAATAAAAAATTTTAAATTGTTTTTACATGCAACTAGAAAATAAGATATACAGGCAATGGGATATAGAAATCTATCTTGCCCTACAGGAAAATAAAAGGGAAGAGGATAAGAGAAGGGGGAGGGGGCTGTGATAGAAGGGAAGGCAGATTGGGGGAAGGGGTAATCAGAAATCATGCCATCTTGGGGTGGTAGAGGGAAGAGATGGGGAGAAAATTTGGAAGTCAAAATCTTGTGGAAGTGAATGTTGAAAACTAAAAACAAATTAATTAATAAAATGGAGGAGAAAAAAAGAAGAAAGAAAGAAAAAAGAGAAAACAATAATAATTTCTCCCAATTAATTTATCTGAACAAGTATAGGTCCAAATTTGAACTACTCAACTTTAAAGACTGCTACTTAATTCCAGCTGCTTTTCATCATCCACAATCTGTGGAATTAAGCTCGAAAGTCAGCAAAAACTTACTCCAACTTCCTGAGGAGGAAATAAACATTTCTCCAAGTGGCATTTCACAGCCTTACTGGCATAGAAGCTTTGCTATTCTCATCACATCTTGATGAGGCCTAAAGCTTCCTTAAAGTTGTATTTCTTCTTTCCAAAATCATGGTGCTTTTTTTTCCTCTGCTGTTTTTCTAAGTTGGCCCTTACTGTAGAATCTGAAAGCTGGCAAAATGAAGGCCTTGTAGCCACCCTGTTAGAGTGAAAAATCTCTGCTTCTATTTTCTGCAGTTGGAAAATGAATCGAAACCACTCCCCTAAGCTCTAGATGAATTTAGTGCTTATGTATGTAGAAGTGCATTTTTTTTTTTAGAATTTTCTACTTTTAAGAGCAACTCTCTGCACTTCTTACTGCCTTTCAAATGAATTTCAGGTCTATACTTCATCAATGTAAACCACTTATTATATCCTTTTTCATTCTCTATTATTTTTTCACTGGTTGTAATTAATCCAAACTGGGCCTGGCAAATGACAGAATTGCATTTCTTTATATATCGATTCAGCATTTCGCTTTCTAATAGCATTAATTTCTTAACCTCATACTCCCCTGCTTTCAAATCATGTCTCAAATTGCTTTCAGATCATTTCCTTCTTTGTTGTTGTTGAATCTCTTTTGCAAATTAACTAGTTTTCTTATGCATCTCAAGTTCATTGCAAAACTTTGCTTTTAGGTGACCAGAGCTAAAACTTCTAGGTTCGTAGACAGTTTTTCATTTTGCCAAATAAAACATTTCCAGTTTGGCTTCTTACTTAAGAACTTGAAAATGCATAGTTTATTCTGAATTCTTTTAGATGACTTTACTTCCACTTTACCTAGGCAATTAAATTCTATCAAATCATTCAAAAGCTCCTAAAATGAAATTCTGCCTTTTTCCAAATTGTTATATTTACATTTTCTGAGGCAAAGCCTCCTTGGATCAAGATTATTTAAATGAAAGAAAATTTAAGAGAACAAATAGTTACTAGGGGATTTCAAAACTACATTAGGCTCAAGTTCAAAGTAAAATTGTGAAACTCTCTTCACTTTTTTCTCTCTACTTTTGTAGTCCCAAGCAATCTGCTGCCCAAAGCCCAGAAGAAAGTCAAGAAAGCTTAACTGCACCTCCATCATAGAATTAGGTACAATTTCACCTATCAGAGATACTGCTGGATTTTGACTAGGTTAGGTGTGTGCTGGCAAAGAAAGAAAGAAAGAAAGAAAGAAAGAAAGAAAGAGAAAGGAGGGAGGGAGGAATAGAGGAAGGAAGGAAGGATGGAAGGAAGGAAGGAAGGAAGGAAGGAAGGAAGGAAGGAAGGAAGGAAGGAAGGAAGGAAGAAGGAAAGAAAGAAACAAAGAGAAAGGAGGGCGGGATGAATAGAAGGAAGGAAAGAAGGAAGAAAGAAAGAAAGAGAAAGGAGGGAGGAATAGAGGAAGGAAGGAAGGAAGGAAAGAAAGAGGGAAAGAGGGAGGGAAGGAGGGAAGGAAGGAGGGAGAGAAGAAAGGAGAGAAGGAAGGAGGGAAGGAAGGAAGGCAGGAAGGAAGGATGTCCAACATATAAGTTTAATCTCAAGATGCAGAATGACATATATTTTTTAACATGACCAATGTGGGAATTTGTTTGGCTTAACCATGCAGATTTGTTATGAGTTTTCTTTTTCTTTTCCAGGGGGCTGGGGAGGGGGGCAGGGTGAGGGGAGAGGTAGAAGTGAGGGGAGATAAGGATAGGTTTCCCAGAAATATGAGAAAAGAACCAAAGGAAAGCCTGAAAGAATAGCAAAGTAGAACAGCTTTGAAAGTTACTTGATGCATTTATTTTGAATTTAAAAATCAAAGCAAGCTCTACATAAGAGAGATTCATTGTAATGGGTACAATTTCCTACTCCACAATGTCTATGGAAATGCTCATTTTATTTGGTATTTTTAATTAAAAAGAATTCCCCTGGTTTATCTCCCCAACCTTATCCACACACAGATACGTTGAAGACTTCTCCCCCAAGAGATTGATACTTAAAACCATCAAAACATAAAGCAGTTTGTTGGCTTGTAAAACTGACATTCCCCCATGTCACCGTGGCTCCGCGGCGTCCAGACGATTCCTTCCAAGTCCGGGTCTTCTAGTCAGTTGTATCCACAAGGCAATAATCACAATACAGACGATGATTATCAAATGCCTGTGTGGTTCTGCATTGCAAAGCATACGAGGCTCTCACATAGAAGGCAGAAGTAAACCATTTATTCAGACGCCAGAGGACCAGATCCCACAACCAACAGGCCCAATCCATCACAGCAGCAAAGAATCCAATACACATCACAGCAGGGAGCCTCACCGTCCCAAAGCCGTCTGCCCCCCGCTGGGGCCTTGTCACCAACAAGCAAACTTACAGCACAGCGCGCGTCTGCCCTTTCCCTCTGCTCTCGCTGTCATAACCTCTCACAGCATTTCCTGTGACACAACTTCCTTTTCCTCTCAGCAAGCTCCTCCCACCGCATGTGACTTAGGCTTCCTGCGACATAAGCAAATCACATGGCCTACTAGTGGGTGGGAAAGATCTTCAGATCTAAATTGCTATCACACGTGTCTAGCCAGAGCTGAGCTTCTCAATGGCAGCTTTTATAACAGAGTGTAACAACGTTGCTAGCAGCTGCTGTGGGGGTGAAAGACCAACAACACCAGCACACAGAAGGGCTGCCACCACACGTTCTTTGATCTGCTTTTCTAAGGAAAGCAACTTTAAGGGGTTAACAATCTTACTTTAATTAAACATACATATACCATTCACTTAGTTCAGGGGGAAAGCCAGCACCCTGAACTTCAGAGAGAATACAAACAGAAATTACAGAGACAATATAAACAGAGCAACATTTCTGTCTAACCAAATCACAATATACATAGCTACCAGAGAAGCCCCAGCATCTGGGTTTTTCAAAGCTGGGGGGCTCTTAACAACGGCTACCCAGAGTCTCCTCTGGTCGAATCACAAGAAACTCTTCCAGTGAGTGAGAGCCCTAAACAAAATGCTAACCTCAGAGCATATATACCCTGTTTAGGGTCAGGGTGCTTCACACCTCTCAAGGGCTTCACACCCCTTGAGCGTTTCACACCTCTTGTGGCCTAACTAGCAAAAGGGTGCCCTCCTTCCTGCGAAGGCAAGACTCAATCAAAGGTACTTGATTGCCTTAGAGCTGAGAAGCGCTCGAAAACAAAAGACAACAAAAAGTCCCACTTTTCTTCCCCTTACATAGAGAAACTACCCTTGCTTTCAATCAGCTCCAGCCAAAGGATCCAGGACCTTAAACTCACAAGGTTAGAAAAGTCTGTTTCAGGATTTGCTCTTTGTCACTTACAGTGAGGTGGCTCAGCGGTTAGAGAACTGGACCTGGAGTCAGGAAGATCTGAGTTCAAATCCAGCCTCAGACACTTACTAGCTGTGTGACCCTAGGCAAGTTACTTAACCTCCATTTGCCTAATCTGTTGGAGAAGGAAATGGCAAACCACTCCAGTAACCTTGCCAAGAAAACCCATGGACCATATGGCCCACAGAGTCACGAAGGATCAGACACAACTGAACAATACCATCAACAATCAGGCAAAGAAACACAAAGCAAAAGAGGCAGCTAAGGCTCTTGGATCTATACCCAAGCAGGGCATAGACTTTAGCTACCATGTGCTCACAACCACTATTCCCATGGCACTTCCTCATGTTGAAAGTTATTTGTTGACTCAGTCTCCCATTGTTCCCAGTCCTGCTTGTCAATCAGTGTTGGGAGAGGCATCACCCAGTCCCCTGATGTTGGTCACGTAGCCAAGTAATCCCCCACCTGTGACCTCTGAACCCCTACCTACAAATTGTCATGTTCCTACTACCTTGGGGAGGAACTGAGATGCAAGGACCCAGCATCTTCTGCTGAGGCGGACCTATCTCAATTGTCTTACAGTTAAAGGCTGGCCCAGTGATCAGCCCATCACTCTCACTGTGTTGCTGCCTTGTTGTACTTATAATAAATTCCTTTTAATTCTCTTCGTCCTGAGTTTTGCCTCCTTAATTAGGGTGAAATCTCAAATGAAAAATTTTCCTTTCAATGTTCATAGTAGAGACTCAGATAAACCCTACAGCTCTGAAGCCAGAAAGATAAGTGAGCAACCAAGGGCAGATCAACCCCTTTTAAAGATCCACTAAGCAGTTCTTCCTGCTCTGGTGGCCAATAAAGAGATGACTTCATCTGCCCCAAAGCACTTGGGTCCTTCAGCAAATGCCTTTACTTTGAAATAATTGTGTTCTTTGGCTGACTATGGTAAAAGTAAGTATCCTAGTGGGAACTTATGAGTTAGAGTTTTAAAAGCATGAACCCGCAGAGTACTCTTGAGCCTGAAGTGGCTTCTCCCTAGGTACACACCTTTGATTTCAAGGAGGGGGTAGCTCTAAGGGGAACTACAAATACTTGTATTTGCTACCTCACAGTATAGTCATAGCCATCAAATGAGATAATGTATGTGAAGGCAAGACCGTGTTTTTTCGTTTGGTTGGGGTTTTCCGTTTGTTTGTTTTGTTTTTTAAGACACGTAGTTGCCAGCTCTGCCCTTTCCTCCAGTGTAACTAACTAAAGCTCTGGGATGGTGATCTGCGTGGACTAGGATTTGTAGCATGGAAATAGAAAGGATTTGAAAGGAAATAACTCCCTAGAAAGCCAGGGTTCTTTTCCTGGGGTTCATGAACTTTTAAAAATATTTTGATAACAACATTTCAATATAATTAATTTTTTTTATATATTTAAAAACTTTATTCTGAGGATGGGTCCATAGACTTCACTAGATTGTCAAAGGCATCCATGACATAAAAGAAGCTGAAAAACCTCTGCTCTAAACCATATGACAGATTAAACCCACAGCATGGCAGCTCAGGTGAATCAAAGGAAGTGAAAAGACAAGTTTAACCATAATCAGGAAGATTTCTGCTGACCAATACTGGGCAGCGCCTTTAGGGTTTGAATTACAAAAGAAAGAATTCGTGGTCGATTTTTGCTAGTAGAGCTAAAAATCCTTCCTTGTAATAAATGAAAGGGGAAAGTCAGACAGCAGTGGTATATCATTAGAAGACCAGCAGGTGGCAGTAGATAGCAGCAGAGGGGGACGCAACCCACATATCCAATGTTGCCAAGTATTTTGTGGTTTCTTCTTTCACATTTCTCTTATGCATCCCCTTCTCCCCTCTGACAGCGCCATCATCTCGGTGCAGGCCCTCGTCACCTCACTACCTGGACTACTGCAATAGTAGCCTGTTCATTGATCTCCCTGCTTCAAGTATCTCCCCACTCCAGTCCATCCTCCAATCAGTCGCCAAAGCGATTTTCCTAAATACAGCGCAGGTCTGACCATATTGTCCCAACTATTTGACAAACTCCAATGGCTCCTTATTACCTTTAGGGTCGAATATGAAATTCTGTTTGGCCTTTAAAGTCCTTGGTCCCTTACTACCTTTCCAGTCTTCTTACCCTTTCTTCCCCTCCGAGAACTCAACAATCTGGTGGCCTTGACGTTCTTCACACAAGACCATCATCTCCTAACGCCTTCCCTTTTGAATGGCTGTCCCTCATGCTTGGAATTCTTTCGCTGTTCACCTCAACCTCTCTGGCTTCCCTAGTTTTCTTTAAACCAGAGCAGAATAAGCACTTAAGAAATGTTAAATATGTTAAACAGAGTGCCAGAGGTAGAATGCCAGAAAAGAACAACCCACGGAGGACCAGCAGGTAGCCACACAGTGGAGAGGATAATCTCTAGCTAGATGACATCACTAGACCAGCTGGGTGATATCATTTGGATCTGCCAGGGGGAATATTCAGCAACAGTGTTGGAGGCACAAGTTTATGGTAAGGACACCATCTTACTAGAGTAATTTTTCTCAACTACACATGTTCTGTAGCTAGGTGGCACAGTGAATAGAGCGCTGGACCTGGAGTCAGGAAGATGAGTTCAAATCCAACCTCCAACTTACTAGCTGTGTGACCTTGGGCAAGTCACTTAACCCTGTTTACCTCAGTTTCCTCATCTGTAAAATGAGCTGGAGAAGGAAATGGCAAACCACTCCAGTATCTCTGCCAAGAAAATCCCCGAAAGGAGTCACAAAGAGTCAGACACAAATAAAAATAACTAAACAGTAATAATATGTTCTGAACACATCGTCTCCTAAGTGGGATTATGAAAGAAAATATTTGAACTTTTACTAATATTTCTTTTCATCCCAAAACAAAGAATGAAATTAAGCTTACTAAATATTTAATGTGTGGACTAACACCGGTGCCTTCATTCAGTTCATATGAAAGGTGATCAAACATCAAGTACCATACCCAATACATCCCAATGGAAGAGTGGGAGTTTCCCAGTGTGGAAAGACTCTTGTTCGTTTGCTTTTAGAAGCAGGTAGGTGGCAAAGTGGGCCCTAGAGGCAGAAGACCTGAGTTCAAATCTTACCTCAGATAATTCCTAGCTAAGTGACCTAGGACAAACCTCTTAACCTCTCTTTCAGTTTCTTCAACTGTAAAAATGGACATGATAATAGCACCTACCTCATAGAGT
Source organism: Trichosurus vulpecula (assembly GCF_011100635.1). Lineage (NCBI taxonomy): Eukaryota > Metazoa > Chordata > Mammalia > Diprotodontia > Phalangeridae > Trichosurus > Trichosurus vulpecula. The sequence continues at coordinate 267,974,321 of NC_050579.1, read as the reverse complement.
TGGTGTAAGGATAGAATGAGATAATATTTGTAAAGGACTTAACACAGAGCCTAGTACAGAGTAGGAGCATAATAAGTATATGTTCCTTAACCCCCTCTCTTCCCCTTTTGGAATATTGTATATATATCAGATTTTATATGCCTAGCTCACTCCCAAATTATAAATCAAAAACAAATGGCAATCTAATCTGATCTAACAAGAAATCTGTCATAAAATTTGAAATTATTAAGATTATTTGAAATGTGAATTTGTTTATACTATCATTAATAATGAACCTTGCCCTAAGTATATATCATGCCTAATGATGGTATGAAGCATCACAATTAGTAAGAGATTTAAAACTAATCTATTTTTGCTGAAAGTGATGTATTATCACCCATAAAACCATTCATGTCTGCTCATATCACACTTAAAATAGAGAATTTTTAACCTGATTAAAAACTTTCCTAAGAGTTTCAGGGAGTTTTGAACTACTTTGTTAAAAATATAAAAATGGATCACCTCATCAGTCTCATAGTTGACTGACATTAACAAAGGTGAAAATGTACTTGTCAAATTTCCACAAAAACCTTTGCAGAATTGGTGGATGGGATTGAAAGGTAAACAACATGATTTTGTAGCAATGTACTTCCATACAGATCTACATATCTTTGTGAGGGATATTTTTTATGTAACTGGGCTTTCTCAGATCCCAGATCATCTAAAATGGAGGAACCATGTGGGAGACACCAGGGACCAGCTTTTGGGAGAAGTCATCCTGCTCTACTACCACATGGATAGGAAATTTCTTTCTCTCTAGGGCAGCATGGGGGGAGGGTGAAGGGGAATCCTCTGAACTAAAGGTTCAATCACAGTAAGGGAACCATGTACTGATCTGGGTGTGAGGGAAGATCTATTTTCCCCCTCCCCCTAACCCTGGCCCTTTGGCCCCACGAATTGGGCTTGGGGTTTGGGTCTGTTTTGTTTGTCCTTCTAAGGTCTAAGAACACCCTGAGTCATGGTGACAGAGTAAAAAGTACAGGCCAGGTATCTCTGCCAATGAAACCCTGAGAAGCTATGGTCCCAGGGAGACTTTGGACTTAGAGCTTAGTGGGACCATGCTATAAAGGAACTGGGTTAACCTGTGAACCTAATCCCTGTCCCCTTTACCAAGACTGTTGGGGGGGATTGTGCCTTCCAGATGGGGAAGAGGAGAAGAGGAAGGTTTGCATGTTTGTTCTTGCTGTACCTTTGAAGTAAATAGTCCTTTTAGAAGCTGCTCTATTAAATGGTTAAATAGAACTGAGATGTAAGGGACCTTTAGAACTGAGGCCTCGGGCCATTGGTAGAGACCAGACACTCCCAAACCACCTTAAGGGTGCTAGAGTCCTCTAGTTGAGGTGTGAAATGTAACATGCTTGGCTTGCTGTTCCAGGCAGGCAACAGGGACTAGCACAGTCACTTTAAACCAAACATCAAAATAAATTGAACTTGGAACTAGACTTCCAAATCAAATTAGGGGCAGCTAGGTGACACAGTGGATGGAGTACAGATCCTGGAGTCAGGAAGCCTTGAGTTCAAATCTAGCCTTAGACATTTACTAGCTGTGTGACACTGAGCAAGTTATTTAACCTCCGTTTGCCTCAGTTTCTTCATCTGTAAAATGAGGGTAATAATTGCACCTACTTCCCAGGGTTGTTGTGAACATGTGTAGCCAAGAATTAAAAGAGGTAATAACGTGCCTGGCACATAGTAGGTGCTATATAGATATTAGCCGTTATTGATATTAAGTCACCGAATCACAAAGTTTTGAACCAAGATTTTTAAAAATAACGTAGTACATTCAATCACACTCCTCTCACTAAAAATATTGTAATTAAATTTTGTTCAAATGAAAATCTGCCTTCTCTCTCCCCTCCATAATACCATCCCCCTGAAAGCAAGAGGGGAAAAAAATCCCTTGTTCCACACATGTATAGTCAAGCAAGACAAATGCACTCATCGACCACGTCCAAAAAAATTGTCTCAATCTGCACTCCAAGTCCATCGCCTCTCTCTCAGAAGGTGAAGAGCCTATTTCACCTTAGTAAGTCCTCTGGAATAGCACTTGGTCAGCGTGTTGATCAGCGTTCCTAAGTCTCTTCAAATTGTTTATCTTTAAAAGATTGTTGGCAGTGTATAAATTGTTCTCCCGGTTCTGTTCATTTCACTCTGCATCCATTCATGCAAGTTATCCCAGGTCTCTTTGAACCATCACCTTCCTCAAAATATTCCGATTATTAATACTATTTTTAGTAAGAGAAAAAAGGTTTTTGTGCTGTTAAGAAATAAAATAAAAATTCTTTTGAAATGTTGCTTATTTCAATGCTGCTAATTTCATTTTTATCTAATCATTTTAATTTCTGGTTTTGCATATTTTATACATATAGTACATTGGTACAGTAGCACATATGCATCACTTACAAAATAAATATGCATATATTGAGGGGACATGGTCAAAATATTTTGCTGATAGGGGTGTATAATTTTTTTAAAAGAAAAATCTGTTTGCTCACTCTTCCACTGCAGACCCTTCCACACTTGAGAACTGAAGAAAAACAAACCCTGTTATAAATATACGTAATCAAGCAAAACTAATTTCCAGTGTCTACAGCCAAAAAAAAAAAGTCTTATTCTGCACTCTGAATCCTTCTTATCTCTCTTAGGAGATGGGTAGCATGTTTCGGCATGAGTCCTCTGCAATTGTGATTAGTTATTACCTCGATAAGAGTTCCTAATCTTTCAAAGTTATTTGCCTTTACCATATTGTTGTCATTGGATACATTGTTCTCCTGGTTCTTATCACTTCATTCAGCATCAGATCATATAAGTCTTCCCAGGATTTTCTTAAATCATCGCTTTCATTATTTCTTACAACATAATAGTATCTCATCACATTTATATACCATTACTTGTTCATCTACTCCACAATTTACGGGCACTAGAGGTATCTGATTTTTACAGTCTGGAAACACTAACCTACACAGGTACCTTCTTGCACATATCACCTAGTCATGTATCTTCCCCACACATATTTCCCAGCCTTCTTCCCAGGACACAGATGTTTCCTTGATATGTGTTCCCTCTCCAACCATTGGTATGGCAACCTGCAAAAGCATGTACCTGTGTATATATAGGACTGTTTCCTTGATATTTATTTTGCTATGCTTTTTAATTAAATGACTTTTGCTTGGAATTAGTCCATCTTCTGGTTGGTCTGGTAAAAGAAACCTCTATGGAGATTCCTGAAGCTGGAACAGCTCTTAAGAGATCCTTGGGCTACATATCTAAAATATTTTGTAATCATCAATACTATGTGTTAGTTATTACAATAATAATTACAAAGAGAAAGGAGGCCAAAAAGCTCCAGGCAGCCCTGGCCCAGGATCTCAGGTGAGATCAGAATCTGGCTGGATTCCTTTCCTTGCTCAGAATGCCCAATTATTCGAATTTCCATGTCCATGAAGCAAGCACACGGCCCTTTCTAGGTTGGGGGAGTGGGATTTTTATAGTAAATTACTCCTGAGAAATTTTTTAAAACTTGCCCTGACCTCCAGTGATGGTATGGAAGTTATCCTAGGCTATTGAAGTAGAGGACAAGGTTTGACAAGTCTTACCAAACTGGAGGGGCATTGAGTAGAGTCTGAGAGACATTTGGATTCTCCGTTACCTAAAGACTGCCTGAGTACAGAAAGATTCATCGCCAGCAGGTTGGTCACTGGGCGATGAATCCTTTGGCCATGGAGATCTATGAAACAGATCTTTTGGTAGGGATTGGGGATGGCGGGGGGTGGAACTACAATATATTTCCTTTCCCCATGCACAGCAATGCCAGGGTATGCTTGGCTTCCTCCCAAGCCAACTAATCCCTCTTCCCTGAGTGGCACAGGAGCTGTTCCCAGAAATTTGAGTAACCTCACCTGGTTGGCTCCGGATGGACTCACATAATCCCAGAATTGCAGATTTGGAAAGGGAGCTAATCCCCACTAGAATACACCAAAAAATAGTCATAGAAGCTTCGTTCAAAGGCCTCTAATAAGGGGAATCCCACCACCTCCTGAGACAACCATTCTACCTGAGACAGCTCTAACTGTTAGGAAGTTTTTCCTGACATCAAACCCAAATTTGTCTCTTTGCAACTTCAACCCATTACTACTGGTACCAATGAGAGAAATTGTAATTATTCTTTTGCATTACAGCCTTTTAGATACTTGCTGTAATGTCCCCACTGAATCTTTTCCAGGCTAAACATCTTTATTTTCTTAAAACTATTATTTATGTGACATGAGATAGAAGAGAACAAGGTAGTGAAGTGGATAGAGTGCTGGGATTGGAGTCAGAAAGACCTAAGGTGAAACCTGGTCTCAGACACTTACTAGCTGTGTGACCTTGGGCAAGTTATTTAACCTATGCCTGCCTCAGTTTCCTCAATTGTAAAATGGGGATAATAGCACTTAGCTCCCAGGGTTGTTGTGAGGATCAAATGAGATAATATTTGCAAAACATTTAGCACAGTGTGTGGCACACAGTAGATGCTTAATAAATGCTTATTTCCTTCTCTTATGAGATGAAGGTCTTTTGCCATGCCAGTTGCCCTTCTCTGGACGCTCTCCAGCTCAACAATGTCTTTTTAAACTGTAATGTCCAGAACGGAACGCAATACTCCAGATGTCATCTGACCAGGATAGAGTACAGAGGAATTTTTCATTTCCTTATTCCTGGAAACTGTCCTTTTAAATGCAGTACAGTATCACATTAGCTGCCATTAAACCCAAGTGACTCATAGAGAGTTTGCAGTCAACCAAAACCCTAAGTGTTGGGTTTTTTTTTTCCATAAAACTACTATATTGCCATGTGCTTCCCCCATCTTATTCTTGGCATGTCCACCTTGGTCCTAAGTTTAAGATTTTATACTCATTCTTATTAAATCGTATCTTATTAAGTTCAACTCTCTGTCCTATTTCTCAAGATCTTTTTTGAATGTTGACTCTATCATCCATTGTACTAACCTTTCCTAAGCATACCATCCATGTCTTTGTTCAAGTCACTGGAAAAAGGTAAACAGTACCTGGCAACTTGACATTCAATCATTAACCATGATGCTTTGAGGCCAGTCATTTGACTGGATCCTGATTCAATGAATTACACCATAATCTGGCCCACATGTCTCTTTCTTCTCCTCACATGCTTTGCTAAAATCTAGTCAGCTACAGTACTCTCCTGACCTAGCACTTTCATTGTCTTGGTATAACCTGTCTTTGGTAAAGCTGTGCCCGTTCTATAAGATCACTGCTTCCTTTTCTAGATCTTCTTTAACCACCTTTTTAATCATCCATTCCAGAAATTTTCTAGGAATCAAAGTCAAGCTTACTGACTAATGTTTTCTTTTCCCTTTTTTGAAAGTTGAGACATCTGCCCCATTTTGCAGTCCTGAGATATCTTTCTCGTTTCTCTGTACTCTTTTTTCCCCCCTCCATATTTATATATCACTGATGGCTTAGGAATCACTCCAGCTAATTCTGTCTAACTGAGGATATAGTTTATTTGGGCCAAGTGACCTGAATTTAGCACAAGCAGCTGGTGCTTTCTTATGATCTCTTTATTCATTTTGGTTATCAACTTCCTATTAGCCACTTTTTATTTTGTTCATTCCAGTCCAAAAGTCATTTTCTTCAGCAGAGAAAACAGAAGAAAAATTCAAATATAGCATCTCCATCTTCTCTCTACTGTCACTTATCCCTGTCCCATCCACCCCAAAGAGCAGACCGATTCCTTCTTTGGTCCTTCTGCATACAGAGTCTGGTTCATAGGTGGTTCATCAGTGTGCTCCCCTGACACAACTTCTCCATAAGGAGGGCACTAAGGAGTTCATTTCAGGAAGAATGGTGCTGATGTATAAGGGTGTGGAGCATGTATAGACATTATAAAACTGGCTCCAGTCACCTAACCAAGTGGTGAAGGGGAAGTTCTTTGAATGGCCTCTGAAGCACTTAGAAAGGCCTATCAGCATCAGCCACCACTCTTTGTGCCTCAGTTGCTCTTGGGTGAGCTCAGTGACTCTTTTGCTCCTAGCATCCTACACATTAGTTTTATCATTAAGTTGATGGGTCTGTGCATACACCACACCCTCATACATTTCCCTTTCTTCTAATAGTGCTAAACAAAAATAAAAACAAAAACAAAGACAAAACCTTTTTTTCATGTGTAAGTGTTATTGCCAGCCTGAGCTCAGCCTGAGTTCCAGCAATCATCACAGTGTCCTAATGGGATCACGATATTCTTGTATTCATCCTCTGGTATCTTCCCTTGCTTCCAACTCCTGAGCATGCCTTGTTAAAAATCTAAATTGGCTGTAAGTTCTTTAGTTATCCACATAGATCTCTTCAGACAATTACTGTTTTTTCTCCTCATGAGAATGATTTCTCTTTGTGTCTTCAGAATTTCATTACTGAAACTGTCCTTTGGAAGTCTGTAGAATTTTAGCTCATGGAATTCTACCTATCCTTCCTCTAAAACATTTGAAATCTACTCTCCCAAAATCTAGGGTGCATATGAGATTATGCTCAGTTCTCCTCCTCTCCTTAATCACAAACTCTAAGAGGTAATAGTCACTTCCCCCAATTTTCCCATCATTTCCACCCCAGCAACCAGGTACCCCCTGTTAGTAAGAGTCAGATCAAGAATGGAATTTCCCTTTGTTTATTTCTCTCATTAAGACAAGCCAATACATTATTAATTGCCTACCTTTTGGCAGACTGGGAGCTCCTAGCAGAGAGAGGCACAGGGAGAGAGAGAGAGAGAGAGAGAGAGAGAGAGAGAGAGAGATGTCTGGTTAACTGAAGTCCCCTGTCATTTCTATGTCCAAACCTCTTTGCCGGTCTTGTAACCCATTTACCGAATATCTATTTTCCTTTTTTTTATCTAAGTGGTATATACTCTACTCTCATTTCTGGTTTTCCCTCCATTGATCTGTACCAAAAATTGTCCATCCTGGACCTACCCTCTGGTTTCTGGGGTTTCTCCCATGAGTACATTTTCTTAATATAAAATGCTGTCACCTTCCCTTTCATATATTCTTATTCTTTAAAAAAAAAGTTTGGGCTCATTTATTAAAGTATACTTTTGAACAGTTTACTTTTCATTGGTCTGTTCTGGCATGCTTCTAATGATATCAGAATCACCTGGATCAATGATAGCCAGTGTACATACTCTGTAGTACTTCCCACATGCTGTACCCAATTCAATGTTATTGCCACCGTAGCGATGTATACCAGTTTTGGCCAACGTAGCATAATATTCAATCTCTGATTTCCTCAAGGCTGGGCAGTTGTTGCCTAAGACGACTAATTTGGCTTTGCCTTCTCGGATCATTTTGAGGGTGTGTTTGTATCCTAGCATGTATTTGCCGCTTTTCATGACTATCTGGAACCTCGAGTTGATGGACTCCAGCGACTTTTTCATCTTCTTTGTGGCCACCATCTTCCTGCCTGTGGTGTGGGAGGCCCCTCAGCCAGAGACCTGTTGCCAAGATAGCTGGGAAGCAAGAAAAAGCTACTCTTATTCTTTTTTACTTTATTTGTTTATTTTTAGTTTTCAACATTCAGTTCCATAAGCTTTTGAGTTTTAAATTTACTTTGCCTCCCTCCCCTCCCCCCTCCCCAAGACAGTGTGCAATCTGATGTAGGCTCTACATATACATTCATATTAAACATATTTTCACATCAGTCATGTTGTAAAGAAGAATTAGAACCAATGGGATGAACCACAGGAATAGTCTTATTCTTTTGAATAAGATGTACCTGTCTGAAGTGATATTCCAGTCATGGGTTACGTCCTTTGAAGTCTCTGTGACACTAATGAGGCCAAATTTGTCTCCTTGCATTAGAAACTTTAGTTACGAGGTATAAAGGGACAATTGGAAAGAAATCAGAGCCTCACATCAAGCCTTTGTACCCACGGGCGGTGTGAGTGCGATGGCTTGGCAGGTGCTGGAGGAAAGAGAACATTAAATTATAAAATTTACTCTGAATCAACCTGGTATGGTGAAAAGCTCCCTGCTTGAAAGTTGGGAAGGGCAGAGTGTTCCTGATCACTGGGGACCCTTACAGGCAGGCAGATCTATATCTCAAGGGAGAAATCCAGAATGTGGTACTTGCATTGACAGTACATTAGAACTGGACTCAAGGGTCTCTGGCCAAGACAAGGGAGATCTAGAGTATGATAGCCTGGTACTATGGAAGTGGCCTCTGACTAGCTGAGAGCTGCAGAAACGATGACAACGGACATTTTCGCCTGAAAGCTACAGAACAGGATTAACATCATCTGCTGGAAAATTGAAGATGAAGTCAAACATCAGAGAGCAGCAGAGGTACCATGATAGAAAGTAGCTATGGGAGCAACTTGGGAACAACCCAAGTCATCTTCTGGGAGGTGCGGAGACTTGTAGAGCTATAAAAATGTGCATACCCTTTGACTCTGAAATACCACTTCTAGGGTTGTATCCCGAAGAGATCATACAAATGGGAAAAGAGCCCACATGTACAAAAATATTTACAGTAGCTCTTTTTGTGGTAGCAAAGAATTGGAAAATTGAGGGGATGCCTATCAATTGGGGAATGGCTGAACAAACTGTGGTAAATGAATGTAATGGAATACTATTGATGAGCAGACAGACTTCAGAAAAACCTGGAAAGACTTATAGGAACTGATGCTGAGCAAGGGGAGCGGAACCAAGAGAACACTGTACAGTTACAGCCACATTGTGCAATGACTAACTTTGATACACTTGGCTCTTCTCAGCACTGCAAGGTTCTAAGACAACTCCAAAAGGCTCATGATGGAACATGCTATCCACATCCAGAGAAATAATTAGGGAATCTGGATGCAGACCAAAGCAGACTATCTGCTCACTCTTTTTTTTGTTTTCTTTTATTTCTCCTTTCTCATGGCTCCTCCCATTGGTTCTAATTCTTCTTTCCAACACGACTAATGTGAAAATATGTTTAATGTGAATGCATATGTAGAGCCTACATCAAATTGGACACTGTCTTGGGGTGGGGAGAGCAGAAGGAGGGGGAGAAAATTTGGAACTCAAAAGTTTGTGGGGGAAAAAAAGAACTACATTGTGTAGACAGCCAGAAGGGCCATTTTGTAAAAATTGTTTCTTATTCTCGTTCTCGTCCCCCTGAGCACATACCTCCACCCCTGACTTCTAGTCAGTATAGTAAGTTTATAAATAGCCAGTATAAAGGGGCAATAACAAGAAATAAGATTGCAAAGGGCAACCTGGAAGTCATGAGCAAAACATCCCAAAGATCAAAGGAGCATAATTTACCAAAAGCATCATATAGTAACCAAAATTCACATCCTGATAATATATGGTAAATTGGGGAAGCCATCCAAATGCTACTTATCAAGGTTTCTGGTCCAATGATACGTAAAGCCCAGACAAAATCCAAACCTCCTCAGTTCCAGATGAGCAGAATATCAAAAAAAGGTGATAATAACTTTGAGATGATTTGGATATATTAATGAACTAACCTGAAGGTGACACACAGAGAAGTTGGTCTGTTTCCTTTAAAAAAAAACCCTATAGGCTGGAAAGCAGGGACTTGTGTGAGCTCCCCCCCAATCCAGGTCCCTCCAAAAACCTATAAAAAATGGCTCTGAACAAATTCTAGAGCTGCAGAATCCATGAAATAGCAGAGGGAAGCAGGGCTCCAGCCCAGGACAGCCTGGATAGTCACAGGGTAAGGTCTATCACATGGAGCTGGGAGCAGAGGGGAGCAGAGCCCAGCATGGGCTGCACCAGACCAACCAGACCGGGAGCCAGGCAGAACAGGCCCTAGCACCCTAAATCAGTGAGCTATGGCAGTTACCAGACTTCTCAACCCACAAACACCAAAGACAACAGAGAAGGTTAGTGGGAAAAGCTGCAGGGACAGAGTGAAAGGAGTTTGAGGTTCCACCGCAACACCAAGGGCAGCAGAGGTGGTGCAGCTCTGAGGACAGAACTACAGCTGCAGTTGCTTCTGGCCCCAGGCCCACCTGGTGGGAGGAATTAAGTGGTGGATCTGAGCAGGAGTGCAGAGCCTGCTGAAGATCTGAGTCCAGTCTGGGTTGGCGGTTCTTGGGGGAGGAGGAGAGCTGGTATGTCAGAGCTTGCTGTGTAGAAATAGCTCTGAAAACAACAGCACAACCCCTCAGGCTTGGGACAAAGTATACTCTACAAGCAGTCATAGCCCAACAAAAAACTCAAGGGTCAAGTAGTTGGCTGGGAACATGGCCAGGCAGCAAAAACACTCCCAGATTCAGACTCAGACTTCCAATCTTTCTTTGCTGACAAAGAAGACCAAAACATACAGCCACAAGAAGTCAACAAAAGTCAAAGAGCCTACATCAAAAGCCTCCAAGAAAAACATGAATTGGTCCCAGGCCATGGAAGAGCTCAAAAAGGATTTGGAAAAGCAAGTTAGAGAAGTAGAGGAAAAATTGGGAAGAGAAATGAGAAGGATGTGAGAAAACCATGAAAAACAAGTCAATGACCTGCTAAAGGAGACCCAAAAAAATACTGAAGAAATTAACACCTTAAAAAATAGACTAACTCAAATGGCAAAAGAGCTCCAAAAAGCCAATGAGGAGAAGAATGCCTTGAAAGGCAGAATTAGCCAAATGGAAAAGGAGGTCCAAAGGACCATTGAAGAAAATACTACCTTAAAAATTAGATTGGAGCAAGTGGAAGCTAATGACTTTATGAGAAATCAAGATATAAAGCAAAACCAAAGGAATGAAAAAAAATGGAAGACAATGTGAAATACCTCATTGGAAAAGCCACTGAGCTGGAAAATAGATCCAGTAGAGATAATTTAAAAACTATTGGACTACCTGAAAGCCATGATCAAAAAAAGAGCCTAGATATCATCTTTCAAGAAATTATCAAGGAGAATTGCCCTGATATTCTAGAGCCACAAGGCAAAATAGAAATTGAAAGAATCCACCAATCGCCTCCTCAAATAGATCCCAAAAAGAAATCTCCCAGAAATATTGTCACCAAATTTCAGAGCTCCCAGATCAAGGAGAAAATACTGCAGGCAGCCAGAAAGAAACAATTTGAGTATTGAGGAAACACAATCAGAATAACACAAGATCTAGCAGCTTCTACATTAAGGGATTGAAGGGCTTGGAATATGATATTCCAGAGGTCAATGGAGCTAGGATTAAAACCAAGAATCACCTACCCAGCAAAACTGAGTATCATGCTCTAAGGCAAAATATGGATTTTCAATAAAATGGAGGACTTTCAAGCTTTCTTAGTGAAAAGACCAGAGCTGAAGAGAAAATTTGACTTTCAAACACAAGAATCAAGAGAAGCATGAAAAGGTAATCAAGAAAGAGAAATCGTAAGGGACTTACTAAAGTTGAACTGTTTTGTTTACATTCCTACATGGAAATATGATGTGTATAATTCATGAGACCTCAGTACTAGGATAGCTGAAGGGAATATACACATATATATAGACAGAGGGCACAGGGTGAGTTGAATATGAAGGAATGATATCTAAAAAAAATCAAATTAAGGGATGAGAGAGGAATATATTGAGAGAGGGAGAAAGGGAGAGAGAGAATGGAGTAAATTATCTCACATAAGAGTGGCAAGAAAAAGCAGTTCTGTTGGAAGGGAAGAGGGGGCAGTGAGGGGGAATGAGTGAATCTTGCTCTCATCAGATTTGACCTGAGGAGAGAATAACATACACACTCAATTGGGTATCTTACCCCACAGGAAGGAAAGAGGAAGGAGATTAAAAAAGGGGGGTGTGATAGAAGGGAGGGCAGATGGGGGAGGAGGTAATCAAAAGCAAACACTTTTGAAAAGGGACAGGGTCAAGGGAGAAAATTGGTTAAAGGGGGATAGGATAGAAAGGAGAAAAATACAGCTAGTCTTTCACAACATGATTATTGTGGAAGGGTTTTGCGTAATGATCCACATGTGGCCTATGTTGAATTGCTTGCCTTCTTAGGGAGGGTGGGTGGGGAGGGAAGAGGGGAGAGAATTTGGAACTCAAAGTTTTAAAAGCAGATGTTCAAAAAAAAGTTTTTGCATGCAACTAGGAAATAAGATATACAAGCAATGGGGCATAAAAATCTATCTTGCTCTACAAGAAAGTAAGGGAAAAAGGGATGGGGGGTGGGGTGACAGAAGGGAGGGTTGATTGGGGAATGGGGTAATCAGAATATATGCCATCTTGGATTGGGGAGGAGGGTAGAAATGGGGAGAAAATCTGTAATTCAAACTCTTGTGAAAATCAATGTTGAAAACTAAAAATATCAAATAAATAAATAATGATTTTTTTAAAAAACCCTATAAAATGAGACCTCAAACTCCTGCCTCCCCCCATCCCCAGCACTTTTTCCATCTCCTAAGTGTCCGTGCTGCTTGTGTGCTCCCAACTCTGATCTGAGTTTACTGAGTGACTCATCCTCTCTCCATCCTCTTCCCCATGCTCCCCGACTTCCTTCCCCATCCCTGTGTCATCTACCTCTGTATTCCCACTTTTCATTGCTTGCCTCTATTTCCTGTGCCATTCACCCTTACACCCATGGTGGTTATTAAAATGTGAATGCCATCCTGTTTCCAACTGCCAATTGTGATCTTTCCTGGCAAGTACCCAAAGAACCGGGCGTGCCTGCCCCCATTTCATAATTTCACAAATTAATGATCAAGTCAGCCATGAAGAGGAACACTGGTGAGATGTGGCCCTGGGTACCCTCCTGGAACTGTGGAGAACCTCAGTAGGAGACATATAGCTAACGTCTTTATATGGTGCTTTGAAGTTTTCAAAGCACTCTACATATGTTAACTCATTTGATCATATACCCAGGAGCCACACTAGAGTTCACACCTATTGGAACCCTTACTTCCTTAGTGGTAGAAGCCTATGGCTCAGTGTGCTCCATGAACTCTGTTATGAACTATCTTTCTTTTAAGATCACAGATCAGCATTTTGGAGTTCTAAGGCACCTCAGAGGCAGCTGAGTCCAATTACCTTGTTTTACAGATGAAGAAACTAAAGCCCAGAGAGGTTAAGTGATTTACTCAGGGTCACATATGTATTGTCTAAAGCAGAATTTGAACTTAGGTCACCCTAATTCCAAGCCAAGCGATCTAGCCAATGCTCCAGGCTATGTACAGCATATTATAAAAAATAGCTTGCAACCAAGAAGAGAAATAAAAGACATCATTGAGCATGTATGTGTCAAGAAAGGGAGGGGCAATAGGAAAGAAGGAAGCAAGTATTGATTAAGCACCATTATGTGCCAGGCACTGTGCTAAGTACTTTACAAATAACTGCCTCCTTTGATCCTCAGAACAAGCCTGGGAGGTGGGTGCTATCATTATCACCATTTTACAACTGAGGAAACCAAGACAGACAAAGGTTACGTGACTAGCTTAGAGGGGTCATACCTCTAAGTGTCAGATCAGAGTTGAACTCGAGTCTTCCTGACTCCAGCCCCAGCACCCTACCCACTTTAACACCTTGCTGCCTTGATGTGTCACAGAGTGCAGGACAGCAAATGTGACCAGAGTTTAGCCTGGGTCTCCATGGAACAAGAAAAGAAGCAAGGGAAGACCTCTGGGGCACTCCATAGATCTCTACAGAGGATTTACTAAAGGATTTCAATGTGAGTCATTCTCACAGGATGAGACAACGGTGGAAGATTTTGCATCAGTGACATCACATATCCATCAAAATAGTTTGGTATGACAGGGAAACACAGAGGGGAAATAAAAACAAGTGTGGGAAAGTTTTCAAAGTTGCAAGGAACCTAAGGAAGTCTCACGATCAGGGATGGTCTTCACTGGAGTTAAAAAGAACTTGGACTGATCTCTTGGGTGCCTATTTCTATCACCTCAGTTATTTTTTAGGCAAGAGAGCTCCCTACTAATGGCTTCTACATCTCTTTTATGCCCCAGGAAGAGTCTCCTGGGACCCTTTCCCTTCAGTAATAAGCCTCCACACAAGGCAGGTTTTCTCTCTTGATCCAGTAAAAAAAAGTGATTATTTCGAGTGCTAATGGCAAATCTTTGGGTACCCAAAGGAATCATAGAAGCATAAATTCATAGGCAGAGCTGGAAAGGTCCTTAGACACCACTTAATTCAACCACCTCTTTTTATAGATGACTCCAATGAGAGTAATTCACATCAAAAAGGGCTCAGTTTGGCTTCCTGGGTCACCCTTGACACCTATGCTCCAAAACACCCTCTCCATCCTCTCCTCTTACTCATCCCTCTCTCCTTTCTCCCTGCGCCACCTCTGCTCCCATAACTCTAAACCTACCGGTCTCCAGATTCCAGCTAGATGTGGAGAAGAGAGAAAGCTACCTCTGGTGACAAAAGACAGGGGGCACCTGCTTCCTGAAATACTAAATATCCTTGTGCCTATGTTAGAAGTATCTAGGCACCTAGGTGGTTGAGAGCACTGGGCCTGGAGTCAGGAAGACCTGAGTTCAGATTTGACCTCCAATGCTCTCTAGCTGTGTCACCCAGAGCAAGTCATGTAACCTCTGTCTGTCTCAGTTTCCTCAACTGTAAGATGGGGGTAACAGTAACAACCTCACAGGGCTGTTGTAAGGATCAAATAAGATAATATTGGTGAAGTGTTTAACACCGCCTGGTACATGGTCGGTGGTTAATAAATGCTTGTTCCCTCCTGGGAAGGGATTAAGGTCCCTTCCAGGGATGTTGATGGCCCCTCTACCATAGCTGGGTGAATTCACATGAAAGTAGTTTGTTGACTCTGGGGAGGTGTCCATCCTAGCCGTATGAAACAAGTATCCTGTCCTGGGAGCAGCCCCCCAAAGTGAGGAAGACTCTTCCCCACTCCCTCATAACTTTTTTTTCCAATCTTAGCTTCTGCTGGGCCTTTGGAATCTCAGAGATTCTTCAGCCAACCAGAGCAGCGAGAAAAACATGTGGTTCCCTGGGGATGGGAGAGTTCCATAAAATGCCCCCATCTCTTCTGTTTCCCTCTCCATCTGAACCCCCATGCCCACTGCCCTCCATACAACCTCTCATCCCTGCCCCATCATGACAAGGGGGTTTCAGGGATAGAAGGCCCCTCCCCTCTTCCCCCACCATGTTCACTGCT
Source organism: Trichosurus vulpecula (assembly GCF_011100635.1). Lineage (NCBI taxonomy): Eukaryota > Metazoa > Chordata > Mammalia > Diprotodontia > Phalangeridae > Trichosurus > Trichosurus vulpecula. The sequence continues at coordinate 267,959,156 of NC_050579.1, read as the reverse complement.
CCCAACTCCCTCCTCCTCCCTCCCCCCATCCCAAGGGTGTCCAGGACATTGTGTGTCTCAGGAAACAGTTCAGACGTGGGGCCTGAAGGAGGAGGAGGAAGGGGATGTGGGAACAGAGGAGACTCTCTTGCCACAACCAACCAAAGACTCTGGGGGGTCCCCTCCTGGAGAGAGGAGGGTGTGGATCCTGAGGGAGTGTCAAAGATGCAGCACCCTTCCATGCTGCTGCTACTGCTGCTGCTGCTGATGATCTCCCTGCCACTGACCAGAGGTAAGGATGTTGGCATGGATAGGAGCTGGGAGTCACTCTCTCCACTAAGATTCGGAAATGAGTGAGGGAAGAGAACATTGGTGCAGGGTGTTGCAGGGATTAAGTGAGAACCAGCAAGGGGAAGGGGGAGGCTGGGGAGAAACCACGGGATACACTGGTCTTGTGACTGTAGAGGAGGTGAGACAGTCACAGGAAATGTGAGGTGCAAAGGCAAGGTCCTAAAGACCTAAACCTTCCACTTCACCCCCACCCCTACCCTACCACCCACCGACCTCACCCCACCCCTGCCCAGAAGAAGGAACAGAGAAAGGTGACAGTCTAGTTGGGGAAACTACAGAAACTTTCACCCACAGATTCTCCAGCTACACAATTTGGAGGGGGCGATGGAGCTGGGAATGTGAAAGACAGAATCCAAAGTCTCCCTAACCCATTCTTGTTGTCCCCACCCCTGGTTAGCTCAGCACTGGGCCTTTCCGGTAGGATATCCCTTCAGTGTCTCAACCATTCACCTCCTAGGTCCCTCTCAGCCCCCCTCCCTAGCCCTGTCATCTGCTTCCGAGGGACAGGCCTGGGGGCACAGAACTGGGAAGCCAGGGAATAAACAGGAAGGGGGTGGGGAGACTGAGAGAAGGGAGGACCAGGATCTAGGATGCTGTAGAATTGGGGAGGGGGGTACAAGGGTGGGGGAAAGGGCATCATTGGAGAAAGTTACTATCCGAGAAGGGATGGGGATTGAAAGAGTCCATTTCATTTTCAAAAACAGAGGTCCTCAGAAACTAGGATGGAAAGGGGTCCAGGTGGACAGTTCTTCCCCCAGTATTCCAGCTCCTGTCCCTTAATTTCTAGGACTGTCATGTGAGAAGCTCCTAGAGCCCTGTGCCAATGGGGGCACCTGCCTGAACTTGCCCCAGGGTGAAGAAACCTGTCAGTGAGTGTTGGATATTGGGTCTGGGTAGAAGGAAGAGGGAGAGGAGGAAAAGAAGAAATGTGGAGGGGAAAGCAAATGTGGAGTGCAGGTGAGAGATGGAGAAAGAAAGAGGTAGGGAGAGATAGGAAGGATGAGACGAAAGAGGGGAGAGAAGAAGAGAAAGGAGAAAAGGGAAGAGATGAGACAGGATGATGGGAAGGAGGGATTGGTAAGAGATGGATTGAGAAAGAAAGGCAAGGTTTGGGGAAACAAGAAAGGAGAAAGAACTTGTAGCAGGAAGGGGAAGGGGTGAGGTTTGGCTGGGTCTCCTCCTATGTCTGTTCACTGTTCCCAGGTGTGCTCCAGGCTTCTTGGGTGAGAGGTGCCAGTTTCCAGATCCCTGCCAGAATCCCAGGCCCTGCCAAAATGGAGGCAGTTGTGAGAGCCTGCTCCCCAATCACCAGGGAGCCCCCTCCTCCCACCCTCCCAGTTTCTTCTGCTCCTGTCCGCCTGGCTTTGGAGGATCACGGTGCCAACTCAAAGACCCCTGCCTGTCCTATCCCTGTTACCATTATGGCCGATGCCACGTCTTGCCTTCTGGCCAGCCTCGATGTCACTGTCTATCCGGATGGACAGGTAATGGAACAGGGCCAGGAAGGGGAGAAATGGATTGTGCTGTGTGTTCCCTCCTCTTCCTTCTCGTTTCTCCTATCTCTTTTTGCCAACATCTTCCTATTTTCCCCTCCCTTCCTCTCCATATTTCTGTGATCTAATACAGGTAATAAGAAACTTGGCATGGAGAAGGGGGATCTTTGCTTCAATCATCAGATACTTCATTTGTTTAACAAATAATTATCGAGCGTTTACTACACGCAACATAGTAGCTGCTTGCCCTCAAGGATCTTACAATCCAATAAGAGGCTAGGGCATGTTCATGGACAGCATAACGAGAAGTAGAGTGTGATAAGGGCAAAGTTCTACATGAAATCTGAGGCAAGATGAACCACTTCTATTTGCAGGGATCAGGAAATATTTCATGGAGGCACTAACAAGTCATATGGAAGCCTTGAAGGAAGGAAGAATTTCAACAGGCAGAAAAACAGAACGGAATAGAAACATAAAACAACAACAATAAAAATAACTAACATTTAGATAATACTTTAAGGTTTGCAACGCGCTTTACAAATATCTCATTGGATCCTCCCAAACCTGGGAAGCAGGAAGTGCTATTATTATCATTTCATAGACGAGAAAACAGAGGCAGGTAGAGGTTAAATGACTTGCCCAGGGTCACACAGTTAAGCGTCTGAGGCTGGGACCTGAACTCAAAGTCCCTTGCTCTATCTGCAGCACTATCATCTAATTCTCATCTTTTTTGATGGGATTTCAACTAGAAACAGCACTGGGACAAGTCGTTGTCGTACTATTATCATTTGATTTTTAGGGGCACACAGACTGCAAAGATGAATAAAACAATTGGTTTTTGTAGTTGAATGAAAACATAAGGATGTAAGGTCAACACACGCAGATCATTCAGCAAAAAAGAAAATGTCTCCGTAAGCTCTCTGAAAACACCTTTGGTGTGACTCTAGGAGCGGCTGGGATAAGAAGGATGAAATTATTCTGTTCCCACGTGACACTGATCTCCTCTGTTGAGCTGCTGTGTTCTGGAAGGTTTTTGTTCCATGTTGCTCGGAGATTGTGGGTGTTTGGAATGGTGATATCTGTTAAAACACTGCTCTCAAGCTTCTCTGTGGGCCAGTGTTGTGTCTGGGTGGGCAACAGTTTGGTCTATGATGGTCCATTTCCAGTATCACGATACTGTCTATTGACTGAGTTCTTCAGAATATTATAAGAACTATTACTACTACTACTACTACTACTACTACTACTACTATCACTACTACTACTACTATTACTACTACTGTTACTACTCCTACTCCTACTATTATTACTACTACTACTACTATTAATACTACTACTACTATTACTATTACTACTACTATTGCTACTACTATTATTATTACTACTCCTACTATTACTACTCCTACTATTATTACTACTACTACTATCACTACTACTACTACTACCACTACTACTACTACCACTACTACTACTATTACTACTACCACTACCACTACTACTACTACTATCACTACTACTACTACTATTATTACTACCACCACTACTACTACCACTACTACTACTATTACTACTACCACTACCACTACTACTACTACTCTCACATAAGAAGAGTGGCCAAAGCGGCTTTCAAAGGCCACCCACTAAGTCTCAGAGGAGCAAACGTCTCCGTCCCCCAGGACAGGATGGGTGGGGCCCTGCCCTGCTACCGCGCTTCATCAGTGACAAGGCTACGCACACTAGCAGAGAGAACGTAAGCTCCTTGAGGAGAGGATCTAGTTCGCTTCCGTCTTGGTGTCCCCGGTGCCCGGTGCACACAGTAGGTGTGGAATAAATGCTTGTTGATAGATGGTGGAACTCCAGATCCTTAAAGCCTTAAAGTACATGATATGCGATGGGTGAGACATAATAGTGTGATACAACGCCTGTGCCGCATAAGCAGGGTGTGCGGGATACAACACAACCCAGACAAGATGTGACCAGAATAGGATGAGTCACGACAGAACTCAGTTAAGCGTGATTAGAAGGTAGCTAGGATGACGATGACCCAAGCAAAGTAGAATAGAACTTTAAAGATTATAATAAAACTGAGATATACACACGTCTATCCAGGCAGCTGTGTGACACAGTGGACAGAGCCCTAGGCCCAGAATCAGGAAGACAGATTTTCCTCAGTTCAAATCTAGCCGCAGACACTTACCATGTGACCCGGGGCAAGTCATTTAACCCTGTTGGCCTCAGTTCCTCATTCGTAAAGGGAGTTGGAGAAGAAAATGGCAAACCATGCCAGTACCTTTGCCAAGAAAACCCTAATGGAGTCACAAAGAGTCAGATACGATTGAAATGACTTAACAACAAATATACATGTATATAACTAGGAAAAAGAGACCTAAGTAATAAAGGTTGTAAAAGTGAATGTGAACATGAAATAAAAGTCTGTTACATACCACATAGCATAGGCTATAACTCATACAGGGTGTAAAATTCTCTCTTTTTCTCTCCTCTCTGTCTTCCTACCTCCACACCCTAGGGGAGCACTGCCAGCGGTACGACTTCTGTAAAGCAAACCCTTGTGCCAATGGAGGGATCTGTCGGACCACATACCCCCATATTCTATGTGACTGCCCCCAAGGCTTTGAGGGCAATAGCTGTCAACATGATGTCAATGAGTGTTTCCAGGACTCGGAGCTCTGCCCCACAGGTGCCACCTGCCATAATATACTGGGCTCCTACAAATGTCTCTGTCCCCCAGGACAGGATGGGCCCCGGTGTGAATTCCAGGTGGGACCCTGCCCTGCTACAGGGTGCCAAAATGGGGGCACCTGCCAACTAGCGCCTGGGTCCACCACTCTCCACCACTGCCTCTGCCTCCCAGGTGAGTACTTATGAGAACCTTTCCCCTTATGCCCTTGCCATCAAGACATAAGGACATTCTCCTTTAAGACCCCTATTACCCAAACGATCGCCATAATCCCTGCACAGGTTTCACAGGCCGAAAGTGTGGAGTGAATCCAGATGATTGCATTGGACACAGCTGTCAGAATGGAGGCACCTGCCGAGATGGACTAGATGCCTACACCTGTCTCTGCCCTGAGACCTGGGCAGGTGAGTTATTGAGATCATAGGTAAGATCTATGACCCAACTGTCCAGTTCTAAGATCTGGGACTCACGCCCAGTCTCTCCTAACTTTCAGAAACCATGGTATTAAGGTACCACAGCTCTGTCCTTTTTCCTCCATAGGATGGGACTGTTCAGAGGATGTGGACGAGTGCGGAGCCACCAGCCCCGCACGATGTCAAAACGGCGGCACCTGTCAGAACACCCCTGGCAGCTTTCACTGTGTGTGTGTGAGTGGCTGGGGTGGCCCAAACTGTGAGGAGAACCTGGATGACTGCGCTTCTGCCACTTGTGCCCAGGGGTCTACATGCATTGATAGGGTGGGCTCCTTCACTTGCCTCTGCCCCCCAGGTCTCACAGGTAGGAGGCTGAAGGGACGTTGTGGGAGTGGGGGAGATAGAACTCAGACAAGTTAGAGAACAAGTAAGATATCTGTAAAGCCATTAGCACAATGTAGCACAAAGTAGATAATTAATGCTTTTCCCCTCCTTCCATCCCATTGAAAGAAACATAGAAATATGAGGATATAGGGGAAGCACAGGAGATGTGAGAGGAACACTGCCTGGCACATAGTAGGTACCTAATGCTTATTGATTGATAAAGGGGCATTGGGAAAACTCAGGAGGCAACAGTAAGGGCATGGGAACACATGAATGTGAAAGGTATAGAATGAAAGGAAAAACCAATCACTCAATCGAGTATTTACCTAAGCATCTTCTGTGGATCAGATACTGTACAAACTCCTAATAAGTAGGGAACAATTTCTACATGTAAGAAGCTCACATCCCAAAGGGGAAGATTGGCAAGGACCGATAAGCATATACAGAATAAACATAAAGAGAACAGATACAAAATAATTAAGTACAAGGGAGCACACTGGACAGAGCGCTGGGTCTGGAGTCAGGAAACTCAGAGTCAAATCTGGTCTCAGACACTAGCTGGGTGACCCTGGGCAAATCCTTTAACCCCTATTTGCCTCAGTTTCTCATCTGTAAAATGGGGACACAGTAGAAAAGGAAATGACAAACCACTCCAGTATCTTTGCCAAGAAAACCCCATGGACAAAGTCCATTGCATCACATAGAGTTGGGACACCACTGAACGATAACCACAAAAGTTTGGGAAGGAGGGTACTCACAGCTGATGGGGAGCAAGAAAGGCATCATGCAGAAGGTGCTACCTGAGCTGTATCTTGAAGACAAAGAGAGATTTTATTAGGCAGAATTAAGGAGGGAGGGAGTGCATTCCAGACAAGGGTGACAGCTGGTACAAAAGACGGAGTGTGGCATGTGAGGAACAGAGAGAAAGCCAGTTCGGCTAGACTGAAGCGTGCGGGAAGGCGAGTAATGTCCAATGAGTCTAGAAAGATAGGTTGGGGCCAGATTGTGTAGGGTTTTAATATTTGATCTTAGAGACAACAGGGAGCCACTGAAATTGATTGAATAGGAGATTAATATGTAAGATGTGCACTTAAGGAAAATCACTTTGATGGTAGTGTGCAGGACGGACAGGAATGGGAAATCAAGGCAGGATGAACAATGGGGAGACTGTTGCAATAATCAAGATAAGAGGCAATAAAGGCTGAAGGTGAAGATTTGAGAAAAACACCAAGGTCATAAACCTAAGAGACTGGAAGAATGGTAGTTTCTTCAACAGAAATAGAGAAGTTGAGAAGGGTAGATTTAGAGTAAAAGATAATGAGTTACACAAGGAGTCACAGAGAGATCACAGGAAAGAAGTGGGAAGATGGGAGAAGCAGAAGACATTGGGGGGAAAAGTAGAAAAAAAGAAAAATAGAGAGTGACAAGGAGGAAGCAGGAAGACACAGAAAGCTCTGGAAATGATATAGGGGGACATAAGGACCTCAGTCTGTTTCTCTCTCTCTCTCTCTCTCTCTCTCTCTCTCTCTCTCTCTCTCTCTCTCTCTCTCTCTCTCTCTTTCTCTCTCTCTCTCTTCCCCTCTCCCTCTCCCTCTCCTTCTCCCTCTTTCCCCCCCCCACCCAGGTCTTCTGTGCCAGCTACAGGATATGTGTCTGAGTCAGCCCTGCCACCCCAAAGCCCAATGCAGTACCAATCCCATCTCAGGAGCCATACTTTGTCTATGCCAGCCTGGCTACTCTGGACCCACCTGCCACCAGGATCTGGATGAATGTCAGATGGGTGAGTATTCACCCATGTATGAACCCCAGCATTCAATTCTCTAACCAAGCCTATTCACCCTGTTTCCCACAGAAGAAACGTGAAAGCCAAGAGGAAGGGAAAAGGGTAGAGAAGGGGATTTTCCTATACTTCCTCAGATTTTTCCAATTTTCCGGGGTGGGGGGGCAAGAGACACGGACACACCACCTTTATTTTCTGAATATTTCTAGAATTCTTCCAAGCCATCACATCTCTGTTCTACATTCTCCCTTCTGATTTTCTGCTGTCCAACCCCCTATGCACATTACGTTTCACATCCATATAGATGTCATCCTTCATTGACCCCTATAGCTACATCCTCTCTTCCATATCCCCCACAGAGGCAGTGTTGGTATAATGGAAAGTTCTCTGGAGTGAGAAGCAGAAGACATGGCTCTTCCAGCTGATGGCCCTTGGACAAGTCATTTATAATCTCTTAGATATTAAGGCAGCTAAGTGGCACAGTGGATAAAGCTCTGGGCCTGGAGTCAGGAAGACCCCAGTTCAAATATGTTCTCAGACACCTACTAGCTCTATAACCCTGGGCAAGTCGTTTAATGTCTGCCTGCCTCAGGTTCCCTTAACTGCAAAAAGCGGATAATAATAGCACCTATCTTCCAAGACTGTTGTGAGGACCAAAGGAGATATTTGCAAAGCACTTAGCACAGTCCCTGGCACATAGTCGGTTCTCAATAAATGCTTGTTTCCTTCCTTGCTTGCTTCAGAAGGCTTCAATTTCCTTCCTATAGGTTTGTACTCTCTTCCTCACTGAGCATGGGGAAAACACTTTGTAAACCACAAAGTACTATCTAAAGTTATTATCTGAGCAGCCAGGTGGCTCAGTAGATAGAGCACTGGGCCTGGAGTCAGGAAGACCGCAGGGCAAACCCAGCCTCAGACACCTCCTAGCTGCATGACTCTGAGCAAGTCACTTCAGCCTGTTTCCCTCAGTTTCTTCATGTGTAAAATGAGCTGGAGAAGGAAATGGCAAGCCGCTCCAGTATCTTTGACAAGAAAACCCCAAATGGGGTCAAAAAGTCAGATGCAACTCAAATGACTCAACGAGGCCAAAAGTTATTATGAGCATCATAGACTGAACCGGAAGGAAGTTCAGAGAGTCATTTAGTCCAACCCTTCCCCCTCTTTTACAGATAAGGAAACTGAGGCTTAAGTTAGGTGGAATCACCTGCTACTAAGTGACAGCACTGGAATCCTCTGACCCCAAATTCAGCACTTTCCACTGTAGGATCAGGTTCCTTTACAAATATTAACCATCTTCCTGCTTTCATCCCCTATCCATATGCCCCTCTCTTCATCTCTATACATCTTCTTTCTTGTCTCCTAAGACACATCTCACTTTCTCTCTTCTCAGTCCACCACAGCCTTAGTCCCTGTGAACACGGCGGCTCCTGCCTCAACACCCCAGGCTCCTTCAACTGCCTCTGCACCCCAGGCTACACTGGCTCCCGATGCGAGACTGACCATGATGAGTGTCTCTCTCAGCCCTGTGACCCTGGTAGCACTTGTCTTGACCTGCTCGCTACCTTCCACTGCCTCTGTCCTCCAGGTATGGAACAGCACTGGTTAGCCTGTGGGCAAGGGGGGCGGGGCGGGTCTTGGGTAGGAGAGTGACGGCAACCAGAGGGGCAAAAGCAAAATGGAATCCACTCTCTACTCAGTTGAACAGATCCCAGGTCATTTTCCAGGAGCTCGCTCGCAATCCTGAGGACTAGGAAGGTAGATAGAACAGGTACTTCACCTGGACCACTGTTGGCCCCCTGAGACACAAGCCTAATTGCCCACTGAGGGGATTCCTATGTGGAGAGAGGTAGACAAAATGAGAATGGGAGGGATGGGGGAGAAGTTAAGTTATACAGTTAAGAATACAGTTGGGACATGGTGCTACCCTGGTCCTAAGTATTTATTTCCCGAGATCCAAGGTCAAATTAGTCCTTTCATTTTCTCATTGCTACCACCCAACACTTCCAACTAGGAATTAACCTTTCCCAGCCCAGCTGTGGATTGAAAACACAGTATTGACTTCCCCTACACCTTCCTCTACTGTCCTTCAACTAGGTACAATATCCTTTTAAAGTTTTTGTAAGGATTTAAACTTATTGCACATAGTAGATGGTAATCAAGGCCAGAGAACAACCATAATAAAATGAAAAGTTCAAAGTGATAAAGCTTATAAAATAAAGCTCCCTGAATCTTGAATTGAAAAGTTTTATCAGCTTTCTTTATTACCCAGAGAACAGTCTGTCCATGTCCCTGGTATGATTCCATATCTGAGTTAAGAAAAAAATCCGTTTGTACAACCAAGAGAGACTCTATGCCAGATCACTATGGGTCCTGCTTCTTTTTGCCAATACCTATTAGACGAATCCCAAACCAGGGCTTTGGGCAAGCAACCAAAATGCTATGTATATAATATACCTTATTCAGATTTAGAATTTTCTCTTCTGCCATAAACAGGATTGGATGTGGCATCACCAGACGTGGATTCTAATCCTGCTATTTCTACTTATTAGCTGTAAAGGCTAGGACAAGTCTCATCTGTGAGATGAGAGGATTGCACTAGATAAGATCGAGGACATTTAATCAAAAATCTGTATTCATAGGGGTCGTGTAAATATAATGATATAATCATGCCCAGCTTCATTGCAGTTATGAATTGATCTAAGTGAGAAGCTTAAAGCCTCTGCAAGGTGGCATATGCATAAAATCTCACTGCCAGTCCTCACTGGGCAAGGTCCCTCGATCTTTGGATAAGAGTAAGGAGAGATGGGGGTCTTACTGCTCCTTCAGGTTTGGCTCGGGCACATACAGAGAAAGCCTTGCAAGCCTGCCAAATCCAGCATGCTAAGTCCAGTAAAGGGGGCTTCACCAGATTGCAAGGTGCATGCTTTCCTAGATGTGTAGCCCGGTCACGTTCAAAAGGGAGTGTCCGCATTCCAGATCCTAGGATCGCTGATTGACTGGGGGGCGACCAGGAAGGGGGAGTTCAGATCCAGTGGTCTGATGTTATCGCTGCTCCCCAAGGGTATATTGAGGGGTGAGAGCGGTCTCAGGGCTGTCGTCAAGGCTGCCTCCTGAGCACGGGCCTTAGCAACCTTGGCTGCCAGTCAGTTTCCCACAGCCTGTTCGGATTTCCCCTTCCGGTGGCCTTTATCATATACACCTCCTTACACCATGCATTACCTGGGGAAGGTCCAGAATTTCGGTCCCGTGTTTAACAGAGGAGTTCTTTGTGGTCAAGAATCCCTGCTCCTTCCAAATAGCGCCATGGGCACTGTGGAGTCGGTAAAGATGTTTACCCTTTTGTTTTCCCCTAATTCCAAGGCTCTGGTGACCACTATGAGCTCAGCCTTTTGTGGAGAAGTTCCTAAAGGACAACAACCCTGTACAGGCTGATTATTGCCTTACTGGCTCTCCTCACCCCTCTTTCCACAAAGCTAGAACCGTCAATATACCATTCCTCATCAGGATTAACATGGGGGGTGTCCTTTAGATCAGGATGACTAGAATGTACAGAATTAACGGTCTCTTCACAAGTGTGAGTGAGGCTCTCAGAGTCACTGGAATCAGGAAGCAAAGTGGCTGGATTCATACATAGAGTCCATGTCATTTCCATTCACATGTCACTCATATGTATGTCACACTCCCATTCTCATGGCGCTCACATGCCATTCCCATGTCGCTCATGTGTCATCCCCATGTCAATCACATGGCATCCCCATGTCACTAACGTCATCCCTGTGACACCCACATGACATTCCCGTGTCACTCATGACAGTCGCGTGCCATTCCCATGTCAATCACACGTTGTTCACGTCATTCACACGTTCCCATGTCAGTGTCGTTTCTTGTCACATGTTATTCTCACGTCGCTCACATGTTCCCATGTTCCTCGTACAGCATTCCCACGTCACTCCTCAATCACGTGTCACTCACATGTCATCCCATGTAATTCCCGTGTCACTGTCATTCCCATGTTGCTCAATGTCATCCCCATGGCACTCGCATATCAATCGCATGTCGTTCCCATGTCATTAACCACTTATAGTTGCAAGAAATGATTATTAATAACCAATAGTTTGGGGGGGATTCAGAGCTCTCCCCTTCTTCCAAAGTCCTGAAGGACATTCCTGATAATGAGATTGAACTAACTCCCCTGAATCTTGGTCAGATCCCCACCCAACTTTACAAGGAATTTAATCTAAGATGGGGAAGTCCATTGTGCTCTACCCAAGCTTGGCTGATGTTAAGGTTTACAAAGCACTTTCTTCACCGCAGCTCTACGAGATAGGTAGTACAGGTATTATTAGCCTCATGTTATAGATGAGCAAAATGAGGCTCAGAAAGAAAAAGTTATTTGCCTATGGTCATAGAACTAGTAAGTATAAAACCTGGACTGAGACGCAGGTTTCCTGACTCCAAGTCCAGCACATCAGGTGGCAATAGAGGGCTCATCCCCTTCTCATCTGGACTACTGCAGGAGCCTCCCATCCCATCTCCCTGCCTCCAGTCTCTCACACACACACACACACACACACACACACACACACACACACACGCCTCCAATCCATTCTCTACCCAGCTGCCACAGTGGTTGTCCTTGTTGTAGGTCTAACCATGCCATTCCCCTACTCAATATACTCGGCTCCCTGATTACCTGTAGGATCAAGTATAAAATCCTGTGTTAGGCATTTAGAGACCCAGGCATTTACAGCCAGTCCCCAACCTACCTTTCCAGGCTTACTGCACTCCATTCTCCTTCACACACATTACACACATTATGTATGGTCTGACCTAACTTACCTTCTTAACTAAGCCTCTCTCACTTGCAATAGCACCACAGTGAACGACTGATCCTCCATGGGTAAAAATGCACTGTTTTCTCCAGAAAAATCCCTGTATAAATTTGAACAAGATACAAACTGGTGTTTTAAGGTCCCTGAAGAGGGTCCTAACAAACAACAGCTTGTTAGAAATTGTATTCTTTGAGGACTTCCCAATGCTCCAATGCCTGCTGAAAGGAAGGCTTTGGACCAAACATACAAATGTATATTCTCCATTACCGGAGTCTCAACTGCCTGAGCCTCTGCACTAACTCCAGTGTCAGTAAACTCTCCCTGTCTGCTCTGTTTGGGCATCCTAAAACGGCTCCCCTGAGTGGCTAGTGGAATCTGAAGTGGCTGAGGAAACAAATCATATCAATTTATTAAGAAGTGCATGTTGACTGTAGGGCAGCTAGTGACACTAGATAGAGTGCTCGGCCTGGAATCAGAAGGACCTGAATTAAATCCAGCCTCAGAGGTTTACTGGCTGTGACCCTGGGCAAGTCACTTCCCCTGATGGCCTCAGTTTCCTCATCTGTAAAATAAGTTGCTGAAGGAAATTGCAAACCGCTCCAGTACCTTTGACAAGAAAGCCCTAAATGGGGCACAAAGAGTCAGATGCGACTGAAACAACTAAACAGCAACATGCCAATTATATAACAAATCAGGACCAAGCCTCCTCAGCTCTGGCACTGGACCCCAAATGGAGGCAGAGACAGATTTTTATGTATTAAAAACAATAAATCAAATAAGACCCAGTAATTAAAAGGAAACAATTAATAGGCTATAAACCAGGATACAAGATTAGGTAATCAGACTTCTAACTGGAAGAATGATTAGGGGACTTTCCAAATTGGAAGGGAAAGAGCCAATGGGTGCAAATGCCCTGAAAGCAGAAAAAGAGGTGTCCCATTCCTCCCCAAGCATCTGTATTCAATCAAAGGAAGAAGGAAACAGGAACTGACCAGCGTGAGGCCAGTTTACAGGTAAGACATAGAGATGGCTTGAGATACATAATCGTGAGGAAACTCCTTGCATCAGTTTTCAGATCTGATTGAGCTTCTGATCAGTATAACCTAGGTCCTAAGTGAAGCATTAAACAAATTTTGTCTCTAAGCAACAGGTGGAGGCAGTCCAGCTTCCCAGCCACGCAGGGCTAGTTTCAAACAATGCAATAAAGTTTTCTCACACGATAGAAATTGAACTAGACCTATAATTGAATAGAAAGGGAACTGAGCTGTATCCAGAACTGAGTCACAGGATGGAGTCAGTATTGTTCACTCAATTCCCACAATTCCCTCAATTCCTTCACCTGTGACCATCATCATATGGCCCCTGGCTCCACTTTCTTCCTGCCTTTGCTGCTCTAGGCTGGGGTTTTAGGCCATGACACAAATCACCAAACCTGTGCTAAAGCAGGTAGGATGGCACTGATATGTCTAAGAGGTCAGGATATGACTAAAGTATGCAATTAGCTGTTATTTTAATACAGAGGCTGAGAAGGGTATATACATACTTCTATGTCACTATGGCTGGGTGTTTCTGTCTATTGGTTGGTTTGTTTTTAATTTTGGCAACTTTATGTATGACCTTTCTACTAGTGTAATCAGATCACATGATTTCAAGTATCATCTCTATTCAGATGATCCCCAGATCTACATATCCAGCCATCATCTCCCTCCTGGGCACCAGTCCTACATCACCATCTTGCAACTGGACCTCTACATGGATGTCCCATGAATAGCTTCAAATCAACACGTCCCAAATAGAATTCATGATCTTCTCCCCTAAATTTCCCCTATAATTTCTGTTGAGAACATCACCAATCTCGCAGTCATCTAGGTATATGACCCTTCCCTCTCTCTTACCCCTTATATCTAAGCAGTTGCCAAGACTTACCAACTCTACTTGTCAACTCTACTAACATGATTTTTCTTACCTCCACTCATACAGCCACCACCCTAATTCTGGCCCTTATCGCCTCTCACCTGAACTATTTGTGAGCCTTCGAATTGTGATCCTTGCTTCCATTCTCTCCCCCTCTCCAATTCATCCTCCATGCAACTGGCAAAATAATCCTCCTAAGGTAGAGGTTTGACCATAGGGCCTGGCACATAGTAGACACTTAATAAATATTTATTGACTAACTGCCCCAAAACCTTCAGTGGCTCTCCATTGTCTCTAGGATAAAATACAAACTCCCTGGCCAGCCAGACATTCCACAATATTTCTGCTATCTACCTTCCTAGCCTCATTTCATACAATCTCCATTCATGAACTCTATATTCCAGTGACACTGGACTACTAGCTATTCCCTTATCTACCCCTCCTGCATTCATACACAAGCCATTCCCTAGGCCTGGAATGCACTAATTATCTGTACTTCTCAGTATCCTTACTTTCCTTCAAGGCAGCTCCACTGCCAATTCCTCCACAAAGCCTTTATCTGACGGTTACTGCTCTCTCTTTTTTTGTTTGTACTATACTTGTGTACATGCTGTGTCTTCCTAGTATTAGTGTAAGGCTTCTTGAAGACAGGCACTGCCATGTTTTTTGACTTTGTGTCCCAAGTGCCTAGCACAGTTCTGTGCATACAGGAAGCACTTTTAATTGAATTCTTCTGTTACCAAAGCCCACTCCTAAAGTCACTACTGTCTCTGGAGAACAAAATATTGCTGAACATGGTAAGGCCTTCCATGTCTCCCCAGCAGAGGCCTTCTCTGAGACAAGCCTTCATCTATGGTCAGCCTATTTTCCCTTAATTCTCTTACCTATTTCTCTAGATGTCGTTTTACGGCCTTCTCTAGAGCTGCCCCTATTTGACTCGTTTTGTTTTTGCGCCATCTCCAGCCTTGGCCAGACCAGTCTTTAGACATGGTCTCCATCCAAAGCTTCTTACTATTCAGAGCCATCTTCCCTGACATGGCAAAAAACAGTTCTGCATGTTTTACGCACCAAAAGATCTGAGCCCCAGCTGCCTGTACCTCTAACCATCTGCAGGGTTTGCATGCTATCCAACTTTTCTGTAACAGTTTGCCCACATCAACTCTACTCCTCTGCAGCCATCATCACATCACTGAGATCTACCTTCTCCCTTCCTCTTGTGAGCTAGGGTCTCAGCTGTTCCCAGAAGTCACCAATTATGTACTCAAGTGTCTTTAGATCCCACTACTATACCCAAATCTCAGACCACCTACTTTGAAAATATTTTTCCCTAGGCTCTTGGGCCCCATCTGGTCCTTTCATTTTCTTGCTGCTGCCACCCAATGTTTCCACTTCAGAATTGACATTTCTCAACTCAAGTGATCCAAGAAGACTCATGCTATTCTTTTCCCCTTTTTCTACTAGCCCCTCAAGGAAACAAAGTTTTCTTAGGTTTTCCAAGGATATTTACTACAAATGATAAAGAGAACAGACAAAGCATCCAAGATGTTAAGTAATAACTCAAAATCTTCCAAATTAAATGTCAAATCTTCTTGAGGGGACTGCAAAATTCACTATCCAGCCTCATTTCCCCAGGTTTCTATGCTGTTCACCTCCTGCTCAGTCTCTTCATTGCCTGGGCTTTCTTCAGTCTCTCACTGGAAATCCAGAATCTCTCTTTTGGATTAGGAGGCTCTGCCTCCACTCTCTTTTGCATTTCTGTTGTTCCTAGAAGAAAATGGAAAGATTATTGTACTGGGTGCTAATACCCGATATTTACTTGGATGTGGCAGCTGAGGTCAGAGTCATTTGCATAATATAAAAGAGACCAGACAGCTACGTCCGCCCCTGAACACCAGGAAATAATGGGAAGTACACCAGATGGGTTTTGAAACTTAGGTTACATAATCAATTTTATTTTATTTTCAGATTCCCATTCTCTCTCTCCCACCCATGCCCTCCACCCCAATGAGAAAACAAGAAATACAAAACCCCTGTTCTTCAGACTTGGGTAGAGGGGAATCAAGGGCCCAAGTGGACCAAGTTGGAGGGGATGCATGAACTCACTCGATTAACCCAACCCTGTGTCCTATAGGTTTTGAGGGACAGCTATGTGAGGTGGAGATAGATGAGTGTAAGTCAGAACCCTGCCAACATCAGGGCAACTGCCATGATCAGCTGAATGGCTTCCTGTGTGACTGCCTTCCTGGTGAGTACCTCACACCTGCACTACCCCTGCCCATGCCCTGAGTCCCCTAAATCCTCCTTACTCTGGAGCTCCCAGCCTCCTTAACTCTGAACTTCCTATAGCCATACAACCTCAATCCCTGCCTCCCTACAAAACAATCCCCAATCCTCTGAGCCCCTTCAAGTCGCCCACCCCACCACTGACCACAAGTCACCTCCCTATTTCCCAAACTCTTATGCCCCAATATTTGTTTACTTCCATCCCCTAACCACCTCCATATCTTCTAGATCTCCTTAAGTTACCACTCCTTTCCCCCTCCTTCTCCATCTCCATTCCCTTTAATTTCCTCTCTCAGTTCTGCCAGCACCTCCTCTCTAAACCTTATCCCTTCCCCCAGCTTCTCCAGCTTTCCCTCTGTCTTCTGCTATCTCTGTTCCCTGCCACCCAACACATTCCCAGAACTGCACTCCTCCCTAAAGGCCACCCCCTTATGTCCTCATCCCCTAGGAAACCCTCTCAGATGCACCTTTTTGCTACCAGATAGTCAGGAGTGAAGTCCTTCTCCTTCACTGATTTTGACGCACCACCCCCCTACATTTACATACCAGGCTTCACTGGCCCCCATTGTGAGGAGGACATAGACGAGTGTGCCAGCTCTCCCTGTGCCCATGGTGGAAAGTGCCAAGACCAGCCTGGGGCCTTTCACTGCGAGTGTCCTTCAGGTGAAAGCTGGGGCAGGGGAGGAAGGGATTGGGTACCAGGATGCCTTAAAGTTGTATGGGGATTGGGGGTGTGTGTGTGTGTGTGTGTGTGTGTGTGTGTGTGTGTGCGCACGCGCATGCTTATTTCAAAGGGTCTCAAATTTACCCAACCCCCTCCCTTCTTTCCCCATACATCCAGGATTTGAAGGTCTTCAATGCCAGGTGGAAATAGATGAATGTCTTAGCAACCCCTGCTCCTCAGGATCTAGCTGTCTTGATCTCCCTGGCTCCTTCTCCTGCAGTTGCCTCCCAAATGTTACAGGTCAACAGGGAATTGGATTAGAAATAAAAAATAAATACTTGAATCACACTGAGGAATGAGAGGTGGGGAAATGCAAGGGAGACATTTTCAGAACAGGATGAAAGGTACTGTGGGGTCAATGTTAGTGTCAACTATTGTGCCCAGGGTTCAGCTAGGAAACACTGAGATTGGGGGGGGGGCAGTTCTTAAGGGGATAGAGGCTGGGGGCCATCTAGAGGACTTATCATTTAAATGGACTTGTTTGGAGATTCTCTCAAACACAGAGGACTCTGAGAGCCTGACCCTTATGTCTTATTTTTATCTACCCTAGGACGACTCTGTGAGTTCTCCTTGTGCCCACCCTCCTTGTGCCCTCCAAAGTGGGGATGTCAAGCAGAAAACCAGTGCCTCTGCCCTGATGGAAACCCCAGCTGCCCCCCTGCCAAAGACAACTGCACCTGCAAACATGGACAATGCCAAGGGTAATACCTCCCCACATTCCACCTCAAGACACTCCCTTCAATTGGGACTAGAGGGGAGGGAGACAGGAGAACACAGGCAACAGAGGGACAATGGGAAATGGTCAATGGTGAGAGAACAGGTAGCACTGATACCAGTAAGAAGTGAGACCCCTAATTGGGTAACCCTTCAGTTTTTATTATCATCCAGATATGTTTAGATTTTCTTCATAGGTCCTTTTTTCCCTTTATTTTTCCCTTTATTCATCTTTTTTGCCTCCTCTGAAGTACTTCAAATCTTCCACATTTCAAATTATCAGGCCCCTGGCTAGATGTTTAGTGAGGGAAAGACCAGAGGTGAGCAAAATGTAAGGATGATTTCATGACTTCTATGTCTCATATGCTTTCATTTCTGCAGCTTATTATCCCCATAGATACATCCCGGGACCAGTTTTTAGGATAAACAATTAATGGATTTCTTTTCATTAAAAAAAAAATCCCACCTGTTTATTCTGCTCAATTTCTCCCTGTCTTGCACTCAAATTATTTACATAAAGGGTAAAATTATCAACTTGTTCCTGCCTGAGAAGGTAGAATTATAATTCCTGTTCAGGAAATGTCTTAGATTAAGCCTGATTAATTAAGATTATGTCATCTCAGCCTGGCGAGCCCCCATCAAATTCCTCTAGAGTGTCTAGCAGAGAGAGAGGAAAGCCTTTCCCTCTACCCCAATGGAAACCAAGCTGTGCCACCCCACACCTCTCCCCTCCCACCATTTGTACCTTCAGATGTGGACAATGCCAAGGACCAAAGAGCTAGAAGGGACTGTAGAGATCATCTAGCCCAGGGGTGGGGAGCCTACAGCTTTGAGGCCACATATGGTCCTCTAGGTCCTCAAGTGTGGCCCTTTGACTAAATCCAAACTGATTTGTTCTACGAACCTTGGATTTAGTTAAAGGATCACACTTGAGGACCTAGAGGGCCACATGTGGACTCAAGGCCACACATTCCCCACCCCGGATCTAGTCCAACTCCCTCACTTTACAGATGAGGAAGCTGAAGCTCAGAGAGGCCAATGACTTACCTGGGGTCACACAGCTATTAAGTGTCGGAGGCAGGATTTGAACTCTATTCTTCCTGATTCCAAGCCCAGCAATCTATCCACTATACCGTGCTACTTCAGCCATGAGGAAGAAAAATCTATTGAGTCAGAGCTGATGGTGAAAGAGATCATTTCATTCTAGAGTCAATGGGAAAAACAGTCATTCCGTTGAGATCATTTGGGAAAGGGAGACTCAATGAGGAATAAGGTCAATAACTCAAAGCCAATGGAGATAATTGGCCAATAGGAAGGAAAGTGGGGTGGGGGTGGAGTCTAAATGAAGGAGCCACATCCCCACACACATGCACCCAATATGCATACTTCTCCTTTCATACCTAGATCCACATGTGTGTGTGATGTGGATTGGACAGGGGAAGACTGTGAGGAGGAGCTGGGGGGCTGTGTTTCAGAGCCTTGTGCCCATGGGGGTACATGCCATCCCCAGTCCCATGGCTACAACTGCACCTGCCCCACTGGATACACAGGTGAGGCCCCTGTGACAACCTAAAATCAAACAGAGAAGGGAGGACAGAAAGGAGCAAAAAGGGATGGAAGACATGGGGGTTAGAATGGGGAAATAAAGAGGAGCGGAAGGAAGACAAAAGTGGGGAGATGGACTAGAGAGAAGGAAGGAAATGAGGAGGCAAAGAGAGAAGGCAAAGAAACGAGTCCCCTGGGTTAGGCCCCTGTCTGTTTATCCTAGGCCCCACCTGCAGTGAGGAAGTGACCAAGTGTGACTCCAGGCCATGCCTTAATGGTGGCTCCTGCAGCCCTACCCCTGAAGGTTACTCCTGTACCTGCCTTCCTAGCTACACTGGGTCTCACTGTCAGACCAGCAGGGACCACTGCACATCTGGTGAGTGTCTATTGAGAACTTGGGGGGAGGCAGTAACATTGGCTGAGTTCAACTTGGGCTGAGTACAATTTAAGTGTTGATTTATGTTGAATGGAAATGAGGGATGCTATCCTAAACTGTTACATTGATGTGAGTATGAAGTAAATAAAGTTGTTACCTCTGGAGAACCAAGTGGGGACCGAAATCCTCACCACTCTTCTCTCCATGCCCCTCTTCCCAGTCTCATGTCTCAATGGGGGCACCTGTGTGGATGGAACCAGTACCTTTAAATGCTTTTGCCCCATGGGATTCAAAGGGACATATTGTGAAGAGAAATCTGCCCCCAACTGTGCAGACAGGTGAGTGGTGGGGGTCAGGAAAGGGAAACTTCGACTCTTTCCAACTCTCCCTTTCCCTCCTGCCCCTGGACCCTGGGTTCTCTCACCCTCTATTTTCTGAAAGCTTCCCTGGTGGCTTCACTCTTTGTCTTACATCTTCCCTGTAAGTGTCACCACCCTTCTCTCCCATATATTCCCTATCTCCATCTTATCTAGACCCTGCAGGAATGGGGGGACCTGCCAAGAAGGCTTGGAGGGACTTCACTGCCTCTGCCCCCATGGTTACACAGGAGACAGATGTCAGGTGAGGGGGTCACAGGGATTCTATGGTAGGAAGCTGGTATGGAAGGAAGATTTTGGGGAAAAGGAGGTTTTTCAAGTAAGAAACTATCAGAGAAACTAAGATATTACAGTTTATGGAAACCAAGATAACCTGGGAATTAGTATCCACATGAACCTGGGATATTCAGATGTGTCTAAGAGTCAGAAGGCTAATTTAAGATTGGGAAAGCTTTCTCTAGGTTTAGTTAGATAGGGGAAAGACAAAGGAGAATCAAGAGGAATTTCAGATGCAGGAGGCAGTTTCAGAATTAGGAGTATCCCAGGGAATATGGGAGACTTTTGAGGCTGTATGTCCATTGTGAATGCATTGAAGGTGGAGAGTGATTTTTGGGGGTGGGAGTCACGCGGCTGAAGGTGGCTAGACTCATGCTTCTTCTGCCTCTTCGTAGAACTCCCTGGACCTCTGTGCTCCAAATCCCTGCCAACACAATGCCTACTGCTTCCAGACTGGCTCCTCCTTCCAATGTCTTTGCCCTGGGGGCTGGACAGGGTCTCTCTGTGAACTGCCTCTCTCACTCTGCCAAGTGGCTGCCCTGAACCAAGGTATCTACCTTAGGATCAACTTAGGTGACCCATGCCCAAAGGGTTAGCCTAGGGCATTTACCCACCCACTGACATAGATGATTCTTGTCATTAATGTCATGTTTATATAATGCTTTCAGGTTTAAAAAGCACTTTCTTCACAATGACCCTAACGCAGATAGTACACATATTATCCCCACTTTACAGATGAAGACACTGAAGCTGAATGGTTAGAGTCATGACTGTTTCCAGGCCTAACAGTCTTTGCACTAACATACAGTTAATATACTACAGCTCAACATACCTCAGTCACTCGCCACACAACTCAACCATAGTCAGCCATGTCAAACTCAGCTATATATAGCGCAGCACAATAGAACTACAGCCTATGTTCTTGGAGTTATGGAAAATTCTTCATTCAACAGACTGTGCTTTTAATCTATTGCCTGCCAAGGTTCCTCAGGTTCTGGAAGATCCTCTGCTTACTCTAGGAATGTAACTGATACAAAAGAGAAGGGTTATTTTCCTTTCTAGTTAGGCTTCTCCTCTCTTATCTGAGCATTCCATTGGGCTGATCTCTCCTCACTTCTCTCTATGTATATCTCTCCCCCTTTTCTTCCCCATGTCTCTCTCCATAGGCATAGAGGTCTCTTCCTTGTGTCAGAATGGAGGGCTCTGCATGGACAATGGTATGTCCCATTTCTGTCAGTGCCCACCTGGGTTCCAAGGCAGCTCATGCCAGGACAAAGTGAATGTGTGTGAGTTGGGGCCCTGCCAGCATGGGGCTACATGTATGGCCCATCCCAATGGGTACTTCTGCCAGGTGAGAGGGACTGAGGTACAAGGAAGATTCAAGGAGCTTGGAGGAGTGGGAATACAGTCACATCAGGGACACTGAATAGATATTTGACTTGGGAAGAGACCCTAAGCTAAGAGAGTTGGAAGGGGTTGTTAAAAAGTGTTGAAGAAGGGGACAAGGAAGTGTGTTGCCTAAAGTTCAGCTGTATAAATTAGTGGCAGGTTGTATGTATTGTGGTTATAATAACATGAATGGAGTAATGCTACATCTGGATCCTGAATTGAGACTGATGGTGGTGAGTTATGTTGAGCAAAGAGAACAATTAAGCTGTGGGGATATATAGGTAAAAGTTATTTTGTTTTAGAGCTGGAAAAGATTCTCAAAGATCACCTAGTCCAACTCCTTTCATTCTACAGATCTAGGAACAGGCCAAGAAAGATTAAAAAGGACTTGCTCCAGGTCACACTGCAAGTTATCAGTAGAGGCAATACTGTAATTCAAGTCTCCTTGATTCCAGTCCCAGATTGGTGCCTTTTGTTATTTTATTATTGGTGCCCATTTGTTACACTGTTTTTAACCATTAGTTGTACTATCCACACTGAGTTCTATGAAATTGTATTGAATTACATCGAACTGCGTTAAATTATATTTGGTTGTAGTGATGTGTGCTGGGCTAATCACAGATTCACATTCCCTGCCTCAGCCTGAGCTACCCTCCTGACCCCACAGTGTGCCCCTGGCTATCACGGACAGAACTGCTCAGAGGTGGATGCTTGTCAGTCCCAACCCTGCCATAATCATGGCACCTGTTCCTCAGTCCCTGGTGGCTTCCACTGTTCCTGCCCCCCTGGCTTTGTAGGACTGCGCTGTGAGGGTGACGTGGACGAATGCTTGGACCAGCCTTGCTACCCTGCAGGCACTGTGGCCTGCCAGTCTCAGGCCAATGCTTTCTTCTGCCAGTGTCTCCCAGGATACACAGGTGATGAATGGACACTAAGGGTGGAAGTCAAAGACAAGGAGACTAGGGTGTAGGTATCTCTGAGGCACAGCTAAGGAGCAAGGGAGAACAAAGCAACATCCCCTTCCACCCCACGCGACCCACTGCTGGGCTGGCAGAGTCACTTTTTCCACCTCCCCCCCCCCATCCTCGGTTCCATGTCATATATCCCCTCCCCCCACTTTGGGAAAAGAGACTCCACTCTATCACCACCATCATGAATTCCTTTGCCCATACCTCTTGTCCCCAGCAATAAACAGAAGAGAAAAGTAAAGGAAGAGGTATGGGAAGCACCAATTCCTCACACTGGTGTCATCCTCACACCCCCAGGTCAGCGCTGTGAGGAAAAGCTGGATGCCTGCAAGAGTCAGCCCTGCTCCCATGGTGGAACCTGTGAAGTGGTAGTGGGAAGTCATCTTGGTTTCACCTGCCACTGCCCCGTGGTGAGTCATCTCCCACCCAACACACAGCTCACCTTGGTCACTTTCATTACAAACAGCAAACAGCCAAGGAGGTCAGGACATAATTATAAGAGGGGGACACTGGGAAGAGGCACAAAAGGAAAGGTCAAGAGGTTTGGGCAGTGGGAAGCAAAGGTCAGGTCCTCAGGGAGTCAATCAGTAACATGTATGGAACATATATAGCTATAACATATACGCCTAACGTATAGAGCGGTCAGGAAATCATGAACAAGTGGATGGCGATGATCCAAAAAACATGTGTTGCTAATCAGTGAGGTTCTGTGACTGAGAGCCAGGAGCCCCGGGTTCTAGGCTCAGCTCTGCAACTAATAATAACGAATATTTATGTATCGCTTTAAGGTTTACAAAGCATTTTCCTATATTATGTCATTTGGTCCTCACAACTACTTCATCAGGCAGGTGCTATCTATTATCGCCTCCACTGTACTGAGGAAGCTGAAGCTCAGAGAGACCACAGAAGCTCAGAGAGCCTGAGTCGGGCCTCCCTGACTCGGAGTCCAGTGTCCTATCTGCTGCGCTCCCTAGCAGGTGTCTTTGTGTCCATGTCATCTATCTGGGTCCCAGCTTCTTTACCTATGAGATAAAGAAGTTGGACTAGGTGACCTTTAAGTCCCTTCCAACTCTGACGTTCTTGCAACATAATGCACTGGAAAGACCACTGGACAAGTAGTCACAAATCCAATGGGCTTAAATCTTGGTACCAATACTATATGACTATAGCAAGTCACTTCACCTCCTGAGCCTCAGTTTCCTCAACCGTAAAGGGAGCATAATAAAACTTTCCCTACCCACCACCTCCCGAAACTATTGTTAAGTGTTTTAAGAGTAGCATGGAAATGTGAGTTGATCATAGGTGTTGGCTTGGAGGGAGAAAAAAAGCTATAGTGGGCATGAGCTGTCCAGAGTTCTTAGTCTTAATTTTTTCCTTTTTCCATCCAGGGCTTTGAAGGTCCCACCTGCCTCCATGGTGCCCCTTCCTGTGGCCCCCACCACTGCCATCATGGGGGCCTCTGTCTGACCTCTTCCCAGCCAGGCTCTGTCCCTCACTGTGCCTGCCTCAGAGGCTATGGGGGCCCTGACTGCCTGCTTCCTCCAGTCCCTCAGGGTTGTGGATCTCCTTCCCCTTGCCTACACAATGGCAGCTGCATAGAGTCCCATGGAGTGAAGGGCCCTGGTGGCTCTGGTTTCCATTGTTCCTGCCCCCCTGGGTTCCTGGGGCCCCGATGCCAAACATCTGAGGCAGAGGCATGTAAAGATCGAGGTGGAGATGGGGCCTGTGATCCTGACTGCAGTAGCCCTGACGGCGCCTGGGATGGGGG
Source organism: Trichosurus vulpecula (assembly GCF_011100635.1). Taxonomy (NCBI): domain Eukaryota; kingdom Metazoa; phylum Chordata; class Mammalia; order Diprotodontia; family Phalangeridae; genus Trichosurus; species Trichosurus vulpecula. The sequence continues at coordinate 267,934,892 of NC_050579.1, read as the reverse complement.
AGATTGCTCCTTGGGGATCCCAGATCCCTGGAGGGGCTGCCCTCTCCATGCTCGATGTTGGCTCCTCTTCAGAGATGGGCAGTGTCACCCACAGTGCAACACTGAGGAATGCCTGTTCGATGGCTACGACTGTGAGACCCCCCAAACCTGCATGTGAGGCTCCTGAGGGACACTTGGGGAGAGAAGGGGTGACTTAATAGCCAAGCCAGGACCAAGGCCTCAGGTCTTATTAGGCCTCTTATGCTACTGTACTTCCTCCCCTTCCAACATCAGCTGGGAGTCAGGGGAAAGGAGAAAGGGTCTCTGAGCTGAAGGGATCCTAGGAGCAGGGGAAGATAGAACATCAGAAGCCACTAATGAACCCAGAAAACAGAGATCTATGGGCTCTTCTTGGGTACTGTGACCATTCTGACTGACTAGGTCTCACTGGAACACAGTATATTCCACCCCACCCTACCCCACCCCACCCTATTTCCATCAAATAGTCACTGAGAAGAAGGAACTTGTAGTTCTTACATCAAGAGTTTGGGCAAAGAAGTGATCTTTGGGGACCAGAAAGTGAGGAAGACATGAGGAACCCCAGTTCTGAGTCCCCAAGAGATAACCAGGACTCATTAGATACCATTATCGATGAGGTTCTCCCATGTGACAGCCAGTCTGTGAGGGGAATAGTCTGTGGAGCTACTGACATCCTTAGTTAAGAGCAGAGAATGTGGTACCTGAAAAGATCCAGCAGGAGAGCACCTTTGGTGGGAGAAGAGGTCCTGAACCCTCTTCTCCCCACCTCTCAGTCCAGCCTATGACCAGTACTGCCGGGATCACTTCCACAACGGACACTGCGAGAAAGGTTGTGACACTGCAGAGTGTGGCTGGGATGGGGGGGACTGCAGGACAGCAGCCTCTGACCCTGAAACAGGTCCTTCCCTGGCCCTGCTGGTGGTATTGAGCCCTCCTAACCTAGACCAGCAGCTGCCCACCCTTGCCTGGGTTCTCTCCTTGGTGCTGAGGGTGGGGCTATGGGTGAGGAAGGACCAACAAGGGAGAGAGATGGTATACCCCTACCCTGGACCTCAAGCTGAGGAAGAGCTCCACAGAAGTAGGAACAACCCCCAACGAGAAAGAACAGCACCCCCCACCCTCCTCTCCAGCAAAGAGACTGACACCCTCCCTGCTGGGTAAGGAAGATTAAGGGAAAGTACGACTAAGGCCAGGGACAGTGAAATAGTACCCACATAACTAGGTCTTCATGATTCTACACACAGATTTGTGGTGGTGCTAGGTGTGGATTCATCCCGCTGTGGCTCTGCCCCTCCCACCCCCCGATGCCCATGGGACCCAGGCTTCCTGCTCCGCTTTCTAGCTGCAATGGCCGCTGTTGGGGCCCTGGAGACCCTATTGCCTGGGCCCCTGCTAGTTGCCCATCCCCAGGAAGGCACAGGTAAATGCTGTCACCCTCAATTCTTAATTTTCCCTTGAACTTTCCCTCCCCCTACCTTGGGCCAAGTACAGGTACTCAACTACCTGAGTCTTATCCCACACTCATCCACAGCCTTTTCCAAGACTATCTGTTGTCCATCACTTACTGTTGTCTATAGGGCAGGGAATAAGATGACTAGAATCTCAGAGTAGCCAGTAGTGAGGCTATTCTCCCTCACTGGTCTTCTGCCCCTCCTTCTATCCCTATGTGCTTTGCCTATCTGTCTCTACACTCTCTGTATTAGATGCATTTTCCCTAAAGTAGACAAAGTCACTTCCATGTATCTCTTTCTGGATCTCTGATTTTATCTTCATTTCTCTTCGCCAGCACCCCCAGCACCCCAGCTCCCCTGGCCTGTGTTATTTTCCCCAGTGGCTGGGGTGATTCTCCTGGTTCTGAGTGGGCTCCTGGTCCTCCAACTCATCCGGAGAAGGCGCCGGGAGCATGGGGCTCTCTGGTTGCCCCCTGGTTTCTCTAGTAGGCCTCGCCCTAGAACAAGACCTGCCCCCCGTGGACGTCGGCCCCCTCTGGGTGAAGATAGCATCGGACTCAAGTAAGAGCAGGAGAGACCCCCAAATGACTCTGGAGGAATAGGGAAAGCTTACAGAAAGAGAAGATGAGGGAAAGAAGGAATAATGATTTCACAGGAACAATGAATCCTAAAGGCAGAAGGAGTGAAATCAGCCCATGAGATTGGGTGACAGAGTCATCTACGATAAAAATTGGATTTGAAGATTCCTGAGAGTTTCATGTTAACTTTAATCACATGTCCTCATGCCCTTTTCCTTCCCCTCTCCCAGGCCATTGAAACCAGAGACTGAGGCTGATGAGGATGGGGTTGTGATTTGCTCAGGTCCTGAAGAGGGAGAAGAGATATACCAGGTAAGGGGGTATGAAGATGGGGCCAACAAGCAGCTTGGAATCTAGAGTGGAATTGAGGGATAGAGAAGTCTATCCCTGTTGCCTACTTTACTTTGCCCCACCCCTAGGCTGAGGAAGGGGTCCCACCACCCAAATGCCAACTCTGGCCTCTGAGTGGAAGAGGACAAGAGTGTCTCCAGGTAGCCATGCTGACCCCTCCCCAGGAGCCTGAAAATGAAGCCCCTGATGTAGATGCCTGTGGACCTGGTATGTAAATAATCTTCAATGTTTAAAAAAAAAAAAAACAACCATCCTCCTCCCCACCCCCCATTAATGTTTAGAGTCACTGAATTATAGAATATTAGGACTGGTAGAGATCATCTTGTCCAAACCTAACCCCACCCTACCCCCATTTGCAGATAAGGAAATTGAGGCCCATAGAATTTAAGTGCTTTGTCCTAGGTCAATAGCTAGTTCGTAGCATTTTTTTCCTTTCTAACTCTTCAGTTTCTTTCCAAACCCCCAATCTGTCACTTTGTTCTCCTATTGTTGGTTTTGTTTCCCTTGAATCCACTCCTCTGCAGATGGGGTAACCCCACTGATGTCAGCTGTGTGCTGTGGGGGATCAGAGCCTAGAATACAAGAGGGGCTGTGCCCAGGGCCACAGGGAACAGAGCCATGGGAACCACTCCTGGGTGGTGGGGCAAGCCCCCAAGCCCAAACTGTGGGGTCAGGGGAGACCCCACTGCACCTAGCAGCTCGATTTTCCCGTCTACCTGCTGCCCGACGCCTCCTTGAAGCTGGTGCCAGCCCCAATGAGCCAGACAGAATGGGGCGTACCCCACTCCACACAGCTGTGGCTGCTGATGCCCGAGAAGTCTGCCAGGTCAGGCCCTTAAAGGGAGCAGAGATAGGGGGAAAGGGATAATAAGAACAACTAGGAATTTAATAGCAAAATGCCACCCAGAGAGGACAAGTAAAAGGAAAACAGAATCAGAGGCTACAATGCTTTGATCCAGCCCATACACCTCACTGACCTTAATGCCAGGTTCCCAGGGCTCCTCTATTTGGAAATGGACCAGGTGATTTGTACTATATTTTAAACCTTCCCTGATATATGAACTGTAGCTCAAGCACAGAGCCTTCCGGAGTTTCTTGGAACACTGAATCACCTTCACTACCTGAATTGAGTGATCAGCAATATTAGGAACCTCATTATCTGATCTCAACTTCCTCTGCTGTCACCACCACCTCTAAGTAACCAGTTTTAATAGCCATTTCTCCCTTTCCTTTCAAAATCTTACACATACTCCAGATCATAAGAGTAAATTCCCTAGGATTTAGTTGCAAGGGAAAGAAAATTAAATAAATACAAATAATATATAAAGATAAAGTAAATGTTAAGTACACATGAAGAAAAACCTTTTAGTCCCAGAATACATAGCATTTGAAATTTTCTAACCTAACCTTTAAAGTTCCTTTAGGCTAGTATCAGCCTTGATGCCATCTACCATCTACTTATTTGGGACCCCCATCCCCAAGACATTTCACTACCTCCAGGAAAATTTCTTCTTTCCTCCAAGCAAAAAACAAAACAAAACAAAACAAAAACAACCAAGGAAACTACTCACCACCCCACCCATTCTGAGCTCACTTAGGCCCACTGGATTAAGTTCATTCCCATTCCCAAGTTCATGCCCACTAATCACAAATCTTTAGAGTGGGTTTTTATGTATTAAACCAAAAACCATAATTAGTATAGGACAACAAATTTAGACAGTGTTTTGCAAGTTTCTGGCAATTAAAAACAAGAGGGCTTGGAATCCAGCAGGAATAATTAGCTAAAACAGTCGAAGATTCTAGTTACACCCACGTTGCTATGGAATTGCTTAGTTAAGTAACTCTATCCAAATGGATAAAAGGACAAAAAGACCTATCAAAGTTTTCCCATCAAAATAATTCAACACAAAGATCATTCCCAAAGTGAATAACAAAGACAAGACACTTTTCTTCCCTTCATCAGGAGATCAGAGAGAACAGGAAGCAGGTGAACAGGCAGATGGGTTTGGGGCTGAAGAGGAAGAAGGGTTTGGAATATGAAAAGGAGGAAAGAAGGGTTGGGAAGAGAAATAAGAGGAGGAGAAGGGTGGAATAAAGATGAGTATGAGTAAGAAAAGAAAGGGAAGAGAAGGATAGGAAAGCAAGACTGTATGGGACTCAAGGTTGGAAGCCTCATTGTCCTCTGTCCACCCCCAATACTACAGCTCCTGCTTCGGAACAGACAAACTTCAGTAGATGCTAGAACAGAGGATGGGACAACGCCCCTCATGCTGGCTGCACGGCTAGCTGTAGAGGACCTGGTAGAAGAGCTGATTGCTGCCCAAGCAGATGTAGGAGCCAGAGATAAATGGGGTAAGGATCCAGTGGGACAAATGGCTTCTAAAGATGTAGGGGCTGGTGAACTTGGATTATTGGAGTGGGAAACAAGACAATGAGTTATCCATAGAAATGGGATACCAACGATATTCTTCCAATTCAACACAGTGAATAAGAACTTACTATGTGTAAGACATTGTGCTAACTGCTGAGAGTTCAAAGACAAAAACAGAAGTCTCTGACTTCCAGCTTCCGTTATACTACACATACACGGAAAAGTAAATACAGGGCAGTTTGAGGGGGGAACAATTTTTCTGTAGGAAATGGCACTTAAACCAAGCCTTGAAGAAAGCTAGGAATTCTAAGAGGCAGAGGTAAAGAGGGAATCCATGGGGAACAGTCTGAAAAAAGGCATAGAGATGGCAAATGGAATATCAATGTTTGGGGAGGAGATCATAGGACAGGTTGCCTAGAACATAGAGCACCTTAAAGGAAATATGAAATAAGTGTGCAAAGGCAGGTAGGAGAAATACTGTGGAAGGTTTGAACTGTTAGGCTGAGAAGTTTGTATTTTCTCCTAGAGACATTAAAGAGCAACTGAAGATTTTTGAGCAAAGGGGCGACATGACCAAACTTATGCTTCAGAAAGATTATCTTAACAGCAGTGTGACAGCGCAATTAGGGAAAGGCTGTACAATTTACCTAGATTTTGGCAAATCATTTGATAATCTCATGCTATTTTTGTGAAAAACATGGAAAGATGTAGATTAGATGTAAATATAATGAAATAGATTTGGAAGTGGTTTAGTTTCTGGATTCAAGAGTGATCATTACTAGGTGGTGTCAACATGAAAGGAGGTCTACGGTGGATAACCCCTATTTTTCCTAACTTTGTGCCAGAATAAGGATCCCAAAAAAGAATTTGACAGGCTAGAACATGAAGATGAATCTAATTAGATAAAATTCATCAGGAATAAATGTAAAGCCTTATATTTGGGTTCAAGAAATCACCTTCACTACTCTAAGACCAGGGAGGCATGGTTAGACAGCACTTTGTCTGAAAAAGAGCTGGGTGTTTTAATGGACGGCAAGCTCAATATGAATCAACCATGTGATATTGGAACTAAATAAAAACAAGAATATGACTTTACATTGCATTAAGGGAAGCAAAGTTTCTGAGGATAAATCATAGTCCGTCTGAACTCTGCTCTAGTTAGAGCGTTTCTGGAGTATTATTTTCTGTTCTGGGCACCACAGTTGAAGAAAGAAATTGATAAACTGGGAAAGGTAAATAGAATGGTGAAGAGGGCCTTAATCCCATGTCAAGTGAATATGGGTTAAAAGAACGGGAATTTTTAGCTTGAAGAAGCTAAAAAACCTTATAGAGATAGAATCAGTAAGATATGCAACTGATTGGTTAAATCTCTGCTCTGTATTAGTGCAGGAAATTTCTACGAGAGCCTGAAGGGAAAAAAAAAAGTTTTAGATACCAGTGAGACATCCAATGGACATGGGTATATAGATATAGGGAAGCCACTCATGTAATAATGGAACCTGTGGGAGCTGATGCTATCACCAAGAGAAAATGTAGGAAAAATGTAGGGCCGTAGGCCAAAGAACTGACTGAGACCTATGCCTAGAAGGTAGGACATGGAAAGACTGAGAAGCTGATCAGAGGAGGAAAACAGATTGGTCTTTAGGAAGAAAGGCTGTAAATGTTTTAGAGGTAGAGAGTGAGGACTGAGGGGAAAAAAACCCTACTGATTTAGCAGTTAAGAGATACTAAGTAACCTTGGAGGGTATAGTTTCAGTGGAGTGGTGAGGGTAAAAGTCAGACGGCAGGGGATTGAAGAGTGGGAGGTGAGGAAGTGCAGACAGCTTTGAAGGAGATAAGGGATAAATACGATAGCCAGAGCTAGTGGCAGGGTCACTTGAAGGTTTGCCTAAACGCACTGGGCTGGAGGCACATCCAAGGGGCTTTACGCACACAATCTGCCGGGCACAGTCCAGCTGAGCAGGGCAAGGAGTGGGAACAGACTGGGGAGGGCGAAGGGGAGGAGGGAGGGGTCCCTATCCCCTAGGTCACAGAACAATGCCCCATTGTCCCCGAGGGTGACGTCACCGGGGCAAAGCTTCCTGCCCTCGGATGCCATCTCCATGGTAACGCTTCCCGCCATTGACCAGCAGAGGGGTCCCCATGCCAGCCCGAGCTGTCTTCTTTCTCCTACTCCCAATCCCGTGAGAAAATTCTCCCAGTCGTCTCCCCCCAAGGGACCCCGGCATCCGTTTCCCCAACCCTGGAATCACCCCTCTTTACCCTGCCTCTGCCTCCCCAGGAAAGACAGCCCTACACTGGGCCGCCGCGGTGAACAATGCTCGGGCCGCCAGCGCCCTGCTCCAGGCCGGAGCTGACAAGGACGCTCAGGACGGCAGGGTCAGACTGGGCCAAGTCTTAACGGAAGGGCCAAGTTCGAGGGGCGGCTGGGGGGGGGGGGAGGGGAAGGAGAAGAGGGGGGAGGGGAAGGAGAGGAGAAGGGAGAGGAGGGGAGGTGGAAAGCTGGGCGGAGCCGGCACATGACGTTGGGAGAGGAGAGGCCGGGGAGAAAAGGCCCTCCTGGGGCGTGGCCTTTCCCTGACCCCACCTGCCTGCTTCCCCTCCCCTAGGAGCAAACGCCGCTCTTCCTGACTGCCCGGGAAGGGGCGGTGGAAGTGGCCCGGTTACTACTGGAGGCGGGGGCGGCCCGGGGATTGCGGGACCAGGCGGGGCTCGGACCCGGAGACATCGCCCGTCAGCGCGGACACTGGGACCTGCTGACGCTCCTGGAAGGGGAAGGGCTTCCGGAGTCCCGGCCCTCTTTACGCCACAAAGCCTCCCTCGGCTCGGTGGGTGGAGACAAGACGGAGAAAGGCGCCTTCCCGCGCACTACGACCTTACCTGGAGGCGGGGCTTTTCCGCGCGGCCGGGTGACGTCAGGAGGAGGAAGCACGCACGGGGGTGGGGCTTACCCTCCCGGCCGAACAATGTCAATTGATATGGCTCCGCATGGGGGCGCGGCCTTCCCCCGCAGCCGGAGCCTCTCCGGAGGTGGAGCCCCGCCCCTTCGCGGCCTGAGGTCCCCAGCAAGCATGCGCGGAGCTCGACACGGCCCTAGGTTACTATTGGATCGATCCCGCGGCCACAGAAGCGGAGCCACAACAGGCAGCTGGCCTTATGATTGGGTGGCTCTGGGAGCCTGTGGCCCCACCCCCAGGACTCCAGCCCCGCCTCCTTGCCTTACTCCCTCCCTTGAGCAATGTTCCCCCCAAGCGGCCTGGGTACCCAATCCCTCGGAGTGACGCCCCTAAACAGGGATACGGTGGTGGTGGTTGGGGAGATGGATGCTCAAAGCAGCAGAGTCTGGGGATCCCCCAGATTTTAGGCAGAAGAGGCTCAAGTGCAGGGGGATCCTTCCCCACAATGGAACGGGCTGTGTCTGCTCCTAAAATAAGTGTTTGCCCCCTTGAATGAGCAAGGGAGAGGACCTCAGCTGTCCCTTCCCTGCGTTGGGATGAAGACAGTATCAGCCTCCAGAGAGGGCACATACCAACACCAACACCACCACCACTGCCCCCCTAGAAAGATCATGGGATTGGTGAGGAACAGAAACAGGAGAAAAGGAGACAGGCAAACCAAAACGCAGGGATGCTGGGAGAGCACCCCCAAACTGAAGCGAGGATTGCCCCCAAAAGAAAGGAAAACAGGATATGAAATTGTTCCAATGGGAGCCTGCCTCTGGAGGAGCCCCAGTTCAGAGCCGATGACTCCTTGTGTTTCTTCCCTTCCCAGATTAGATGAGATCACTTAAGGATGAGGCACCCAACTCTTCCAGTCATCTCTCCACTGTCCCTGTCGTACTGGATTGTTATCTCCTAATAAAGTTGATTTCGGATCACCTGTTTCTTGTTCTCTCTTGTGCCTGAAGTATTGTAGGGAAGGTGGTGGGACTGTGGCACAGCCCTGAAGTGACTACTGCGTAGGCTTCAGGGACTTCTCATTCCCCATCCCCAGCAAAAAAAAAAAAATACTTGTCCAGGAATGAGTAGTTCAAATGCATGTGGAAAAACATGTGATTTTGGGGTGACCTAGGATCCACCTTAGGGAATTTAAATCATCTGCGCTCACAGTAATTAGATTTAAAACTCTTCCCAAACTTTATTCAGTGAAGGAATCCAAATACCAATATTACTCTCCAAATACCAAATTACTCTCTGCTGACAACATCTAAAACAAATGTGCAGTAGCAGCTTAAATAACCACTAGGACAGATTTAAAGGGCAAAATTTGTGCAGCTTGGGTGAGAGGAAGGAAGTGTACCAAATATCTTAAAGGAGATGTCTAGTAGTCCTCAGCATTGTAGTCATCCTGTCCAAAATGTAAATACTAAATAGTAACTGTTTCTCTTTTGACCAGAGTCTTCCCCTCCCAGTTTGATTTTTTTTTTTTTAGTTTTTTATTAAAGGGGCCATTCTTTGATTAACTTCTTGAGGAGTCCTATTCACCGAATGGGCATTACCTCACTCACAATGAGCACCAGAAAAGACCTTACCCTAAAAGGGCCAGGGTCTCCCATGGTATCCTGGGCCATCTCCAGTCATCCTGGTGGATATCAGGCCACTGGACCCAGATGGCTCTGGAAGAGAAAGTGAGGCTAGTGACTTTGAACAGCCCTCCCTCACTCAAATCAAAGTCAAGTGCAAGTCAGGTTGTCATTTCCCCGATATCATGGTCCTCTTCGAGAACTAAGGACAAACACAACAACACATCCTGTCCAAGAACTAGAGACTACCTCATATGTAGAGTCTTTGGGAAACTGGAGGGCTAGACATTAGGACAAAAACTAACCTATGTGTCGTTTAGGGGCACAAGTCCATGAAGCCACATCCTCTGCTACCCTCCATCATTGCCAACCTTGCTGACTGTCAAATGATGACATCCACAGTCCAGAACAGACATATAAGGGTTTTCTCTGTGCAAAAGATATCCAGAGGTGTTGTCAGCTTTACTCTTTGTAGGTTTGGGGTTGCAGAAATAGCGTCATAGGATGGTAGCCAAGAAGGACCTTAGCACAGAATAATAGATCTAAAACCGAAAGCTACCTCAGAAGCCAATCCCCGAGACACAGGGGGAGGTGGAAGGACACACAGGTCAGAAGTAAGATCTGAACACAAGCTTTGCAAAGCCCATGTCTTTTTCCCCCATACTATGCTGAAGAAACTTAAATGGGTCTGTTATTTCATTGATTGGAAACCCCTTCAGTAAAACAGATGATCGTCCCAGTCATGTCTTCCTTTGTATTCTCTGCTACTCTTGCCTATGCCCTCTGCATTCACCACAGAGTATCTCCCAAACAGCCTGGAGAACATTCTTGTTTCCCCTTGAGATCAAGAAAATGTGCAGGCTGCCCATTAGCTAGCCCTCGTTCTTGCCATCTCAATAAACCAGCCTTTTTTTTCTTCCTGCTCATACATTTCTTTGAAAACATTTATATCATAGTCTTCCTTCATCTGTACTGGGTTACAGCATGCTCCCACCCACCATGTGCTTCTCCATTGCCCTCTGAGTGAAATTCATTCTTCAATTCTTTGGAAACCATTATGTCACATGACTCACAACCGTACAACACTTTTGGAAAATTGGTATTAAAAAGGGAGGACTTTGTTTCAAGAAGAAGCTTGTTGGGAGGGACTTCAGAGTTGTTGTTTTGTGCAGCCAGAGCATTACATTTATACAAGTTGTATTTGCTTTAATTAACCGATGCAGAAGCTTCTCAGATTGGAATTCTTCATTGAAGTTGGAGGCATCCAGGAGAGGGCAGGAAGTTCCAAGACAGAAGAACTTTTGTTAAATCACTTGGCCTCTCTCAACTTCAGTTTCCTCATCTGTAAAATGGGTATATAATATTGGCACTGCCTACATCAAGGTTCGGTTTTGTTTTTTGATGAAGAAAACGATAGATAAATGTGAGGTATCACCATGAAGCTCCTCTGGCCTCCTAGCAGGAAAGAAATCTCCCCCGGCCCAGGTGGATATGGGCAGGGTGGGGTGGGAGTGGCAGGCTTACAGAGAAAGAATCTTCTATAAGGTCAGGGCTATTCCCTAGGGGAGAGGAAGGACCCGGGTAGGGGGACAGCCTGAGGAGTAAAACCACTTCCTCTATAGCTAGTTCCTGTGTTGACAGAGTCAGCTAGGAAGAATAGCAGACCTGTAATGGGGGGGAGGTGTAAAAAGAAAGGGAGAGCAGTGCTGAAGGCTGACAGAGTCACCCCAATAGGACTTCCGTCCATCAACATCCACTTCCCTAGGACCCTCAAACTGAGAAAAGTAGGTTTTATTGTATTCCTCATACTTTCTTGGGGATAGAGGCTGAGAGCAGTAGAGGATGGGAAAGGGGAACAGGAGGAAGTTGGTGTGTGGGGGGGAGCGTCACTAAGAAGGATGGGTGGGGCTTAGGATGGGGGGGGGGCACCAACCCAGAACCCAGCTTCCTTCTTAGAACCCAGGCGTCTGGCCCTCAAGCTCTCCCCCCACCCTATTTCATCTCTTGCTACCTTCAAGGGCTCAGGTGTCCAAGCCTACAACCACCACTACTGCCTCCAACCCTCTTCCCACCTCCCCTATTAAAGGAGATGGAGACAGAGAGACTCCAGGAAGAAGAGGAAGATGAGATCGAGCAGGTGAGTAGGGGAAAGTTAGGAGAAAGGTATAAAGAAGAAAATAGGTACAAGAGAACAAATTAAGACTCTTAGAAAGACAGAGGATACAGACTGAGACATACAAACAGGATGGGTTGGAGTTCCAAGCCAGGCATTCTGTCTTGCCTTGGGATTAGCCTATCTGTGACCCTACCTATAATCCTCAGAGCCTTCCCCCGGATGATCAAGGCTGGCCCCCTCTGAATACTATCAGACCTTGGAGATCTGCACCCCCAACCCCTCCCCATTCCAGCGAACAAAACACAGGTAACTCAACTATTACTTTTCTGTGCCACTTTAATCATGACCCTGACCCCATTTCTGGCCTTAGTACTAATCTCAGACTCAATCCTAAACCCCGCCCCATTTCTAACTGGCAGGTTCCCCATCAACCCACTCCCCACCTATAATAAGTGTGTCTTTGACAGCCCTCCAATATTCAATCCTCCCCATCATATTTCTTACTGCTTCTCATGTCCCTAACTCGTCAACCTCCAAATCTCTGACCATCACCCCTACAAATACCACCCCCAGCCCTGGGACCCCGCTCGGCCTCCATGCTCTCCCTGCAGACAGAACTCTTCCTGGACTTAGTAGCAGAAGCTCAGTCCAAAAGGCTGGAAGGACAGAGAGCCACCTTCCACACTCCCCCCGGCTCCCTAGCTGCACCTTCTGCCCAAATCCGGGTTACAGAGGACAGAGACCAGCTCTACAGCACGATTCTCAGTCACCAGGTGAGACCAGAGCCTTCCTGACTTCCCTTAGGCATCCAGCTCCATCCTGCCCCTCGGCCCTCAGGTTCTCTTTCACACAGTACCCACTCCTCTCATGGACCCAGGAATCTGTAATACCCCCACCCCCTCTACCTGTGTCTGTCCCTATCCCAACTTTTGTTCCCTTCAGGGAGAAAATCAGGTTTCTAGCCCCAACCAGTCCCTGAATGCTCCCCTACCCAACCCCCAAGCCCCAGGACACTATTCCCTCAGAATCTCAGGCATCCAATTTCCCCCTTCCCTGCTCACCTTACCTCTGCCCCTCCTTTTCCCCAGTGCCAGCGGATTGAAGCTCAGCGCTCAGACCCACCCCTTCCACCAGGAGGGCAAGAGCTCCTGGAGCTGCTGTTGAGGGTGCAGGGAGGCGGCCGAATGGAGGAGCAAAGGTCCAGACCTCCTACACATACCTGCTGAGCTCTCCCCTCTCCTCCTGAAGTTGGGGGTGATGGAGTAAGGGACTGAGAACACTGCCTAAGAATTGTCTCAGCGCAGACCTGTCTCCAGGGGACATTAGGGACTGCAGAAGGCAATGAACACCTCAGAATTAACTCCCCACCTCCATTCTTCTCTGGATGTGCTGATGCTGAGACCCCTAAACTTTCCCCACTGAGGCCAGGACACCTGGAATTCCTCTAGGAGAATCGAGATTGGGGATAGGAAGGACAGAGGATAAGAGCATTGTGGGGGAGGGGGTGAAAAGGGGAAATCCTGGTAACTTAAACCCTCCCTGGGGGACACCTACCCCCTTTGTCCCACTTGGATCTGAAGTGCTTCGGTCAGAACAGAATTTAATCTTAAGGAATGACTGAGAGACTATCCAGATCTGACTCGACATGTACTGCCAGAAAATATCAGTATCCCAAAGGTTTCTCTGCCCTCTTAAGAAACTCCCAGGGCAAGTGCAAATGGGACAGCACCTCTACACCATACCCCAGGTTACTCCCAAGGTACAGACATCACTGCCCCCTGAGGGGGACCAATTTCCATCTGCACTCCCTCCCTGCCTACAAAGAGGCCAAGACCTTATAGAGTGCTACCAAGGATAAACAACAGTGGCCTCTTTCCCCCCTTCCCAACACCCACCTTTCCCTTCAGTGAGGGGAGAGGCTTGGGAACTCTGAAGGAAGAGATCAGAACCCTCCAGCCCCTCCCCCCTACCACCCATCTCAACCTTTGAGAGAACTGGATGAAGGGGAGAGACCCCAAGACCCAGTGACCAGAGATATCACATCCCTTCTACTATACCCCGTCTTCCCAGATTTTTGATGTTTCAATTTTGTGAATAAATTTAATTTCTTTCTCAGTTGAAGACTGGTGACTAAGTGAGAGGGGGGTGGGATCACTGGGGAGAGGAGCGAAGGGGAAAGGCCTCAGGCAAGGGCTGGGGAGCTCTCTCCTTTGTCTGGCTGCCGGCCAGCTCACCTCCCAGGCTGGTTAATTACTGGCTCATTAAGCATCGGCTGGAGACCTCCCTAATTACATGCCCACCCCCTCCCCTCCCCGCCCGGCTCCCACTCTCCTGGTCTTAATTAAGTAGAACAGGGAGGGGAGTCTTTAGGACAAGAAATATGAACGGAGCTGTCCAAGAACCCAGGCATCTGGCCTCCTAGCCCCTTCCCTTCTCAGGATTCAAGTGCTACCCCTCCCCCTCCAGCCCCTGTTCTCTTTCCCCACCAAAGAACAAAACAAGCTTCAGGCCCACAGTTCCAGCCTTTCCATCCTTCTCCCCTAAAGAACCTTCTGCCCACATCTTTTCCCTCTCCCCTCATCTCCTTCTCCTTCTCTTTTTCCCCTCCTCCTCTTTGGTCTCCGTTCTTTGGTCTATCTCTCCGCCCACAACTCCTCCCTGTTCCTCCTCTCCTCTCTCCTCCTCTTCCTCCTAGTCTCCCCTCCCCCAGCCTCCCCCCTCCTCCCTCCCTCTCTCTCACACACACCCCCGCCTGGGCCTCCTCTCTCTCCGGCTCCATTTTCTCCGCCGCCGGGGGCCGGAGTCTCCTCTGGGGGGGCCCAGCCCATATCCCAGAGCTCCCCCCAAGGCAGGGGCCCCCCAGAGAGCCAGGAGAGGGGGAGACAGGAAGGGGTGGTGGCAGTAGGAGCATCGGCCCAAGCAATTTTTCAAGAAAAGGGGGGAACCCAGGAGAGAGGAGGGGCTGATCAGGGAGGGGGCTCCGGGGGGAGGGGGGCCCCCCCCAGCCATGGACGAAAGGCTACTAGGGCCACCCCCTCCAGGCGGGGGCCGGGGAGGCCTGGGGCTAGTAGGTGGGGAGCCAGGAGGACCTGGGGAACCTCCCGGTGGTGGAGAACCCGGAGGGGGTGCTGGGGGGGTCCCAGGAGGACGGGGAAAGCAGGACATCGGGGACATCCTGCAGCAGATCATGACCATCACCGACCAAAGCCTGGATGAGGCCCAGGCCAAGTGAGTCCCCCCCCAAACCCTTCTCCAAATCTGAGATCTCTTCACACAGACGGGCTTCTGGGACCCTCCCCCATATCCTTGACCCCCTGCAGTCCTCTCACTGTCTTTTGGCCCTTCCTAAGTCCCCCCAATTACTCTACCTCCTCCCCAGCCCCTTACTCTAAGGAACTCCTAGTTAGCTGGGCCCCCTCAGACTTGCCTTCCACAATCTCTTTAAGGTGCTTGTGAACTCCCTAAGTGCTCAATCCGGCTCCTGACCTCTCAGTAACCCCTAAACCCCTTGAAATAACCAAGGCCTCCTTTTAGTACCCAGTCTGGGATTTTTCTCATCACAGCTTCTAGTACCCCCACCCACAACCATCCCGGAATCACTTGGTCTCAACCTCCTGGCTATCTCCACCCTATCATTTAATCTAGATGCCAGGATCCCCAAAGTTTCCCACTTGAGCTTGCTCCCCTACTGCCAGCTCCCTCAAGCTATCGTTGTACTCAACCCTTCCCCAGAGATCCCCTCTTACTTCCTCTTAGGGACCCCCCAAACTCCTAGCCTCAGTCTAGCCCCCATATCTCTCTTACCACTTATCTCCCCTATAACTCTCAATGACCCTCCCAAACTCTTCCATACCCCTTTCGAACTCATTCCCCCTTGTCCCAGAACACTTTTCAATCTGTGGAGACATTTTTGAGTCCTACCATCACATACACACACTCCATCCCTGGCTGACCTGGTCCCCTGCTCTGGCCCCGTGTCTCTGTTTCCTTCATCCCCATCCCAACTTCTCTCTCTGTTCTGGTCCCTCAGCTTATTCCACCTCTTCCCCAGCTCCCACATACCTCTTACAGTGACTCTTCTATCTCTCTCTCCTTCCCTCATTCTTCTCTTCCTCCCCCTCCTCTCCCAGGAAACATGCCCTGAATTGCCACCGAATGAAGCCTGCTCTTTTCAGTGTCCTATGTGAGATCAAAGAGAAGACGGGTATGTATGCTCCCCTTCACACCCCTTTCCTGGGAATGAAATCAAGCTCACAATAGAGGCAGGGGGAACAGGAGGATGTCTGGGGCCCTGAAGAGTGGGAAGGTAGAAAAGGAACTGGGGCGGGGGGACTATATGCAGAGTTCTCCAAGGAAAAGAAGAAGAGCCTGCTAGGTAGTTAGCTACCGTGGACCTAAAGCTAAAAGGAGCTCCCAAGCCCCTCATTTTACAGATGACGTTACTAAGGCCCAGGAAGGTTAAATGAAATTGCTCAAAGTTACACAGGTAGTAAATGTTGGAGAAGGGATTTGAACCCACACCCTGAAGCCCCAATGCTTCATCCTGTATGGCAGGCCTCAGTATCCGAAGCTCACAGGAGGAGGAGCCCGTGGACCCCCAGCTGATGCGTTTGGACAACATGCTTCTGGCAGAAGGGGTGGCAGGACCAGAGAAGGGAGGAGGGTCTGCAGCCGCTGCTGCGGCAGCAGCAGCCTCCGGGGGTGGAGTGTCTCCAGACAACTCCATTGAACACTCTGACTATCGAAGTAAACTGGCCCAGATCCGTCATATCTACCATTCTGAGCTGGAGAAGTATGAACAGGTACAGAGAAGCCCCTTGGGCCAGGTCAAGGACAGGGGCATTGGGAGGCTGTGGTAGGGGTCTCCGTGTACCAACCTGTTCCCCTGGTCACCCACCTAGGCCTGTAATGAGTTCACCACTCATGTGATGAACCTGCTTCGAGAGCAGAGTCGTACCCGGCCTGTTGCTCCCAAGGAGATGGAGCGTATGGTTGGCATCATCCACCGAAAATTCAGTGCCATTCAGATGCAGCTCAAGCAGAGCACATGTGAAGCCGTCATGATCCTTCGCTCACGGTTTCTGGATGCCAGGTAGGGATTTTGAAATCTAGGATCCCCCCTGCCCCAGCCCATGCCTCTTTTACTAGCCCTCTCCCCTTTATTGACCACCACCAACCATACCCCTCCCGATCACCACATATCCATCTCTTAGGGGCTCCAGCATTCTCACAAACCCTCTCCCTTTCCCTGCAGAAGAAAACGCCGTAACTTCAGCAAACAGGCCACTGAGGTCTTAAATGAGTATTTCTACTCCCACCTGAGTAACCCTTATCCCAGTGAAGAGGCCAAGGAAGAGCTCGCCAAGAAGTGTGGGATCACTGTCTCCCAGGTAATGGTGTCAGGTACTGTGGAATGAAAGGCTTCTGTATCCTGAGGAGAGAGAGAAGGGAGAAGAGTTGGCAAGAGAAGGATAAACTGGGGGGAAGTCTGTTGACTCTTGGAGGGGGGGAAGAAAGGAGGGAAGCCAAGTTGGGGGGGTGCTTCAGAAAATGCTACTCTCCCTCTTACTCCTCTCCTCTCCCTTGCACCCCAAAGGTCTCCAACTGGTTTGGCAACAAGCGGATCAGATATAAGAAGAATATCGGGAAGTTCCAGGAAGAAGCAAATATCTACGCAGTGAAAACTGCTGTGTCTGTCACTCAAGGGGGGCATAGCCGTGCCAGCTCCCCTACACCTCCCTCTTCTGCAGGTTGGACCTCCCATCATTCCTGTTCCATTGGTTTGCACTCCCTGAATTTGCTTCCTTTTCCTGTCTGATCCAAGTTATAGCAGAAAGGGACCCTATCTGGGTGAAGGTGACCAAATGAAACAGGGTTTGGAACATATCACAGCGTATAGTACAAGCCATCTTAGAGAACATATCCCTTGCCTTCTCTTCTAGCAGAGAAGGTCTGTGGGAAGGGTCCGTTTGGAGGGAATGAGAAAGTGAAATCTTCCCTTTCTGTATTGACAATATTTTTCACCAATCCTTTGCATATGGAAGTAAACCCACTAAGGAAACAGTTCTGTGGTGCTTTGGGAGATCCTAGGTAGAAGAAATGGAATCCAAATCTGTGAGTTTCCCATCTTCCTCTTCATTCTTCTGCTTCCTCATAGGCTCTGGTGGTTCCTTCAACCTCTCAGGATCTGGAGACATGTTCCTAGGGATGCCTGGGCTCAATGGAGACTCCTACCCCAGCTCCCAGGTCAGTTGCACAAGGCCATGAGTCTCCTCAATACCTTCCTCCCACACCACATCCTAGAACATGCCCACATGCATTTCATCTTGTAATTCGAGGGTGTAAGAACCACTTCTCTTGCCCTGGTCTCCCTTTTCCTCTGGAAAAATGGCTTTTGGCAGCTTTTCTTTTGCAGCTCCCTCTTCCCCTCACCCCTCCTTTTGCCTCTCTCAGGTGGAATCGCTCCGTCATTCAATGGGCACTGGGGGCTACGGGGATAGCCTTGGGGGAGGCCAGATGTACAGCCCCCGGGAAATGAGGGTGAGTCTGTATATAGAACCACCCCTACTCTCCCCAGGATCGGAGAGATGTACCCTACACTCTCCTTCCACACCCTTTCTCAAAACATGGGAACTTCCTCCCTTGCAATCCTGTGTGTCCTTCTCCTTTCCTAGGCTAATGGTGGCTGGCAAGAAGCAGTGACCCCATCTTCAGTGACATCCCCAACAGAGGGACCTGGGAGCGTTCACTCTGACACGTCCAACTGATCCAGTCTCTGTCTCAGGGGTGGGGGCACATGGGGTGACTCTTGGGGAGGCCCCAGACATCCAGTGTTCACACCCCATCCGGAGGAGAAGCACAAGGCAGAGGGGCAAATGGGGTTTTTCCTCATGAAGAAGGCGTCTTAGTGCTGGGGGTGCGAACCACAGGGTGGGAAGGCTCTCCCAAGGGACCTTCTCTGTTTTCCCCTTATCCCTGCCCTCTACCCTGCTTCTTTTCTTCTCTTATTCCTCTCTCTCTCTCTCTCTCTCTCTCTCTCTCTCTCTGACATGACTTATTCTCTTGCCCTCCCCACTCCACCCCACCCCACTTATCCACTCTAGAATTGGGCAGAGATGCCACCCTGCCTTCCTAGTGACGCCAAAAATGGGGACAAAATTTCTGGACAGAGGACACAGGCCATGCCCCCTGTGCACCCCGCCCCCTGCCCCCTAAGACAGCTCTTATTACCTCATATGCAGCTCATCTTAAACCAATAGAATCGCTCGGTGGACAAGAGTGTCTGACTCAGATATCTACCTCGGAGGGAGTTTCTGCTACTTTAGAGAAATGTTGACTGGGCTTTGGATTTTTTTTTTCTTAAAAAAAAAAAAGAAAAAGAAAACCTGGGATTCATCTGGTTTTTTTGTTTTGTTTTGTTTTTAATTTTTAATTTAGTTTTTTTTTCTGGGGGGAGGGGTGTGGGTAAATGTATTGACTCTTTGGGTTTCTTCCTTTCCCATATTAGGGTTATAGCCAGGAGTGTCCTGTTGTAGGAGGGATGGGCAAACAAATCTAAGAGGATCCAGCCAACCCCACTCCCCAAATGGGTCCATCAGGGAGTCTGATCAGCACAGTCTCTTGAAAGAGGGGAATAAAACCCACCCTTCAGACCTTGCTGAGTACTGGAGGCTTTTCATTTGCGTGTGCAAATCGGTCTGCTTCTTTATCCCAGATGCTTGGTAATAGGGTGACTAAAGGGGATAAATGACCTTCCCATGTATCCCTTCCCAGGGCAAGTAACTGGGGAGTGGGTTAACACAGCTGAGGATTTAGTGACTTTGAAGGAGGAAAAAGTAAAATCCCTGCCCCCTCTCCCAGGGACTAACACATCTTAATATCTGTTTTTGCATTTTTTCTTTATTTTATTGTTATTCTAGCTTGAGGGGGGAGGTTGGGGGGCTCATTGCCAAATATATTAAAGAGGAGGGTACACTTGTTGTCTCTCCCTCAGTTTCCCCAGAAATGAGGTTTCTGTTCTCACCCCAAAATCAGGGGTTATGGGGAGGAGGGAGGGCAACAGGGGCCAAGTGTGGAGGGAAGGAATATTAGAAATGTCCCATATCCCCACCCCTCTCCCCTCCTGGCTAAACCCTTCAAACATCCTCAGGATTTGGTGTGTGTGTTGGGGTGAGAGTACTCCTCCCACTATAGGTGATCTGGGGTGGGGTCAGGGAGCAAAGGGGATTGTTGGGGGGGGGCAGTTATCTCCTCACTTGTAAACTTGTAGTTTCACAGAACAAATGGCAGTTTTAAATAAAGAAATTTCTTTTTTCCCTGGGTTTGGTGGAGAATTTTTTTTATCACACATGTGAGAACTTGAATTTCCCTATGTTTTTACATTCTTCCCCACAAATCTGGTGTCATCATGGTTTAGTGGAACAAACCCTGGCCTGGAGGTCCAGGAGTCCTCAGTTTGACCCTTGATTTCACCACTCACTAGTTATGTGACCTTTGGGCAAGCCATTTTAATCTCTTTGACCTTTAGTTTCCTCATCTATGAAACAGGGACTAGCACTACTTACCTCACAGGTAAAAATTAATAAAGCGTATATATACATGTATGTGCCACAAATTTAAAAAAATTTATAAACCATGAATCAATATGTAAATGTTAGTTAAAAGTGTTAGCCAACTCCCCTTGCCCAGCTCTTTTCCTTCTCCTAGTTTTTTCCAATTCATTACCCTTTCTCCCAGGGAGAATAGGCCTGTCCCTAGTCCTATCTAGCAGCCTCTCCTCTTTTAGGACAGGCTCAGGTATGCCCATTAGTCTTCAGTGGCTTGGCTTGGGGGTGCCAAGATTTAGAGCATGCTTCTCCCCAGTCCCCATGGGTGTGGCCTTGATGAGAGCCAGCAGTTCCTGGTTTGGGGGACACAACAGTTTCTCCTGGTACGTCAAGGGCCCTTGTTGAGAACCCAGCTGAATTCCTGGCATTCCCTGGGTGGCCAGGCAGAGGAGATTGGGAGAAAAAGGGGAGGAGAGAGACAGGGTGCTGGCTTTACGTGGAGTAGTAAGCAAGACGGTAAAAGGGTCAAACAGCCAGGAGACTGGAGAGAAGACAGGATGGCATCTCTGACATCCACAGGAGCCTGGGTGCTGATCCTTAGCATAGGGGGTGAGGGACTCCCCCTGATAAGCCCCCCTAACCTTGAGTACTCCCTTTCTTCACTGAACATGCCCCCTGCTACTCCATCCAACTGCTACTAACTCCCCCATCATCCCTCCTCCTCTTCAAAAACTGTCCTACCTCCCAGATCTGTCCCTCATGTCCTCCTTCCCTAGCCATTTCCTTGTCTGATCCTACTTCATTAGTGGCCCCCAACCCTGTCCTGGCTCGGTCCCATATCTCTGGCCTTCCCCCTTCCCACCCCCAACATATGCTTTCTCCTTGGGGGCAGTGGTTGGCAGTCAGAACATCTCAGCCAGGATTGGGGAGCCCTTGGTGCTGACCTGTAAGGGAGCCCCTAGGAAACCACCCCAGCAACTTGAATGGAAACTGGTAAGTAAGGGTCCTATCTTGAGCCTCCTTGCCTTCTGGTCCACATGAAATCGTTCCCCTATCCAATTACTTGTCCTCCTCCGTATAAGGTCTGAAGCCTCCTAAACTGTCTCCCCAGAACACAGGTCGGACTGAAGCTTGGAAAGTCCTCTCTCCTGAAGGGGACCCTTGGGAGAGTGTGGCTCGAGTCATCCCCAATGGCTCCCTCCTCTTGCCAGCTGTTGGGATCCAGGATGAAGGGACGTTCAGGTGCAGGGCAACCAACCGCCAAGGGAAGGAGATCAAGTCCAACTATCGACTCCGTGTCTACCGTAAGGGCAAAAAGAACTCTAGTAATCTTCAGTACCCTCGAGCTTGAGGCTTCCTCTCCCACACCCACAGCACCCTCTACCTAGGATGTGAGAACCATCCTTTGAGGGCCCCTGATCTTATTTTCCTCTCTAGAGATTCCAGGGAAGCCAGAAATAGTGGACCCTGCCTCTGAACTCATTGCTGGGATCCCCAACAAAGTAAGAGAATGGAAGAGGGACCCAAGGGGGCAATGGTGCATGAGGGCTGGAGAGGGCACTCCGGCTGGTAAAGATGGAGGGTGATAAGGTCACTCTGGTGTACCAGGTAGGAACATGCCTGTCAGAAGGGGGATACCCAGCAGGGACTCTTAGCTGGCATCTGGATGGCAAAGCCCTGGTGCCTGATGGGAAAGGTGAGTGCTACCTCAAAACAGCCTTCTTCTCTGTAGCTTAAGGTATATTTCTTCTCCCTGTGATCTCCCCCATCTTAAAAGCCTTCTTCTTTGCCATGGACCTTTCCCCCCCATACCTCATCCTTTACTTTTTGGGACATGATAGTCTCCCTCTTTCCCCACCAGGAGTGTCTGTGAGGGAGGAGACCAGAAGATACCCTGACACAGGACTTTTCACAGTACAGTCAGAGTTGACAATGACCCCAGCCCGAGGAGGCCCTCTGAACCCCACCTTTTCTTGCAGCCTTAGCCTCAGTCCTGGTGCCCCTGGACGACGGGCCCTCCACGCAGCTCCTATCCAACCCAGTGTTTGGGGTGAGAGTTGAGTGGAAGAGAAACTTCTGTGATTTCAGAGACAGAGAAGGAATCTATAGGCTTGTGTATACAGGGTCTTTGGTGGAAGGGGTGGGGGCAAGAGGGTGAGGAGCACATATCTCAAGACGAAAAGCAATGTGCTGCAGAGGGGATGTAACTGCCATTCCCATCCCCAGAGCCCTCACCCTTGGAGGAAGTTCGACTAGTAGTAGAGCCAGAGGGTGGAGCAGTGGCCCCTGGAGGGGCAATAACCCTGACCTGTGAGGTCCCTGACCAGCCCCCACCACAAATCCATTGGCTCAAGGATGTGAGTGACCCAGTTCCTTGGTGGTACTGTGGGTTTGATGAAAAGGAAAGCAACCTGAAGCACTGGGATGTGAAAGAGCTGGAGACCAATGATTTGGACTGGGTATTGGGGAGGGAAGAGGGGGCAACAGTTACAGAAACACTGGGGAGGGGGGTAGGAAACTTGAAAAACAAAGAAATGGGAACATATGGTGAGGGAAACCCTGGTAACCACCCAGTATCTCTCCTTCCCCATCCTTTTTCAGGGTTCTCCTCTAGCCATTGCCCCCAGCTCTGTACTGTTTCTTCCTGAGGTTGGAGCCCAAGACCAAGGAATATACAGTTGTGTAGCCACTGACCAAAGTCAAAGGTCAAGAGAAAGTCCTGGTGTTAGTGTCAGCATCATTGGTGAGAGACGTCCTCCCGTCCAATCCCTCAATCCCAGAACAGACTGAGAGAGGGCAAACTTCAGGTCTCAATTCTCCATTCGTTCCCAGCTCCCACTTTCCACACTGCTCCCAGAAGCCTGCTTCTGTCCAGGCCACTCTGCCCAATGAGCTTCCTGTTCCACTGCCAGAAAAAAATCCTTGGCTGCAAGGGTGTTTGGCAGGGGAAAATGCCGGGGGGGGGGGGGGGGGGGGGGGGCGTGGAGAGGAAGAAATCCAAGGGATGGAGAGAAAAAAAAGATTCAGGAGGAATACCTCTTCCCTACCCTCCTCCCCATTCCAGCTCTAATCCTCTTGACTAAGACCCATTTTGATTTTCAGAGACTAGAAGAAATGGCCAAGTGGAAGGTAGGGATCATGGACATGTGGGGGCTGGTGAGGCAAAGTGGGAGTAACATAGAAGCTGCTCCCTCTCTCTGTCATTAAGTTTTGTCATCTCCCCACAGACTCTGAAGGAGGCCCAGGACTAGGCTTACTGGCCCTTGTTCTAGGGGTTTTGGGTGGTCTGGTCATAGCTGCCCTGCTGGTGGGAATCCTTTTGTGGAAAAGACAGCAGTGGCTCCACAGAGAAGAGAGGTAAGCGGAGGGAATGGGAAGTCTAAGGCCAGAGGGCAGGAGCCAACATCCAGAGTTCTCTCCCATCTTCCTCCTGTAGGAAGATTCCTGAGTGCCCAGAGGAAGAGGAACAGCGGGCAGAACTAAATCAGCCTGAAGAACAGGAAACATCTGAGAGCAATGCAGGGGGGCCCTGAGCAACCCTTGGCTACCCATCTGATTCCATCCATCTTCTTCTTCCCCCTCCCCTGCCCTGATGCTATTCCCCCTGACTCCAGTCTCCCTTCCCTATCTCCACTACTTACCCTAAAAAGTCAATCTCTGTCACATGAACTGAGAGCTCAGCCTGTTCCCTGCTTGTGCCCACTCATCCAAACAATGATTATTAAACATCTGACAGTCCTATCCCTGTGTGTGTCTCACTCCTTCACAAGCTTAAGAACCTCAAAGGAAAGGTATCAAATCAGAAAGCTCTTAAGAAGCAGGAAGCAGTGGGATGAGGTGGGGGGGGGGGGAAGAGGGGGAGAGGGGAGGGGGGGTGGTTTGGGAGGCTCTCACAGACATATTTTCAATTTTTTTTTATTGAATTCCTTACAAATTATGGAGTGAGGTGGAGATGAGGGTAGGGAGACAGAACCCATCCTAGGCATAGAGGGGAAAATTAAATTAAATCAAAAATGGGGAGAATTAAAGACCACTTCCTCTTCCTTCCAAATAGGGGAAGTTGGGAAGAAGTAGAGAGAAAGTAGACAGTCCCCTTAGGCCATCTCCTCACCCCCTCCCCCCAAGCTGGGAGAGAAGCTGCATCTGAGCTTAGCAACCAGAGACAAAAAGGCTCTCCAGCTTTCCCACTCAGTACCCAGCTGGTTCCCTCTCCCTCACACTTCATGGGATGGGGTTGGGGGAGGCTGTGTCTGGCCTTAGCCAGCAGACAGCAGAGACCTAGAAAAAAAGGTTTTGAGGTCCCCCAATACTGATTCTCCCTCTGGTTGGGGGAGGGCCCTAAGAGGGGGCAGCTCAGACACTGAGCAGCCAAAAAAAGAAGAAGATGGCAAGGAGCAGGAAGAGGGAGTCCTGCCAGCTGGAGCCTGGACGTCCGGGTCCCAGGTCTACACCTAAAAGGAAAATCAAGAGCTGTAGAAAAGAATCTCTTGTCCCAAAGAATGGGGCTAGAAGACTCTCTTATGCTGGGGAAAAGAAACCTCTGTGAAGAAGGCTCTCACCTGGGCCCCTATAGAAAGGTTCATGGGCGTTGAAGACAGTTGTGAAGAAACCAAAAGGGAAGGCGCCAACACCAAAAGAAAGGTGGAAGCCTCCAGCATCACCGTATGTCTGGAATCCCTGTGAAGATGAAGAGGTGAGAGATATGAGTGATAAAGGAGAAATCTTTGGGATACAGAGCCATGACGGGAAAAATCAATACCCACCCCTCTGCTTTCAGGCTCAGGCCTCTGGCCCTGTGGACGTGGTGGTGTTTTCAATCTGGTGGAGATGAAGAAAGATTACAAAAGGAAGCTTTCACCCACCTCTTCTCAAGGCTTAAGAGCCTTATCCCCAGAGCCTGACTCACCCTTCCTTCACTCCCTCTCACCTAGGGTCCTGCTGTTTCTGGCTTCCTCTCCCATAGAGTGGGACAACCTTCTCCCGGCTTATCCCAGCCTTACAAACAGGGCACTCTTGTCTTTCAGGCCGAGTCTCCAGCCACTGAGGAGACAAGTGGAGTATACAGTAAATCGGTGGGGGTTTCTACACCCCGGGCCTCTCCACTTCTCAGTACTCAACCCCCTCTCCCCATCCCTCTCCATCCACTCACCTGGTGGAGACAAGGCCAGCTTGGTGGGAGGAGAGATCAGAGGTCAGAATAGCTGCAGATAGAAGACACACAGAGGCCCCAGGCCCCAACTGCCTCCCATCCCCACTCCCCTTACCATTCATTACTATGTACATCCCTTCACCTCTCGGTCTTTTTCAACGTGTCTGCTCTCTCACTCCAAAATGTATTCATATTACCCCAAATGCCCTAAGTCTCCCCTGCCAATACTTTGTGTCACTTCCTCAGCACCCACCCTTCACAATCTGATTTATGCCCCTACCACTTCACATCAAACTGATCTCTCAAAGTGACATTAAAAAATGCAATTGCTTCAGTTAGACTGAATAACCCCTCCTTCAAGATACCTATCTCGGGGCAGTGGTACACCGGCTCTAGAGTCAGGAGGACCTGAGTTCAAATCCGGCCTCAGACACTTGACACACTTTACTAGCTGTATGACCTTGGGCAAATCACTTAACCCCAATTCCCCTGCCTTCCCACCTCCAAAAAAAAAAAAAGAAAGAAAGAAAGAAAAGATACCTATCTCCTCCCTTGACTTCTGAAACACCATACTCCCCTGGTTTTCCTCCTGCCTCTAATGCCTTCTTTGTCTCCTTTGCTGGCTCCTCTCCCCAACCCTCCAGGTTAAGTTCTGTTCTTATCCCTCTTCACTCTCCTTGGGCAATCTCTATCACAGCTACAAGACTAATCCCTAAACCCCCATCTCCAGCCCTGGAGCCCTTCCTTAACTATATCTACAACTACACAAACGGCTCTGTACCTGGCTGTCGGACCAAAATTTCCAATTGAACAATTTTTAGTTAAATCTAAGTTCATTTATGTAGCAGAAACGCTGTTAGATTTGAAGTCAAAGGAATCAGGTTTGAATCTGTGCTGGCCTGTTTCCTGCATAACCTTAGGCAGACATTTGACTTAACTGTATCTGTTTCCTTATCAGTAAAATGACACTGAACTAAATAATTTCTAAGGTTCATTTCAGCTGTAAATCCTATGATCCCATCTTCCCCCCCGAACCTATTCTTCCTTTGGACTTCACTATTTCTGTCAATGTCAACAAACATCATCCAAACAGTCTCCCATATTCAAAACTAGAATTACTTTATATTCCTTCCTTATTTTCACCCGTCATATCCAATCAGTTGACTTTCGCCTCTATATCTTTCCTTTCAGCAACGCTCTCCTCTTTATTCCCACTACTTCCCTCCCACCTCCTCCCATCCATCCCCACACTGCCAAGCCAGTCTTCTTTATACACTGGTCAAGTCACTCCTCTGCTCAAAATTGTTTGGTGGCTCCCTAAAACCTCTGCCTGGAATTCAAGGATTTCTACAGTTGGGAAATGGCCTATCTTTGCAATTTAACCTCACTTCCTTCCCCTACATCTACTCTCCAGCCAAACTGGTCTAGCAGCTGTCACAACTCCATGCATTTGCTCACCATGTCCCATAGGCGTCTAAGTTCAATTACTGGAGTGACTCCTTAAACCCTTCCCTTACTGCCGCCCTCCAGGGATAGCACATTCACATAGCACTTGGTTTTGAACCTCTTGTGCACTTTTCATATATTATTTTATATATTATTTGTATGCCTGTCACATCCCTCTGGAAGCTCCACGAAGTCAGGGACCATTTCTTACCTAAACTTTGTTATCGCCCCCAACACCTACCTACTAACATGTTGCTCTTCACATTGTGGATATTTAATGATTATTTATTGAGTTGTTGTCCCTCCTAGGGCTATTATAACTATAGACTGGTTGTGCATCTCAGGTGTCATCAGCACAGGTATGTCGTTTTTTTCCCATTCCCCCTTCACTGCAGTATAGGTATAGGTATGTCTGTATCCCCTGCTGTCGACAGCACAGATATGTGATCCCAAGCTCTCATCAGCAGTACTAGTATACGTGTGTGTATGTGTGTATATATACCTCCAAAGTTGTGTGCAACAAGTATGTGTGAATGTCCCAGGGCACTGGAAAGTGTCCGTGTGTGTGTGTATGCACTTCCTGAGGCTGTCAGCAGTATAGACAGGGGTGCCATTGGGAATGGGATATTTCATATGTATTTATATACACAGACACACACACACACACATATATCACACACCAATATTAAGAGCTCGTAGGGGTGCATGTGTGTGTGTGTGTGTGTGTGTGTCTCCATGATATTCTCACCCCTTTAAAGGTGTGAGATGTGTAGGTGGCTGTCCTGGGGCTGCTGACAGCGTGTCCCTCTGTCTCCTGCAGCTCTCACATCAGTGCCAGCAGGAGTGCGTGTTGTAGATGTGTCGCAATCTTGTGTCAACATAAGACTAATGACAGTGTGCCCAGCAGATGTTATGTCTGTCTGTCTGTCTCCTAAGGCTCTCTCTATGAGTGTGTGTGTGTGTCCCAGAGGGGTTGGATGTTGGGAATGGGGGGTGGGGTGAGTTCTAGGGCTCGGGATAGGCAGAGGGCTATGTAAGTGTCCCAGAGTTCTCTCCAGTAAAGAGGGGAGCGTGTGTGGAGGTATGGGAAGAGGGGTGGGTGTGTGTGTGTGTGTGTGTGTGTGTCCCGGGGCTCTGGTGGAGGTATGAGTTCGCGTCCCGGGGTTCTCACCAGTACGCTGGGAGTGGAGGGGTGGGGTGTGGGGGTGTGTCCCGGGGCTCTCACCAGTACAGGTGGCCGCACATACTGACCACCGCCTCCCGCGCTGTCTCCAGACAGATGTTACACTCGAAGGCCGCACCTGCCCCTCCCCGGTCGCGGTTTGGCCCTTCGGAGCCCCCGTCCTCCTTCCTGGCCGCTGCCATGGCCTCTCAACTGTTGCCCCCGCAACCCAGGTCTTCCCCCACTAAACACATACACAAACCCCGATGGTCCGAAAAGCCCGCCCCCCTGTTCGCGCCCATTGGTCATCCGTCAAGGTCTTCGAGACTCCATTGGTGATCCTATCCACCAGTCACATCGTGCTCGGAAGGAGAGGATTGGACAACAGTCGGGGGGGGTGGGAGAGGCACGTATTGCCCCGCCCTTGAACAGCGATTATTGGCCAAAGTAGTCGCCAGTCAAGATGCTGCGTCATAGGATTAGCCGTAAAATGAGCCCTGGCAGACCCTACTGTCCGCGGAGAAGGAGGGTCCGCCCTGGCATCACCATCATTTGTCCCCTATTGCTAAGTGTTGCGCTCAATTGGCTCCAGAACATAAGATTCTACCGGCTAATAACCTAATCAACTCCCGCCCCCGCCCTCTCTTCACTTCCTCTTCTGGAGACTACTCGAGATCCTATTGGACTACAAACGCTCAAGTTCCGAAGCAGCCGGTTGGCTGGGAAATGGTCACAAGCGTGCCTGTGAAGGGTAGGGCAGGCCTATCCGGAAGAGGTTTTGCTTCCGTGGGCCCGCCCCTTCCTCTCCGCCTTCTCGTTGCTATAGCAACTGGATCTCAATTGGTCCTGGTTTGGCCACCGCCAGCCTTAAGTTCCTTCTCCGCTCGCCTCTTGCCCTCAACCCTCGAATTTGATTGGCTACTCTAGACCTCGCAGATTAGCTAGGATTGGGAGCAGACAGCCATATGCTAGTCACTGGGTTCAAAATGGCTTCAGCCGTTTCGGTGACGTAAGAAACCGAATCTGAGTTCTCCCGGCGCCCTTTACAATGATGTCGCCAGGAGAATGGCGATTGGCCCCATTTCCTTGACGTCACAGATCCCTCGCGCGGTTTATAACCCCCTTCCCTCCCCACCCCGGTCCCCGCGAGCGCACACGCACTCCATCCCCTTTAGTCTCGGCCGACGCACGGAGCGGAACTGGACTCTCGATGACGCACAGAGCAGAAACGAACTTAGCTCTAGTTTTCGGCTCGTGTGGGGCTGTGGAGAAAGAGGGCTGAATTTGGAGTGAGAGAACCTGGGTTCAAATCCTGACCCGGCCTCTACTTGGGTGACCCCAGGAGTCACAGGACTTCCCCCAGATCCTAATGTCTTCGTCATCTGTGGAAAGCGGGGCTGGACGGTCTGGTCTCCATCATGATTTGGATGATCTCCAAGGTCCTGTCCAGTTCTGATATTCTTAATGTTTCTGCCATGATCCGCAGAGCTAGAATTAGACCCGCCCCTTCCTCCCTGTGACATACCAAGCAGAACTGGGGTCTTCTTCCTGGGCAGGGTGCCCTTACCCTACCCGCTGCAGCTCAGCGTGGCCTCGGTGCCTGGTGCAGGCAGCCAGGCCTGGGCAAGTGAGTCTCCCTCCTCTGTGGCCCAAGCACAGCAACCTGGTAATAGCCCACCCTTTCTCCCCCTACTCCCACCCGTCCCGCCTCCAGTCTCTCCTCCAGCCCTGGCTTTGAAGGCCTAGCCAGTGAGAGACGGGTGAATCGTGGGGGCGGGGGTTTGGAGGGATGGAGAGGGAGAGGCAGCAGAGAAGCTTGTGATCTCCACCCACTTCTTGTCTCCCTGCGCTTCTCCTTGGGGCTTTGTAAAATGAGGGTAGGTGGTCTCCAAGGCTGCCTCCAGCTCCGACATTCTACGTTCTATGGTTCTATGGGAGGGAGGACACAGACCAGACGGGGGCCTCAGAGAGAAACCAAGACATCTGGAGGGGAAGAACCCCAACATCTGGGGGGAACTGGAAAGTAAAGGGCAAGCAGGAAAGGGCTACCCCCCAGAGCTGAAGGTAGGGCTCTTACCAGAGAAGGAGAAAATAGGGCCAGGCAAGACATCGAGGAAAGGAAGGGAAGGTGGTGGTAATGTTTTCTAGGAAGCGAGAAAGGAGAGTGGGGTGAAAGGGATAAGGCTGAGTCGGTAGAGAAGTGCCAAGTGGATGAAAGAGGTGTGGGAAGCCAGGGCTAGGGATGCGATTGGGCTTCCAGAAAACAAGTGTTAGAAACTGGGAATGACAGCCTTAAGGAGTTAGGGTCTTCTCCCCGTTCCACCCTGAGCTGCACGATCTGCCCTCACCCTCAGGAAGAAGGAATAACGGTGACCTGATCTCAGTGGTGGAGAAAGCATGTACAATTCATCTTTGGGGTGAATGGGGCCGTTCCCAGCCTGGCTGAAGAAGAGAGGCCCGATGGGGAAGGGGCTAGGAGGGGAAGAGAGAAGGGAATTGGGGAATTAAGAAAAGGAGGGGGTGGGCCATGAGAGTAGGAGGATCAGAGAGAGGGCAGGATGAAGGAAGCGGAGGACCAGGCTAGTGTGCTGAGAGACCACAGTGAGATCATGGGGAGGAGGGAAGGAAGAGGACTGCCACAGGAAAGAGAAAGAAAGATTAGCAGACACAAAGAGAGATAAGGATGGGAGAGGCTGGGATGGAGCTGACGGGAGGCAGCTGTTGACAAAGGATGAGAAGTAGCGAGAAGCAGAGGAACAGGGGAAGAGAAGAGGGAGCCTAGAGGACAGAGAGAAAGGGAAGGAGGGAGACACAAGAGCAGGGAAAGGCAGGAAGGACCGGAACCAGAGCCAGAAAGAAAAAAGGGTTATGAAAGAGAGACAGCTGGAAGGAGTAAGGCAGAAGCCTCAGCAGGAGGAGCTAGCAGGAAAAAGATGAGGCAGGGAGGGCTAAGAGCTGGAGGGAGGGAATGCTTGGGTCCCTGTCCAGGCTATTGGCAAGACAGCCCGCCTGTCACCGCCCCCCACTTCCTGGCCGGCCCCGGAAACAAGCAGGCGTTGGTGGGGAGGGGGGGGCGGCAGCAGCAGCAGCTTCGGCAGCCCCAGCCCTCCGAGGGAGAGACAGCAGTAAGGGAGGGAGGGAGAGAGCGGGGAACACCCCCCTCCCACCATTCTCACCACTATGGGTCCGGCCCCCCACTCCCACAGCCCCTCCACCAGCCGGGGCTAGGACACCCCCAAACCCCGAGGGCCCCCTGGCACCGACTCCCCACCAGAGACAGAGACACAGCCGCCACCACCGCTGCCGCAGCCTGGCTGGGGAGGGGGCCGGCCCCCTAGGCCCCCTACCCCACTGAGGTGGGGGAGGGATGGAACTGGGGAGGGGGGATGAGAGATGGGTCGGGGGAGGAGGGAGCTGGGAGGTCATGGAGGTGGAGAATGGGGTCTGGGTAGAGAGAGTGCAAGATAGACTTGGGAGAGGAGCCGCTGGGAAAGATGGAGAGAAAAGGGATGGAGGAGGGAGGGGCTGAGGCCTGGTGAGTGGGGGGCTGGCCTGATTCCAGGGGGTAGTGATGGGGTGAGGATGAGGTGCGCTGGTGAGGGGAGAGAGGAATTCCCTACACCCCGCCCCCCAGTTCCTCTTTCTGCCCCTTGTATCTCTTGGAAGGAGTGTGGATTATAAACTACATTCCTGACTCCTCCTCCAAGAGGATATTGGTTGCTAGGATCATACCAGGACACCCCTCTATTTCCATGCACAGAGCCTAAGGTCTCTACATAGTCTGTGTGCATGTTAGGCCCTTCCTGACACACATGTGTCTTGTGTATTTCCTTGTTTTCTCCTTTGAGGGTGCATGCTTTAGATAGTGGCCTGTGTGTGGTTGAATATGTTCCCATATGTCCCATGGTCGTGGCAGATGTGCCCCCGTTACTCGGACGTCGTATCCCTCGCCCCCTGGGAAGGGTGGCTGTTGTTTTCCTAAGTTCATATTTGTCCAATCACATAGTGTAATATGGCCTGTCCCTTGTGTCATATCTATCTGGAGTATAGTTTACATCCCCTATGCCTCTGTATATTCAGATGTTGCCTACTTTCTCAAATCTTTCCATTGCATATTAGTTGTGTGTTTATGTTCGTATGCTTTGTCCATGACCGTCACTGCCAAGGGGAGTTGTCTTCTCATCTTATCTATGTAGGTTGTGCCTATGGCATGTTTTGTTTTGGTTCATAGGTTGAACCTGTGATTTTTGCCCCATGGGGTTGCCTTCAGGTGTCTGATTCCATGATTTAATTTACTCTTAACACGTATTTTCATGTTGTCTTAACCCCGTTTACTGCATGTGTTTTTCTAAGGAAGTCCTAATATTACTGAGCACTTATGTCTTATGTTATGCTGGCACAACGTTTCTGGTCATACAGTAACATCCATTTCACCGTTTCCTTCCTGTAATGTTTTGTAAACCATATGTTTGTGTAACACATCTGCCAGTCTCATGTGGTTGGATATCCTCCGGGTATCCTTAGATATGTGTGTTCCTGAGGGAGCCTTGTATGACCTTCAGACATGCAGAAAACCCATCTCATTGGCATATGTCTTTGCATGTCCTTCCCATGTTTGACCTGGCCCATATTTCTACATGACACGTGTCCATACTACCGCCGTATTTGTCATTGTGTGTTCATACGACATGTGAATGAGTTTGTATGTTCCAGGTTTCACTCCCATCTATGTCCATGTTTTTATTAATGTGGAACATTCATCCCACTGCTTCCACCATTTGCATGTTTAACGATTTGGCTTTGTTATTTTCACACCAGGCATGTTATCACTACCCTGTACGTTTCTCTGCTGCATTTGGATGTTATCTCCATGTGATTTACATTCGCTGTATTCATTCCTTTATTATGTTGTTATCCTTCTGCACTTTCCCATTTCCTCTCCAGCGGTCATGACGTCCCCATGATTTCTGTGTTCCTGCTGATAGCATGTTACACTTTTGGCATGTTGGGCATGTGCTTGGAGTATATCCTATTTCTTGTTAGAAGCAGTGTCCCTGGGGCTACACTGTATTAAATACCTGTTGTTCTTGTTATCAACAGCCTGAGCATGTTTTCATTCTTTCCTTCTTCATATGGTATAAATGTGTGTGTGTGTGTGTGTGTGTGTGTGTGTGTGTGTATTCAAAGGATTATTACACATGGGGGGTGACCTCTGTTATCACCATCATTTCTTCATTCCCAAGGCCTACTTACTCTCTGACCTGTTTATTACCACCCTGACCCCTACCTGTCCTCTCCTTTTGTGGTCAGCTTTTGAGTGTCTGTTTTGTGTGTCCTAAATCAGAATGTGCTGCTATCATACTTGACTCGATTAAGCACTTATGTATCATGTACTTGGTGTTACTACCATCCTGTGCATGTTATCTTCATATTAATCTTCCCCAGGGGAGAGAATAAGGTTAGGTAATGTATCGTAAGCATCTTGTGTTGAGAGATATCTTCTCTACCAGACCACTTGAAAATGTGTATGTGTGTGTCACATGTTTCTTCCTTGTAATGTTATCACACTTGGCCAATGGGATAATCTCTTCCTTTACCTTTGACACTCAAGTCAGTCATTGCCTAGTCTCGATGAGGCAGAGAATGGGGGGAGGAGAAGGAAGATAAATCGTGTCCATTACTGAGGGAGACGTCACATTGTCTTCTTTTTCCTCCTGAGCTGTTTCTTCCTCCTGAGGCAGGTAGTGTGATCTTACACACACACAACCCTTCTTCTGTTTTCACAGTCTTTACACTTCTGTGGGATTCTCACATACCACCTATGTAACCCTCACCGTGTTTCCTCTAATATCTAGAATGGGGTGAATATTGGGTGGGGGCAGAGGACAAGAGGAACATAGCTCTCTGTCCCTGGGACAATCTGTATCTATCTGTTTGTCCTTAGATTTGTCTGTGTACTTTTAGGGGGATAAGGGGAAAAGTTTGGGTGGAATGGGGATTCTCTGGATGTGTTTCTCTCTGCCTCTGTGAGAGGCAACGTGGCCGTGGAGCCAGGAAGACTCGGATTCATGTCCTGCCTCTGACACATACAGCTGTTTGACCCTGGGCAAGTAATTTAACCTCTCAGAGCTCTAGGTAACTCTCAAAAACTATGAGTTGTATTGAAAGTGACTGGTAAAGGGATTCCCCACTTGGGAGTTCCCTATATTAATGAAATTATAGATCTAGTTCCAATCCCTATGTATCTGTATTTGTCTTTCTCCATATATTTCCAAGTGTGTTTGTACATGTGCCTGTGTCTATCAGACTGTTCATAGGTGTGACTATCTTGCTTTTCCTCTGCTAGTCCATATTCTGATGTATGTTATGTGCATGCCTTTTTTAATATCTGTGTATATATGTGTACAATCTACATGTCTTTTTGTGTGTGTATTTTGGGGTCAAAGGAACAGGGAGGGAGTTTCCAACTCTCATGTCCCCACTACCTCTCTGGAGTGGCTTGGGTGGGTAGAAATCCAGGAATGGAAGGCCCCTGCCCCCATCCCCTAATCTGGCCCTCTAACTCCAATTCGCCATCTGCATTCTTGTCCTATTATTTCTCTGCCTCAGTCCCTCTTGGCCACCCCCACCCCCAACATTCTCCTTTCTGGTGCCCCAGGCCCACTATCCTTCCCCTCCCTCCCCCCATTCTTTACAGGTGGCCAGCATGGAGCTGTGGCCAGGGCCATGGACAATGCTGCTGCTCTTTCTGCTGCTGCTTTTGCTGCTGGTGCCTGTGCTCTGGGGTTACAGTGCCAGTGCCAAGTACTTCTGCAAGATGGCATTCTACAACGGCTGGATCCTTTTCCTGGCAGTGTTGGCGATCCCTGTGTGTGCCCTTCGAGGGCGAAACGTGGAGAACATGAAGTGAGAGGAAAACCCAAGGAATGGAAAATTAAAAGAGGGTGGGAGAAATGGATTGCCAGAGATACCAGGCACAAGGCATTAAGGAGTGGGGAAGACACAGAAGGACCAGTGGGAAAAAGATCATAGACGTAAGGCCAAGGAGAAACCAAAAAAGACAGAGAAGGGGAAACTAAGATGGAGAAAAAGACAGTTGGCACGAGGCGGGGGATGGTGTTAGAGGAATACTGGGAAAATATGTGGAAGAAATATGTGACCCTCTCTGACAAACTCCCAAATGTGGTATCCTGGGCCTGTCCCTATAGGATCCTTCGACTGATGCTGCTGCACATCAAGTACCTGTACGGGATCCGGCTGGAGGTTCGAGGGGCCCATCACTTCCCCCCCTCCCAGCCCTACGTTGTTGTCTCCAACCACCAGAGCTCGCTGGACCTGCTAGGTAAGACAGCTCTCTCTCATAATGGCAATATTTCTTCCCTGAGTACCTCTTCTCCTTCCAGCTTTTAAACTCATCCCCAGGGAGCCGTCATCACCCCACACCCCAGATACATCGATTCTTAATAGGAAATATTCCTAGAGTTTCCCATCTTAGAAGTCCTGCTCCCCCTCACTCATTGTTTCCTGCCTGAGAATTTCCTCCCTGTCTATATCAGGAACTTCTCTTCTTCCTTCCCACACCTCCTGCCGTCCCCCTCCCACCCCTCTCTTCCTTGGGTCTCCTTTCCCTTTGGAGAACCTTCCTAGGAGGTAAATCTCCCTCCAACCTACTTCTCTCCCCTCCAAAATAGCCTTGGAGTGTCACTTTCCTGTCATTCATTCCCCCTCCCATCAAGTAAAAGCATCTCCCTTACTGCCCCACAACCTCCTGTTTCCTGCTCTTGTCCCTGAGAATGGACATCATACCCTTTGGCTCCACTAACCACCTGCTTCCCTGCCCCAGGAATGATGGAGGTGCTCCCAGGTCGCTGTGTACCCATTGCCAAGCGGGAACTGCTGTGGGCAGGGCCAGCAGGGCTGGCGTGCTGGCTGGCTGGAGTCATCTTCATTGACCGGAAACGGACTGGGGATGCAATCAGTGTCATGGCTGAGGCTGCACAGACCCTGCTCAGCCAGAATGTGAGTTGCCCCAAAAGAACATCCATTGGGAATAGGGGATTTAGATGGCCATGCAGAAGCATCTCTACATCTACTCTCTGGCACCGACTCCTCCGCTCTGTGTTGTACTGGCTCTATCTCTGGCTTGTTCTCTGTCTCTTCTTATCTCTGATCCAGTTTCTCCCCTAGGTCCGAGTTTGGGTTTTCCCTGAGGGTACCAGGAACCACAATGGCTCTATGCTTCCCTTCAAACGTGGCGCCTTCCACCTTGCTGTTCAGGCCCAGGTCAGAATTCAGTTTCCCCATTTAACCACTGACACACTACCCTTCTCCTACAACTTTCCAGCCAACTCCAGACCCCTTTTCTGTCTGTGGGCTGATGAGCAAGGGAAAGAAACTCACCAGGAGATGATCAGATGAAGGGACTACCAGGGGAGGAGGGCTAAGGAGAGAGGCTGTTCTCTGATCCCCCCTT
Organism: Trichosurus vulpecula; assembly: GCF_011100635.1. NCBI lineage: Eukaryota > Metazoa > Chordata > Mammalia > Diprotodontia > Phalangeridae > Trichosurus > Trichosurus vulpecula. The sequence continues at coordinate 267,898,709 of NC_050579.1, read as the reverse complement.
CCCCCTCCCACAGGTCCCCATTATTCCCATTGTCATGTCCTCCTATAAAGACTTCTACTGCAAGAAAGAGCGGCGCTTCACCTCGGGTGAGAGGACCAGAGTGCTGGTCATGAAGACTTGGGGAGAGGGTAGAGTGGCCAGGGGGATCGTGGGGGAAGGATGAAATGCGAGTCTTTGAGAGGCCAGGAAATCATTTAGTCATAGGACCACAGAACATCAGAGCTGGACCATTTAGTCAAGTCTCAACAAATATAGAATATCTCCTATGTAAGTCATCATACCAAATGCTATGGTGGACACAAAGATGTCCTTCAAGTAGTTTATAATCTAGTTGGGAAAACAGGGCATAAACATGAAAAAATAACTAACAATACAAGGTGTTGGTGTTTATGGAAAGTATGAATCACTCCGGGCTAGAGTGGTCAGGGAAGGCTTCAGAGAGAAGGAAGGATTGGAGCTGGGCCTGGGAGACTGAAAATCTGGGTTCTAGTAATGGCCCTGCACTGACTCACTGGGTGATCTTAACAGTCATCTAAACAGTCATGCTTCCTTCCTTTTCTGAAGAAAATTCTGAACCATTCTGAATGTTTTCTTCCTCGTGGGGCAGGTGTCAAGATATTTCCCCACCTCTGCCTCCTTGCCTCTCCACCTTGTTCCCTTTACTTCTCTATGAGATTTTTCACAGACCACTCTAGATACCCCTGGTCAGGTGACCACCTCTGTTTAGAGGTGTATCTGTCTGGAAGAAGGCTGTTTGTCTCAGTTTATAGAGGAGGAAAGAGCTCCAGAGTGACAGTGCAGTGTAGCATTTTATAAAGCTTCATTTGCTTTCTTTAACAACCTTGTAAGGTGGGTAATGAATTATTATTATTAACCCCATTCAGCATATAAGGAAACTGAGGCACAAAGGCCATTTGCTCAGCATCACATAGCTAGTAAAACCCAACTACAATGCCTCTGGAAAACACCTCCATATTTCTAACTGGAGGCACCTTTGTGGTTGTTGGATGAATTGATAACTGATATAATACAGACCCCCACCCAGTAGAACAAATAATGGACTAATCAACCATAGGTTCTAGTTCCAGTGTTCCCACTGACTGAAGTTGGGCAGGTCCCTTCCTTCCCCTCTTCACCTCCTCCTCCCCCCTCATGCAGTGAGGGCACTGGACTTGATTTCCTTAACGGTCCCTTCCAGCTCTGACATCCAGTGGTTCTCTGAATGAATTCTACTAAAGGTAGAGGGGAGAAAATAGAAGGAACAAAGGGGCAGAAAGGAGAAATTTAACGCCTGCTGGGAGGAATGTGCAGGCCAGCCAATGTGGCTTCAGCAAAGGCTTTTTTGGAGTCTGATAGAAGATAAAACTAGAAAAAGGGAAGCCGGCAGGGACTGTGGAAAACTGAAGCAAGGCCTGGAATGACAGCCTGTGTGTCTCCCCATCCCCAGGGACATGTCAGGTACGGGTGCTGCCCCCCGTGGCTACAGAAGGGCTGACCCCAGACAACGTGCCCGACCTCGCTGACAGAATCCGCCACTCCATGCTCACAGTTTTCCGGGAGATCTCTACTGACGGCCGGGGAGGGGGTGACTATCTAAAGAAGCCTGGTGGGGCTGGTGAGGCTGGCCCCTGAGCCTTCCTCCTAACACTCCTTCACATTCCCTCTCCCCCAACCCGGTGGTCCCTGGACTGGGCCTGACTCCCCTCTTCACTTCCCCCATCCCATTTCTCCTTTGTGGTACAGCCAAGTCTCTCCTCACCCCACTAATTCTCTACTGAGTCTTCAGCTTCTGAAGTGGACATGGACAAAGCGCTTTTCCTCCACCCCTTTCCCTCTTTCTTCCCTAACCCTACTCTGGACTTTACCACCTTGGTGCAGCCTACACACTCCCTCCATGCCTCCCATCTTGTCTGTGGAACATTCTGCTCCCCTCTCTGACTCCCGAGTGGTATGTTCCACTGGGCATCGACCACTCCTACGCCATAGTGGACACTAAGTGGACGCTTCCTCTGTGGCTCTCCTCCCCACATTTGATTTGTGGACTCATCTACCTGGATGGAAGCACCTCGTTCTCGGTCCCCCATCCCCCTCCCAACTCTATGGATGCAAATGGACTCATCCAACTGGAGGGGGTTCGGGAAGGACCCACCTCGGGAATGGAAGCAGACCCAGCCAGCTCCTCTTTGCAGTCCTCCTCTCCAACCTGGCTGCCCAGCCCGGCCTCTCTTTCCTCCCTACCCACCCCAGTGGATCTATATGGAGTCTTCTTTCCAGAGATTTGGACTTTTCCCTTTCCTTGGTACAGTCCGTTTAACCTGCCTTATCCTACTCATCCCGGCCCATCCTTTCCTGTGACACACTGACACACACACACACACAAACTGGTCTCCACAGAATTCCCTTTTCCTCCCCACTCCTCCTCCTCCCCCCTTCTCCCCTTAGACAGTGGGTGGTACACTCTTAAATTCCCCTGGAGTAGCAGGGGACCAGCCCAACCCAGCCCTCTCCCAGCACAGTCCCTAGGCCTCAGGCTGTACCATTAGGCCCAGACAGCAGGGAAGGGTGGAGTTACAGGTGCTGCATTAATTTCTTACTCCTGGAGGTGGGGTAGGAAGAGCTGAGAGCTGGTTAGAGGAGGCTGGAATAGGTTTAATTTATTTTTCTTTCCTTTTGCTGCTGAGGAGCTGCCCTTCCCCCACCTCCCCGCGTCCAGATTGGCAGCCAAAAGCTCTCAGTGTTAAAAGTCCAAAGGGAGGGGGAGGATCACCCCCAGCGCCTTGGGGAAGTGGGAGTCTGTTTACAAAAAGGGGTAGAGGAGAGACCCAGCCAAACCTAGGCTTCCTTGCCTCCATCTCCAGCCTAGTAGAGGAGGATCCCAGCCTTAAGTAGCACATCCCCATTGGAGTGGGAGGGGCCGAGAGAACCCCATTCTTCTCTTGGGGAAACCCACAGTCTTGCTGACACCCTTCTCTCAACCCGAGGGCATCAATGAGAGGGTGGGGCATTGAGGAAAGGGCTATCTGATGCTCCCGCTCTCCTCCCCCCAACCCAGGCCAGTGTGACCCGGGGAGGTGAGGGGACTCCCCGGGATTTTCTTTCTCCCAACCAGTTCTGCTTTTTCTCCCAAGGCGTTAGCTGGGCCTCCGTATTCCAGTCCTCTCCTCCCCTCTCACGGGTACCAGGACTGCCCTTTCCTCCTCTTCACTCCCCGCCCCCCACCCCCCACCTCGAGAGGTCTGAAGGGAGGGGATGAAGGGGGCAGTCCAAGGGTTTGCTGCGCTCCGATGGTTTTTATTATCTGGATTAACAGCGAGATAGGGAGAATAAAGAGAGATGGAAGGATTGCGATTGTGTGTGTGTACCTTGTTTGCGGAAAGGGATCTCAGTGGGGGTCCAAACAATCTTAAGCCCAAAGAGGGGGAAGGGGAAGGCAGCAGACCAGTAATGTTCTTGCCGGTCCTCTCGTCAACTGTTTTCATTTCTTCAGAACTCCAGTCACTTTCTCATCCTGACGATCCCAACATCTAGTCCCCTTCGCATCAGTGGATTTCACTATAAATTACCGGTTTGGGGGTGGGGAGGGATAAGGCGTTGGAAATAAGAGGGCGTTGATATCCAAAGGGACCCTTATCTGCGGCGATTGAGACCTGGGCCTAGGCTGTTGTCCTCACAAGAACCTGTTAAGAGACATACGTGGAGATCGGCAAAAGTTGGACTCCTTTTATCCCTGATTTCGTCCTCAGCGTTGGGAAGGTGAGGGCAGGAGCACTGATAAACACCACCCCTTCCTCCACGAATTTGACCTCTACCCTATGGGGGAAAAGATTTAGAAGCAAAACCCGAGAGAGGAGGTGTTAACAGGTAAGAATCAATGCTAGGAGAAGTTTAATGAGGGGTATGACTTGGTCGAAGGGAGGAAGAAAACAGACACGAATTTGAATGGGGTGAGGGTCAAGTGTATACAGAGAACACATGGGAAGTTAACAAGGACCAGAGAAGGTAAGTGGAGCAGTGGACTCACAGGCGCCCAGCTTCTCCTCCAAAAGCAGCACCTGATCGCTAAGCGAGTCGATCCGGTCTCCCCTCCCCCACAGCTCAGCCACTTGCTCCGGCCGGATCGTTTCGGGAGACACGGGCAGCACAGCTCGAACCCAGGCACTCACCTGTCCTGCCCACTTTGGTGGCAGGAAGATAAGAAAGGAGCTGTTATGACCACCTAGTCCACTGGGAGGCCCACTTTTCCTTTGCCTGTCCAGAGATAACCTGTTGCATCTAAATTTACCTGCTAGGATGCCCTCACTCCTCCCTAAGAGCTCTCAGTGCCTCACCTGCTCCAAGACCTCCAGCCGAACACGTAATTCTCGAACCTCCTGCCTCAAGGAATGCTCCTCTTTCTCCGCCTCCCGAACTGGAGAATATAGTTCAGCAAACATTAAGGGCATTATATTAGGTGACACTGCTCTCTCAGGGAATTTACAGTCAAAAGAGAGGGTAAGGTAAGACATGCACAAATAAGATAAAGGAGAGGAAGAACTGCAGAAAGGAAAATGTCATAAAGAGACTTGGAAGTCAGGATTTTAGAGTCAGGAAAAAGCCTGGATTCAAATTCCACATCTGACATTAGCTGTAACTATGAGCCTCAGTTTCCTTGTCTGTAAAATGAGATGACGCTAGATGAGCCTCTGAGATCCTTTCCAGCTCTTAATCTATGATCCTATAAAATGCTATGAGGAATTTGAAAGAGCCCCTCTTTTTTCTGAAGGATCATAAAATCAGGGATTTAGAACTAGAAAGGACCTCAGAAGCCTTCTAGTCCAGAAGAATTATCAGATACTTGAAGTTAAGACTTGAGAAAAGGAAAATTTTAAGAGAATGAGGATGGAGTTATATAAAAGAAGGCTCACTTGGTAGGAGCCAGATTGTGTGAGTCTTGAATCCCAGGATTTTCTGGTCATGAACCCCAGGAAGTCCTTCACATGTTCATTAATAAGGGGAGGGGGACAATATTGTGAAGGATAGAGTGTTCCTCTTACCTGTCAAGCTAAGGATACTGGGACTGGGAAGTGGCTCAGGGGGGACCTCCTTGCAAGTCCTTCCGTCAGTCCCTAGGGCTAGACCTTTTGGGCAACCGCAGGCAAAGCTTCCCAGGGTGTTGGAACAGCCATGAGAGCAAAGAATGATGCCAGTCCTGCATTCGTCTACATCTAAAGGGAGAGAAAAGAAGTCCTGAGATGCCGTGGTCTAGATTGCCCAGAGCAAGGAGTCAGAGAGTGCAGATGAGGAGCCAAAAGCGAGGGAGCCTTATACTCACCCACGTGACAGTGTTTCCCTCCCCAGCCCGGGGTGCATTCGCACTGGTCAGGCTGGACACAGATTCCTCCATTCTGACAGGGTTTGGGACAGATGGCTGAGGACGGGAAGAAGAGGATGGGGTCAGCGTAGAGAACGAGCTCCCCTCTTCCATTCCCCCCGGCAGGTTCTCACAACCCTACCACCATCCATGCTCCCCTCCTTCCCACACACCTTCTTCGCAGGTCAGTGCCCCTGGGTGCTTCTTCCTCCAGCCCTGACAACATATGGCATGAATCTGCTGCACCTCCCTCCGAACCTCCCGCCACGCCACTCGGTAGGTGGTCCTAGAGGGGGCAAATGACTTAAGATCCTGGCACGTGGTTCCCTGAGGTCATTCTCGATCTCATCCCAAACCAAGCTCCCCTCAGTGACCCAAGCTGTAGTCCCATCCCCAGTCCTAAGCACATGTACTTAATTTCCACCCCTTGCAGCTCACGCCGTCTTCCCGGACTGGGGCGTCCGGGTACCGCCAACTCACTCACCTGTAGGTGCTGCAGACACGTCGACCTGCGCACAGTGTCAGATAGGGTTTGTATATTGGCTGGCTGTAGGATTCGTTGTACCGAAGGGGAACCACCAGGGTCTGCCTGGAGCAGACTCCCTTACTGCACCCAAGCGGAGGGAGAAGAGGGGATGGAGATTCAGAATGGACACGTGCCTAGAGAGCCCCTTTCACGAATAGTTTCCTTCTCTTGGCCGGACCTCGGTGTCACCCACCCTTAAGAATGCTCCACCTAGATGCCCTTACTCCCGCCCGCTAAGGACCCATCCTCACCTGTATGGAAGATCCCCACTCGCCCTCTGCCCCCCCAAAAAGAGCAGGACTGAGAATCCTGCTAGCAGAGAGCACAGCAAAACCTGGACCCTGGACCCCATGATCACTTGTACATCAGGGGTCACCAGCTGATATCCTGAAAGGAGTGAGAAGGGGTTAATGGAGGAATGCTCCCACTTATTCCTCTACCTGTCTGCTCTCAGTCTCTCAGAACCCCAGGAGGCATCCTTCATTCATGTGCCTTCCGAGAGGCTGAATGTGGTGTGACTCTGGACAAACCCATTCACTCACACTCCTAACCTCTCCTTACACTGTCTCCAATCTCTACTAATTGTCAACATAGCCTGAATACCTTACACATGTCCCTAATACTGTTCCCTCTCTCCTTACATGGAGTTGCTACCTAGACACATAAGACACACACACACACACACATATGTGTGTGTGTATATATATATATATCCCTTATTTAATATACCTCTCTATAGAGTCTTGTAATGTTTATTCTTCCCTTACACTCAAACTCCTCATCCCCCAGACACTCCTCTCCAGACATAATGGTCTGATCCTTCTATGAATTCACATATCTTAAATGATTGGTGCCTTGCACATAACAGCATCCTGAAACGTTTGTGGAATTGAATTAGATCTTACAAATGCCCCCAACAGACATCCTCACACCGACACCTTTTACATATGTCTCTTTCATACCACAATCTGGCATGATATCAACACCCTCCCCCACCTCTAACACACTCATCCCTAGGCCCACTCAGAACACCTTTCCATCCTCTGCCCCCCTGTACCCATTCCCACCTGGGCTTTCTCTCTCTCCCTCAGGACCCTAGGAATAGCTGGAGACAAGAGTTACCCAGGCAGGCAGGCACAAGGAAGAAAGCAAAGAGAAAATGGGTTGGGCTACACATAGGGTCCTCCCATCTCTACTCTCTCCCCGCCTCCTCCTTATACCCTCTCCCACAACAGCTGAGATTCTGTGAGAGTTAGCACAAGCAAAGGAAGTTTAAGTTAAAGTTTTCACATACCTTTCACTCAACTTCAACAAACCTTCGCAAAGAAGCTTTCTTCAACCTATACCCCACCACCCTTTATCCTCCCTAGGGCCCCACAGGCCCCCTTTTCTGGCGTCTCTTCAGGGTCCAATGGAGAAGACACAGCATCCTAAGTCCCCACTTCCCAACTGTGAGACTGAGAATTGTGTTAGGAGGTTAGGAGAGAGTGTAAGGGCAAAAGAGGGGGCAGATAAATAAATAGACCTGACCAGAGGAAGATGGAAATATAAAAGGGGCATAAATTTGGGCCAGGAAGTGGGAAACAGGGGAAAGGTAATTTGAGAAAGAAGACACCCCCCCCCAAAGTATAAATGGGGCAAAGCTAGGCCCCAGTGGGAAATGTTTCTAGCTCCCTCTGGCATTTGTGGGGGGCACAGGAGCTGTGAGTCAGTCCGCCCCCCACTCCAGAGCATACAGGGCCCCTTTGTCTTGATCAACATTCCTTGCTTGGGGGAAAAGGAGACTTATTGTCTAGTACCAACCCACCCCCCCCAGCCCAACCCATAAAGGTCGAGAAGGGGTTCAGATGATGCCCGCCCTGACTCCCACCCCACAGCTTCCATGTCTAGCCTGGGGGGCAGGAGAAAGACATTCCACCCAGTAGGCCTCAGCCTGCTGACAGTTCCTTAGACCCAGGCGTCTGGTGCCTCTAGCCCTGTCCCCCAATCCCAGGGCTGGGACAGGAAGAGAATTGTCCTCAACAGGAAAAAGCCCAGGGAGAATCAGGAACCCATACAGAATAGGCATTGAGAGGGCGGAAACACAGAGCCGACCTCCACCCAGGACCCAGGCATCCAGGCACCCTACCATCAGGTTCTCTGTCTCCACCCCTTTTAAGGATCCAGGTATTGAACCCCATAGCTGGTGAATGAGCCAGATCATATTGAGCAAACGGAATTTTATTTCCATAAATACAGGGAAAACATCCCCTCTACACAAAGGTGGGATTTATGGGGTAGGGTCCTCAGAGAAACTGCTTCTAGGGGAGACCCCAACACTGAAGACAGGGGGTAGGGGCTACCCCAAACCTGAGACAGGCCTCATCGGCCATAGATACCCCAATAGTGACGATTCAAAAACATATTTGTCCTTAGGATCACCCCATTGGGGGACCCCAGATCTCCTACCCCAGGTTGTCCATCCGGGGGCTGAGGTGAGGAGGGAAAGAAAGGGAATACATGGGGAACAGAAACTAAAAATGTCCTGAGTCACTTGGAGGGGACCCCACTGTGAGGCAAAGGGCTGGGTTCTCCCTCCACATCCCCAGAGTATGGGGACAGCAGCAGTCAAGAGATTAAAATCCTAGTTTTCTACCACCCTCCCAGAAATGAGAGGATATAGGGATGAGAAAAGGAAGAGGGCCAGATAGCTGGGAGGCTGTAGTTTATAATTGATACAGGCAAAGGTAGACCTGGGAGCCCTCTTTTGGGGGAAAGGACAGCTTGTAGAAGTTGGGCAGCCAGGGGATAACAGAAGAGCCAGGCTCATTGTTGGATCTTCAAAGAGACAGGTTTAGGAGTTCCAGTCTTAGCATCTCCAAGTTTAGAGTTCTTGGGTTGTCCAAGAAGGAGCTTAGGAAAGCCAAGGTTCAATGCAGGCCTCATAGAGCGAGCGGTTGGAGTGCCAAGCAGTGTGTGGGATGCCAGGTGTTGGACACCTCACAATGGCCCCTCGGGTAAACAGGGTCTTCAGCCCAAAGGAATCCCGGAGATAAACCTTGGGCAGAGAAGAAACAGAGGTAGAGACACAGGAGAAAAACACAGGGAGGTATGTGAGGGGAAAGCTATTATGGTCCCTGGGCTAGATTTTCTTTCAGATTGCAGGGGAAAATTTAGCGTCAGGGTTTCTCTCAGGAGAGAATAAGGGGAACAGGAGTCATAAGGGGTTCTTACCTGCTGCTCTTCCATCTCTAGTACTGTCTCATTTGCATCATAGAAGCCAAAAAAGCTGAAAAGATTTTGGGTGGGGGGAGGGAGAAGAAAAGCTGGTGAATTTTCTTCCCTAGGTGACATAGGTTTCTCTTACTTCTCCTACACCCAGCAGCTTCTCCTCCCTCAATTAGCCCTTACTCCCCAGAACCCATAGCCCACTATACCCTCCCTCTTTCCACTGTCTCCAACCTGGACTGCCAGGGAGTAATAACACCATCATCAGGGCCCCCAATCAGAACCACACGCTTCACACGGAGGAAGTTCTTCCGCCACGCTGTTCAGGAAAAAAAGGTGGGGGGAGGGGAAGTTAGGTTTAGATGCATGAATTAAAGACAGGGGGAAATAGGGCTGGAGCCCTGAAAGGAAGAGAGAAATATGAAGGGGGTGAGGATACAGGTTGGGCAGAGAGACCTTGGGGAAGGGGTAGGAGAGTTGCAGTCAGGGCATCTCACCAGTGGCGTTGGGATGATCTCTCTCCCCATTGATTAGGGCCAGGAAGCTGCTAGCATTGAGGTACAAGTCAGAGTGGTGGGGATCTGAGGACAGACAGATAGAGGAGGTATATGTATTATGTATATGTTATGTGTGCTGTGTGATGAGAAGCATTATGGTATTGTGGATAGAGAACTGGCCTTGGACCCAGGAAGACCTGAGTTCAAATCCTGACGCCACATATTGGCCCAAGTTCAGCCCTTTGACTGAATCCAAGCTTCACAGAACAAATCCCTTTAATAAAAAGATGTGTTCCATAAAACTTGGACTCAGATAGAAGACCACACCCAAGGACCTAGAAGGCCACATGTGGCCTCGAGGCCGCAGGCTCCCCACTCCTGATACAGACATAGCTATGAAATACATATGAATATTCTATATGTAAAAAAATGCATCAATATGTACAAATACTATACATAATGTATGGTTGTTCATAAATGTGTATATATAAAAGACATATTTCATATGTCTATATATTAAAGAGAAATGTTAGCAGGTTGACCACAAACTAATGAATTTTTCAGCCACACTAACTCTGTAAGAATATCTACTGAGTCATAAAGGGGCTTCCATTTGAGTTGGTGAAAAGAGGTACCCACACCTAGGAAATTGCAGATCTTTAAAGAATTTAAGATACATACAGATACATAAAAAGAGAGACAGAAAAATAGAGTCAAAGACAAAGAGTTGGACACTCCCACTCACTGCCACTAAACCACTCTCCCAAGTCCCCTTTCCTCCTCTTACCATGCCAGTAGTTACAGATAGAGAATTCCTGGCCCCAGGGACTGTAGCAGATTCTGTATAGGTTAGACCTCATGGAGGTAGGAAACAACCATTTCAGGTAGTCTGTGTCTGGGAAGGGAAAGCCACAGCCAGGTGGAATGGATGTATCTGTCCCCTCCATATTCCTCAGAGAGCTGGGGAAAGGGGGACAGCCCTCTGATTACACCCTCCCCAGGCCCAGTTCCTCATCGACCTGAAGAAAGAAGCTCCTGCTCCCTTCAGGGACTCAGGAAATCCAGCGCAGATTCACATCCTCTCCAGTTTCTGTTCTCTTTAAGGACTTAGGAAAGCCAGCAGATGTTCTCACTCCCCCCCACCCTCCTTAGAGATGAAGGCATCAGGAGCCTCTCTACTCACCTCCATACTGCCCCATCTGTGGAGATGAGAGGGAGATGAAAGTATCTACATTGTGCTCATCCATGACAGAGAGTAGTGCCCGGCAGATGAGGCCCCCTGTAGCATGGCAGGAGAAGGGAGGGAGCAGTCATCTCATTGATCCAAAGACAGCAAAGAATATAGGAATTGGGGGAGTAAAAGGGGGGTGGTGGAGACAGAGCTAGGTGCTACTCTGGGCAGATACAGGGAGACAAGGACAAAATAATACAATATAAGCTGAGTACATTAATGGGTATGGGTTAAGGAAGAGGAGGAAGGGAAGGTATAAATGATCAGTCAGAAAGTCTAGAGTCAATAGTGGGGGACTGGAGCAATCAAAATGAGATTAAATGCCAGGGCCATTCACTGGCATCAGAGATGAGCAACAGTAGAGTTCAGAGGTAAGAGATGGGGTGGGAAGTGAGGGAGAAATGGCTCACAAGTTAGGGAAGTCAGGGTTAGCAGTCAGGCACAAAAAGAATCATACCCTGGGAATAACAGAGGAGATGTACTCCATGGGGGGACTGCTCCATGATAGGGGCCACAGCTTCCCGGAATCCTTGCACCTGTTCCCACAGTGGTCGAAGACTCTCTCCCCCATCGAAAAGATCCAACACTGTCACCAGTGTCCCTGGATGTGTCTAGAGTGAAAGAGACAAAACCAGGAGACCTATAAGGTGGTATGAGACAACCCTCCCCTACCATCCATATTCCCATCGCTAGATCTCTGATCAGGGCCCAAGGGTTCTTTTTTCCCTGCCTTTGTCCACATCAGCATCGGCTGGGTGGAGAACCCCAAAAAAGGCCCCTCTTGGAAGTAACCGATGTGCTGTTCCCTCACACCCAAGGTGCCCTAGCTTCCTCCCTCCCTGCCTCGCCCCCACCCCCCCACACCTCGTTGATGTACTGCAGCAGGTGCCTAAAGGTGGCAGAGCTGTCAAAGAGTCCATGCACTATGATGATAGGTTTGTAGGGAACTTTGGGGGACTCGGGAGCCGCGGGCAGCAGGAGAGGCAGCAAAGGCAACAGGAACACGACTCCCAGAGCGGGGAGCCGGGGCCCCCAGGACCCCAGCATGCTCCAGCCTGGGAAAGGGAGCAAGATGGACCGTCAGCAATAGTGGGTGAAGAGATCGCTCTCCTGCCTTGAGAACCCAGGCGTTTTCGCATTCCAGTCTCCTCCCCTAACTCTGCCCATGGGTCTTGATCCAGTGTGCACCCCACTTTACAACCTATGCCCAGCCATCTATACCAACTCGCAATTCTGGGCTCCATTCAGCCCTTCTCTGTTCCAAGTCCAGCATCTTCTTCCAGCTAGGGCCCCACCAAGGATGCTCCATGCTCCCACCTCCCCCCACCCCCTTCCCATTTTGCTGTTTCAGCTGCAGCCTAGGACCCCAGGGAATATGCAAGTTCAGCGCGCGCCCCCCACGCTCCCCGATCCGCACCACCCCCAACCCCCCCCCCTTGCCTGGATCTGTGAGCTTCGCTCCTCCCCTTGTTTACTTCCCCCCTAGTCCAGAGCCGGGGGGCGGGGGGGGGGGAAGAGTGAGGAGAAAGAGGTGGGGGATGGGCGGGGGGCGGGGAAAGCGTCCTCGCGCAGAAAGTGTGGGGGTGGGAGCTCGGGACTGAGTGACAATCAGACGTCACGTCCGGGGCTTTCCCTAGCAACTCTGAGGCGTCCCTAGCAACCTTTTGGGAGATCTGGTCCGGGTGAGGGACAGGGACAGATTGGAATGTTCCATCTGCTAAAAGAAGTGGGGGAAAGGAAAGGAGGAGGTGGAGCGATCCATTTGGGGAAGGAACGTGGAATCTGGGAGAAGGAAGTTTGGAGACCCAGGAGAACGAGAATAGTCCCTGGTTCTGTTCCAGATAAGAAGCCCCAGGGCCTGGCTCCCTTCACTCACTTCCTAGGATCCATCCATCAATCTTCCCTGCCAGTACCCACCGCATGCTGTCACTCAGCCTGACCTTCACTAGGAGGGCTGGAAAAAAGTTGGGTCGGATTGGTGAAGAGAACTCGGCACCAAAGGCAGTCCTTCCTGGGCCCAGTTTTCCTCCTTTCTTCCCACCCCCCACTCCCCTGCCCCGGGGTCAGTTCCTTACACCTCTTCAGCCTTAAGTGCATGTCAGGCCACGGTCTCTAGTCGCTCTGAGAGTCCTCGAGGTCCCTTGAGTGGAGTATGAAGACTGGTCTGATCAGTACCTCAGGGACAGCCTCCCCTACCCCAAATACCACTCCACCCCCAAGAATCCGAAGGCCCTAAAGCGACTCGCTGACTCACAGTCCTGCCAGGGCGGTTCTTCCCTGACCTTTCATCTCAGCTGCCCCTATGGCTCAAAATTCTGTGATGCCTACCGGATCACCCAGTTTAGCCCTTGGGCTGGGCCCCACTCCTTGTACTCTGTTTCTTACCAAGCCTGCCAGTCCACTCCTCTTCCTTGTAATCTTCTCTCCTTTTTCAAAAAGCAGGTTTTTTACTACCTCTTGCTTCCCACATGCCTTTTACGGTAAGGTGCAAGCATCCTAGGAAAATATGTTGATTTTGCAAGATGTCAAAGTCACATTGCAAAATTTCTTTGCAAAATGTTATTTCCAAATAAAACCAATTTGCTCTCCAAGTTGTGTAAAGGGGAAAAGGTATATTTGAAGAGAAGAACAGTGTGATGGAAGTGTGTGTTGGTGAAGAATGAGCTTCATAATTTTTGCTGAACCTGTGGGAGAAACACTTAAAATGGTCCTAAAATTGTCCTGGGGCCTCTGAGATATGAGAGGAAGCTCTACAGAGAGAGAGAGAGAGAGAGAGAGAGAGAGAGAGAGAGAGAGAGAGAGAGAGAGAGAGAGAGAATCTTTAAGCTACAATGCTACCTCTGACATCACCATGCCCACAGCCATCCCCCTCCTCTCTAACCCTTCCAGTAGGCAAGTCAGGAAACAAAACAAACTAACTCTAAAAGATACACATTGCACTAATTGTAGAAAGCCTTAGCAATGTGGAAGTTGCAGCATTCTACAGATGCTTAAAGAAATGGAACTGTATCCTGAGGAATGGAATTGACCTAACATACTGAATGGAAGTGGGGGTGGGGAGAGAGAGGCCAGGAGGAGTGATCCAGGTATTACTTAAGAACCTCACTGTCCCTACCCCTACTCCCTGTACAACCCAGAAAACCAATGCCAAAAGGAGAAACGCTAAGTTTATTTTCTTCTTGTCTCTGTAGTATTATCCCCTGCTCTAGGTATAAACATTTCTGGCTCAATATGTCTAAAACCAAACTTACTTTCCCAAAAAACCCTCCCCTACTTCCCTGTTATTGTAAGAGAGCAAAAGGAAGCTCCTACTTCCTCATACTCAAGCCTAGGTGTCATCTTCTACCCCTCACTATCTTTTACCCCACCCACATATCCAATCCATTGTCCAGGCTTGTCAATTTCACCTTTACAAAAGGTTGGAGGGAATTTGAGTTACTAGATATTATCAATCAATCGACTAGCATTTATCAAATACCTACTGTGTACCAAACACTGTACAATGCAAGAGGGATACAGAGGCAAAAGGCAAAATGTCTTTTCCCTCCAAGAGTTTACATCCTAATAGAGAAGAAAACATACACATATACAAGTGGACACAAAACAGATATGAAATAACCTAGGGGGTTGCTGGGGAGGAATCGGTGAAGGAACCAGGACAGGCTTCGGGATTAAAGAAAGAGGAAAAGGATCCATATGTACAAACATATTTATAACAGCTCTTTTTATAGTGCCAAAGAACTGGAAACTAAGTGGGTACCCATTAGTTATGGAACATCTGAACAAATTAAGATATGTGAATGTAATATAATACTATTGTACCATAAGAAATTATCAAAGGGACAGTTTCAGAGAAACCTGGAAAGCCTTCTATGAACTGATGCAGAGTGAAGTGATCAGAATCAGGAGAACAATTTATATATAACCTGAGGTCAAGTCTGCATAACTCTCTTCTTATTGGTACACAGGATATTGATTGAACCCTGAACCAAGGACCCAAGTGAGGAGTAAAGTTAGCTTAAGAGCTTGTGAGAAGAGAGGCCTTCTTACTTTTGGATTTAAGAGAAGACACATGAATCCAGACTCTCTTCTGAAAGAAGTATAGAGAGAAAGAGAATGGATTTTGAAAGATAGGAGCATAGGGGAAAGCCAATCCTCCAACATATCCCTAATTTCTAGGTTGCCTCTCTAGAGACTTTGGGAGGTTTTCCCTTGGGTGAAATAAGGGACTCCCTTGGTTGAGCTGAGATTTCTCTGCTCTCAGTAGAGTAATACACCCTGTGTATTGTCTGGTATATTTTAATTTATTAAACTTTTCAGGTTTCTATTTGTTATCTGTTTGGATAAATGGGCTTATTCAGTATTCACTCTCTGTGGTGGTGTGTGCATGCGTGCGTGCGTGCGTGCGTGTTTGTAAAAGCTAGCATTTGGTGGGAAGCAATCAAGCCTTAGGATATAAGCCTGGGATACTCCTTCCCCTTTAAGGGAAAGCAACCAGGGAAGCAGCTTGAACCTAAAAATAATTTCCCCTAGAAATATTTAAGGAATGAGCAGATAGATATAATTCTAGTATGGTATCTCCTTTCTGAAGAGAAAAGAATAGCCAACCTAGTGGCTCCAATCCACTGCTCTCCTCCAGGCAAGAATCAAAGTCTCCCTTGTAGAGAGGTAGGCTGAATTCCAGAGATAGTTATTCTTGCCTTCCAGAAAGCCACATTTAAATAACTCAGGCAGATATACGTAACCTACACAGACAATACACACACACTCTACCTGTCCAATAACAATAACCCTATTTTAAAAAAACACAAAGTTCCTAAGAACTCTAATAAATATAATAATGAACCATGGTTCCAGAAAACAATGATGAACAATGCTACCTATAACCTGACAGAAAGGCAATAGACTCAAGATGCAGAATAAAATACATATTTTTGGAGATGGCCAATGTGGGGATCTGTTTTGTTTGATTATTTATATTCATTACAACAATTTTTCTTTTTCTCTTTTCTTTTTCAATTGGGATGGCAGGAAATAAAGTTTTGTTCACAAAAAAAATTTTTTTTAAAAGAGAGTCATCATTCAGAAGGTGGCAATCAGGCTTAGTCTTGAAGGAAACCAGGTATTCTAAGAGGCTGAGGTGAGAAAGGGATGAATTCTAAGCAAAGGAGATAGACTGTGGGAGACAGAGCATCATCACTGAGGAAAAATGAATCGGCCAATTTGACTGGATTCTAGAGCTCGTGGAGAGGAATAATAAGACGGTAAGTTGGGGTCAGTTTGTGAATATTTTTAAAATTCCAAACAATAATTTCTATGTAATCCTAGAGGTTATAGGGAGCCATTAAAACTTATTGAGTTAAGGAAGTGGACATTGTCAGAACTGCACTTTAGGAGAAACACTTTGGCTGCTGTGTGGAGGATAGACTGAAGGAGAGAGAGATTTGAGGCAAAGAGACCAACTGGAAGGCTGTCGCAACAGTCTAAAAAAAAAAGGTAATGAAGTCCCTCATCAGGATGGTGGCCAGGTAAGTGAAGAGAAGGGAATAGGGGCAAGATATTTTGTGAAGTAGAAACCACAAGATTTGGCAACAGCTTGGGTATGTGACATGAGTTAGAGAGGGTATTTGAGGATGCTCCTGAGGTTATGAACCTGTGTGACTGAAAGGTGGTACCTTTAGCAGAAGTAAAAAAAAAAATTGAAAGAGAGGTCTATTTGGGGGATAAGATGAGTTCAGTTTTGGACAAGTGAATTTGAGACACCTATAGGTATCTAAATATCTGACACAGTACAGGAGCTTAGGCAAGAGAGTAGGGGAAATACATAGATATCATTACATATTATATATAAATATATGTATTATATTATACTGTCTATTAATATAGTAACATATAATATATAATATATGCATATATTATGTATCTGTATGTATTATAGTGTATTGTCTGAGTAGGAGCCACCTGCAGAAAAGTGATCATTGACCCCATGGGAGCTGATGAAGTCACAAAAGTGTAGAAAGATAAGAGAAAAGGACCAAAGACAGAGCCTTGGGACACACTGACAGTTAATGGGGCATGATATGGATGATGAACCACCAGTAGAGACTTAAGAAGGAGTGATCAGATAGGTAGGAAGAGAACTGAGAGAGAATAGGACCATGAAGAGCCAGAGGATAGATGGTATCCAGGAGGTGAGAGCAGTCAAGAAAATTAGTTCACATTTAGATATCGATTTGTTATTGAAAAGGCGCTTTCCTCACTATTGTCCTGGAAGGTAAGTAACACAAGTATCATCCCTATTTTATAGATGGGAAGACCGAGGTTCTGAGAGTAATTTGTCTACTTGCCCAAGGTCAAAAAGCTAATGAGTAATGAGTACTGGAACACAGATCTCCTGACTTAAATACTCTTTCTGCTACACAACCCACCTCTCCCTCCTAATATTGATCTGTATTCTTAGTCCATCTCTGAATGCTAGAGAATAAGGGATTTCACCCTATAGTTGTCCCTCCCTTTTATGAGCCAGGGGGTTCATATCACAGAACAGCATTGAAATCTTCTTTACCAGAAAGAACACCTAGGAGCAAATATTTCCTAAGTGGTAGCTAGCTTTGGTCTCTTGCTTCCCATAAACACAGATTACCAAAGTGTTTGTCTTCTCAGCCATTGGATTGATGGAGGAATATTGTGACATGGAGATGAGGGTGAGGAGTCAGTTGCTTGGAGGAAGGTTGTGGGAAGCATCAGAAAATGCAGGTAGAAGAATGAACATCTGTGTGCTTGAAGAAATCTTCTCTCAATCTCTTCCCTTCCTGTCCTTCTTGTTTCAAACTCAGATACTTCAGTTGATTATTGGAGATTGGGAAAGGGAAGCAACACTGAAAAGTCTAGTTCCTTCCTCTTTCTACCCCACCTGCTTCAGTTCTAGTCTGTTTCCATGGCAACCTCAGAGGACCAAAAGCTGGGGAGCAAGAATCCCTGGGTCCCTTAGGGGGTCAAAGGAAGAAAGAGGCAGGACTGGAGGTGGTGCCAAGAGAGATTGAGTAGGGGTATACCTGTAGGGTGCCCCCTTCTAGCTCTGTCCCTTTAAGCTCCCCCTCCTCTCTACCCTCTTCCTCCACCCCCTTCCCTCCCCCTTTCTCCATCTCTCCATCTCTCTATCTCTCCTCTGCTCTCTCAGGCTGCGCCATCCGTGCTTCTGGCCTCTGTTATCTGCTGGCATCCCCAAACTGACAAGGGACTCTGCATCCCGACATTCCAGATCGCACAGACATGTCATCAGAAAAATCAGGTAAAAAAAATCCTCCTTCTCTGGCTTTTTCCCCAGCACATAAATCCTGCCTTCTCTGACCTCCGCAGCCTAGGTTCCCCTCCCCCCCTCCCCATTTTCCTTGGTATCCAAGACTTGGTTCTGGATTCATCCTTCCTTCCCTTCCCCTAATTCTTCCTTTTCTCCTTCCTCTTTCTCCTCATCTCAGGTTCTCTGCTTTAATCCCCATCCTTTTCCCTTTCCTATTACCCACTTTTGCTTCATCCCTTCTCTTCCCCAGGTTGGTGGGGGGAGGGGAAGAGGAGGAAGGGAGGAAGGCTGAGGGAAAGATAGGACCACAGGTGTTCAGATGTTATACCACATGTATCGAAACATGGAATGACAGCTATGCAGATACCTTAGCATATGAACAGTCACATTCACTCATGGAGAATCACAAATACAACCTCAGATGGGGAAACTGAGAAATCTAGCATTCTTTCTCCCCCTTTAAAGAAATTTCTGAACTCCTCCTAGAGTCAGACAGGTAAGGGCACACCACAGAGATGGACATACTTAGACAGTTGAGCACATGCAAATACATAAACTGCTATGTGCTGTCATGGTCTTACATGGCCAGATCCAAGCATACTAATATTAACACAAACATACAATCAAGGGCTTTCACAGAAGATGCCTAAGGTACATTAAGGTGCATGTGGTAGGAACCCGGGCAACTGATGGACTTTGGGGGAATGGGGAATGTTATTATAAGAAGGAGAGCACAGTGACCTAAAAAAATAGATTTAAAGAGGAGGCTTTGACTGGGCTGGGCTGGGATTTTGCTCGAAGACTGAGACTAGCCTAAATATAACTAACCCCCTTCCCCACTCCCAAGCTGAAGGATGGAGACTTACACCTTTTATTTCTCTCTTCCTTTCTTCCTGTCTCCCTGACCCTGTTTCTATCTGTGTTGGTGTGCCTATCCTTTTCTGTGTCTCTGATTCCCTTGTCGTCTGCATCTCTCCGTACCCCTCTATCTCTATCTCCCTCCACCGTTTTCCACCTGCCCGCACCACCTCAGGTCTCCCGGATTCGGTTCCTCATACTTCTCCTCCCCCTTACAATGCCCCCCAGCCCCCAGCCGACCCCCCTGCCCCACCTCCTCAGGCACCCTCCACTTCCCATCACCACCATCACCACCACTACCACCAGTCGGGCACCGCCACACTCCCAAGACTAGGGGCTGGTGGGCTGGCTTCTCCAGCAGCCCCTGCCCAACGGGGCCCCTCGTCCTCCGCTACGTTGCCCCGCCCTCCTCACCACGCCCCCCCAGGACCTGCCCCTGGCGCTCCCCCTCCTGGGTGCGCTACCCTACCCCGCCTGCCCCCAGACCCCTACCTCCAGGAGACCCGCTTTGAGGGCCCGCTGCCCCCTCCCCCTCCGGCCGCCGCCGCCCCTCCCCCACCTGCGCCTGCTCCTCCCGCTCCTGCACAGGGTTTTGTGGTGCCCACACACCCAGGTACCGTGGGTACGCTGCCCCTTGGAGGCTACGTGGCCCCTGGGTACCCCCTGCAGCTGCAGCCCTGCACCGCCTATCTGCCCGTCTATCCCGTGGGCGCCGTGAGTGCAGAAGGGTAGATAGGGGAAAGGGAACTGGGAAGGGGAAACTTGGGGTGGTGTATGGAGGGCATCCGAGCCAGGAGAGGAGGTAAGGGGTCAGGAGAAGCGGGCACCAGAAGGGTGGTGGGGAAGGCTTGGAGGCACTGGGAAGAATAAAAAAGGCAAGGGGCACGTCAAGAAAATGGAAGGAAGAGGGGCACTGGGGAATAGGAGTGGGAGGCACCGGAGGGGGTGCCCGGGAGGCCTGGGCGGGGAGGAACTGGGGAGAGCTGGGATGCGCATCCTTAGGGAACAAAGGATTACAGTATTCATAATAGTTTTGACTAGAAAGAGTGACTTTAAAGGGATCGGCCTTTAAAAGGACTGCCAACTGCACTCTTTCAGCCACGGGAGGGATGCTGGATATGACAGGTCACGGTCCTGACTGTGACCCGGATTCCTTACCCTTCTTTCCTCAGCCATACACAGGAGGAGCGCCGGGAGGAACTGGAGTCACCCCTACGCTTTCCCCGCCACCCCTGGGGCCAGGGCTGGCCTTGTTAGAGCCCAGGCGCCCGCCCCACGACTACTTGCCAATAGCAGTACTCACCACAATTTGTTGCTTTTGGCCGACCGGCATCATAGCTATCTTCAAGGCGGTACAGGTGAGGGGGTGGAGGTAAAAGGGATCAGGGGGAGGGGCCATAAATGAAAGAATGTGGAGTAGGATTCGAAGGGGGCGGAAAGGGAGGCAGAGAGGGAGGGGACTGAGGTAGCCCAGAATGTGCTAGCCATTAGATGCTACAGTGGAGGGACTGGGCTAGGGGACTGTGAAACCTCTGGTTTCTTTCTCTGTCACTTCCCAGGCCTGGTATGGCTGATGGGGGGAGAGACCAAAGACTGGGCCCTTGAGAAACTGAGAGGATCTTGCGAGGAGATTCATCTTTCTCTTGTCCCGGACAGGACAAAGGTGTGTGATGAGGCATTTGTGGGGTGTTTCCCTGACTCCAGGCCTTGCTCCTCCCTCCCATGCAGGTGCGGACCGCTGTGGCCCGTGGAGACATGGTGTCAGCGGAGATCGCATCTCGGGAGGCTCGGAATTTCTCCTTCATCTCCCTGGCCGTGGGCATCGCAGCCATGGTGCTCTGTACCATTCTCACAGTGGTTATCATCATAGCTGCGCAGCACCACGACACCGACTGGGATCCTTAGGAGCATTCCTCCTCCTCCAGCCTGAAGACTCCTTAAACCCAATTTCCTGGGATACCCTTTCCCCTCCCCTAGTGATGACCTTCCAATCTCCTATTCTCACCCCAAAAAACCCACCAGACCAGCCCGTGGAGGCTCCAAAGCTGGAAACATCCCTAAACTTGGCTAGGATGTTTTCCACTAGAGGAAACTGTAAGTCCAGATCCCCAGGAATTTCCTAATTGTGGCCTTTGGGAAATCTCCAAAACCCAGTTCCCTTGAGCCTCAGAACCTCTGCAGTCAGATACAGAAGCTTGCAGCTCTCCCTTGGTTCAGCCTATCAGAAACCACAACTCCCCAGGGTCCAGCAATCAGACTTCCTTTATCACTCTGGGTTAATTTGAGTCCCACAGGTCAATCCCCTACAGTCTGCCCCCCAGCCCTTAGCAAAGCTTCTCCTTTGGCTCCTGGTGTTATACTTCACTTGCTTCTCAGGCCTCTCCCCAACTTCTGGGGGACCTCTGCCAACTCTAGGTATACCTGTACAGTCCCAAGCTCCCATGACAGCCAGGGCAGCCCTCTTCTCCTTCATGTTACCAGACTTTGGATTACCCTTTATTTGTGGACTGAGATGTTGGAGTCTCTGGCTCTTGAACCTCCTCCAGCCTTACCCCAAGGACTAAGCTCCCCTTATCTTACCCTCCACAGGCAGAGGAGCCAGAAAAGGAGAGGGAAATCCACAAACTTTACTCCCTTTCTCTGGGCAAGGGAAGCCAGGCACCTAGGGCTAGGGCTGGATCCATTCCCCTTGTCTTCTGAGGACCCCAACTCTCCAGTCCTCATCTCCCTCCCACCTGCTCGGGCTGCTCCCCACCCTTTCCCATACAGTGTTTGACAAACTGTACAGTCTCAAAGATGGTGTGATATTCCCAAAGATGAGATTAAAGAGACTTCGTGGTTTTATTGCCTACAACTCCCTCCCTGACAAACATTCTGGCATATACCCTGAATCTACCCATCCCTACTTCCCACCCTCTCAGTACAGAGGGAGATAGAGATCAGTGGAGGATAAAGGAAAGAGGCTGAGGGAGAGAGGTAGACACTTCACCTGAAATAAAGAGAAAAGGAAGTAGTGGTATGTTGGAAAGAGGACTGCAGTGGAAGGAAAGCTAGTACTGTCACTGTATGACCTTGGCCAAGGCACTTTCCTTCTCTGTAGCTCAGTTTTCTCTTATGTTGATCTTTTGGATCCCTTCTAGCCTTCTATAGAACCTTCTACAGTTCTATGAGTCTAAAACAGGAATGAGAGAGGAGGTACTTGCAGACTCTGTCTAATGTCCTCAGAATTCCAGCTGAACTTCTCCCTCCCCTTCCTTATCCAGCAGGGAACAGTCTGCTACGGGTCAAGGTGTACAATGCAGGCCCAGGATCTCCTGGAATAGCTGTCAAAAGCAGATAAATCCAACATCTGAAGTAGTAACACTGAAGCTGAGAAGAAGATCAGGTATATACAGACATTTCCAAATGGACAGTGAGAGCCAGGATACAGCAGAGAGCTGGAGAAAGGCATGAGCGTGAGAGAATGCATTAAGAGTAGAATTGGGGTTTAAGATGGTGTCTGTATGGGCAACTCTTAACACAGGCTTGGGGGATGGGGAAAGTTAGGTGGGATTGAAGATTCTTCAACCAAGTGGAGCTGTCACAATCCCTTTCTTCACCCAGAACTCAACAAAGGGAACTCCTTGGGGAAGCCAGGCCTTGGAGACATCAAGGGTAAAAGAGGAAGCTGTGTTTCATATTTGTGTCCATGATCCTGTCTCTTCCTTCCTCGCCCGTATCTTCAATCTCCCCCAATCTGCTAGATTCTTTCCTGTGGCCTATAATATTATTGGTAACATTTACATAGCACTTTAAGGTTTAAAAAGTGTTATATATAGATACAGACACATAGGTATCTATATGTACACGTATATGTAGATACCTGTGTATAATCCCTTTATATGTGCATATAGTCTTTACAAAGAAGCTTTTCAATTGATCACGCCATACCTTCTATTTTTTTTCTCCTTTTAATAACAAAAAATCCTAGAAAAAGACATCTATCTCTTCCCTTACTTGATACTTCTCTATCAACTGTAGTGTGCAGTTCTGACTCCGCGAACCAACTGAAATTGTTCTTTCAAGGTTACAGGTAATCACTTAGTTGCTAAATGCATCAGCCTTTTTTCTGTCTTCAGTTTGACCTCTTTATAGCTCTTGTCGACTACCACTTTCTCCTGAACGCTCTCTCCTGCCTTGGAATTCATAACACTATCACTCTCGGTTTTCCTGCCTGTTTGACCTTTCCTTCTCAGTCTCCTTTGCTGTATCATCCTCCATGACTCACACGCAACACAATAGTGGAGATCTCCCCCAGGCTCTGTTCTGGGTGCTCTTCTCCACACTCTGTCCCTTGGTGATTTCAACTCCCACAGCTTCAATGATCATCTCTCACAAATGATTGCCTAATTTCTCTCCGGAGCCCTAGTTCTGCATCACCAGGACTTCCTGGAAGTCTCCACCTGAATGACCCATTAAAGCAATGGGAGTTGACAAAAATCACCAAGGGATAGGATATGGAAAAGAGGGTCTGGAACAGAGTAATACATTTTACATGCTGTCTTCAAAACTGTCCCACTTGCCTGGGATTCCTTCTGAACATTCTTCTATTGTCTTCTGTGCATTTAAAACAATGTCACAACGGACATCTTTTTTTTTTAATCTCTATTGCTAATACTGTACACACACACACACACACACACACACACACACACACACACACACACCTTTGACCTCTCTCCCTAATTAAAAAATGAAAGGGAAAAAAAAATCCTTGTAACAAATAAGCATAGTTAAACAAACAAAAAAACCCCACACAGTTGTCATGTCCAAAAGTGCATGTCTGTACTTGTGTGTGCATCACCTCTCTACCAGAAGGTTTGTAAAATGCTTTTCCATAGGTCCTTTGAACACATGGTTGGTCATTGCATTAATCAGAGTGCTTAAGCCTTTCAGACTTCTTTTTCTTTATAATATTGCTGTCCTTGTATAAATTGTTCTGGTTCTGCTCATTTCACTCTATGTCAGTTCATGCTGCCTGGGATTCCCTGAATTGGCCTCTTTGTCATTTCTCTCACTAACGTTCCATCATATTCATATATCAGTTTGTTCAGACATTCCCTAGTCATCTAGGAAGCAATCTAAAGCATACTCTCTCTTTACCACCCTACTGCCACATCCTCTAGTTTTAGTTCTTTTCTCCTTTTATTTATTTTTGTTTGTTTATTTTATCCCTTCAGGATCCCTGTTGAGGGCAGGAATTGTTTCTTTATTCTTGTTTTACTTGTGACTATTCATCCCCAGGTATTTATCTCCTTCTTAGCTAACCCTCCATATTCCTAATTTCTTCCCTGTTGAATTTGAGTTATTTCTTTTTTAAAAATAAATTTTATAGATATTTTCTGTTTCTTATATCACCATAGTTATCCCAAATATCCCTCTGCATTTTCCTCCCAGAGCTTTGTGTGAGGTGCTAGTCTTAGCTTTATTTCTGCCAGACTGTTTTCCAGTTTTCCCAGCAGATTTTTTTTTATCAAATAAGGAGTTTTTTGCCTAAGTAGTTTATGTTTTCCACTTTACAATGGGCTATTGAATTCTATTGCTTCTGAATCTCTCTTTAGTCTGTTCTATTGTTCTGTCTCTCTATTCTTTAATCAAAAACAGATAGTTTTAATGACTGTTGCTTTATAATATAGTTTGAAGTCTGGGAGTGCTATTCCTCCACCGTTCCTACTTCTTTTATTATTTCCTTTGATATTCTAAATCTTTCGCTTTTCCAAATGAATTTATGATTTAATCAAGTTTTGTAAAATACCCCCTTGATAATTTGATTGGTATAGTATTAAAAGTGTAAATTAATTTTGGTAGTGTTGTCATTTTTATCATATTGGTATGGCCTACCCACGAGTACTGCACATTCCTCCAACTAGTTAAGTTGTTCTTTATTTTTTTAAGAAAGACTTTATAATTGATTCAATATAAGTCTTTTGTGTACTGGCAAGTCAATCCTCAGATATTGTATGCATTTTGTAGTTATTTGAAATGAGATTTTGCTTTCTATTATTGCTTCTTGTGTTCTGTTATTATGTGGAAGGTTTTTGAGGATTTATTTTGCAGCCCAAAATGTAGTTGAAGCCAATTGTCTCAATTAGAATCTTTGCTGATTCCCTAAGATTTTCCAAGGAAACCATTATATCATCAGCAAACAGAAATAGTTTTCTCTTTTCTTTATCTAACTTTATGCCTTTGAATTTCTTTCTCTTGTCCTATCACTGTTGCTAGCATTTCCAGAACTATATCAAATAATAGGAGAGTTAACATCCTTGCTTCACACCCATATTTATCAGAAAATGTTGCATAACTTGCTTTTGGTTTTAGATAGATCTTTTTTATGATATTAAAAAAATATCCCTTATGTCAATACTTTGTAGGGTTTTTAGCATAAAAGAGTGCTGCAGTTTGTCAAAGACTTTTCCTGAATCTATTGAGATGATCATGTGGTTTTGGATGTTTTAATTTTTAATATGATTAATTATGTTTATTGTTTTCTTCATGTTCAACCACACTTACATCTCCAGTATAAATCTCACTTGCTCATAATGGATGATTTCTTGGATAAATTGCTGTAATCTGTTTGATAGAATTTTGTCTAAAATTGTTGAGTAAATGTACGTTAATGATATTGGCCTATAATTCTTTTCCTGTGTTTTATCTTTTTTTTTTGTTTAGATATTATGACCATATTTGTTTCATAAAAGAATTCTGTTGCGAAGCTTTCTTTCTTAATTTTCTAGAATAATTTGTGAAGTGTGGTTTCTTTAAAAGTTGGATAGAAATCTCCTGCGAATCCATCAGGACCAGGAGTTGTTTGTTTTTGTTTTTGTTTCTTTGGTAGTTCCTTTACAGCTAGATCTAATTCTTTTTCTGAGATTGGATTAAGATCTATATTTGGTCTTCTGATGATTTGGGTATTTTATATTTTTTAAGGTGTTCCTCTATTTCTTTTGTGTTCTCAGTTTTGTTAGCATATAAGTATGCATGATATGTTCTGATTTTTCTTTTTTTATTTCTTCTGGTTTTGCTGTGGTTTCACTTTGCTCATTTGCTACCTTATTTGATTTTCTACTCTCTTCTTTTAAATCAGATTAGTTAAGGATTTATCAATTTTATTAGTCTTTTTCAAGGAGCAGCTAAGTGGTACAGGGGATAGAGTATGGGGTTTGGAGTCAGGAAAATTTATCTTCTTGAGTTCAAATCTGGCCTCAGATACTTTATTAGTTGTATGACCCTGGGCAAGCAAAGCAAGACTTTTTACTGTTTTTTTCTTTTGCACCAAGGCAATCAAGTGCCTTTGACGGAATCTTGCCTTTGTTTGTAGGAAGGTCCACACCCTTTTGCTAATTAGGTCAAGAGAGGTGTGAAGAGCTCTGACCCTGAAGAAGAGTATATATACTTTGAGGTTAGCATTTTGTTTGGGGCTCACTCATTGGAAGAGTGTTGGTGTGGAGACTCTCAAACGAGCCTCCCTGGGCTTGGAAAACCCAGATGTTTGTGCTTCTATATTAGGAAGGCAGAATTTATGATTTCAAAGAGAAT
Organism: Trichosurus vulpecula; assembly: GCF_011100635.1. Taxonomy (NCBI): domain Eukaryota; kingdom Metazoa; phylum Chordata; class Mammalia; order Diprotodontia; family Phalangeridae; genus Trichosurus; species Trichosurus vulpecula. The sequence continues at coordinate 267,872,165 of NC_050579.1, read as the reverse complement.
CTCACATGTGCCTGAAAGGTTCGGAACCGCAGGATATAAGGAATTCTCTAGGCAGAAGGCAGGAGAACTAAAACATGTATTTACACTCCACAGTAACAAGCCCACAAACCAGCGTCCCCATTTTGATATTTTCATCAAAAGCTTCCAGGCCCAATAAGTCCGCCTTACAAGGGTAATCAGGAGGCCACAGAGAAGTGAGATAGTATAAGGCAAAATCATATACATGCTTCCCCTGTTCGGTAAGAAGATTACCCACTGGCCTCCAGTCCTGGCTCAGCACTCCTCGATCCACGTGGGTCAGCTCTGCTACCGGGCGGCTCAGCTTTGGCCGTAGGTGTCTCTGGCTCCAACCGGAAAAGGAAAAGGGATCTTCAAGCTGTCCTCTCCCCTCTTATAGAGTTTTTGACATCATCAAGTGCCGCCTGAATGACCAGGGCCGATTGGTTCTTGACTTGGCCCCTCCCCCTAGCGTAGACCAGGTTCTGGAGCTAACCCCTCCCCTCAGCCAGCCCCATGACTCATCACACAGGAAGTTGTCTGCTTCCTGGCATGCTCTTTGGGCTTCCTACCCTGGAAGAGCAAGCCACAGTGTCCAGAGGCTCAATGAGGTAAGCTGAGTCATTCAAAGAAAACAAAGGCCATTCTGGTTACAGCTTCTCTCTCTAGTAACTATTTATTATGATTTGGTCAGAGAGACAGAAGAATGTCTGTTGGTTTCTGTTATTCTCTCAGCTCATAATTCCTGTTTGTAATTTCTGTTTGTATTTTCTCTGAAAGTTCAGGGTGCTGACTTTTTCCCCTGAACTAAGCGAATGATATATGTATGTTTAATTAAAGTAAGATTGTTAACTCCTTAAAGTTGCTTTCCTTAGAAAAGCAGATCAAAGAGCCTGTGCTAGCAGCCCTCCTGTGTGCTGGTGTTATTGGCCTTACACAGCCACAGTAGCGGCAAGCAGCATTGTTGTTACAAAAGGGCATAGTTTGCCAGATCTGCAAATTGAAAGGAGAGGATGAGGCCTGGGATACTTCTTCACTGTTTCTCAGCTGTGGTAACTATGATTCTGTGGAGCCTGGAGCAGGGGCAGAGATCCGCCTGCATGTGGACCTTTGCTTTTCCCAGAAACAGAAACTTTGGACAGGAGCCCCTGGAACCTACTGTCAGGCAGGAGCAGAAAGAACTTGAAATGGAGCAGTCCCCATGAGCTGAGATGAGGAGCAGGAGCAGAGAGCCACCTATGTGTGAATCCAGGGAAGAGCTAGAATCTGTTGGCCCACAGAGGAAGAGATATGGGACTTGAAAGTTGACCTGGGGTCAAGATAAAAAGAGGACCTTACTTGGATGCTCTGTATTGACTGAGGAGATTGTAACTTGCTGTGACCTAGGGGTGAATGGTGTTTGTATTTTCTGCCACCCCTTAAGGATGATATATTGTGCTAGGGAAGACCCTGGCCTGGGATGCCCTGCTTGTGTAAACAAGTATTTTGGGGTATGCTACTGGATTATGTTTTGCTTAAGGATGTTACTATGAATGTTATGGTTTAGTTTATTGAACAATGATATATGCTGTGTGGGTATTCTGACAAATGCTGTAAGATATACTGAATGATATGTTTTATTTAAGACTATATGGCCACCTTACTAATAAGTTATTATGTGATGGGATCACAAAGTATAGTGCCTCTATTTGTTCCAGGATCCATGGTCATTAAGATTGTAAGGCCAAGGATCCTGGAGGGGTAGAATGTAAGGGCAAGCAAAGTGGGACTTTTTACTGGTTTTTTTTTTTTTGGAGTGCTTCTCAGTACCAAGGCAATCAAGTGCCTTTGACAGAATCTTGCCTTTGTTTGTAGGAAGGCCCACACCCTTTTGCTAATTAGGTCATGAGAGGTGTGAAGAGCTCTGACCCTGAAGAAGTGTATATATACTTTGAGGTTAGCATTTTGTTTGGGGCTCACTCATTGGAAGAGTGTTGGTGTAGAGACTCTCTAAGGAGCCTCCCTGGGCTTTGGAAACCCAGATGTTGGTGTTTCTCTCTCTGGTAACTATGTATTGTGATTTGGTCAGAGAGATAGAAGAATGTCTGTTGATTTCTGTTATTCTTTCTGCTCGTAATTCCTGTTTGTATTTTCTCTGAAAGTCCAGGGTGCTGACTTTTCCGCCTGAACTAAGCGAATGATATATGTATGTTTAATTAAAGTAAGATTGTTAACTCCTTAAAGTTGCTTTCCTTAGAAAAGCAGATCAAAGAGCCTGTGCTAGCAGCCCTCCTGCGTGCTGGTGTTATTGGCCTTACACAGCCACAGTAGCGGCAAGCAGCACTGTTGTTACATCGCCTCAGTTCCTCATCTGTAAAATGAGCTAGAAAGGGAAATGGCAAACCACTCCAGTATCTTTGCCAAGAAAACCCCAAATGGGGTTACAAAGAATTGGACACGACTGAACAAAAAGTCTTTTCAAAGAATCAGCTTTTAGTTTAATTTATCATTTCTATGGGGTTTTTGTTTTCAACTTATCTATTTCCCTTCTAATTCTTGACATCTCCTCCCTTGTGCTTAGGTTTATTTTTTGAGTTTCTAATTTTTAAAAATATATAATCAGTTCACTAACCCTCTTTTTTCTGTATTGTTAATGTATGTTTGGAAGGATGTGGTTTTCTGCTTGAGGCCTGCTTTAGCTGTTTCCCAGAAATTTTGATATGTAATTTCATCATAATCATTTTCTTTCACATAATTATTAATTATTCTATGATTTGTCCTTTGATTTAAGATTTCATTGTTAATTCATTTTTTGTTTATCGTCCATCAACCAAGTACTATTCTTATTGTGTTATTATCTATAAAGGATATATTAACTATTTCTGACTTTTTACATTTGTTTGCTATATCTCTGTGCCTTCAAACATGATCAATTTTTGTAAAAGTTCCATTTGGTGCTTAAAAATATAAAAATTTATTTGCTGTCTCTTTTAGAAGATATTATAAGTCATTTAACTCTAGTTTCTTTAGCAATTCATTCAGTTCCATAGTTTCCCTTTTGTTTATATATTAGATTTATCCAAAACTGAGAGAAAGAGATGTTGAAGTTTCCTAACACTATTATATCTTCTTGTAGCTCAGATAATGCTTCCTTTATGAATTTAGATGCTAAGGCATTTGGAGCATATAAGTTTATTACTGATATTGATTTTTTGCCCGTAATTCTTTTCAGCATAATATAGTTTCCATGTTTATCTCCAGATAGCATGATTGTAACTCCTGCTTTTTTGGATTCATTTGATGCACAGTAAATCCCCCCCCCCAACCCATCAGTTTTATTTTGTGCAACAGATTGTAGGGTTTTGTTTTCTTATCTAATCTATCACTCTTTTTCATTTTATTGAATTGTTTAATCCATTCACATTTAAAGTTATGATAGTTTGATTTATATTTTATCTCATCTGTCTAATTTTTTCCAAGTTATGACTCCCCCCCCCCTTCTTTCATAAACACAGTATTGTATCCCTTCAGTTACTTTACCTTAATCTTTTTTTTAAGGCAGCCCTATTCCCACTGGCACTCTTTCCTTCACCTCTGATACCCTTCTCTCATTTGGTATTCCTTTCCCTTTGTGGTTTTGATTATTAGTTCCTTTATCTTTCCTGCTTTTATGTGGCTATATAATCCCACCCCCACATTTTTTCTCTCAGATAGTGAAATAGATTCCCCCTCCTTTTCTCCCCTTCAACTAGTTGTGTTCATTAATTTTTTAAACTTCTTTTTTGTTCCCCTTTCCAAAAAGGCTTTCTTTCACTCTCTTCATTATCCATCCTCTCTTTCTGTCTACTCCAGACTCTCATTCTCTGATTCATGGCTCCTATAGTTGTCTGGTTTTTCTCTTTTTTCTGTATTCCTCATGCAGTCAAAGTTTCTAATACTCTAATTCTAGGCTTTCCGCTCTAGGTAGTTTTTGCCCTAGCCCTGTAGAGTTTGCCCCAAGGATTTCCCTTCTCCATTGTTCATCACACGCAGGACAATGCCAATTATTGCAATGCAATTATTAGTCCGTGGCAAGGCCACTCCTCTACCATATTCCTAGTTATACAGCCTACCACTGATCTATATGATCGGAGTTGTAATCATATATCTTGTATTATTATCCCTGGTTATCTTTTTTCCCCTTCATCTCAAAATTGCTCTTCCCTAGATCAGTGTTCTCCCTTTACAGACCATTTCTTTTTGCCTACGTAACCATTCATGAGTGGAACCTCCTCCCACCACCAAAGCTAAGGCCTCTTTCTTCCCCACCCCCATTCTTTTCAATCTTTCCCTACTTTTCCTCCTCCATTCCCCTATCGTCTCTTCTCTTTCTGAGACCAGAGGAATCACCTTCCCCTCGTTGCTAGTTCTTGATTGACCCAAGCACATCACACATTCCTTTCTATCTCCCTACTTCCCTTCCCTCCCCTTTCCGTGTACCCTCCCATGTTGTAATGTAACCCCACAAAAAAGTTTACCTGTAAACAGGGCGTTGCCAGGTTCTGCCCCCTGTCCGCCCCTTCACGGTTACTTCTGCCACATTTCCACCTTCACTCCCGTCTCCTTATACGCATTCAGAAAGCAGTCTCTCAGTGGTCTCTCTGCTGTCACTCTTGCCATTGCCGTCCTTGGCTGCTGCATTGATTCAGTCGGTTCTCTTGCATTCCTCTGGATTATTTAAGAATCAAATTATCTCTTCAGTTCTGGTTTTCTTTCTAAAGATGTTTCAAATGACTTTTTTATTGAACATCCATCTTTTTTTCATGTAACGTTAAGCTCAGATTTGCAGGGTAGATCACGCTGAGCGACATCCTGAGGTTCATTGCTCTTTGGAACACAATATTCCATTTCCTTCCATGTTTTCTAGTGGGTATAGAATAGCCTTGTATTATTTCAATGTTCTTTCCTTTGTATTTGAAGATCTTTCTCCTGATTTCTTGCAAAACTAACTGTTTATGAGTTGAATTGTTAAATGTAACCACTATGTTTCTTGGAATTTGCAGCCTTAAAATTTTTTCTTGAGGTGATCTGTAAATTCTTTCAATTAGTATTTCATTTTGTGGGTTCGGAAGTTCTGGCCAGTTCTGTTCTATTCCCTTCATTATGGGGCTAAGATTTTTTGGCCTGTCATCTTTTGGGGGAACCATGATCTTTGGGTTGTCTCTATGCATCTTCCCTTCGAGATCAGTATGTTTTGCTTTCATAGTGAGCATATTTTCTTTTAATGTTGATAATGTTTTGCTTCTCTTCTTCTAGATTTAACCCTCACTTCTATGTATTTGTATTCCTAGTCTATTTGTTCTCTCTTTTGTTTCTTTGGTGAGCCTTGCCATTGAGATTCCAGTTTTTCTGCTCTTATAATTCTTGTATTTCTTTTGAACCACTCAGGAACAGTGTGTTGTGTTTCGATTAATCAACAAATCAATAAACATATATTAAGCACCTACTATGTGCCGGCCGGGGGCAGCTAGGCGGTGCAGTGGATAGAGCATTGGGCCTGGAGTCAGGAAAACTCGTCTTCCTGAATTCAAAATTTGGCCTCACTTACTAACTGTGTGACCCTGGGCAAATCATATAATCCTGTTTGCCTCAGTTTCTTCATCTGTAAAATGAGCTGGAGAAGGAAATCACAAACCACTATTCTTCAAGTCACTCACTTGGCATTTCTCCCAAGGAAACCCCAAACAGAGTCATGAAGAGTCAGATACAACTGAACAACAACATGAGCCACGCGCTAGGCTAATATCTGCGGATATAAAAAGAGGAAAAAGTCTGCTCCCAGGGAACTTAGAGTCTAATGAGGGAAACGACATGCAAATGGATATATGCAAAGCAATTGATATAGAGGATAAATAGGAAATAATTAACAGAGGGAGTTGTTGGGTAAGGCTTCCACTAAAAGATGGGATTTTAATTGGGATAAGGGAGGCCAGGGAGGTCAGTGGTCAGAACGAAGGAGGGAAAGCGTTTCAGTAATGGGGGACAGCCGGAAAGAATACCCAGAGCCCAGAGACAGAGTGTCTTGTTTGTAGAGCAGTCAAAGGGCCAGTTTCACTGGATTGAAGAGTATATGTCAGAGACAAAGGTATAAGAAGACAAGGTAGGAGGGGGCTAGGTTATGAAGGGTTTTTAGTGCCAAACAGAGTATTTTTGTATTTGCTTTTGGAGGCAATGAGAAAGCAGCGGGTGGCATAACCAGACCTGTACTTTAGGAAAATCACACTAGGAAAATGGATTAGAGTGGGGAGAGACTCGAGGTAGGCAGATCCACCAGCAGGTTTTCCAATAATCAGGGCATGAGGGGATGAGGGCCTGCACCAGGATGGTGGCAGTGTCAGAAGGGAAAGGGGGTCATATTCAAGAGATGTTGCCAAGGTGAAAGTGACAGGCTTTGGCAACAGATTAGATGGGGGGGGGGGAGGGGGCTATGAGAGAGGGTGAGGAATTCAAGATGACTTCTAGGCTGTGAGTCTGAGGAACTGGGAAGATGATGTTGCCTTCTACCATCATAGAGAAATTAGGAGGTGGGGAGGGTTTAGGGGAAAGATAACAAGTTCTGTTTTTTACTTATTGTGTTTAAAATGTCTACTGGATATCCAGTTCAAAATGAACTAAACATAACTGAAATGTTCTTCTTCAACTGACTGCTGGCTTCCATGGCTTCCTTCAAGACTGAGCTCAAATCTCACTTTCTATAAGAACATGAGGAGGTCTTCAAGGCCCTTTCCTGTCCCTCGTCCCTTTCCTCGAGGATAATCTTCCATCTCTTCTATGTATCTTGTAGGTACATAGTTATTTGCACAGCCCTCACGCACTCAAATCCAGTCCAATGCAAATTATGTCGTCATCTCCCTGATGTCATGATCCTCTTCGAGGACGAAGGACAAACCACACAACCACATAAAACCAGTTATTTGCACGTTGTTGTTCCCATCAGAATGTGTTTCTTGATGACAGGGGCTATGTTTTTGCCTTCATCTCTCCAGAGCTGGGCCCGGCATGTTGTAAATAATAAATGCATGGTGACCAACTGAAGACGCTATTCTTCAGCTCAGTCACTGAACCTACATATAGACCTCATCGGAGCTGTCTGCCTTAAGCTTCTCTTATCCTCAATGTATCTCTATACATAGGAGAGTGATACTGTGTTTCCATAAAATGTTATCATTTAACTCATCTTCTCTCAGGTGAGGCTCTGTACATGTCTGTAGTTTATTTTCCTATGTACTAAACAAGCAGAAACCCTGCCTGCTCTTCCATCAACCAATGAGTGCTCAGGACTTTATCGCTATAGAGGAAGTCTGGGTACAGGGGCAGAAGGCCCACTGAGAAAGCAGGTAAGAGGAGAAGGCAGGAATGCCCAATGCCCTGGTTTGTACAACTCTGTGAGAAGTGCCTTGAGGAAAGCTAACAAGGGGAAAGTATTGGTGATGCCCAGTGAAATAGAAAGAAATAAAAACTGGCATTCAGAAAATGATGGATTTTAGTTTTTATTCTAATTTGTTGTGTTCAATTCCCTTCTCTAGGCTTCAGTTTAGTTATCTATAGAAAGACTAGGTTGAAATAGGTCATATTGTGGCCCCTTCCAGTCCCTTCTGACATGCACTGATTCAATTATAATTATTTCCCAGGTTCTGAGGCCAGAGGGGAGCAATTGCATCCATTGTGCTCACAGGGCAGGAGTCCCCTGATGTTCACTAGGCTGGAAGAGAGAGCAAGATCTAAGACAAAAAGAAAGAGAAGAGAGATGGGGGGTGGAGGGAACAGAAGTAAGTCGCCATGGCTTCCACTGCCTTCCTTTCATAGAGTCCACCCCCAACTTCCAGCAGTCAGAGCAATTTGCCTCAACCTATTGAAACAATCCAGTTTATTACACAGGCATAGCAGCTGAGTGGAAAAATGGGCTAGCCCAGTCTCAGTGAAGCACTTTCTTCTCTGAGGGAAATTATCCAATTCCACTTTTTTTCTCTCTGGCCTTCTCTGTACCCTCTCCTCCCCTCTTTTCTAAATACATCTTAAGGGCTCCTCCTTTCCTCCACCAAACACTGAGATGGTCTAATCCTATTTCTCAGCAAATGAACCCCCCAGGCAATAAATGGAACAATCCACCTTCCTCTGTTCCATTTTCTCTGGCAGACTGTGGGAAACAAATCCCAGAACTGAAAACCACTGAAAACACCAAATGCACATAGAAGAGGGGAACAAAACTCCCAAGATACCCAAAGGGATCTGTCCCTTCTGTGTAGCTCAGTGTAAGATATGACACAGGATGAAATACACGAGAAGCGCCTAGACCAAGAGTGGTATCAGTTGGTAGGGGAGATGGGAAGTGATTTGAGGCTGGTAGAAGAAGTCTAGAATGGGAAAGCAACATAAGCTATTGCCTACTTCTAGCCTGAGGTTGGTGTTGCATGCTTTTTAGGTGTACTCATACTAAGAAACAAAAATAAAACTCAAATATCACCCATCATGCAATACTCATCAGGTTGATCAGAGGTGGGTCAAGTCCCAAGATACAGCAGACCCCCAAATCTGGAAGGACCCTAGAAGTCTGGGTCACCTATGGAGAAAGAAAGGGTGCAATTGGGAATGAAGGCAGAGGGAAGTCTTTCCTTCCCTACCCAAAAAGTGAGACACCCAATGAGAGACAAATCCTATTCTTTCTCCCCTGCAGGGACCCAGATATCTTATCTACTTACCCATCTCTTCAAGCATAACATCGCCACTCAATTCTATGACCTTGGGGAGGCAGCTGCATCAGAAAGAAGGATTTGACACCTTCAAGCCATACACGGAATAGAATTAATTCTCCCCCCCCCCCCATTTTGCCCATTCTTTTGGATATCCTCCTGACTCCCTGTTGTTTAGAGGTCTGTCCCTCCAGCCTCACCTTATGTTGGTTTGGCATTGCATATGCAGAGTGAATCTCTTGTCTTTGGAGCCTCCATGCAGTTTCTGAGGGGAATTAGTGGGACAGGTCCTCTTAGATTTGAAGTAGAAATGAACAAAAGGATAATGAGATGAGAGGAAGAAGAAGGGTTCAGATTCCAATCTCATTAGGAAACGGATGCATTGTAAACTCCTCTGTTGAACTCTGCTTTTCCCATCTTATGTCCCAAGGAGAAGGAGTTGGAGGAAAGGCAAAAATGAAAGGGGGAGCCTAACCTTCCCCTGAGACTCTGTCCTCTGCTAGGCCAGCATGTATTCTTTCTGCACCCTCTCCCTTTTTTAGTTCAATAATTTCCTCACTTTGCCTTCCTCCTTCCTCTCTGTCTCTGCTCTAAGAAACCCTAGGGGCTTTCAGGTAAGTTCTGTGTCTCTTTTTTCTGACTTCTCCCTGAATTCTTGGTAATAACGATAGGGAAAAGAAGCCTCTAATCATGGGACCTAAAGGACAGGGGACTAGAAAAGTAAAGTGGGAAGAGTAAAGATTAATTTAATTTTAAAAGATTTGTTGAGCATCTACAGTGTTCAGAGCCCTAAATTAAAACATTTGGAGGATGAAGAGAATGGAATACAACTGAAATAGATACAATCTCTGTCCTCGGGGAGCTTCAAGCACACAAAATGAGAACAATTACAAAGTGATAGGGTAAGTACAAAATAGCACAGGGTCATGAGAGCTGAAGGGACACAGGCTGAGGCAGAGATCAGATACAGTTAGGATTGAGAGTGTGGAAAATATTATACTATTTTATATCATTTTTGTAATTTCAATAAGACTCAGGGCCTGAACTACTTAACCAGAAGAAAAGCCTGATCCTAACAGTCTCTTTGTTCTCTGAGTAAGCTCAGAGACATCTCTATCTTGTATCAACAAATCCAGATGGAGTATTCCTTGCTCTGTCCATGGCCATTAAGGGTGAAAACCTTGAGCCCAGACACTGTCTTGAATTATGTGACTTTTCCTTATCTTAATATTTTATGGGCATATACTATGTTGTGGAATGTTAATGACCAATTAAACACAGAGATCCTGGGGTTGTAAATCCAATTGACACTTTGACAACTATCTAATTTGTTGTATTTACAATCTATTCCATTAAGGAAAATCCTCTTCTTGTATCATGGTTAAATATACATGGGGGTCATAAAAATGAGGTCATACAGGCTTGCTAGCTCTGCTAAAATAACGTATATAAGTTTTCTCATTGCTTTGGTCAGGCAGCCAGAGTTATACTCTGACTCCTTGTACGTACAAGTAAGCTAGCTCCGCTATGCTTTAAGGGAAAATAATAAACAACATGGATTTTTCTATCACCTAGCTCTGTTGTTTCCTTCAACCAAATTTTCAGGTTTAACAGTTATGGTGCCGTGACTCGGATGGAAATGATGGAAACGGGACAACGCAGCCCAACCTTGCCAACGCTTTTGAGCGCCATAGGATTAATTTTTCCTGGAATTTTGGCCTTGACAAGGTGGGGTAAGTTGTCTCTCTTCCCAGCTTCCAAAAAGAACTCCCACAAAATTGGTTGAAGTCTGGAAATTCCCTTTAAGCTAGCTCTGGGGGCAGGGATCAAATCTGTGGTAAAACACAGATCTGCGGTCAAACGCACATAGATCCCCTGGAAACACTGATTGATCTAGAAAATTAACTATGGATCAGTCAAAAACTAGAATTAGAAGTCCAACTGTTCCTCCACTCCCTCTCTTCCTTCGCTTGGAGGCTCTGGTCCTGGGGAGAAAAACTTCACTTTGCTTTTTCCCTCCCCTTCTGCCTCCCAGGAAGGGCTCTGATCCTGAGAGAGGTAACTCTGTTCTGCTACCGTTGCCTCCTCTCTCTCTTCCCTCCCCGCCCCTTTCCCCCTTTCCCTTAAGGGCTCTGTTTTTGCCTTCTGCCCTATTCCTGCTTCCTTCCCTTGAAGGCTCTGATTATGGGGAGGATAAATGCATTTTATCCTTACTCCTCGCCTTCCTTTACCTGTCCTAGTCCTCCTCCATCTCCCCTTTCCCCCTTCCTAAGGGATAGGATATGGAGAGTCAGAAAAATCAGGAACGCCAAGGCTTCCCCAAAGACCATAGGGGTGCTAATAGCTAACTCATGAAAGCTTCTAATTCTCTGTTGTTTAAACTCTGAGCTCAGTCTGTATTTGTTCTGTATTTGTTTTGTTAATTGTCTGTTAACTGTCTGTGTGAGAGCGTGTGATGTGAAATGTCTATACCGTGTAAAATCTGAAACGCAGGTAGCTGGAGGATTCTAAGGCTGCAGTTAGGGAAACAGAGACTCTATTTCCTTTTTCAATGTTTGGCCTGGCCAGCCGAACTTGAAGAAAAAAATAGAGCTGAAACATTTTAGCATATTCTAGGATTGATTATTCATTAAAAGTTTGGAAATTGGTTAGTTGGATTTTGGGACAGAACTCCTGAGACTGTAAAATCCCTCCAGGAGCTCACTCTTGCTGATCACTTAGGTGAAGTTACTTGAGTTACAATCATTGAGATCTTTCACCATTGTCCTGTCTCTGACCGAGCCAGAGCTGCAGTAAAAGTTAGAGCAGCTAAACAAACTCCTCTCTTCCCAGATCAGATTAGGAGAAGAGAATGCAGGAGAACTGTAGGGAAAACTTAAATCACCTTTCCCCATCTGGCAAAAGGAGGAGAAGGACAGAAATTCACAGACTGACAGTATTCTGACAGTCCTGTGCCCCTGGGTACCTTTGTAGCCCATCCTTGTTGGCAAAGTTTGGAATTGTCACCAGGTCCTATGCATTCTGCCCACTCTGTCCCCAGCAGTTGCAAACCGCCCTAGGCTCAGTAACTTTTGCAGTGGTAGGGGAAGGGTGAGGTAGATGGATTTGGACTTTCTGCCTCCCAGAATTGTCACCACTGGGATACTAGCTTCTGCTCTAGGTAACTTCTCTAGGTAACTTTACACTTCTCGTTCCAATTGCAAAACTGTATTTTAATCTCTGTTTGACCTGTTTCCTGAGTTTTAAAGGGAAAGTAATAATGATGGTTGTTATGGGATCAAAATGGTAATGATTGTAAAATGCATAACATAAAGTCTGGTATATGTTAGATACAACATTATTATTATCTCTCTCTGATTTAATGTAATTGTTAACTTTTGAAGTGGTTTTTAAAATACCAGAAGTAATAAGCTGAATAATTTCTATATATTGCATCTGGAAATGCAATAGATGCCATCTGAAAATTATTGTTTCTGTATTTCTAAACTTGCATTGTGTTCCCAAAATTCTCTTAGATTGTGGAATTTGAGAAGACCATTGTGTGGTAAGAAATGATATTATAGAAATTTTAATCTGATTTTGATATATGTGAATTGGGTTTTCAAAGGGATGTGATAAAATTTGGAACTGTTATATGTGGTTATAACAAGTAAATAATTAATAATACTGATATTTAACCATGAGAACAGACTTTCTGTGTGAAAAATTTTCTATTATGAGAATATATCTGGTGATTTAAAGTTATAGTTTCAAATGATGAGATGAAAGATTCTCTGTGCAAGGAGATTTAGGAATATGTTCACCTAACTGATAAATGGGTTGTTTCAAGTTTTAAAATGCATAATTATGTTTAGGGTGCTGTTACATTTCTAAATTGTGTAATTTGACAAACAGATGTATCAGCAATATTGAAAAAATGTGGTAATCTTTTACAATGCTAAGAGTATTGGGCCTTAGAAATTAAAATGTTACCAATAGTGATTAAAATAATTCCTCTTATAATCTGGATGTTGTTAGATTAAGAATTGTACTTAATTAAGAAATTGAGGTTATTAACTGAAACAAGAACTTTTGAAACCATCTAGTCATGAATTCTTATCAACCTTGTGTGGTTTTCTGTGTAGAGGAATTCTTATGGAGAAAGTTTTTAAAGTCCTGGTAAAAGTTATTATTGTGATAAGGCTAATTAATTGGGTATGTAATTTTTACAAACTAAGTGTCCTCCACATTATAACACTTTTTGACTAAGGAATTTGTAATATCTAGGAATTCTGGGCAATATTTGAGAATGAGGACATTTGGTACCAACTTAGTTAATGAATTCCAGCATTTAAGGATTAATTTGCTTTAAGGAAAATATTTTTGGAAAATGTTCTGTAAAATCTTTTTGTATAATTTTAGAAGGCCTGCTGAATTTCCACCTGTAAGCCAAGTGGTTGCAGTTCAAACCTATTGTGAGTTCTCGGAGTTTCTGGGTGAGAACCTAATTAGAATTGTTAGAATTAATGCTTATCTATAGAAGCGCCCACTCAATGTCTTATTCAAGGTTCTTTTTTTGAGTAAGGAGGTTGGAAATGACAGTCTGAATTCCTTACTCCTCCCCGCCCTTAGTTTAGATAAGAAGATTCACCTTAGCCCACCTGTCAGAAGGGAAGGAAAGGGGAGGGGCAACAATTACTGGGATTTGAGTTTTTACTGAAAGAAAGAACAGTAGGGGTCTCAAACCTGGCTTTTTAAAGTCAGCAAAGGTGATGTTTTTAGGATAAGATTAGGTTTCGAGGAGGATGTGGGTCTTAAGGATACAGTTCTTATTAGTGAAGCTTGCCATCTGATGGGAAAGAACCCACCCTCAGGGGGAGATGATGTGGCAGATCTCTTTAATCAGAAATAAGCAGGTAGTGACAAAAGGGAAATTATCTGCCAGAATCTGTTACCATTGTGAAAGAAGTTGTTTTTTTGAAAAAATGGGAAATTGGATAAATGCAAATATGTAAAATCTTGTTGTTTTAATCAAATGACTGGTTTTATTGGTTCTCTTGTATAGTCAAATGAAAGATAATATGGTTTCTGAAGTGTTAATGAGAATAATTAGAAAGGGAAGAGAAGTTTTATGATGTAGGGTTGAATCATTATCCCGTGGACTAAGACTGGGATTTTAAAGTTGTATTGTATTCATGTGAAATAGAGTTCTTAGATGTTGTGAAGTGATATAAGAGCAATTGGGTATTGACACAAATAGTGTAATTAATTACTGTGACTAAATCAGAGACATCTTCAGTTTAGGTAAACAATTCTAGAAGTATCTTGGAAAATGTTTTTGTGATTTTAAGCGAGAGTTAGAGCTTAACAATGTGTATAAGACTCAATTCCTGAAGTGTTCTTTTTTTTCCCTCCAGAATGAGTTAACAGGGACAATCCATCAACTTGTGAGGTCAGTCATTAACCTCTTTTGTTTGTTTAAGCAAACTGGAATGGGATTCCAGTATACACAGTTATGTCAGTAGAAGTATTAACTTATGAGTTGTTTTGTCTTATGGCTGAAATGAAGACTGAAAGTTTGAAAGATTTGGAAAGGTAAAATAAGGTTGAGGGAAAATAGGAAAGGCAGATAAGAAGTTTAGGGGACAAATGGGAGTTAGCTAAGCCTCCCCTGTCCTGAGAATGACAGTTTCAGATGGTTTTAGCAAGTTGGAAAAGAGTGTGAGGAAGTATTTAGAAGCTGGAAATGTTATGTAGCTTGACTTGTTAATTAGCTCAATGAAATTTGGGACAGTCCTATCTGAAGGATATTTATTTGCTATTTAAGATTTTATGGGACTACAATTTAATATTGTTTTAAGCTCTGATTACAGGTATAGGTCACGTGAAGCCAGTAGTGGAATGGCAGGCATTACAGACTGAGAATTCTTAAAGGTGGATGTCTATGCCTGGGAGAAAGTCTTGAAGACGACCTTGGACACAACCTAGGTAGGATCTTCCTGACTCTATTTCCCAATTCTGCTATTTCCTTTCTGAAAAGGAAAATCCCCACCTGGTTACTCCTAAGCCCTGCTTTCATCATCTAATGGTTATATGATTGGCTAACAGATATGACTCGTGCCTGGAATCAAACAGAGCTAAGGAAGTTCTTTCCTTCTGTTAAGATATATGACATAGTCCCTCTTTCCTTTCATAGCAAATTTATATTATCAAGAAGTTTTGTAAGCACAATGCTAAATCTATGAGGTAATAGATGAATATTGGAATATCTCTGAGTTATTATAATAGGATACAGGAATGAATAGCTTACAATTTTAACCTATGTTCATGACCAAATAAAGATTAGAAGGAGTATAGAGATAACATCCTCCAAAAGGAGGAAATGATTAGACACAGTAATAAGGCAAAGATGTAATGTGATAAATGTCTAATTAAATAGGATAGCAAATTTTGAGAGGAAAAGGCAATAGGACCAAATTGATTCCTCTAAGAATTATATACAGATGTGTATGATTGGCTCCAAAATTTATCAGTCATGGAAATTCAAGCTAGTAAGTGTGTTTAGGTAGTAAGATCTTAAATGTGGATTTTTGTACAAGAAAATTGTATGAGATAGTACAAGTGAAATTATATCTCCTTTATTAAAGTATCTGTCTGATGATTTTAAAAGGAAGATGAATTAAATTTATGGTTGGACCTTTATATTTTAAAGGACTCTTATACCAGGTACAAAATTTAGGTAAGGTTAGAAACAGTAGATGATATATGAACTGAAATACTCTGAAGTTAAAAGAAGGAGAGCCAAATTTAAGTGATTAAGTTATATTAAGTTAGAATTGTTTGAGAATTTCTAGATCTGAACCAGAGAAGCAGAACTCTCTTTTACTATCTAGGAGCCAGATAACTACAATCAGGCATCTGAAAAAAAAAACTTGTTCCTTTAAACGGACATTGGAAATATGTAACTGGGATTTAAAGCTACTTTGTATTTGTACTGTTTGAACTTGGCCCTGAGTGGCTGGGACCTATGTTGTGCTGTTTTTCTCTCAATTATCAAATTACATGTGTTCTGAGAGCTCCTGTCAGATCTGACTACTTCTATAGCTGCCAACTTGTGGATATGGACTCCTTGATCCTTCTATCACATCTGATGATTGCCCGTGCTCCTGAGTGGACATCTGAGCCCATAGGACACCTTGCCCTCCGGTTTCAAAGAGCCTGAAGGGGACAGCATCGGACACAGGCAACCTTCCCAAGAGCCCGGACCAGAACCTGAACGAAGAACTGCTCTTTCCCTTTCTGAGTCCCTTGCGTTCCCAAGACTGTTTACTTGTACCTTTGGTATCTTTAGCTTATTTTACTTAGGTGTTCTAGTTTCCCCATTATGCTCCCTACTGATCCCCCTTGCAACTTGCTCCCCCTGCTTGTTTACAAGTAGTTTATAATTACTGTGCATCTCTGGGGATGTCCAAACACAGAAAGAGGAAAAAAAACCTGAATCCACCTAGATAAGGATTTTTACAACTTTACCCCTGAGGAAGATAGAGGTTTTTCCATACCTTAATTGGTCTTCAGGTGAAGCTTTCAGCTTACCTTTGACCAAAAGGAGGAAATGTGGAAAATATTATACTATTTTATATCATTTTTGTAATTTCAATAAGACTCAGGGCCTGAACTACTTAACCAGAAGAAAAGCCTGATCCTAACAGTCTCTTTGTTCTCTGAGTAAGCTCAGAGACATCTCTATCTTGTATCAACAAATCCAGATGGAGTATTCCTTGCTCTGTCCATGGCCATTAAGGGTGAAAACCTTGAGCCCAGACACTGTCTTGAATTATGTGACTTTTCCTTATCTTAATATTTTATGGGCATATACTATGTTGTGGAATGTTAATGACCAATTAAACACAGAGATCCTGGGGTTGTAAATCCAATTGACACTTTGACAACTATCTAATTTGTTGTATTTACAATCTATTCCATTAAGGAAAATCCTCTTCTTGTATCATGGTTAAATATACATGGGGGTCATAAAAATGAGGTCATACAGGCTTGCTAGCTCTGCTAAAATAACGTATATAAGTTTTCTCATTGCTTTGGTCAGGCAGCCAGAGTTATACTCTGACTCCTTGTACGTACAAGTAAGCTAGCTCCGCTATGCTTTAAGGGAAAATAATAAACAACATGGATTTTTCTATCACCTAGCTCTGTTGTTTCCTTCAACCAAATTTTCAGGTTTAACAAGAGGCAATGTGGGAAAAATCAGACAATTCTGGACTTGCGGTCAGGATCTTGGCTCCTCTACTGCATTGCTATATGACCACAGTCACCTAATCTTTATGAGCAACAGTTGCCTTTCGTAAAATGACAATACCTGTGTCACCTACCTTATGGTTACTGCACCTTTGAGGTTTGGGGTGTTTTGAAGGTTGGGTTTTTTTGTTCAGACCTATGATTGACATAGGGAGTCCTAGGTGGTAGAACCACACACACAAACACACACACACACACACACACACACACACACACACACACTACTACTACCACCAATGAAGATCTGCATTTCTCTGCCTCAGCTCCTTCTAGAATTGCCTGCGGGGACTGAACACTAACTTGGTCAGACTACAGAGCCAATGGGTGGCAGAGGTAGGGGTTAGAGCCCCAAGTTTTCCTGGCTGCAAGGCCAGCTCTTCATCTCCTACCTTCTACTGCCCCTAAGTTTACTGCTAAGTAAATGTAAGTTGTTCCTGTACCTGGGGTGGGGGGGGTCCCTCACAAAGGGGCCCCTAGAAAGCCACACCAGATTAAGGGAACTTTGTGAGTTAGCCCCTAGAAACCTATAGCTCATAAATGCTAACCAATGTGCTTATTAAGCCAACCAGAAGAAAAAGAAGTTCAAAACAAAAAAAAATACTTAAACATCTCAGTAAAATGTAGGATATAAAAGACAAAAGGTCCTTTATAGTCAATAAACATTATTGAAGTCTACAAAATGCAAAAAGAAAGAGAGTCCCTGCCCTCTAGGAGCTCATAGTCTAATGGGGGAAGCCAAAAGACAAAAGGAAGCTGAAAAGTGAGGGCAGGTACATAAAGAAGGGACATGGTAGAGAAGTCAGTGAGAAAAGTCCCAAAGTAGGGCAGCCAGGCTAGAAATGAGATTTCTTAGCTGAGGTCTCTCCTTAAATGGAGGTTTGAAGTTCATGGCCCCACCCTTCAGAATCAAAGAAGCAGAAGAGGGTAGTGAAGAGGGAGAATATCAAGGCTCGTGAGATCTCACAGGATAATAAGATTATACCAACACACATACACACACACACACACACACACACACACACTCATGGGGTACACGATACACTCTCCCGCAGGTTGCTGCACCATCCTCAGAAGAAGGAACACAAGTAGATAGCACACATTTAGCCAGAACAAATCACAACAGATGCTGCCGTCTACGATGCCCTTGGGTACTGTTATTGGCCAAACTGCTTTCTCATTGAGCTGGGATCTTCTACTGCTCTTTTCTCTGTTGTGCTATTTTTCTCTGGGTGTCTTCACTGTTTCCCTCTGCTACAGGTGGCTGGGTGGTGCTGTGGATAGACCACTAACCCTGGAATTATGGAAAGCCTGAGTTCAACTCTGACATCAGCCAGTACTGGCAGCAGTCATTCAACCTCCACTTCAGTTTCCTCAACTGTTCAATAGACCTCATAATAGCACCTACCTCGTCAAGTTATTATTGCAAAGATCAAATGAGGTAATATTTGCCAAGTGTCTGGAAATAACAGGTGATTAATAAAGGCTTGTTTCCTTTTTCTACTAGAGAGTGCTCAGCTAGTCTTAAGAGGTTAGGGCTCCGGGTTCTCTGCTGCCATCTGGTGGATTACAAGTGACTAGGCAGTCTCTTGTATTGGGCCTTTTCTTCATTGATTTCATTGATTCAGGTCACTCTAATTAAGTGAAGCGTGAGACTCGTGGTATTTACTGGTACAGTCTGCTGGGAGGATAATACCGAACTCTGTCAGAATACAAAGAAGCATGTGGGCTTGTTGACTGGATACTACTTTATATTTCACTTTGACTGCTTAGCCACTACTGCAACCAATTCTTCATCATATTAGACCTAGGACCGCTGGACCTTTTGGACTGAGGGACAAAAGGAACCCATTTAGAGGATATTTACATTTAAGTGGTGAGAAAGATCAATTAAGTCCCCAAGCCTTTATTTACTGTTTCAGCTAAAATTTGGTTTCTTCTTCATCTGGAGAAGATTTGCTTACTCCTTAACTTTATGGCTACAAGGGCCACCTAAGAACTCTGGCTAGCAAGAGAAGCCCTGAGGCATTTTAAAGTCTATATTTTGAATTCTTTTTCTCCTGACATTGGAGTTCCTCAGTCTATCCTTTTATCTAACATACGATCTCAAATTCCATTTAACTCTTTTCATAACCCTGGGTTGCTCACCAGAGACCCCACCAAATAATCCTAGAAACCCTGCTACAATGGAACTGAATAAAGCTGGGGTGGTAAAAATCCTTTCAACTCCTTCACCTTTCCTCCAGACCTCCATAATGCCTCTAGTTCCTATTTTAGTCAACTTAGGACAAGACTAAAAAGGGTCAAATGATGGTTAGGAAGCTAGTAATTTTTGCCCTACTTATTACCAGCTACCCAAATTCCCTACACCATTGTTAAGAAAAGCTTACTGAAGGAGATAAGTTTTCAGTCAGAATGATCTCTCATTTCTACAATTTTTTAACGCCACTAATGCACACACAAGAGCATTCTTAATGTAGGCATGAGAAGGAAACAAGAAGGCTTTCCTTTTTTGAAATAATGTTTTATTTCCCCCCAATTACATGTTTAAGCAATTTTTAACATTTTCTTTTTAGAGTTTTGAGTTCCAAATCTATCCCTCCCTCCCTTCCCCTCACCTTTCCCTGAGGCAGTAAGCAATCAGATACAGGTTATACATGTGTCATCATGTAAAACTTCCAAGTAGACATTCACAAACAAGTTTTTCTAACAGACTTTATCTTTGTGGTTACACCATTGACTGGGAGGTGCAGAGAATGGCAGATTTTACCATACTTATTGTTTATTGACTACTAAAAAAGCATTTTGTTTGGTAAAACAAAATGCTACCTTAAAGGGCTCCCTTTGGACAAGGCATCTCCCACACATATGACAAAAGCATACAAGATTTCTTGAAAAACATAGCAGATAACTTTGACCCTCTGCTTATTAATATCAAGTAAGGTACAAAACAGGAAGACTTTTATCCCCCAGAGATGTCCATTTACCACTATCTTCAAGGAGAGTCATCACAGAGAGTATAAATCAGAAGTTTCTCTGATTTGCAGACAGCCCTGTTCTGATAGCATCAAGCCTTGAAACACGGTAGTTTCCTCAGTGAGATAATGATCACTCCAAAAAGTAGTCCATTATTAGACACTGCAAAGAGCTGGGCAAAAATTAAATAGCAGGAAAAGATCAGGCTAGAATGCCTTTGGGAAATTGGTCTAATATATTTCTATCATAAACTTAGACATCACACCTTTATAAATAAAAAAGCATTAAGTATTTACTCTGTGACAGGCGCTTTGTATCAGAGATATCGATGTGAAGATTCTTCTCCAAAATCGTTTTTTTTTAATTCTTTTTACACTAAATTTGTTAACACAAAATCATTTTTAGTTTCATATAATTATAATTGTCTATTCTATCTTTTGTTATCTCTATTATCCTTTGTTTAGTTATAAATTCTCTCCCAAAATCATAGATCTGAAAGGTAACTCTTTCTACTCTTCTCTAGCAGGGTTTTTTTTTATGTGTTCATTTTATTAAGGTCACTTACCTACTTAGAGCTCATTTAGGCTTATGGAATATCTAAGTGAAATTTCTGCCAACCCGCTTTTTAATTTTGCCAGCTGTTCTTACCAAAGAGGAAGTTCTTTCCCCTGTGGTTAGTGTTCTTGGGTTTACTGAACACTGGGTTACTCTGTTTGTTTCTGGGTCTTGCCTATGTAGTCTGTTCCTCTGACATATTTTCTATTTTTTAAACAGCACGAAAGAATTTTGATGATCTCAGATGTATGATGTAATTTTAAGTCTCATATTGCAAAGATCCCCTTTATTCTTTTTTTGTTATTTCCATTGAGATTCATAACAATTCCTTCAAATAAATTTTGTAATGATTTTTTCCAAGTTCTATAAAGTAACCACTTGGTAGGGTGATTGGCATGGCATTAAAACTGTAAATTTCCTTTAAGCCATATCATCATTCCTATTTTACTTGGTCAACCATATCATGTATATCTCTACTCAAAAAGTGATTAATCTCTTCATACCCTTCAAATCAGCAATACCACTAATAGGCATATACTCCCAAGGAGATCAAAGAAAGAAGGAAAAGATCCATATGTACAAAAAAAATTATAGAAGCACTTTCAATTGCAACAAAGAACTGAGAAGAGTAGGTCATCGATTAGGAAGTGGTAAACAAATTATGGTATATGAATGTAACAGAATATTATTGTGCAAGGAAAAAATGACCAAAATAAAGACAGATTCAGAAAAACCTGGGCCAGCTCATATAAGCTATTCTGGAAGGAAGGAAATAGAACCATAGGCCCTTTTAATGTAATGATCACAGCATCATAAAGGAAAATAATTTTGAAAGACTTAATAACTCAGATCAGTGTGCACCCAATATAAGCTTCTAAGCTCCTTGTTCCAATTCCCATCCTCCCATTCCTTTTTTCAGAGCAAAGAAACACCTCCTCCTCAGGATTCTAGGGATGTCCCTGAAGGGTCAAGGATATTTTTCTCTAATTTGAGCCCCCACTGGTGTGCTTTCACCAAAGCTATAAATGGAGAATCATTTTAGTCAACTAGCCTTAAGTAGCTTTTAGAAAAGTGGTACAGTAAGACCAGTTGTTATAAAACACCACTCCTCCTCACAAAAGTCTGTGATGCATTCATTGTCCCATAAGTACATTTAGAGTCCAGGGGAAAGTGGGGTCAACATTAGAGAATCTATGGGGTGAAGGAGTAATTCACAACTCCAGATTAGTGAAAGTACTCTCCTCTCACTCATGGGGATAGTCAAACAGTTCCCTTAGGCTTACAGTAATTTCTTTGCCAGGATCTCTGTGGAGCTGTGAATCTGTATCCAGACTGTCTTTGCTTTCAATGTAGACACTGCCATCAGTTGATCTGGATATGCCACTAGGAAACATATGGGAAGATGAAAAAGTATAAGCATACATGTGCATGTATGTATACTGTGCTCATATATTTGTAAAGTAATTTCAGGAGGCAGGGTGAGGAAACACTAACAAATGAGGGAGATCAGGAAAGGCCTTTCATAAGGTGTTGGTTCTTCAGAAGATACTTGAAGGCAGCTAGGAGATTCATGAGACAGAGGTGAAGAGGAACAAAAATAGGAAACCAGTAACCTATCTATCTCTGACAAAACTTGCGCTGGATTCTATTAGTAATATACAGAAAGGCAGATGACTTTTATGGGGTCGTTTTTATTTCCTATTATTTTACTGATATAAAAGTTAGGCTTTCCTTGATATTATTCCATTTTTCAGTCATTTTTCAATCATGCCTGACTCTCTGTGACCCCATCTGGGGTTTTCTTGGTAAGGATACTGGAGTGGTTTGCTATTTCCTTCTCCAGCTCATTTTACAGATGAGGAAACTGAGGCAAACAGGGTTAAATGACTTGCCCAGGTCACATAGCTAGAAAGTATCTGAGGCTATATTTGAACTTAGGAAGAGAAGTCTTCCTGACTCCAGGCCCAGCGCTCTAAGCACTACACCCACCTATGTGCCATAACTACATGAAAATATCTCTATTGAACGTAACAGTCAAAAGCTTTAGACTGAGTATAAAAAGTCCTTGATAAGTTCAGAAGTCTTTAAGTGCCATTGGATGAAATGGATTTTCATAGGAAATAAATTTTAATTGATTGAGGGTACTTGGTCAGACTTATGTGGGGTTTGTATAAAACTAGCGAGCTAATTTGGAATTGGAGCAGTTGAGCCTCTGGCAGCTTAGTGGTAGAAACTGATCCAGCTAAGCCCTTGCAGAGGAGTCACTTGGAGGGGAAGAGAATACTTTTCTCACTGAATTCTGAGATTTTCTAAGTAAACTACCATGTTGCTGCAAAACAGAAATAATTTCACCTCCTCTTTGCCTACACTTACTCCTTCAATTTCTTTTTTTTTAATTGTTATAGCTAGCATTTCTACCCCTATATTAAATAAAAGTGGAAGTAATACCTTTGGGAAATTGAGGGCTGCTTTCAGTGACCCCAAGCTTTTCCCTAAAACAAAGGCCCATATTGTTAGCAATAATATTCTTTCATTGTATGGCTGTGAGTCATGGAATGCCACCATAGTAACGGGTGTTTCTGCATCAGTAAAGATTATGGAAGTTGCTACAGGGGGAGAGTGAATGGGTGACATAACCAAAAGCAGGACGGCACTTCTGGCACGCAAGAAGCCATGCCAAAGGATGAAAGCAAAGGGCATGATCATTAGTCACTAGCCTCCAGGGTGAGCTGCTTTCTTCTCTACTTCTTCTGCCCGTCAATTCAGGGGCAATTTAACCCTGTGGGCAAACAGCAGCTGATTTTGAGAGTCAGAATTCTCAATTGCCATGCAACTCAAATCAATGAGCATTTATTGAGCTCTTACTGTGTGCCAGGCACTGTACTGAGCGCTGGGAATAAAAAGAAAGGCCAAAAGAAAAAAAAAAGCCAACCCCTACTTTCAAGTCCATAGTCTAATGGGGGAGTCAAAATGCAAACAAGTATGTGCCAAAACAGGATAAACTGGAGATCATCAAAAGACAGAAGGTTCATTAATGAAGATTAGGAAGGGCTCCTTGTAGAAGGTGGGATTTTAACAGGGACTTGATGGAGGCCAGGGAAGCCAGGAGACAGAGAGGAGGAGGGAGAGAATTCCAGGCCTGGGGGAAAGCCAGTGAAAATGCCTGGAGTCAGGAAATGGAGCATCTTGTACAAGGAACAGCAAGGTTAGTGTCACTGGATCTCAGAGTACATAGTGAGGAGTAAAGTGTGAGAAGACTGGAAAGGTAGGAAGGGACCAGGTTATGATGAGCTTTAAAAGCTAAAAGGGTTTTATATTCAGTCCTGGAGGTAACTGGGAGACCCTGGAATTGATTAAATAGGGAGGTGACATGATCAGACTTGCACTTGAGGAAGATCGATTTGACAGCTAAGGGAAGGACAGAGAGGGGAGGCAGGAAAACTGACCAGTGGGCTATTTCAGTAGTCCAGTTATGAAGTAATGAGGGCCTAACCTAGGGTGATGGCAATGTCAGAGGAAAGAGGGGAGTATATATGAGAAAAATTACAAAGGTATAAATAACAGGCCTTGACAACAACAGGTGAGAGAAAATGAGGAATCAAGGATGGCATTTGGGCTGTGAGCTTGGGTAACCAGAAGGGTGGCAGTACCCTTGAAAGTAGGGTTGCAGTAGGAGGGGATAATGAGTTCAGTTTTGGACAAGTTGAGTTTAAGGTGTCTATGGGATATCCAGTTCAAGATGTCAATAGGCAGTTAGAGAAATGAGATTGGTGGTCTAAGAATCATCTGAATATAAATGATAATCAAATCAATGGAAGCTGATAAGATCACCACGTGAAGTAGAATAGAAGGGAAAAAGAAGAGGGTCCAGGACAGAGCCTTAGGGGACCCCCATGGTTAGTGGGGTGACCTTGATAAAGATTCAGTGAAAGAGACAAAGAAGGAGCGATCAGATAGGTGGGAGGAGAGCCAGGACAGAGCCCTCTTCCTGAAGCAGTAAGGGACCCCGAGGGAGAGACAGGAGACAATATATGCCAGGCAAGTCAAACCACCACTGAGGGTAGCTGGGTGGTGCCTGGAGTCATAAAGCACTGATTTCAAATCTTGCCTCAAACCCTTACCTAGCCATGTGACCCTAAACAAGTCACTTAATCCCCATATGCCTGTTTCCTCCTCTGTAAAATGGGGATCATAACAGCACCTACCTCACAGGGTTGTTGTTGGGATCAAACGAGATAATATTTGTAAAGTGCTTAGCACAGTGCTTGGCACATAGAAGGTACTTAATACGTAGTTGTTCCTTCCTTTTTTCACTACCACTTTGACCACTGTCTCCCAACAGACCTGGTGCCTAATCTCAAGAGGCTTCCATATACATAATAGTCCTTCCCAAACACCAGACCTGATTCCAGCCCAACCCCTACAGCTATCATTGAGGAAAGAAATCATCGTGGAGAAGGGATTCACCTTCCTCGTCACCACCAGCAACGACTGCTGACCAGCTGCCACCAACGGAACTTTAGAAATGGTAGCCCCCACCCACCTGCAGACCACTGTTCGTGCTTTTACCCCAGCCGTCATCCATCATCATCATCACCATCATTTCATCAACTGTGAAAAATCTCCACCAGCTTCCAAGCAACTGCCATCCATGGAGCTGGCAAGCCAGCCTAATGAAGTACAAAGGCATGCTGAGAGAGAAGAACTAGGAGGCAGTATATGTCAACCCCTACTACCACTTTGACCCCCTCCTCCTCTCAGGTTCTGATGGAGACAACTCAGGACTATTAACCGCAAGATCCCTGGGAGTAGCAATACTTCCAGCCCAATGCCCTCGGTCATCGTTCTGGGAAAGAAACCCTGTGCAGATGCGGCCTGATAACTATTCCTTCAGGGGCTGTAGCCACAGCTACTGAAGACCCAGGGAACAAAGTTCTTGTCACCAAAGTCCTTGGCCCTCTCAAATGGTTGACATGATTTTGCCAATGGAAATGACTTCAAAGAAGAAGCATTATCATCTACTTTACCTCTGCAACCTAAGGACCATGGGACCCTATCATCTGCAACCCCGCAATTGAAACTTTCCGTATTCCACGTGCTTCTCAAGAGCAGAGTCCATCCTGGTTTTCTATTTGTATCTCCAGAGTTTAACATCGCACACAGTAAAAGCTTCATAAATGCTTTATATATTTATTCAGTGTCACAAGAACCTAGAGAGAGGAGGATCTAGAAGAGAGTGATCAATGGTGTCAAAGGCCGCAGAGAGA
Organism: Trichosurus vulpecula; assembly: GCF_011100635.1. Taxonomy (NCBI): domain Eukaryota; kingdom Metazoa; phylum Chordata; class Mammalia; order Diprotodontia; family Phalangeridae; genus Trichosurus; species Trichosurus vulpecula. The sequence continues at coordinate 267,846,373 of NC_050579.1, read as the reverse complement.
TGAAGGATGAGGACTGAGGACAGGCCATTAGATTTGACAATTAAAGATCAGAGAGAGTAGTTTCAGTTGAGTGATGCGGTCGGAAGCCAGACTGCAGAGAGCCTTCCCAAGGAGTCTAGCCACAAAAGGGAGGAGAGATATAGGGTGGTGGATGGAAGAATGAGGCAGGAAAAGGAAGCAAGAAGAAAGGAGGTGAGAGCTACTGTTATCAGACTGAAATCTGTGAGGTGACTTAGATCCTAAAGCAGAGAGAAGGACTGGAGGAGGAGAGGAAGACCTTGAGTCCCGAAATTCTCAAGTTATTGAGAACCCTGTTGGCTGAAGAGCAAAGAAAGTGGGGAGGATTGGTTCGCTCTCTCTACCTTCACCTGGTGTACCCTATAAGCAGAAACGAAGGTCTCACACACGCACTCACACACACACACACACACACACACACACACACTCTCTCTCTCTCTCTCTCTCTCTCTCTCTCTCTCTCTCTGTCGCGCATGCACTCTCACACGCACACACTCACACACACACACTCACACACACACACACACTCTTTCCATGATTTATGGATGTGAGTGGACTGGGAATTTCCTTCAGCTCCCAAGAACTGGGAGGGCAAATAGGAGCAGCTGGGAAGGATAGCAAGGAGAGAGCTAGAGGCAAACAGCAACATATATGGAGGCTCCGTGTAGGAGCGTTTAACCTTCCCTTCCAGCTGTGTTCAATACTATGTGGGCACAGTTTATTGAAAATTCAAATTCTGAGTCTAGGAGGGGTTGTGACTATAGAAAGAAGAGTCTAAATGCAGGGCAGAGGCAACTGTTTAGACAACGAGGTGCAGTAGTGTGTAGTGTACTGAACTTGGAGTTAAGAAGACCTGAGTTCAAATCTGACCTCAGACTCTCACTAGCTGCATGACCCTGGCAGGTCACTTGACCTCTCTGTGCCTCAGTTTCCTTATGTATAAAATGGGGATAATAATAGCACCTACCTCACATAATTGTTGAGAGGATCTAATGAGATCACCCATAAAGTGCTTTGCAAACTTTAGAGTGTATCTGCAGTTAACATATTGCTGTTAATTTAAAGTATGTCCGCAGTTAAGAAACCGCTGATTTCACACTTTTTTTGAAGTTTTGAGCAGGGTTTCACATCCTCCCCTTACCAGGTTCTGAACAGAAAGTCTGTGTGGGTTTAAACTGTTCAGAACTACCTTAAAGAGTGTGACGCACGCCTAATTGGTCGGGAAGCTGGCCAAGCATTTGCAGCCTGAGCAGCCTATCAATTGGGCACAGAAGAGCTGAAGTGGCTTCCAGGCTGGAAGTCTGAGAGTGCTGCCTGGTGGACAATTCAGCCCATTAAGGAAAGCTCTGTGGTGATTTGGAGAGCTGCCACTACTGTAGTACCCCGAATGTCACCTGCCTCTCATGTTGTAATCTCTGAAGAAATGAAGCTAAGAAATACCCAGAGAGCAAAGGAAGTGGGTCATAGTGAATGTAATCAAAACCCTTTTGAGGAATTACACAGAAGCAGCGGCATAAAGGATGTTACCTCAGAAATGTATATTTAGAAAGATGTTGGTCCTTTTTCATTGGCTTCAACCCAATGTCAAGAAATCTAGAGAAAGTTGCCACTGTGTTGGGTGGACTTTCTATTGTAGATATATGGGAGGACGTCGACAAAGGCCATCCAGGTTGGGCAGGCATGGATTGGTTGTGATCTACATTGTCAGAGAGAATACTGATATCAGTGTGATCATAGACCACCCCCCCCCAAAGTAATGACGTTGCAAAGAAATAAGTTGGCAAGGGGGAGTATGTTATATTCCAAAGTAGAAAAAAACTGGGTTTGGAGTCTGTCAGTCAACAAGCATTTAGTAAGCACCTACTATGTGCTAGGTACTGAGCAAAGGACTGGAGATACAAAGAAGGCAAAAAAGTCCCTGCTCTCAAGCAGTTCACAGTCTAGTGGGAGAGACAACATACAAATAACTATGTACAAACAAGATACATACAGGATAAATTAAGGGGTAATCTCAGCATACGAAGACTAAGGAGGATTAGGAAAGACTTCTTGCAGAAGATTAGATTTCAGTTGAGATTTGAAGAAAGCCAGGAGACAAAGATGAAGAAGGAGAGAATTCTAGGCGTGGGGGAAAGCAAGTGAAAATGCCTAGAATCTGGAGAGGGAGTGCTATGTGGGAGGAACCAAAAGGAGGCCAGCATTGCTGGATCATGGGGAGCGTATGGTAGAGAGTAAAGTATAAGAAGACTGGAAAAGCAGAAAGGGGCCAAGTTAAGAAGGGCCTTAAAAGCAAAACAGAGGATTTCATATTTGATCGTAGAGGAAAGAGAAACAGTACCAGATGTCAAGCCGTATTGCGAAGTGATAACCATCAAAACAACCTGATATTGGCTAAGAACTACAGTCGTGGATCAATTGAATAGATTAGATACATAATACACAGTAGCAAATGAACAAACCCAAAGATCCAAGATTTTGGGACAAGAAATCACTTTTTAACAAAAATTGCTGGGGAAACGGGAAAGAATTTGGCAGAAACTAGGTATAGATCAATATCTCACACCTATATCAAGGATAAAGTCAAAATGGGTTCATGATTTAGACATAAAGAATGATACATAAACAAATTAGGGAAGAAGGGAATATTTTACCTGTCAGATTTATGTGTAAGGGAAAAATTTAGAACCAAACAAGAGATACAGAGCATTATGGTATATAAAATGGATAATTTTTATTACATCAAATTAAAAAGGCTTTGTACAAATAAAACCAATGCAGCCAAGATTAAAAGGGAAGTAGGAAGCTGGGGAAAATTTTTATAGCAAATCTCTCTAATAAAAACCTCATTTTTCAAATATATAAAGGTCTGAGCCAAATTTATAAGAATACAAGTCATTCCCCAGTTGATAAATGGATAAAGGATATGAACAAGCATTTTTCAGAAGAAGAAATCAAAGCTACCTACAGTCCTATGAAAAAATGCTCTTAATCACTATGGACTAGAGAAATGCAAATTAAAACAACTCTGAGGTGCCACCTTACACCTATCAGATTAGCTAATATGACAGAAAAAGGAAATGACAAATGTTGGAGGGGATATGGAAAAATAGGGACATTAATTGTTGCTGGTGGTGAGAACTGATCCAACCCTTCTGGAGAGCAAGGCTATAAAACTGTGCATATCCTTCCACCCATATGCAAGGGGTATAAATGACAGGATTTGGCGACTGATTGGATAGCGGAGGTAAGAAAGAATAGTTGAGGATGACTCCTAGGTTTTGAGACTAGGTGACCGGGAGGATGGATGGTGGTGCCTGGGACAGTAAAAGAAAAGTCTGGAAAGGAGAAGGATTTGGGGAAACGATAATGAGTTCAGTTTGGACACGGAGAGTTTAAGAAGTCTACAGGTTCAAGATATTCAATAGACCAGAACAGGAGAAATAAATTAGAATTATTAGCCCGGAGATGATAATTAAATCCTGGTTCTGCAAGTACCTTTTTATCAGTGCAGACAAATCCCTTAACCTCTCTGGGCCCCAGTTTCTTCATGTGTAGAATGGAGTTGGACTAGGCGGTCTATGATCGATGGACATTAATTAAGCACTATGTGCCAGGCACAATCCACTTTAAAAGCCCATGATAACATGACTAGATGATCTCTAGGGTCCCGTTTTGGCTCTGATCTGGGTGGGTACGTCCCCTCTAGGGTGAGGACTAGAGCTTATTGATGAGGAGCCTGTGCCAGGTGGAGCTGGGGACGAGAGGTGTGAAGCCTTACGCACTTGCTCCTCCTTCAATTAAGACCCTGGGCCTACATGGGAAAGAATTAGGGGTCAGTCATCTAACTAGCATTTACTCAGTGCCTGCTAGGTGCCAGGCACTGTGCTAAGGACTGGGCAGAGTGTGAGGGCCGCCTTGGGGGGCTGGGAGCCACGACGGGGCAGAACTCTCCTGGGGCTGCGTGCACGGCTAGGGGGCTCAGGACTAGGCACAAGGGGGACCCAAAGGGCCCACGATCTCAGTTACGTAAGGCATCATTTGTTCCCCCACCCGGCTGTACAGCTAACTACACAGAACATTTTCTAACTTTCGGGGCTGACTTGTTAGCTCCTCCCCCTCTCCAGGCTTCCGGTCTAGTGCGTTCGACGGCGTACATTTAGGGTTCCTGGTTGCGCCTGGTTGCCAAGGAAATGACGTCAGCACACGATGATGTAACTACGGGAAGATTTACTGGTCCTGGATTGGTTACCAGGAGGCCACTAGGTGAGCAACCGCGTGGGGTGGGGTGGGGAGGAACTGGCGATGTCAACAGTCCTCTACATCCCTCCTAAAGGTGAGAGCGAGGGGAAAGTCCCCGGCAGAGACTCTTGTTGCGTGGCGACGCCCAGCATCCTCAGCTCTTTCCCAGGCCGCATCACCTTGGCTTCTCCTGAGACTTTTGGCCCTTCCGGCACGCCGTTGCGCGGGTGGGCTATTGTCATTGCAGAGAATTCTGGGATTTGTAGTTCCAAGCTGTCCGAGGCAGGACCGGGAGGTGGAAAGCCTGGCTATTTCAGAGGAGCAGGAGCTAGTCCAAGCAGGAGAGTTTGAGGAAAAGATGCCCATGGCCCAGAAGGAGGCATGAGGGCGCATTCTGAATTCATTCATGACTCTTTCTGGTTCTCTTTTTAGGTGCAGATCTGAGACGGAGCCCCTGAAGAGTACCCCTCAGTCTCTCAAGCTGGAATCCCCACCCAAGATGGACAGAATGAGCCAGGGCTCTGTGAAGTTGTCCTCGGGCAATCCAATAGTAGGGAAGGACATCCTTCCACAGCAGGAAGTTCAGCAGGGGCCTGACAGCCCCAGAGAAGACAGGCCTATGGGGCTGAATTCTGGAGCCCTGCCTGCTGGAGCCCTTTCTGCTGCAGCAGACTCAGACTCACAGATTCCTCCAACAGAGGATCCTCCAGGGTGTGACAGAGTTCCTGCTGGGATGAGAGGAGACCCCACCCATGAGATTGCCGAGCCACTCCAGTCTCCCATCCTCTGGCACTGCCCTGATGGTAGCTTTGTCAAGAGGATCATGGTCCAGGGCCAGGGCTTGGACAAACCCAAGGGGGGCTCCCAATGCCAGGTTCTAGTATCTGGGCTTCCCCCTGGAGTGGGTCTGCCCGAAGGCTGGACACAACTAACTATGGGATCAGGGCCATGGAGAGACAGTCCCTGGGGAGAGGTATTGGAGAAATGCCTGGAAACCATGTGTTCGGGTGAACAGGCAGAACTCTTGCTCCCTGGTGGAGCTGAGCCCCCTGCCTTGATCACCCTGGCCTCTTTCACCCTGGGCAAGGACTCTTGGGAGTTGTCAGTCAGGGAGAAAGAAGAGCTAGCTTCAGAGGAGCGGGCTCGGGGCACAGAATTGTTCAGAGCCGGGAACCCTGAGGCAGCTGCTAGGTGCTATGGCCGAGCTCTTCGGCTGCTGCTGACTCTTCCCCCACCTGGCCCTCCAGACCGAACCATCCTTCATGCCAATCTAGCTGCCTGCCAGCTGCAGCTCGGGCTGCCCACCTTGGCAGCTCAGAGCTGTGACCGAGTACTAGAACGGGACCCAAGACACGTGAAGGCACTGTACAGAAGGGGAGTGGCCCGGGCCGCCTTTGGGGAACTGGATGGAGCTGCTGCTGACCTACGGAGGGTGTTGGAGGTGGAACCAGGAAACCGGGCTGCCAGAGAGGAGCTGGGGAGGGTGGTGATCAGGGGGAGAGAACAGGATGCAGGGCTGGCTCGGGGCCTTCGAAAGATGTTTGGCTAATTAAAAATCAGAACTTAAAAGAGCGAACAGAAATTCTGTGCTTTGTGGTCCGTGCTGTTAAGGAGAAGGCTTTGGAGTACATGGATTCAGAGGAGAAAAGGCTTGTTGGGTTTTACATCATATCCCATTCTCCTTTTTGCTGGCCTGGAGAAATACTGTTTCCCCCCTTCAGTTTCCATTCCTTCCCTTCACTCATTTTCCTCCATTCACAATCTTGAGCCTGAGATCGATCAGTTCAACCATATACCACTAATTTCTACTTGAATCATTGCCACTCCTGATTTGCCTCTCCCTAGCCCTGGGTTCATCTCATCACCCATCTGGTCTATTCCTAGTCACACGTTCAATACTGAGATTGAGCCTGCTGCAAATTTATGTTATCTAATCTGATCTCACCCAAACCCTCACGGCCCTACTGCAATCCTTTATTTTCCCTTGATTGTTCTTCTTACAGTGGCTATTGCACTATTCCTCAAGTTCCGTATTCTAGACCAACACAAGTCTGACCATGCTATAGCCTTGCTTAAAATAACTTCAGTTGCTCCCTAGGTGGTCCCTAGGGGAAAATACAAACTCCTTAGCTTGGCATTTAAATCCTTCCAGAATCTAGCTTCACTGACATTTCTGGACTTATTTTATAGTTTTATATTACTCGAGCTCTAAATTTCAACAAAACTGGCCTGTTAACTGGTTTATGAACTCAATATGCCTTCTCTTGCCTCTGTCCCTTTACACAGGATATCCAATTCTTATAATCCTCTTTACCTCTTAGAATAACTAACTTCATGTAAGGTAAGCCTTAGGTGCCATGTCCAACACGAAACCTTTCCAGATTCTCTTTAGTGGTTAGTCCTCCCTCCCTCCTCAAATCATCTTATAGTTCTTTATCAGTGGACATGGAGGAACGCTGTTTTTTGTTTTGTTGTGGTCAGTATCCACAGAATCTTACACGCATATTCAAGAGAATATGTAATCTCATTGATTTGGTATTTGCCCCTCTGCCCCCACACAGTGGTGTAAATCACAACCATCCAGGACTGCCCATCCTGAGCCACTCTTTTTCATGTCCTCCCTTGTTTACTACAAGGGGTCCACAAAATGTGGTGGGGCCTTCATAGCTTTCCTCTTAACGTGGAGAAGATGCCAGTAGAGTATTCAGACTGTCCATCTATATTATTATCCCTTGCCCTGGCTACATGACTACTTGTTTTTGCTTACATATTTATTTACCTGGTGACATCCTCTATTCCAGTTCCTTGAAGTTCTGGATTTGCTATAAGCCCTAGCCTTTTTACACTCCATTTCCTTTTGTGTAGGGCTCATGTCAAAGATTTTAGACTGTAAACTTGCACATAGTAGGTCCCCGATAAGTCAGATCACCGCCAGCAATTCAGGAAGGGTCAAGATCAGACTGTCCAGGGCTGATAGAAAGCCTAAAGCCAGTAGAAGTGGGGAGAAGGCCCAAGGCCAGGAGAGGCGAGGTCACTAGTACCCACAGAAGAAGCAATGTGGGGCTAAGAACAGTCAGAATACTGAGAGGATGTGATGGCCATCTTCAGGTATCTGAAGAACAGTCATGACGAGCCATTGGTTCCAGAGGGCAGAATGAAGGAGTGGAAGTTGTTGGGAGGTAGATTTTATTTCACAGAAGTAAACATTTCCAAAATCAGAGCTGTCCAGCCGGCCATCGGCCGCTTTGGGAATTAATCATAGAGCTGAGTTAGACGGGAAAGTGAGGTCAGTCAGCAAGCGTTTAACGCGCGTCACGCATTTCGATAAGCACGGATACAAAGAAAGGCTCAACAGTCCCGGTGGTCCTCAAGAAGCTTACATCGTAATGCGGAGACATGCAAACAATGCACAAGCAGGGTTAACTGGAGATAATCTCAGAGACAGACACTAGCATTAACGGGCACCCAGAAAGAAGGTGGGATTTTAATCGAAACTAGATCGCAGGTAGTGAACTCCCCATATGACTGAAGGTCTGCAAGCCAAGCTTGTGGATTCTTACGTGATTCTAATTACAGATATTTCCTTGCCCTTTGAGGTCCCTTCCAACTCTGAATTTTGCGAAGAAGAAAGAAGAGGAAGAGGAGGAGCAGGAAGACGAAGAGGAAGAAATAGGGGAAGAAGAAGAAATAATGCTTCAAGATTAGCAAAGTGCTTTACATGCTATATGTCACAGGCACCAAGAAGTCACATTAAAAGAAAAAGGATAACTGAAGAGGAAACGACCTTGACTCCTGAAAACTACAATCACCACGAAACTCACGCACGGCTCGCCGAAAGCACCTGTGACGTCCGTAGTCAAGGTCTCTGACACCCAAACCCCAAATCCCTTGCGGTTTCCTCTATGTTCTCTGAGGTTAAGGGATTTGGAGGTAAAATGACTACAATTCCCAGGATGCCCCTGCTGTAATTCAAAATAGACGCTTCAATGAGGTTCTTAGCCCTGAGGGATGCTACACATGCGCAATGTGCCAGTTAGGCTTCTCTTCCTAATCATTTTTTTTAATCCTTATCCCAGAGACGCAGAACCTCCCTCCTATTGGCTCACTCCACCCCAAGCATTGCAGCATTTTATTGGTCAGACGGGCTTCCGGGGAGGAAAGGTTCATAATGGCATTATGATTGGTCTCTATTGGGGAGGGGGTGGGGCTCGAACCGGCTCCGGGTTGGGGGGGTGGGGGGAAAATGGCGGCGGAACTGCTGCTGCTCAGCGAAATCGCCGATCCGGCTCGTTTCTTTGCCGACAACCTGCTCAGCGCTGAGGACTGGGGTCCGCGGGGAAGGGGCTGGGGAGGTGGAGGAGGCTACGGTGTGCCGTTTCCCTGAGGGGTTTCGAGGAAGGGACAGGGGACTAGTATGAGGAATGCCATTAAGGAATCTACCATCTACGGGAACCTGGGTGGGGCGTGGTTTCTGGGCTGAACTATCTAGGAATTTAGATGGGGGGGGTGTTTCCCCCCTGCGGGTTGTCCTGCTTGCGGGGTGCCCGTCGTGGGAACCGTTGAACTGTTCCACTGTACTTCTTTTCACGTTAAATGGGTGAGGAACCCCCTCCCCCTCTCTCTGTGGGAAGGCGCAGGGCGCTAGAGGGAGTTAGGGATTGTACCACTTGTGTGGGGAGGGGTTGAGCCCTTTGGATTGTACCATGGTGGGAGTGGGGGCGGGGGGGTATGATGTTGGAGAATACCACTGAGACCGGATGGGGGTAATCGCTGTCATATCCACCCTTGCAGACCGCACCCTCTATAATTGCCTCGATGAAGTGGCTGAGGAGCAAGCCCAGCTCTTCAGATGTCTGGAGCAAGATGTCCCGGTAAATTGTCGCAGCCAGGAGAGACAGATGGGGAAACTGAGGCCGGGGGAGGGGAGGTGACTCGCCCCACGTCACCGCCCCTAGCCCGGCCCGACACCTCTGGGAGCTTACGGGGCAGCTCTCCTCTTGCTGGGGATCCTTCCTCGCTCTTACCTCTCGCTCTCCTCTCTCTCGCAGTTTGATAGCGGCTCCCTGGATGTGGGCATGGACATCACCTCCCCTGAGCCCCCATGGGACCCGCTGCCCATCTTCCCAGGTGAAGGATGCCTTGTGCCCCATCTTCCTTAATTACCTGCGCACCATCTCCTCCCAGATTTCGGAATCTACTTTCCAAGTACTTCCCAATGCAGTTTCTTCCCAAGACCTCATCTTTTGGGGAGGCGCCGTATCTTGCCCCCACCCATTTTCCAGAAACCCTTACGTTTTCCTCCATTTCTTCAGATCCCTCTTTGCACCCCTTACCCCGAGGCTCCCGAGATCCTTCCTCTAAAGGCTCTTCTCCCCTCTATTTTTCCATCCTCCCAAAGACTTTTTTTAGCTCTTTTTATTTTTTTGACATACCAGCGTTAGAAATGTCAGTAGAAAAATAAAGTTTCGGTTGTTTTCTCTCATACAAAGATTTGACCGTAGCAGTTGGTGAAATAGTCTTAACACAAAAGGGTAAACTGATTTGAGTTACAACCAACATACACACTGTGTGCCCAAGGATGAATGTGGACAGTTAATGGCACCGGGGCTTTACTTTCAACAAAACTGTTCTTTAATATTTCTTTTTTAAAAATTAGACTTGGTAACACAGCAAGACCATAACTTAAGCCACTAACTCTTCTTTTAGACCTTTCTCTCTTACTCACCACCCTCCCACACACCCCTCACTTCCAGACCTACAGGTGAAGTCAGAACCTTCTTCCCCTTGCTCCTCCTCTTCTCTCAGCTCCGAGTCGTCGCTTCTCTCCACGGAGCCCCTTGGCCAGGTGAGAGTTTCATTTCCCTTCTACTCTGTTTCATTCACACGTTATTTGTGAGCTGTTCATCCTTATATGAGAGCCTTCTTTCCCGCCTCTTCTTCCATCTGATTTACTCTGTCTTTCCTTCCACTCCCTGCAGGCCTCTGTGGGAGAACAGGTGCTTGGTGTGAAGATAGAATCTCCTAGCCCTCCACACTGCCTCTTGGGGGATGTTCTGAAACCTTCATTTGGAGCTATCCAGATTAGTTCGGGCCTCACCCCAGATAACCCCTCAGGTAGTCACTGTCTTTTCTTCCCCCCACTCTAGGCTCCCATTGTGTGATGGCAAGAAAGAAGTAGGGGATGGCAGACCACTGGAAAAGAAACCATCAGGGAGGGGAGATTAAGGTCTAGGGCTTTGTCTGGGAAAATGAGACCAGAGAGATGTAGAGGTCCTGTCCCCATTCTCCCTTCCCCAATCCATATTCCAAACTTTCCACCAGGTAATGAATCTCACCTCACTTTGCATTCCTTCAGCCTTTACAGGTTCTACTTGTGTCCTGTTTTGCAAATGTTCTTAAGCAATCTGTATTGTCTCCTTCGTGATTGATTAGTCCAAAAGTATTCATGGAGGGCTTAATATGTGCCTTGCACTGTGGAAAGTGCAAGATGTCTCTCCCTGCTCCCAGAGAACTTTAAGCAATTATTAAATGCTTGCTAAGTGCCAGGCTATCTGCTAGATGCTGGGGATACAGATACAAGCCAGCAAGATAGTTGCTGCCCGCAAGGAGCTTCTTCTGCTCTAGAGATGATGAAACAAGAAGGGGATCTGGAAAGTGGGGGAGTGTGGCACGGCGTAACATTGACGTCTGGGCAAAAACCAACCTCGGGGTTAATGGGGAGGAGGTAAAGTGATGGCCTAAGTAGTGAAAGCATGAGTAGGGTAGACAAGGAAGAAAATACCCTGAAGTAATACCACGCAGGATCTTAGGATTCGGCACCGCATTCAGAGGATAGGTGTAGTGCTGTTGGGGTTAGGAGGGAAGCCCCCTTATTGCAAGTGCATTTGCTAGGGAAAAGGTCATTGGAGGAGGTAGAATTTAGTCTGGATCCTGGAAAACTGGGAGAATTGGGAGCAGGTGGAGAGGAAAGAGTAGGGTATTCTGGTTAGGGAAAGCAGTATTACTAAAGGAGCAGGGGTTTGAATGGACACGGTGTGTTCTTGGAGCAGTGAGTCATTAGCCTGTCTTGGAATGTAGGGTTTGGACTGGTAAGTAGCAGGAGCTGAAGCTGAATAAGTAGGTCATGGCCTTAGGCCTTAAGAATGTTGATTGAGTGAAGGGCCTAGCTTGGCAGGATGGGACAATGCATGTGAAAGGGTTATATAGCCATAAAGTACTACGTAAACACAGGCTGTTACTGTTGTTAGAGGCAGTGGGAAGCCGTGGAAAGATTTCTGTCAGAGAAGAACCCGATAAAAGCAGTGTACAAGGAAGACTGTGGGAGCAGTGGTGGAGTATTGTTAAGGGGGTAGGGTGGGGGGAGAGGACGAGAGGCTGAAAGCTGGAAGACCAGTTAGGTCATTACAGTATTCCAGCATTGGAGGTGACGAGGACCTGGAAAGGAGTAGTGCTGAGATATTTTGAAGGCGTAATTGTCTCTCACTCATCCTCCATATCCAGTCAGGTGCTAAATCTATTTCCACAATGTCTTACATGTGCCCTTCTTTCTCTGTACTCGACTAGCACGACCCTAGGTGTAAACTCTCACTCCCTCCGCCTTGACTATTGAAATGATCGCAAGTCTGAGCCCACTGCAATCCATTATTGACACAGCCACCAAAGTAATTTTCCTAAAGTGCAGGTCCAACCACACCACCTGTTCCCCCAAACCTCTTTTTTCCCACCTTGCAGATACACAGACCAAGACAGAGCCCATCTCACCTTCTTCGCCTCTTAGCTCAGAGGCCTCATTGCTCTCCACAGAATCTCCCAGTAAGGTAAGCTTCACCTCTTACTTTCTCCCCAACCAGTTTATTACCCCCTCATCCCCCCACCCTGGTGTAAGAAGTTTTTCTGTAACCAGAATACTTCCTGACCATTGCTCTCCCTTTCCCCTCCCCCCTACTCCTTTCTTCTCACTTTACACCTACGCTCTGTGCTTTCTCTGCAGCCACTTGTAGAAGAGGAGGTGTTAGGAGTAAAGTCAGAATCGCCAGCCCCTCAACTCTGCCTTGTAGGGGATGTCCTGACTTCCCCATTTGGATCAGTCCAGATTAACGTGGGTCCAACCCCTGATGGCCCCTCAGGTAATGTCCATCCTGCCTCCTGAGTTTCCTAGTTTAAGCGGCCTGCTTTCCTGATAACTCTTCTTTTTGTCCCTTCCCCAGGAAAGGCTCCACCCCACCGGAAGCCACCACTGCAACCAAAGCCTGCCATGATGACAAATGTCCCACTGCCTCCCCGAAATTCACCTCCCAGCACCACAGTCTTGTTGCAGCCCCTAGGCCAACCCCCACCAGGTATGGAAGAAGGGAGCCAGGGCTGAATCCAGGAAGGCCACCACTTCTCGAACCCCTGAACTAGGAATGCTTATAGTAAAGTACAGGCTGCCTACCTTACTATACTCTATATTCCCTCTCTCCACTCAGTCCCATCTGGGCCTTCCGTAGTCCTTTTCCAAGGCCCTGTTCAAGTACAACCACCTGTGGGGGAGGGCCCAGCTCCCCCCACCCCCCGATTGGAAAGGAAGAGCATTGTTCCAGCTCCCATGCCTGGGACTCCATGCCCTCCGGAGGTGGATGTAAGTATTATGGAGAAATGATGGTGGGAGATTACAGAGAAAACCTATTGTAAGAAAACGAAGTTGAAAAAGTTGGAGATGAGACATAGGATAGGGAAGAGAGAGGAGGACAAAACAGGAGGGCCGTGGGAGAATAGGGCCAGAAAGGATGGTGTCCTGGCCTAGCGGTGCAGGCCTGGGGTGGAGAACATGTGTTGGGCCATGACTCTGAGGAAGGGGAGAGACAGGGGCTGAAAAGTGAGACCTTGTACTCCAGCGGGGTTGACTTTGTACCATGAGGAGGGTGTTCAGAAGGGAGATTCCACATAGATGTGCAGTGGGAATTTGCAACTGGGGATTGTTGTTCAGTGTTTCCAGTCGTGTCCAACTCTTCCTGAACCCCTTTGGGGTTTTCTGGGCAAAGACACTGGAATGGTTTCCCATTTCCTTCTCCAGCTTATTTTGCACATGAGGAAACTGAGGCAAACAGGGTTAAATTATTTGCCTAAGGTCACAGTTAGTAAGTGTCTGAGGCCGGATTCGAACTGAGGAAGATGAGTCTTCCTGACGCTAGGCTCAGCACTCTCTCCACTGAGCCAGAACAAGGGGAAGTTATGGAAATAACTTCCCTCGGAGAGGTCAGGAGAGGGAAGACTCTCCCCAGCTGCTAGGGTAAGGAAGCCAGAAAGCAAGTCGGTCAGAGGTCTTGGGAGGGTCTACTCTTTGGACTTGAGAGCAGGGCTGGAGGTCTCAGGGAAGGGAGTGTCCCTGACGTCTTCACCCTCGACACACACATCCAGGCAAAGCTGCTGAAGCGTCAGCAGCGGATGATCAAGAACCGTGAGTCAGCCTGTCAGTCCCGGCGGAAGAAGAAGGAGTATCTGCAGGGGCTGGAGGCCCGGCTCCAAGTGGTCCTCGCAGACAACCAGCAGCTCCGCCGTGAGAATGCAGCTCTCCGAAGACGGCTGGAGGGGCTGCTGGCCGAGGTGAGGGCCCTGGGGCCCGGGGCAGCCTGCCCACCAAAGGCAGCCTCAGGGTGACTTACTCTGCCCCATTTATCTTCTGCCTTTCTAGAACAGCGAACTGAAGTTTGGGTCTGGGAACAGGAAGGTCATCTGTGTCATGGTCTTCCTCCTCTTCATCGCCTTCAACTTTGGGCCTGTGAGGTAAGGGCCCCAGTTCCCCTTCACTTTGTGTTCCTTACACTTGAGCAAGATGAAACAGGACTGAGGCTTCCCATTGCCCTTGCCTTGGGGCAGAGCCCATCTTGTCTCCCTTGGAGGCTTCTTTTGGCTGCCTTTCCATTCACCCTTCACACACTCAGGAAGCTCCAGGGGCTTCCTCTCGACTCTAAAATTTCACCTAAACTCCTCAGTTTGTCGTTCAGAGCCCTTCACAGCTGGCGTTCCCCGGGACTTTACCATTCCACTGCTTCCCTTTATCTGCCCTGCCCCTCCCTCTTTCAGCTAAATGGATTTACCCTCTGATCGCATATGCCATGCTTCCTCTTCCAGCTCCATGCCCTCCTGGTCACTCCCCCTCTACTCCTCCCCATGCCTCTTATCCCTGAAACTGCTTTGTATACATTTTACATTGACCTGTAGATAAATCTCTCCACAAAATGTAAGCTCCTTGAGGGCAGGGATTGTTTTTGTCTTTTCATCCTTAGCCTATAGCATAGTGCCTTACCTAAGTGCTTACCGATTGTTTTCTCAGTTTAATTAAATTAGATTTGGTTAAATAAATAGGAGTGTCAGGCATGGTTGTTGATTCCTTCTTGCCCACCTAATGATAGTGCCCATCTTCTGTCCCTTACAGGTTTAATGATGTAGGTCATCATGGCTCTCAGGTCTGCTATAGCCTGGGATAGATATAGAACAGGAGGGACTGAGAGGTCAGTGGGGTGTTGGATCCTTCCCCCAAATTCCAAGTCCCGTGGCACTTGGACCCAGGACGCTTGGATTCTAATGTGGGCTGTCACTTCCTAGTTTTGTGATTGTGGCCAATTCATTGAACTTCTGTCATTCGCAGTTTTGTCACGTGTCAGATATGGGTAATAATACTTACTCTCCTTACTCCATGGACTTTCTATAAGGAAAGTACTTGGTAAATCTTCAGGTGCTACATAAATGTGTATTATCACT
The DNA here is from genome assembly GCF_011100635.1 of Trichosurus vulpecula. NCBI lineage: Eukaryota > Metazoa > Chordata > Mammalia > Diprotodontia > Phalangeridae > Trichosurus > Trichosurus vulpecula. The sequence continues at coordinate 267,831,373 of NC_050579.1, read as the reverse complement.
GTTACTTTGTCATCTTCCCTAGCATCAGTGAATCACCTCCGGCTCCAGCTTCACCTCCGATGGGCAAGGAAGAGTCTTGGCCCCAGAGGCACCTCCTGGAGTTCTCAGAGCAAGGGGTAGTTCCTGGGGAGGACACCCGGGGGACACCACTGGGCCATAAGGAATCACAGCCCAGGCCCTCTGGCCAGTCCCATTTCAGGTAAGATGAGACTCACTGGTGTGCCCGGAATACGCCCCCTTCTCACATGCACATCTTCAGTCTCTGCTTTTCTTGCCAGTTCAGTTCAATCTGCATGACATTTTTCCTGACCCCTCCTCCCTCCCAGTAGGGCTTTCCCCTGAAAATTTGCCTTGTATTTATTTCCCATATTCGTACATAGGTATCTGTGAGCTCTTTGAAGGCAGCACCTTGTATTTTTGTCTTTGTGTTCCCATTGGTTGGCACAGTGGTGTATCTAGATGCTCAGTACGTGTTCATGGATTGATTAAAGCCCGATCTACTGAGGATGAAAGACCCTGCCTTCTGCCTCTCTCCTTCCCCTAGTTCTAGAAGCCTCTGATCCCCCATCTCTTGTTGGAGGTAGGATTGGGACAGGCTCTAACCGTGTACCCCTTTCCTGCTGTACTCCAGGAACCTAACAACTTTTCCCAAGGGAGCCAAGGAGTTGTTGCTGAGAGACTTAGACCAGTTCTTCCTCTCATCTGACTGTCGTCACTTCAACCGGACTGAGTCTCTCCGGTAAGGGGGATCGTTTGTGATGGGGCAAATGCCCTCTTGGGGTGTTCTCTTCATCTCTTTCTTTTCCCCCTGGTCTAGACTGATGACAGGCTCTCCTGTACTGAGAGATCGTGTGCCCATCCCCACCATTGCCAGACCCAAGTTCTTCATTGGCCCTTTGTTCTAGGCTTCTTTACTCTGTCGCCTTGACTGTGCGCATGTGCCTGTGTGTGTGTTGATTTTCTGTTGGAGGAATGATGGGGAGGTGGCATGCCGGAGTGGGATGATCTCTCAGAGCCTCTTATTCCAAGGGAGGATGAGGGGGGTGGGGTGTTCAGTCTGTCCCCTGGCTCTCTCTTCCTAGGCTTGCAGATGAACTTAGTGGCTGGGTCCAGCGACACCAGAGTGGAAGAAAGAGAAGTCCTCAGCCCCGGAAGGTCAGGGAGAAACAGGTAGGAGATGGATGTGTCGATGGATTTTAGTGGGCCCAGCTGCAGTGGTGTAGAAAACCAGGTGGGGAGGGTCTAGGGATCCTGGAGGGCAGAGGGGAGGAGCAGGAGAGGTGGGGTAGAGTTTGAATGGTGAGGGAATTCTGGGCAGTTAGGAGTACCAGACTTAGTATGGAAAGTCCTAGGAATTTTAATTGGAGAGAGAGACTCTCGAGTGTGGGCAGGGTGGTAGCAGCTTCCAGGGTTGCCTTGGACATGCTACTGTCTCTCCGCCCATCCCTGTATCCTTAGATGCCTTTTTTTGCAGAAGTCTCACCAATGGAAGAAACCACCTCCAGCCTGGTCAGTCCCTCCTCGGCCCTCTGGCCCCACTGAAAGGTGAGTGGGGCTGCTGTGTGTCTGCCCTTTCCACTAAGGGAAGGCCCTTGCATCCTCTCGGATGGAATTTGAATATTGTGTTGGGATGTCCTTCTGTCATTCCCAGTCCTCTCTCCACCCTCACCAGGGACTCTGTGAGCCAGCTGCAGCTGTATCACCACCCCAGGCGTCCACAGCCAGAGTTCCTAGATGCTATTGACCGTCGGGAAGACACGTTCTACGTCGTCTCCTTCCGAAGGGTGAGCCTCTCAGCACCGCTGTAGTCAGTATTCCCCAGTGGAGGAGGGAGCCAGGACCAGAGCAAGAGTGCCGGGTTCAGGGCACACTGCTGCTTATGGCCTCATACTCTGCATCATCGCATTTGGTTTTCTGCACTCACTCCACTGGTCTGACAGGGCCTCTGGGGAGAGGGGCAGGAGTGAAGGGAGGCAGATGAGGGAAGGAACAGGCAGGACACACACCCCGTCCCAGCCTGCTCCTTTCTCATTTGCTGTGCACATAGTAGATGTTTGGTAAATGGCTATGACTCATCACGCTTCTCTAGGATCACCTTTTGCTCCCAGCAATCAGCCACAACAAGACTTCTCGCCCAAAGATGTCTTTGGTGATGCCAGCCATGACCCCCAATGGTAATTCTTCTTTCCTTTAGAGGAGGGAGCAGGGTGGGGATAGACTTCAAAATCAGCGCGCCTGACGGATTAGTCCTGGGGAGCAGTGAGGTTTGTTGGGCAGACGAGCAGTATTTGGGGGAAAGCACAGAGTGGAATAGTGACTTTGGGAGGTGGGAGTGTACCTCATATAACCCTCGTGGCTCCAGACCTGTGCCTTCTCCTGTTTTGTCCTGTTTGTCTCTCCACACAGGCCTGTTTTGTTCTCTGCTTTTTTCCTTTCTTGTTCTTGTTTGTTTCCTCCATTATTTTAATTCTGATCACTGAGTGCCTAACCTCCCTTCCTCCTCCCACAGAGACCCTTTCAGGTCGCGGCAGTACAGGGGACTATGAGGTGATGATGCAGATTGAATGTGAGGTCATGGACACCAGGGTCATCCACATCAAGAGCTCCACAGTGCCCCCCTCCCTTCGAAAGCAGCCCCCCCCTCCTCCTGGCAATGCTTCAGGCAACCCCTTGCCTCCTCCAGCACCCGGCTCTTCTAGGCAAGCTTCTCACCAGCCCTTCTACCTCGGTCATCCGTAACAGCTCGAGCTTGCACTGACTTAAAGCTGAGAATGTGGTGGGGTGTGCCCTCTGTTTCTCTAGTTCAGGGCTTGGCATGAATAAGGCACTTATTTGGGGGTGGGACTGTCCCCTCTCCCTAGTTCCCTTTTCTGTACAGAAGATTCAGCTCTTCTCCAGTCCTCCAGTCCCTGTTTCCTTCTTGGAAGGAGGGATATTGGGTAAGCTCCATTTTTTGTGGACTCCTGCACATATCCCTTATTCTGCGTTTTTCTCCGGTGTTGGGGGTGGGGGTGGGTGGGGGTGGGGGGAAACTAGTCCCCAGGTGGGACCAAGGTTTTTACATTTTGTGGGGAGGTTATTGGGGGAAAAGGGGGAGAGGAGATGATTGGGGGGCGATTGAAATTTGTGTGTTCTCTTTTTTTATTATTAAATAAATGGCTAGGAAGAGGAGGAATAGTGCTCTCCTTTCTGGGTTTTCATTTGGGCTTTAGGAGAAAAGTGTATTCAGTGCTCCAAGGGGTGTATTCATAACCAGAGAGAAAACAGAAAGACAGCTGGATGTGGGGTGGGGTGGGTATATCATCACAGACCTAATGTCATCACCTACCCCCTTCATTCCTCCCCCCTGCTGTGGGCCATGTCTAGCTCTAACACAGGGTGTGGAGAAAGGAAGAGAGGGTGTCCTCAGAACTGACAAACTGATGGATGCGCAGGCCCAGACTGTTTGTATAAACAGGATGGAATGGGGACTTCCCCATCCCTTGGGACTAGCAGTCATTGGGCCCCTACGCTGTGACAGGTCCTGCCTGTCCTCTAGTCACCACCTTCCACGGTCACCTTGGCCTTTCTGCCTAGACAAACAATTAAAAGAGGCCAGAGGGATCTATGCCTGGGAAGGAGGGGCCACTATAGGGTAGTGGGTGAGACTCAGAGTAGGGTGGGGTAGGCTTGTACTTCAACTCAGATTTGTAACCCCAGGAGTAGAGTGGGGGGGAAAGAAGAGTGGGGGGAACCTGCTTTGGGTGGTACAAAATACATTGTCCACCTTGATTTAGTGGGGGGAGGTTTAGTGGGGAGAAAGGGGAAGTTTGATTGGGGGGAGGGGGGTCCTCTATTCAATTGTTCCTGTGAACCACCCCTGGGACATGACCCTGCTGAATTATCCTAGGTCAGAAAGAGCCTGTAGGCTGGGCTGGGCTGGAAGCCCATAGGACTGGACATGGGCCACCCCGGGACTGGAGCCCAGGTCTACAGGGGAGGGACAGGACCTCACGTGTCCAACCAGGCCCTGCCTCTGCGTCACCTCCCCCCCCAAAAAAAAATACATGTTTGGGGTGAAAACAGATTGGGTAACCATGGCAACCTGGAACAGGGGCTCCCAGGAACTAGACCTTTTTTCCCTCAGAAAGGCCTCTCTGGCTTCTCACCCCTTTTCCCATAGTCCCTTTGCCCTTTTCTTTCCAAACACTTTCTCCCTCATATTCCTTTTCCCTTTTCCATTTCTTTTCTCTTTCTCCTCCTTTTACTTCATCCTCTTTAGGCCCTATATTCTTCCTTTCCCTAAAGCCATTTCCTTTCTTCCTGTCCCCTCACCCAGCCATAAATACCTGGTACCCAGCTGATGACAGACTGGAGATGGCCTTGGAAAGGAGTTGTCAGGCTTGGGGTCTTTTGGAGAGAAAAGCTTTTAGGGAGGGAGAGGGGTGACAAAAGTGAGGAGGGTATTGGCATTAACCCACGATGAACACAGAATATTAATTTTCCTCCTATTCCCATCACTGTCTGGGGCAAGACCCTACCAAGTCTCTTCCCCTTTCAGGCTGGGTGAAGCAGGAATGCAGACACCCTCACCTCCTTTCCCTCATTCCATCCGATCTTCTCCCTTGTTTAGTTCCCTCACCCCACATTCGTAGCCTGCTGTGGCTCTTGTCTCTCCTTCCAGCCCTCTTGCCTTTCTCTTCTTTTTAGTCCCTATCACTTGATAAGTTCACACCTTCCCTGCTTTTTCTTGATACTCTGATTTCCTTCTCCTCCCATCCTGCATTTTCCTCACTCAGTTTCCTTTCCTCCCTCTTCATTCCTTTTATATGTTTCCTCTCTCTGTTCTCCTTTTGCCCCCTAAATTTCTTTTTTCTCTCAGTGAATCCTCTCTCACTGTCTCCATTTCTTTGTCCTCTCTCCCCTGTTCTTTTCTGGTTCTTTTCCTTCACTTCTGTTCCCTCCTGCTCCCCCAGCCCACCCCACCCCTCCCCACTCCAATCCCCTGTCCCCTTCCCAGCTGTGGGGGCCAGGACTAAGGCGCCCAGTGTTTGCCTCATCGCTTTGCTATGGCTTCTGGATACACCACATCTGGATTCCGGGGCCCAGATGTGTGGTTGCCACAGCGACCCTGGTCCTCTGGTAAATACAAGCGCCCACCCTCCTCACAGCAAAGAAGAAAACAATTGTGTGACTTTCATTTGTCACGAAATTGAGATTCTCCCCCACACCCATTTCATTAGACTCAGGGAATCCTAAGGGTCCAAAATTCCCTCTTCCTGTCACTTCTCCTCTTTTCTAGATTTAACTGTCTCCCTTTCCTCCCTTAATCTTTTTTCTTTCTATTCTCTGCAGCTCCTTTAGTTTATCTTACTGAGTCTGTATATTAAACTGCTTTTTAAAAAAGTAGAATAAGGATCAGATTCCCCACCCCCAGCCAGGCCCCTTTCCTGGGTGGGTCCCACAAGAAGCCATTCCATTTAAGCTAATTTTACATTTCTCTCATTAGTCAGGCTCATCTCAGTCCTTTGGTCTTTCACTTTCAATTTTGGTCCCTTTTTTTTCTCTCAGTAGTCATCCTCTGGGAGATCTCACGCCATTTCTTCTTCCTTTTGGAGGAGTTTTTTTGGCCTTTTCCCTCTTCCTTCTCCCTCTTGCACCTGTTCCTCTCTTCTTTCCTTTCCCTGTTCCGTCCCTGTGCTCTTTTCTCCCTCTTGACATCATCTCTGCTTCTCCCTTCTGATTCTCCATACCAGTCAGTCTGACTTCCCCGTCCCTTTGTGGTCGACAGAAACCTGGGGGAGGGAACAAATTAGCAACAATGGGACCTCAGAGAGAGAGCCCTGGACCAAGGCCCCAAAGACATGCAACCCAGAGAGGATTTGAACTTGATATTAAGGAAAGACTTCTTAATGATCACAGCTGGCCAAAAGTGGAATAGACTGTCTCAGGAAGTCGTGGGCTCTCAGCTCAAAGGCTAGGTGACTGCTCCAATGAGGTTACTGTGGAGAGATTTCATGAGGTCCTTTGCAAAAATGAAATTTCTCAGCTACACCCCCAACTTCCAGTTACTCTAGCAACCACCTAGGAAGCTCCACTGGCTCAGATCCCAGACCCCAGAAGTGACCACTCTATTCTGGAAGTACCCAGGCATTCAACCTCAGAGGCACTATCTCTGCTTTCCAGCCTGTCACCTCCCTCCTACCCCAAACCCTGCTACCCATTAGGAACTCAGTCATTCTTTCCCTATCTCTCCATCTTTGATTTCTCTCCCCCAACAAAATCTCTTTCTCTTCCCAGGCACTCTGTCCCCCAAACTTATGATTTCCTCCCTAAATCCCTTCCTAGTCTCCGGTATTTTTCGTCTCATCTGTCTCAGGCGTTGTTTTCTTTTAATATATTCAGATCCACCTCTACTGCCTCCTATTCCTATCCCTCCCGATTCCTGCTTCCGTCCACCAAGATTATGGTACTCCTAGCCTGTATTGCTTCCAAACCTCAGTCAACCTTCCTGACTGCCTTCCTGAGCTTTGTTTTTTGCTCAGAATAGTACGGGGATGGAAAGGTTGAAGGGAAGTGCTGTCACCTTGCCCCCTGGCTCTGATAGTCAAGTCAGGCAGGAAAGAAGACGCTAAGGCTGGGACTGGCCAAGAGACTGACTTCGTCCTTCCTATCATAGCCAGGAAAAAATGATCCACACACATCCACACCCAGACACCAAGGCACACACACGGGGACACCCACGAGAGAGCTGGCACATACACATGTCCTTGCACACGGGAAGCTGGGTACAAGACTACAGCCACGTACTTGGAGGTACCCGTGAATGTTCTGACCGGAACCTGTGAACAAACACGTTTATATGTGTGGATTTGACCATATGGTCAAACCCCTACACCCAGCTACACGTGGACCGGAAACATGAACATATAAACTACACATGCATTGAGGTGTTTTCATGTTATGCACAAACGGACATGAGTATGTTAAGTCCTATGAGATTTACACACCAAGTAAGAGAAGAGCATCAACATGGAGACTTGTTCCCTACCCCACCTCAATCTGTAAGGAGAAAAGATCCCCATTCTGAATTCCTGCTACTCCCTCTGAGGCCATGGAAACCTCAGAGCATCACCTAGAACTAGCCTTGAGCCATTGGTAAAGTGGTGCCAGAGGAGCACCACATGGTCTGGAGAGACAGGTTTTGACCTCTGGCTGTGTGAGCAGCCTTCTCACATACCAGCTTAACTAAGATCTGGGTGTTCTGCTCCCTAGCCCCTGACCTTCACAACTTTCCCCACAATTCCTATGTCAGGACTTGGAGTCAGAAGACCTGAGTTCAAATCCTGCATCAGACATGTACCAGCTGTGTGACCCTGGGAAAGTCATTTAACCTCTCTGTGTCTCAGTTTCCCCACCTATAAAATGGGGATTATAGCATCTACATTTCAGGGTTGTGAGAATGATAGGTCAACGTCTGTAAATAATTTCCAACACTTATAGCATATATGTATATATATATATATATATATATATATGTGTGTGTGTGTGTGTGCAGATGTATGTATATTTACACTGCTATTATTATTGTCCTTGGGTGCCTAGGCACTGTGTCCTCCAAGCTCATTGCTGTCCATTCTTTCCCTCCGTAATTCGTGTTGCCCTGATCTGCCCCGAAGTTTTTGGCTCCAACCCTAAGCCTTCATGACCTACTCATTCTCCCCCTGCCATTTCTTAGCCTCAACTTCTTTCCCAGGTGCTAGATAGATATTCTGGCTTTTGTCCCAGGATTTGCTCAGTGCATATGCTCCAGCTGCCATTTCTGTGGGGCATTTAGAACGAGGAGGGAAAGTAGATAAAGTAGCATAGGGTTCAGGATAGGAGGTGGAAAGGACAGGCAAAGAGGGAAGACAGATTGGAAAGAAATGAGGGTAAAAATGGGAGGGGGGGCACAGGAGAAGGAGAAGAGGGATCACGAGGTGGAAAGATGAAAATACAGAGAGATATGGAAATGTTATTGTAGGTCAGGGGGACGTGTGTACGTGTGTGTGTCTGTGTCTGTGTGTTTAGGGGGGTTTAGGTAGCCAAATGGAGAAAACCTGCAGAGAACAGGTATAGAATGATGGATAAGAAGAAAGATGAAAGAGAGGGGCAGATTTGGGCTAAGAGAGCTGAGTGGGGAGAGGTTAGGGTGAAAGGGAGAGAAGGGGGTCACAAGGAAGGAAAGAATGTAAGGGAGAGAACCGAAGGGTAAAGGCGGAATGTGATGTGATGAGAACCTCCAACTGAAAGGAAAAAAGCTATAGGACGATAAAGAAGATGCCAAAAAGAGAAAGGAATAGGGGAAGGGACCGGGACTGAGAAAGGGGGAGAATAGGAAGTGTTTGTTTAATCGAATTGAATGACAGTGGGAAGAGTAAGAGTAAAGGACAGCATGACAGTACAAGTATTGGGGAATAGATTTGGGGCCAGGCAAGACTGAGGAGAGGGGAAGGACTCGTGGAAGACCTCGATGTGGGGGTGAAAGATAAGGGGTTCACCAAAGCTGAGGGGAGACAAAAGAGAAGAGGCTAGGGAGGGGCCAGCTGAGGGAGGGGATGAGGAGAAAGGGGGAGGGAAGACCTGCCCTATCTCCTCTCCCCTCCCTGACCTAATGTTATTCATCCTCTTCTCCTCCCCCTGCTTGCTGCCAGGCTCCCTCCTTCTTTCTGTCGCTGCCGAGACAGACGGACGTAGCTTAGGGAGCCTCTGCTCCAGGGGAAGAGTGACGTGTCTACAGAGGAACCCCAAACTTCTGCGGCTCTTCCCTCAGCCTCTTTCAGGACGGAGAGCAGGGCAGGTGCAAAGGTTCAAGAAACCAGCCTCAAGTCACCCTCCCTGCTCCCCCAGGTAAGGGAGGGACCTCACTGTGTAGAGGTGCAACTGGGGATGAAAAAAGAAAGGGGAATTGGGGTGCTCCTTGGATCATTGTGCCAAATCTAGTGATCTAAGAGAGCCTCCTAGAACAAGCACTTTCAGTCAGAAGTGGAGGGAATAAGAGCCAAAATGGGCAAATAGGATACTTGGGTTCTTGTTAGAAGTGTGGGTTTCTGGGAGACAGGGATAGTCTAAAGGGGTGGTACTGGGTGGAAGAATGCTTGAGAACTGAGAAAGAATCGGAGGAGCGAACAAAGATCTGGATTCTGGCAGGGAGGTGGGAGAATGGGAGGGAATTAAAGGTTGAAGGTAGAACACCTGGCTTCCTGAGGCTAGTCAGGTTGGGAGTAATGCGATGATCCAGAGGCTGGCTGGATCAGCTGGGTGGCTGGATTTCTGAACTAAGTAGCAAGCGCTGTGGGATGGATAAGGGTTGGTGCCTGGGTTCCAGGCAGGTAGCTGGTGGTAGCCGAGACCAGATGCCTAAGTTTGGGGAGAGATGGAAAAATTGGGTCTGTGGAACTTGGGGGGAGGGTTCTAATTTCTCATGGGAAAACTGAGCTGGGGAAGAGCCAGGAATTGGTCAGGGGGTAAGGGGGAGGAGGAGGGGGAGCAGGCTGGATCCCCGGGTTCTTCGGGAAGGGAGCGGAGACTCTGGGAAGAGGGGATGCCAAAATCTTGCTCTTGACCCAGACCTCCAAACTCATGACTCACGCTTCAGTGGGGCTGGGACCAAGTCTGAGTGAGATGCCCTCAGGGTGAAGGGGATCCTCGGTCTTCCCTTCATCCCCCTTCCAGGGTTCTCCTCAGCTCCTGTCTGTCTGAGGCTCTCCCTTCCCGCTCCGCCCCACTCCCTCACCAACCCCCTCCCCCCCACCTCACCCCCCCCATGGGCAGCTCCGGGTGGGGCGGGCGGGCCCCCTTATCTTGCCTGGAAAGAATTTAATGGCTAGAAAACAGCTGGAAGTGGAACTAAGAGGAACTGGGAAGCAACTCGGAAATGCTGCAGCTGCTTTGGCCAAAGTGTCCAGCACTCCCCACCCCCACCCCCCTTCCTCTCTTGGCCCCACCCCCTGCTTCCCGGATCCTCCAGCCTCACCCTAGTTTCCCCAGCCCTGATTTCCCTTCATTTCCCTTCCTTTCTCACTTCAAGCCCCACTTTCCTTGGCAAGTCAAGAGCCTGGTCTAGGCATTTCCATTCCATTCTCCACTCTCAAATTCTACCTCAAACTTCGTCAGACTCTGCTTCCAATGAGAATCTTCCTTTTACCCTATTTCTCTTCTGGAAAAGGAGTCTTGATCCCCCCAGCTTTCTCCTCCAATAAACCTCTTGCTCTTCTCTTTGGGACCAAGGCGTCTCACTATTTAACTCCTGGCTTGATCCCTAATCTAAGCCCTGGGTTTGCATGTTCTAATTCCCATGAGTCTCTTGCTTTATCTTGCTTCTGCTATTGGGAACCAGATATACCTGGTTGTGTCTTGGTGGGATTGGGAAGGTGAGGGTGAGAGAGAGAGGGAGAGAGAGAGATTTGATGGGTTGGACTAGGGATGGCCTTGATTTGAGACTCTCTCCACCACCACCCCCCCCTTGGGAGCTGCTGTCCCTGATGAGCAAAGTGTCAGAATTGGCCATGAACTGTAAATACCAGGGAAGCTGAGTCACAGCTTGGGCAGATGGGTTTCCTTTGCTGGGCCCCTCCAAAAAGGAGAAGCAGGTAAAGAAAGGGGATGTCACTCCTCCCCAACACATGTACAGTATAAGAGAGATGCCCCAGAGCTACAAAGAAAATTTACATGAGGAAGGCTCAAAATGAGTGAATACTCCTAATTCATGGAATATCCAAGTACTGAAAAAGGACAGGATTCCCCCAATGATTTGGGATTATTCTGGATCTCTGGTAAGCCAGGGGTGGGGAGTGAGGGGCATTGCTCCCCAACCCTCAGAGCTTTGGCAATAGGGTCAAATAAGGTCGAAAGCAGAGGGCACTATTTTTAGCCTCACTTAACAATCTTGCCTCTCCTTCCAGTGGTTGACACTTTATCAAGAGCATCAGCTGTGGTAGAGAGCATATGCTGAGTCCCAAAGGCCTCCTTGCATGCATGGAAAGACAGTGAGCACCAAACTAGGTCGAGGAAGAAATTATTTTCTTGATCTTGGGGTAGGGTATTTGGAGGAAGGAACAAGAGAGGTGGTCAAGTTACGGGGTTAGAAACTATGACAAAAATGTTAATGCAATCTCAGGCAGCACTGAGAGTCATAGTTTCTACAAATAAGCGAGTATTAGTTCCATTGTACTCTGCCCTGGTGAGTCCACATCTGGAGTACTGTCTTCAGTTCTGGAAAAGGTCTAGGCTAAATCTTCTCAGTTCCTTCAACATATCCTCACGTGACATAAACTCGTGGTCTTTCCTCATCCTGGTTGCTTTCCTCTAGACCTTGAGTTCATATGATGAGGATTAGTTGAAAGAATAGGGCATGTTTAGCCTGGGAGGGAGAAGACTTAAGGGAGACATGATACCTGGTTTCAAGTATTTGACAGTCTTGTTGGCTGTCATTGCCAACAACTCTATTAGCCTTCCAATTCTAAAGTTCTGTGATTCTGTATGTCTGAATCTGCCTCCTACTATAGGCCTGGCAGGAAGGACTCCAGGGGGCCCAGGACTGGTTTTCGTCAAAATGATCTCCTCTATTCCTTAGCACCATATTGCACTGTACTAGCTGTTTGATCATGTCTTCTGAATTGACAGAAGAAAGAGACATTTTTGAAGTCTCAATTCTTTCTCTCTCTTGGGTACCTCTCTTTAGAGAAAGAGATGAGGAGCCTTCTCTGCCTTCTTGAGTCTGTTGTCAATCTCACCCAGGGAGACCTTGTGTGCAGGCCTGTGTACCACACTCATTTTCTCTTAAGGAACAAATGTTAGAAAGCATAAATGGTTATAGGCTACCCAGACCTTCCCTCCCTTACTGCTGTGGTCCCCTTATCTCTGATCAACTGCATGTATATGAAGTCATAAGGTACCCTGATCTTTTTCTCTGTATGACCTTTCTCTGTCCCTCCCCAACCCTTCTCTAGGTCAGCCTAGAAAAAGTGTGGCCCTGGACCTGGTCCTATTTCTTCCTCTGTCCCACAGCTACCTTGGATTCTGCCTTCACTCTTTAGGTCTTTATTCCCCATAAACTATTCTTGTTTTTAGCCGTAGTACTACCCAACACCTTGGTAACCTCCTTCCCCTTCTCCTATCCTTTCCTTAGTCCTAAATCTTAGCCATATTCTTCTTCTTCCTCTTTCTGTCCTTTACCCCAGCCCTGTCTTATTCCTGGTCACCAATATCGGTCCTATATTTTTTCAGCTCTTTGACCCATTATGTCAATGCTCATTTATGTTCTTATCTTATTCATTTCTCCCTAGTCCTCTAACCCTGGCCTGATTTTATTTTTAATCCTAGCTCTAACCCACTTTATAGCTTTAGCTCTGGCCCCTATCTTCTTATTTGTTCCTGTCTCAAGCTATGCCCCAACCCAAAACCTGATCTTGTTCCTCATCCTATCTCCAGTTAATAATTCTGCTTCTCTTGTCTTACCCTGTCCTTGGTCCTAACCAAGATGCTGGGCTCTAGTACAATCTTGGCTCTGTTTTTAGCCTTGACATTTTCCCCGCCCTTACTCTAGTCATTCACCCTTTAATTTCACACACACGTTTCACACCTCTTTAATAACCCCAGTTTTTGTATCTGTTTATGACTGCTCCCTTACCTTTAACCTTGGACCTTGCCATTGATCCTGGCTCTAACTCCACTTTAGTGCCTACCCTAGGCCATGATCCTAAGTGGTCCCTAGCCTTTTCCCTGTCCTAGCCCTAACCACATCTCTACATAGAACACTGACTCTGGCCCGGGAAACAAGAGAAGGGAATAATCATTAATTAAGTGCCTACTATATGCCAGGCACCATGCTAAGCACCAGTTCTATTCTGTCCCCCATCCCTAGCTAACTTTGTTTTTTTCTCTGCCGAACCCCAGCCCTGACCATGATCCTAATGCTGATGTTAGTTCTGCTCCTAATGCCGATCCAGGTTGTAACTCACTCCAAACCCACTTTGTAAATTTGCTATTTGCATGGCCATTCAGTATACTTAGCCTTTGTGCAGGCTAAATTTTAATCATATAGCTCAGGTGTTTGGTTTATTTGTTTGTTTGTTTCTGATGGGGAAAGGTAGTAATGTCCAGTGTGATTTGGGTCCATATTGGTTCTTTTGCAAAGCCAGCCTAACAACTTGCCTTCTTTCCCATAGGCCCCTGAATGATACCCACCAGAGACCCCTTGGTCCCCAGCCTTGTCCTCTTGGTGCTGCTGGGGGTAGCTGGGGCTGGGCCCTTCCCTCCACGTTCCAATGGGACAGCCTCACGACTCTCACCCCGTCCAGGCGGGCGGACAGCAGGTCCTGGAGGTGGAGGATCAGCCCCTAAGCACTATGAACATACGGTGGAAGGAGGTGAAAAGCAGGTGGTATTCACACACAGAATCAACCTGCCTTCTTCAGCCAATTGTGGCTGCCCCCCAGGTGCTGAACCTCCTGCCCCTGCGTCTGAGGTGCAGGCCTTGAGAGTGAAGCTTGAAGCCCTAGAAGAGCTGGTGAAGGGTCTTAAGGAACAGTGCAATGGGGGGTGCTGCCCTGCTGCTGCCCAGGCTGGAACAGGTAAGTGGCTCCAGTGGGTGTTGAGTGAGGAGAGCAGAGCATACCAATGAGAGGAGGGGCATTTGGAGAAGAGGTAGATAGGAGAAGAAACTGGCCAGATGGGAGGAATCTCAAAGGGGCCACATAATCTGGAGAAGAAAGGCCACATGTACTAATTTTCTTCTGTGACTTCCCACCTTTACAGGGCAGACAGATGTGCGGAGCCTGTGTAGCCGTCACGGTGTGTTTGACCTGGGTCGCTGTGCCTGTTCTTGTGAGCCAGGCTGGACTGGTCCCACCTGCTCAGATCCCACAACCATTGTACCCCCCCAATCCTGCCCTGATGATTGCAACGACCAAGGTCGCTGTGTGGAGGGTCGTTGTGTCTGCTTCTCAGGCTATACTGGACCATCTTGCAATTGGCCTGCCTGCCCAGGAGACTGCCGGGGCCGGGGCCGATGTGTCCAGGGTCAATGTGTGTGCAGGGCTGGATTCACCGGTGAAGACTGTGGGACCCGGGCCTGCCCCAAGGGCTGTAGCCAAAGGGGCCAATGTAAGGATGGGAAATGTGTGTGTGACCCAGGCTACAGTGGAGATGACTGTGGGGTGAGAAGCTGCCCCCAGGACTGCAACCAAAGAGGCAGGTGTGAGGACGGAAAGTGTGTGTGTGACCCCGGGTACAGTGGCGAAGACTGTGGAGTGAAGAGTTGCCCCCGAGGCTGCAACCAGAGGGGCAGGTGTGAGAATGGGAGATGTGTGTGTGACCCAGGATACAGTGGAGAAGACTGTGGAGGTCGGAGTTGCCCCTGGGACTGTGGTGATGGTGGGCGCTGTGTGGGTGGGCGCTGTGTATGCTGGCCAGGGTACTCTGGTGAGGACTGTAGTGTTCGGACTTGCCCTCGTGACTGCCATGGCCGGGGTCATTGTGAGGATGGGGAATGCATTTGTGAACCTGGGTACAGCGGAGATGACTGCGGGGTACGGAGCTGTCCCCAGAACTGCAACCAGCGTGGGCACTGTGAAGATGGGCGCTGTGTATGCTGGCCAGGCTACACCGGTGATGACTGTGGCAGCCGAGCCTGCCCGCGGGACTGCCGCGGCCGAGGTCGCTGTGAGAACGGGGCATGTGTCTGCAATGCTGGATACAGTGGTATAGACTGTGGGGTTCGGAGCTGCCCTGGGGACTGCCTGGGCAGGGGCCGTTGTGAGAATGGCCGGTGTGTATGCTGGCCTGGCTACACGGGCAAGGACTGTGGGACCCGAGCCTGCCCGGGGGACTGTCGAGGCAGGGGCAGGTGCCAGGACGGGCGCTGTGTCTGTGACCCTGGCTACACCGGTGACGACTGCGGGGTCCGTCGGTGCCCAGGAGACTGCCGAGGCCGAGGGCGGTGTGAGGATGGCGTGTGTGTATGTGACAGGGCTTATACCGGAGAGGACTGTGGGCAAAGGAGCTGCCCCAGAGACTGCCGGGGCCGGGGTCAGTGCCAGGATGGGCTCTGCGTTTGTGATGCCGGCTACACGGGAGAGGACTGCGGGACAAGAAGCTGCCCCCGGGACTGCAGCCACCAAGGTGTCTGCCATGATGGGGTGTGCGACTGCTGGGAGGGCTTCGCAGGGGAAGACTGCAGCCTGCGCACCTGCCCGGGGAACTGCAACCGTCGGGGCAGGTGTGAAAACGGCCGCTGCGTGTGCACCGCTGGCTACACCGGCCCCGCCTGCGGTGTTCGCACCTGCCCTGGCGACTGTCGGGGCAGAGGCCGGTGCGTCCAGGGCGTCTGCGTGTGTCAGGAAGGCTATAGCGGGGAAGACTGTGGCCAGGAGGGGCAGCTGCCCGGGAGCTGCTTCGGGGGCTGCGGACCGCGGGAGCTCTGCCGAGATGGCCAGTGTGTGTGTGTCGAGGGCTTCGAAGGTCCCGACTGTGCCACCAGGACTTGTCCCGGGGCCTGCCGGGGCCGCGGGCTGTGCCAGGAAGGGAGCTGCGTGTGCCACGATGGCTATGCTGGAGAGGACTGTGGGGAGGGTGAGTCCAGGGGCCGCAGAGGCTAAGGGCTGGGAGGGGGAGGAGAAGGAAGGGGAGAAGGAAGAGGGGGAGGAGGAGGAAGATGAGGAAGAGGAGGAGGTGGGGCATATCTGGATCCTCAGGGAAGAAAAGGGAGTTAATGGGGGGACGCCAGGGCTGCTTGAGAGGACCTGGGGAGGAACCACATCCCCAGATGCCAGAAGCCTCATAAGACCCTGTGTACTGGAGGGAAGAAAGACAGGAGACAGTGAGATAAAAAGAGCCAAAGGAGAAAGTAGGAAGCCAGGCAAGAGAAAGGGCTGGAAATGTGGAGCTGACAGACTCTGCTCTCGTGAGAGCCTACCTTACAGATTCTATTCTTTTTGTCCTTGTCATTGTACTTTCAATATTACTACCCTTATCATAACTGACATTCACCCATCACTTTAAATTGTGCAAGATGCTTTCCATACATTATCTCACTGGATCCTCACAATAACTCTGTGACTTACTGCAGGTATTATTATCTCAAAGCCACCTTGCTATTAAGGGTCAGAAACAAGACTCAATCCCAGGATTCCATTCCTGACTCCATGCTCAGCGAGGCAGCAAAGTGAATCGAGAGCCCTGGATCTGGAGTCAGGAAGACCTGAGTTCTACCTCAGACAAGTCATTTAACCCCTGCCTGCTTCAGTTTCCTTAACTGTAAAATGGGGATAATATCTCCTACTTCCCGGGTTTGTTGTAAGGATAAAATGAGATAACTGTAAAGCACTTTAAGAACCTTGAAGTGTCCTAGCTATTGTCCTCCCTGCCCTAATGCTTCAAAATCCTTTGGAGTCACTTCAGAGGAATTAAGGAGATGGCATAGGGCCCCAGAACTGTGAAGCGCCTCAGTCTGAGTGGGACCAGAGCTGCTAGGCAGGCACTTATCAGTAAGGATCTCATCCTCACTCATTCACTCCAATCCAACCAGGAGCGAGGGATGGGGACACTTGGATCCCTGGAGAAAACTAGGGGCTGGGCTTGGGGCAGCTGCAGATTAGAGAACAGGTCCCTTGGGTCCTATTCTGAAATGAGCCCCTTATCTTGCCCTAGAAGCAAGGACAGGCATTTCTTTTCTCCTAGCCTCAGGGTCTTACACCATGCCTCACACCCTTTTCTCCATGTCGTGGGTTCCATAGGGATGGGTAGGGTTCTAAGGTGAAGGGACATGGGGGAATAATGTTTAATTCTCTCCTATTCTTCCAAGCAGAGATACCTCCAATAGCAGGAATGAGGATGCATTTGTTGGAAGAAACAACAGTTCGGACTGAGTGGACCAGGGCCTCAGGACCTGTGGATGCCTATGAAATCCGATTCACCCCTACAGTAAGAGGAACACAAAGCCCATGGGTTTGGGAATAGATGGAGAGGGAGGAAAGGCACATTTAGAGAAGATATGAGTTCTTCTTTTTTTCTGTTTGTTTGGGGCTTTTTTTTTTTGGAGGGGGGGAAGACAGGGCAATTGGGGTTAAGTGACTTGCCCAAGGTCACACAGCTAGTAAGTGTGTCAGGTGTCTGAGGCTGGATTTGAACTCAGGTCCTCCTGACTCCAGGGCCAGTGCTCTGCTCACTTCACCACCCAGCTGCCCCGATATGAGCTCTTCTAAAGGATTACCATTATTTGGTCCCATGCCCTTAGAACTCTTTCTGAGGATGGCAACCAATAGACAAACAAGTTCCATTCTTTTCCGCCTGTATCTTATTTCTAGTAGTCAGAGAATCCTAGAGTTTAGGTTTGGAAGAGTTCTTGGTAATCATCTCCCTCACAGTAAAGAAATCCCCTCAACAGAATCCTGATGGTGATTTATCACCCCGTTGAATACTCTTGAATCCTCCTAATAACAGGGAACTCAGTAACCTCTCAAGGCTACTCATTCCCACCTTTGGGCAGCCTCAACTGTTAGAATAGGAAGGGGCAGGAAATGAGCATGTGCCAGAGACTGCATGAAGCACTATTTAATTATCTCGTGCTGTTTTCCTTCCCATTTACAATCGAGGAAACTGAAGCTGGGGTAAAATGACTTGCCAGGGGTCACACGAATCATATCTGACATTCAATTGACTCCAAGTCCAGCACTTTATCCTCTGCTCTACCTAAATGCCTCATTCATCTTTCATCTGAGATAAAATATTTGTCTTTTTGTGCAGTGCAGTAGAACACTGGTCCTGGAGTCAGGAGGACCTGAGTTCAAATCCGGCCTCAGACACCTGACACACTTACTAGCTGTGTGACCTTGGGCAAGTCACTTAACCCCAATTGCCCTGCCTTCCCCCCTCCAAACCCCCCCCAAAACCCAAATATTTATCTTTTTAACATCTACCCACTGTTTATAACTGTGTCCCTGTTCCATCTTGTACCTTGATTCTGTCATCTCTAGTATTGGCTTTCCCATCAAACTTTGTATCTTTAGGAGAACAGATAAGCTTGCCATCTGTTTTTGCCCAAGTCACTGACAAAAACGCTGAAAGTGACAGATCCCTGAGACACTCCACTAGAGATGTCTTTCCAGGCTGACATTCCTTGGGTATGGCTATTCTACCGGCTATGGATACTCCATATTTCAATCGCCTGGCCTGTATGTTACTGCCTCATTCACAGGGATATCACGGGTGACTTTGGCAAGTGTTTTCCTGAAGTCTAGGTGAATCATATCAACGCCATCCAGTTCTTTTTGAGTATCTACTATGTGTAAGGCACTGTACTATATCCTGGGGGGGTCTAAGGGGAACCAAATGTAATTCCTGCCCCTGAGGAGCTTACATCTCTAGATAAAGAAATAGGTATACAAGAAAAAAATCAATGACAATACAAGTTGAATGTCAGTGAGTGATTCTGTAGTATGTGAGAAATGCTATAGAAATTCAGAGCCAGACCTCTGTTTCCTTCTTTGTAAGGTGCCAGCTCTGAAATTCTACACATTCCAGGGTGTGACCACCGAGAGCTGAGGTAGCTGGACTCACAGATAAGGCAGCCCTTGAAAGTAGGATGCCATACGCTACAGTTGTGGGATTAATAGTAATAGCTGACCTTTACACAGCACTTTACCTAGGTCATTTCTTTAATCCTCACAATGCCCCCATGAGGCAGATGTTATCTCTGCTTTGCACATGGGGAAACCTCAGAGAAGTTAAGCCATTTTCCCAGGGTCACACAATTAATAAGTGTCTGAGGCAAGACTCAAAACTTTCAAGTTCAATGCTTTACCCATTCTCTCGTACCACCCCCTTACCCACTACTTCTTGGGACTTTCAGGGTGGCAGGCATTCTTGGGGGATGTCTTTAAGAATCAGGGTAGAGTGCCATGGAACAGGAAGCTGAATGGATTCTTCTCCTCCCAACAGCCACTTTTCTTTTTCTGACTTCTTTAAAAATTGAAACCAAAACCCCTGACTCTGCTTCCCATAAATATCATGCCAAATTTTGCCTGATCCTCACCCTACCTTCTGAAGTTAAGTGGAGTTGAGATTTGAGCCAATAAGAAAAGCAGGGATGACTTTGGTGCTCCCCACCTTAACCCTGTGCTGACCCTCTCTTTCCCACAGACAGAGGGATTAGGCCGCCCATTCTCTGCTCGGGTCCCCAGCTCGGCTTTAGCCTATGACCAGAGGGGGCTGTCCCCAGGCCAGGAGTACCAGGTCACCGTCCGTGCCCTACGAGGTTCTAGCTGGGGACCTCCTACCTCCCAGACCATCACCACCAGTGAGAGCTGGGGGCTTGGGGTGGGGGAGGTGGAGCTGACATGGGGAGGGATCACTGGGAAGCATGCCAGACAAGAAGGAAATGGGAATGGTGGAGTGGAGGGAAGGTGCAAGATGATTCAATTCTTGAAAGTTGGGTCTGAGGGAACTTAGAGCCTCTCTGTTTCCAAATTCCTGACCCCCCTTCCTCTGTTCTCTCCTGGGGCCCTCTAGTGATTGATGGCCCCCAAGATCTTCGGGTCACTGCCGTGACTCCCACTACTATGGAGCTAAGCTGGCTACGTCCACAAGCTGAAGTGGACCGATTCGTGGTGTCCTACGTCAGTGCTGGCAACCAGCGGGTACGGCTGGATGTGGCACCTGAGGAAGACAGAACCTTGCTGACTGGGCTAATGCCTGGTGTGGAGTATGTGGTGACCGTCACTGCTGAGAGGGGCCGAGCTGTCAGCTACCCGGCCTCGGTCAGGGCCAACACAGGTACCATCTGGCCAAGTGAATGTGAAAGGGTCAAAGGAGAAAGGGAATCACAGGGTTTAGGTCATAGTGTCATAACTTTAGAGACTATAAGTCCAGTTAGATTTTATAGATGAGGAAACTGTGGCCCAGAGATGGAATGACTTTCCCAGGGTTAGGTGAATAAGTTACAGTAAGTAAGTGTCTGAGGAAGGATTCGAACCTGACTCCAAGTCCAGCACAATTAAGTCACGTTGCCTTTCATGTCCTTTTTCCCTGCCTAATTTCCTTCAGACCCTATTAAACAATCAATCATCATGCATTTATTAAGCCCTTATCATGTGCCACCCCCTGTACTACAAAGACATTTATGAAATAGCTCCTGCTGTCCAAAAGCTTATATTCTATCCAGGTCCAGAGCTATGAATTACGGGCTCATTTGTATAGCAAGCTAAGAGGGAGAACAGAGGTGACAAGAAGGATATAAATTAGTCTTCGGGAAAAACTGACCACTGGCGAAGTGTCTAGGGAGGCCCTGGAGCAGAAGCGAAGATGTCTAGGGATCTCCTTCTTTTGGTAGTCCTTTTGAGGGGTAGCCAAAGGTCCAGCAAAACCCTAGGTTTTGTAGAAGATGGATTTGTCATAGAGGTTAGGATTTGGATTGGGTAGGGGCTAGAATCAGGTCGGTCAGGGTTAGAAGTCATTGAGAGGTTAGCTTTAGGAGAGGGGAGACTTCTGCTCTGAGGTTTAGGGAGCAGATTGGTGGCGAGGGTTGGGGACGTGATACCTCTTAACACATCCCTGGATCTTCTTTCTTTTTCTTCCCCTTTGGCAGGTGGGAAGCCCGCCTTACTGTGGCTCTCAATTTCTTCTTCCTTTGGAATCTCTTCCTAATCTGTTTTCGTCCACCCCCTCTCCCTCCTCCAGACTCAAGGATCTTCCCACTGATTTCTTTTCTTTCTAGAGGTCATCAGATTATGGGGCATGTTGGGTGGGAAATGAAAAGGGCTCTGGGGACAATAACAGCTCTTTCTTTCCTTTATCATTCCAGGTGGGGCACGGGCTGAGGGAGGACAGGCCTCTCAACTCTATGACAAGGGTTGAGAAGGGAGGGACTTGAGAGATTATTGGTTGGGAGACCTGGGGGGTGGGGGCAACCCACTGATTCATTCTTTCCCCCCTCCTTTTTTGCCCCCCGGCAGCACCAGCCCACCACAATTACCAGGACACCCGTCCCCCAGCCCCACCCCCTCGACCCCGACCCCGACCCCAACCCCGACCAGGTCCCCGACCGGACCTGGACCCCCGGCCATCTCGGCCTCTGGAAGAGGAAGATCCAAAGCCCAGGGAGGTGCCCTTGGGGCTTCCCCCACCACGGTTCTTGCGGAACCTCACATCAAAGCTAGGTCCTTCCTGGGGTTCCGTGCAGGATGTGGAGCGATACCTACGGGCCTCTGGCTACCCCCTCCGTGGCAACCAGACCTACACCTCAGTGGCCCGCTCCATCTATACCTATCTGCAACGCCGGGCAACGGGGCTCCCCGCACCCCCATCATCACTATCCCACAAGCCCCGATCCCCTGCCAATCTGGACGCAGATACCAGGAAACCGAACTCTGCCAAAGTCATCCATGGCCATAACCCTGAAGGTGTGGACCAGGTGGAAGGGAAGCACTACCCCCTCCTACCCTCATTACTTCCTGGCCCTTCCCCTCGCCACCCCAAACCTGAAGTGCTGGGCAGCTCAGCTGATGGGGCCTTGCTGGTCTCCCTGGATGGTCTCCGTGGCCAGTTTGAGCAGGTGGTGCTGCGCTGGCAGCCCCTCTCTCCTATGGAAGGGCCCAGTGGGGAACTCGCAGTACCAGGGGCAACACGCACCGCCCGCTTGCCTGGCCTGAGGCCTAGTACTACCTACCATGTGGAGGTCCATGGGGTCCAGGATGGGCAGGCCTCCAAGTCCTACGCCTTCATCACCACTACAGGTAGTGTGTGTTGTCTGCCTTGGGGACCTCCCCCTCCATCCACATATCTTGCCTTTTCAACCCAGAAGTTGCTTACCCAGCAGCGCAGATCTTTCTCCTCTCACTGTAAAATGCCTACACACCCGTGAAATATGCACCGTCCCTCTCCAAGTTTGCCAGTTGCCCCTCAACTCACTCCCTACTCCCTTCTCCTTGTTCCTGCATCACATCGGGTTCGACGATACCAGCATCTCCCTACACCAAAAATGCCCTCCCCGCCAAACCGCCCAGAGGCTCCACCAGGGCCCAGCCACAGGCCTGAGGTGAAAAAAAGAGAACAAGGTCAAGACAATTTCATGCGCTTGAGGTGGCTGCCAATGCTCGTTCAAGTCCTGGAGCGCCCCGCTCTGATTTTTGGGTAGTGTGGCCAGCAGACTTTGAGAACGGGGACGTTGTTGTACAGATACCCTGGGGAGGATAAGCCAAGGAAGGGGGAGTCTTTCAGGTCCATCGCCGGTTGTTACTTGTTCACAAGATTGGTCTGGACCAAAAGAGGGAAAATCAAGACCACTGGAAGAGACTGGCCTTGATTGGGGGGGCATTGAAACTACTGTTTTTTCTTCACCCGCCTATCCCAGGCTGGCTGGTTGGCCCTCCTCTCACCTTTCTCTCCCACAGACAATACCTGGGGCCTGGAGGAGGGAGCTGTGGCAGCTATGAGGAGTAGGGTGGAAATCTTCTTTCCCCACAGGGCACAGATGTCACCTAGTCCTCGATGGAACATTTCCCACCACCCCATTCTTGCTCTCCTTCTCTCCTGCATCCTCCGCTAACACCACCATCTCCTCCTTTCTTCCAGGCTTCTCACTGCAGCACTAATGGAGGCCAGGATACCCCCTACGCACAGTTGGGAGGGGTCTAAGGGATATGGGGGGCCAGAAGGGCCAGATTCCACAGGGCACCTGGGGGGGGGGTGGGTAGGGTGACTTCTGGGTCCTCTGGGAAGACAGGAGGGAAATGGGTGCCTTTAGTGGGGGAAATGAAGGATGCACAAGAGCCTTTTAGGAGAATGGGGGATACCATTTCTTTCTACAAGTATGTATTGAGCACCTTCTATGCACTTGGTGGTATTCTCACCTGTTGGGACTCTGGAGGACCTGAACATCTCTGTGAGAACAAAGGGGAGGTAGGGAAATCTGGGTTGTAATGGAAGGAAACCAGGGAGCGGGCACAAATCTCTGGGTAAATAAAGGGCTTTTCAGAGGTCAACCTGGAGGGGGCAGGATGCTCAGGAGAGTGGAGGCCAGAGGACTGAGGTTCAGTTTCCAGTATTTACTCTCATCTCTCTCTCTCTCTCTCTCTCTCTCTCTCTCTCTCTCTCTCTCTCTCTCTCTCTCTCTCCCCTTCTCTTCATTAACCCTCCTCAGGCCCCTTTGGTGCCACAGATGAGCCTCCTTTTTTAGGGCTGACCCCACCGCCAACGACCCAGGGGGCTCAGGCACACATCGGGCAGCGCCCAGGTGAGTTGGTAGAGTTCAGGTGATTGGCCCACATGGAGCCGGTGAGCTCCCTGTGCCCTGGAGAGCCCTGCCTAACACCTTTGCCCAATCCTTGCTTCATCTGCTGGTGCCTGAATGGCCCAGGCCCCACGAGAAGCAGCTGCTTGGGAAGGGCCAATTGCCAGTTTCACCCCGTGGGGTCCTCCCAAAAGGTGCACTGCTCCCCTCACTCACTAAGGCATTCTGGGTAGATGGCCAACAAGTGGGACTGCAGCTAAGACAGAGTCTCAGAGGAGGGGCAGACCAGAGAGCAAAATGACAGCGAGAAGGGGGCACGATAGGGCTGGTTTCAGGAGAAAGAAATGAGAGAATCAGAGATGGTACATGGAAAGTGAGAGCTGGGCGATGGTCTAAAGGACAAAGAGAAGGAAGAAGAGTGTAATGGGTGTATAAGAAAGAGCCCTGACTCCCTGGTCAGAGGCCCAGAGTTCAAATTCTGATTCTCCCACTTCCTTGAGCAAGTCATTCGCCCCCTTCAGGACTCAGCTTCCTCATCTATAAAATGGTGGTGTTGGACTAGAAGATCTTAAAGATCCATTTGAGTTCTAAATCCTCTGACTGAAGGATTGGAGAGACTGAAAAATAGTGAGACAGAGAGAAGACAGACAGACAGAAGGGGTAGGGAGAGCAGAAGTGAGGGACAGAAGACAGGAAGGACCGGACAGACTAAAAGGCAGAGGAGAAAAGAGACTGAAAGGCAGAGAACGGGAAAGAACAAGATGAAGGTGAATAAACCCCATAGAGAGGGGGAAAAAACGAGCACTGAGGAGACAGGAAAGGAAGGCTGAGTGACAGAGGCTGACGAATGGAGGCCTTGAGAGGAGAAGGGGGCGGAAATTTGGAGATTCATGACTCCAGGTTGGAGGCCTCATGCTTTTAAGTTCCTTCCCCTATTTCCTTTCTTATACTCTCCCCCTGGTCTCATCCTGCCCCCAAGAAACTCTTGCAAGGAGTGGGAGAGGAGAGGCCCCTGTGGGGCTCAGGCCTCAATGATGCCCTCCACTTCACTCCCTCCAACCTTCCCCCACATCCCCCACTACCCCTACACTAGGGCTCCCAGCACTGGGCGGGCTTCAGGCAGTGGAACTAGCCCCGAGAGAGCTGGGCCTGCAGTGGACAGCACCACGTGGTCATTTCAACGAGTTCCTGCTGAGGGTGGAGCCCTTTCATGGGTGGGGAGGGACCCCCCAGGAGGTGGCGGTGCCAGGGGACCTGCGGGTAGCCAGGCTGTCAGGGCTTCGGCCCCACACCCCCTACACAGTCATCCTCTATGGGGTGCGGGGTGGCCTGCTCTCCCCACCCCTCCGGGCCAACCTCACCACAGGTACCCTTTGGGGGAATTGGGTAGGGAAAGAATCAAAAGGGAGGGACTTTAAACCCATCAGTAATGGCAATACCCAAAGGAAATACCAGAGAGAGGTATTGAAATTAATGGAGGTAAGGGGTGGAGGGTAGAAATGGAGAAGGGTATTGAAACCTTCTCAAGGAAATAAACCACTAATTTCTCCCCTTATTACCCAGTAGGAGGGATCGTGGGAGCCCCAAAGGAGAGAAAATCAATAAACAGATTTCCAGGAAGACCAAAATTAAGAAACTGGGGAAACAAAGAAGTGGAGAATACGAGGGAGGGGTCATTGCTAGAGAATGGGCACCTCTCAGGTCCTGGTCAGAAGGCCTGTCCAGGCCAGGAGGGAGCTGTCCAGGAGAGAGGAGGGAGGTGAGGGAGAAAAGGGAAAGAAACGCTTGTTATTACCTGTTATAATTTATCCCCACAGCTAATGAGCCTGGGGCACTTTCTGTCCCACCTCGACTTGGAGAGCTGCAGGCTCTAGATGTGTCTCCAAACTCTGTCAACCTCTACTGGACCGTTCCTGAAGGCCAGTTTGACTCCTTCTTGGTCCAGTATAAAGATAAGAATGGAAAGCCCCAGGTGGCGCCGGTGGAAGGCCTCCAGCACGATGTCACCATCTCCTCTCTAGAACCTGGCCACAAGTACAAATTCAGCCTTTATGGGCTTGTGGGCAAGAAGCGCCATGGTCCCCTCACTGTTGAGGCTAAGACGCGTAAGTGTGAATGATGGCTTCTTTCTTCTGGCTGCCCCCCAACCCCAAACACCTTCCCATTCTACCTCTTTTTTCTTGTTCCTTCTTCTAGATATCCCTTCAACTCCAGTCACTTAATATCTACTGAGCATCCGTCCACTGCAATGGCATACATAGCGTCATGTGGGAGGGGCAGCTGCCTGAAAAAGGAACAGCTTGAAAACAGACAGCAGTCCAAGGGCCTTAGACCTTAAAGTTACAGGGCTCTTTCCCCATTCTCTGTTCTGGTAGGGCTGAGAAAATGAGGTTTATGGGGGAAGGAGTGGAAGGAGTGCCACGAGGATATTTTCCTATAAAGAAATGACCCCAGAGAGGAAGGGACTGGCTGCAGTAGAAGGAAGGACAAGATACCTATTACCTTCTTTCCTTGATTTCCTTGGTCTGGGATGTGTTTGGAGTAAGGAGAAGACTTTTTCCTTTTCCCCTGTGACCTGTACCTTATTCCTTCTTTCTTTGTCTTTCTCAGCTTCTTTCCCTGACTCAGGGACTCTGCCTCACCTTGGGGAGTTGTGGGTAACAGACCCCACCTCTAATTCCCTTCGCCTCTCTTGGACTGTCCCCGAGGGCCAGTTTGATTCATTCCTGGTCCAGTATAAGGACAGGGATGGGCAGACCCAGATGGTTCCTGTGGAGGGGCCTGAGCGGTCCATCACTGTCTCCCCACTGAATCCCAACCGGAGGTACAAATTCATCTTGTATGGACTCATTGGCAAGAAGCGCCATGGTCCCCTCTCTGCTGAGGGAACTACAGGTAAGCAGAAGAAACGGTGCAACATGAAACTCCATAGATCCCCAGTTCTCACACTCTCCCTTTCCAACCCCTTTCCAAGGAATCTCTTCAAGTTTCTGACACCTTGGCCTCACTCTCCAGATTTCAAGCTATCTATGCTTCCATCTGTTGTGCTAGATGGTATCTCTGTCTTTCAGCTGCTCACCCTGTGAGCACAAGTCATACATAGTCAGTTGATCATAACAGATGGGTCAGGTACCAGGTAAGTGGGATTTCCTAGAAATCCCTCTATGCTCATGTAGTAACTGATTTCTCCTTAATCCTTGGAACCTCAAGCTCAATCTCACTTTTTGTCTTGCTCTGTCCCAGCCCTCAAAAGGATAGACCAAGAAACTCTGCCTTCTTCAACTCCAGGCACAAAGAAAGGCCCATGAGTCCCCTGGGGAACCCTACCTTGGAGAGCTGATGGTGACAGATATAACTTTAGCTTCCTTGAGCCTCTTCTGGACAGTCTCCCAGGGCCCCTTTAACTCTTTTGTGGTTCAATATAAAGATAGGGGTGGGAAATCCCAGGCAGTGCCTTTTGGGGGAGACCAGATTGAAGTCACTATCTCTGACTTAGAGCGCAACAGGAAACATAAGATGAATTTTTATAGGCTCTATGGCAAACATGTAGGCCCTCTTTCTGTGGTTGACATCCAAGGTAAGAAAGAATAGGGAAGACTTCCTCTGTCTACAGGCCCCTTACCTTCTTTGATTCTGGCTCCTTTTCCCCTACTCTGTCCTTGCTCCTTGTCCAAGCAAGCTCTAGACCCCAGGAGATTCCTTAGTCTTATTCTGTTTCTGTACTCTTTCTCATTTGTGCTTTCTCAACTTTAACATCATCAAATTTTCTATCCCTTCCTAGCCTCCTCTCCTCTTCCACTATATTCAGGACTCCTTAACCAAATCATCCCCTTCTAAATTCTAGCTTTAATCTCTCATCTTTACTTCTTAGTAGAGAAAACTACTCACTTTCCCCGTATTTGTGAAAGTTGACTCCCCGCAAATCTGCTCAAGCCATTCCTACTTAGCTTTTCCCAATTATATCTTCATCATCTTTCTTCTTCCATTTTCTTCTGTGTCCGGTTGTACTCCTAGTCAGTCCATCAACTCCTCTGTTCTTCCTGGACTTACTGCTTCCCTATCCCCCCCAACCCCCGACACACAATTAAAACCCCAATTCAGGTCCTAGTTGCCTCCTCGTGTCTGGTTTCTGTTGCTTTCTCTCCAGCCCTCAATTCCTCCCTCCCTTTTCCATATTCCCTCTCTCCACTCCAGCCCATCACACGCTCTTGTTGGTTTGTCCAAAGGATCCAAGAAAGGTCATGAAGTTGCATTTCCCAGAGTGTTTTCCAAGATGGATTAGACTATCCCTTTGTCTTGACTTCTAGCCAGTGTGGTATGAATTTAAGGTAGTATGGATGGACGCAAGAGAGAGGGAGGAAAAGATTATCTTCAGAAGGCCCTATCAGACTCTGAACTTGCTTGTTATTTTAATTCCAAGATTCTTTCCAAATTCCTCAATCCCATCCTTCCCTCAGTATATTTTTGCCTACTTTATTTGGCTTATGGAGTCTTTTTTGCTGCTGTCCTATATTTCCTCCCTCATCTCTCCTTTTCTCTAGAATTACCTTTCCTCTTTTTTTAATTTTCCTTCACTCCTATCTTCCTTGTCTTCTCCCAAAACATCTCTTTTCCACTAACCTCTCCTCTCTCATTCTGGCTCAGCTTTTCCTTGTTCATCTCTTATAGAGTCTGGGAGAAGATTTTCTCCCACATACGCTATAGCATCTCCTCGCTCCCCATAACTTCTCAGGGCAACAGCTCCACAGAGGCAGAAATCCTGCTATGTGGATTAGGTGTAAGGAACAGGGCCAGATTTAGCAGGAGATAGGTGAATATTTGAGGGGTGAGGAAAGGTCCCCTGCCCCGCACAACTCCCACTCTGAGGTCTGAAATTCTACTTTTAGCAAATCATTGCTTTACATCTTCTCTTATAATTTAAATACCTGTATAGATAGTAGCACTTTAAGCCCTGTAGAATGAATGGTTTTTTTCAGGCTTTTTCTCTTGACTGGAGAGAAGATGCTTGAAAGCCACTGAAGAATGAGTATGAATGATCGGCCAACTCTGCTCTGGTCCTAGTTGCTTAGAGCAGCATAGACTACAATTCACTTATTTGACTTCAGTTACCCTTCCTGCCATTTCTACCACTGGATTTAGCTTCTAAGTGTGCCCTGAATTCCTCAAAATATAGTGGAAACACCACTGGATTTGGAATCAGAAAACTTGGGTTTGGAGTTTAGCTCTTTTACTTGTGACTGTGTGGCCTTGAGCAAGTCACTTGAGTTGAATAGGACCTTAGAGTCATCTAGTCCACCCCCTCCATTTGACATGAGACACCACTGAAGCAGAGAAAGGTGAAAAATCCTGTCCAAGATTACATAGTAGTAAGTGAGAGGGCCTTCATTTTTCCCTTGGGTTTTAGGTTATCCTATATGAATGTTACCATTGCTCCCTTCACGGCCCCCCCCCCCACCCCGAGAGGTCTCCATGGCTCCGAACCCTTGGAACGCTTATCCTTGACCCAATTCTCTTTGTCTTATTTCTATCACCTGAAGTATATTCTCTAAATAATTATTAAGACCAGTCCTTCTTATTGTTTTAAACTAGTACATGGGCCTTAGTCTCACCAACAGTCATGTGGACTGCTTCATGGTGGATGCCATCTTTCCATCATTCCCCTCTGAAGTCTGTCTGAATTGCTTTCATTAGTTCCTTTCAATGGGAATGAATTAACTTTTTAGATTCTTTCTGTTTCAAAACTCAGCCTTTCTTTGGATGACACTCAATTTCTGTTTTCTTGGCTCCCAACTCACTTGCAAAACAGAAATGGCTAGTCCTGAGCTCAATGACCGATCAAACCTTGTTCTGGCTCTATCTAGCTCCTCTTAGACGACTTCTCATTCAGGTGTCCTGCCCGTGGGATGGATTTTATAATTTTATAATATAATTATTTTAAAGATCTGGTTTTTAAAAAATCAACATAATTTCCACTAAAAGAAAAGAAAGTTCCAATAGCTTTTATCTCTATTTCAGCTCCACAATGGAAAGAGGAGACTCCACTGGCCACTGAGAGCCCCAAGCCTCGCCTGGGGGAGCTGACGGTGACAGATGTGACTCAGAATTCCCTGCGTCTCCTCTGGACCATCCTTGAGGGGAAGTTTGACTCGTTTGTGGTCCAGTACAAAGACAAGGATGGACAGCCCCAAGTGGTGCCTGTTGAGGCTGACCAGAATGAAGTGACCATCTCTGACCTGCAGCCCTCCCGGAAATACAAGATGAATCTCTATGGACTTCAAGGCAAACAGAGGGTGGGCCCCATTTCTGTGATTGCTACAACAGGTAAGTGAAAGTGGTCCAGACACATTCTTATACCCCCAGTTCCACTCACTTCCATTCTTATTTCCTAATCCTCACCACCTCCCCCCTCACAGCTGTCTTTTCAGGCTTCTTTATCTCTTTAGTCCTCTGTCTACCCTGTGCCCTCCCAGGGTCTGGATCAAAGTAGAGAATCCCTTTTCCTTCAGGAAAAGAAAATCCATCATTCCTAAAGTCATCTCATCCTGCCAGCTGTCTCCAGGCAGAATGACTGCTCCTTCAGAGAAGACAGAGAGAAGCCTCCCTTTTTCCAAATCAGAAGTTCCTTCTTCCATCTAACCTAAATCCTGCCTAAAGCCAACTTGGTACATTTCCTGGTGATTGAATGCATCTGGTTCTTGCATTCCTCCTTGTGATCTTGTGAGGCTTGGAAGTATTTAAGACACCCCCTGTTTTTGCCCTTTCTTTTGGGGTCAAATAATCCATGTTCTTTTAATCTCTTTAAAGACATATCCAGCCTCTATTTTTCAGTGTCTTCTGGCCCTCTTCCAGGCTCTTCCTCTCTTCCAAACTGGCCTTCACTCCTGTTTCATGTCTTTCTCTTGGCTTTCCTGTTTCTGATGGCTGCTCTTCTCTCTCTCAAGCCAACTCACCCTCCCCACCTCCCACCCCATCTTAGGAAAATTTAATTTGATCTTCAGTGAGAGACCAGTAGTGACTTTTTTACCTTATATTCAGGGTGTAACCATTTTCTCTTTCTTTCCTTGTGGCAGACCCATTACCTGTAGAGCCTCATCTGGGAGAGGTGACTGTAACAAATGTAAACCCAAACTCCCTGCACCTCTCCTGGACTGTCACTGAGGGCAAGTTTGACTCCTTTGAGATTCAGTACAAGGACAGGAATGGGCAGCCACAGGTGGTGTCCACAGAGGGCACTCAGGATGAGGTTACTATATCTGGTTTAGAGCACTCCCAGAAGTATAAGTTCCTTCTCTTTGGCATCAAAGATGGCAAATGCTATGGGCCCAGCTCTGTTGAAGCAAAGACTGGTGAGTGGGAGAAACCAGCCTTCACCAATGCTGCTTCCTTCCCTACTTCTTTCTGCATTTGCTCTCTTTTCATTTCTGTGATTGCTACAACACCTTCCTTTGCTCTGCTTTTTTTCTTTCTTCTAAGGCAATGGTTCTCAAACTTTTTGGTCTCAGGACCACTTTAGACTCTTAAAAATTATCGGTGTCCTCAAAAAGCTTTTGCTTATATGGGTTATATCTACCAATATTTACTTGATTTTATTTATTTGCAATTAAATTTGAAAACATTTTAAAATATTTATTAATTCTTTTAAAAATACCATATTTCCCCATGTATAAGACGCACCTTAGTTTTGGGGCCCGAAATTTGGAAAAAAAAAGTATTACATTAAGTTATAGAACTCAAGTTTTATTCATCTGCTCATAGCTTTCAGGCATCTTTTGGGCAAGTCTGGTGCGTGTATGCGCGCTTAGTCCATTCCGTTTCATGAACCTGAATCACCAATTGTGCCCTCCTTCGAAATCAGTAACTTCTTTTTCATCAGTCATTCTTCTTGCCTCATGCTGAACCATCTTTGTGGACACAGGAATTCCAATTGCCCTTTGCCCTTCAATCCATATCGTCAGTTCCCTCTCTAAATCAGGCCTCTCATGGCCTTCTGCCGTAGTGTTTTCAGTAGGGTTTCTTCTTCCCGTAGCCAGTCTCGGATTGTTTTCTCAGTTGGAGGAGGACCAGACTTACGTTCAGCAGCACAATTTCTGTTCACTTTTGCAAACTGGATCACTTTTAATTTGAATTCAGCATTGTACGAAAATCTTTTCTGAGCCGTTTCTGGGCAGAACGTGGCAAAACGTAACCTAATATACGGGTAACAAATGCGAAACAATGAGCGCAGACAACAAGTGAGAAAAAGAGGGAAATGCAAGTGAAAAAACTACAACCACAGTATAAGACACACCCAGTTTTTAGACCCCAAACTTTTGGAAAAAGGGCGCATCTTATACATGGGGATATACAGTAACAACAACAAACCCATTTCACGTTAACATAAATAATGTTTTTATAGGACAGGCTAGGATAGTGGTATAATGTAGTAATGGTACAGTATAATATTGTATAATTAGTACAGTAAATGTAGTAAACTATTATAATAAAATAGTACAGTATTACGTAATGTGGCATTTGTTGTTCAGTCATCTTCCGTTGTATCCAACACTTCATGACCCCATCTGGGGCTCTCTCGGCAAAGATACTGGAGAGGTTTGCCATTTCCTTCTCCAGCTCGTTTTACAGATGAGGAAACTGAGGCAAACAAAGTTAAGTGACTTACCCAAGGTCACGCAGCTAGCATGTGTCTGAGGCCAGATTTGAATGCAGGAAGATGAGTCTTCCTGACTCCTGACCTGGCGCCCTATCTACTGTGACGCCTAGCTGACCATGACGTAATGTAGTATTGTCTGATTAGAACAGCATAGTAAATATAGTATATTATAATAATTAATATAGGATAATATAACATAATATTGTGTAATTGGTATAGTAAATACAGGATAATACAGTACGGCATAGTAAATTGATATAGTACAGTATAAAATAAAATATTTGTTGTTGTAGTTCAGTCGTGGCCAACTCTTCGTGACTTTACTTGGGGTTTTCCTGGTAAAGATGCTGGACTTGTTTGCAATTTCCTTCCCCAGTGGATTAAGGCCAACATCCGTTAAATGACTTGCCCAGGGTCACACAGCTAGTAAGTATCTAAGGTGCATTTGAACCCATCTTCCTGATCTCAGGCCCAGCACTCTGTCCACTTTACCGCCCAGCTGTCTCCCACAACATAGTATGGTACAGGATAATTAACACGATGCAGAATAGGCCAGGAGAGAATCGATCAGAATTGTGAAGGAGAGGGTCACACTCCTCCGGCATGGGCGTTACCTTTCCCACCCCTTTTTGGAAGGTGTCACGTTGTAGACTCCTGGAGCGAGGGCAGCCCTGGGAGCTGCAGAGGAAGGCTCTGGCTCGGCTGAAGCTGGGGGTCTTTGTTTCCTCTGCCCTCCCCTTTCCTTTCTCTCTGAGCTGTCTGTCAACCCCATCTCTAGTTACTCGGAGGCCAAGCCGCCCTCCCCCCTCATACACACACTTCCCCCACCCCCACACACATCTCCCTGCTTCCCTCCTCCTCCCTCCCACAGGGCTTTGGAAACTGGGAACCAAAAGAATTAGAGGGCTGGCTGCCCAGGCCAGCCCAGGCCAGATGTCTCCCCTTTCCTGGGGCTCCGGCCAGTCCCTCCCCTGCCCCTGGGGGCTCTCAATCGCCAGAAAAACCTCAACAACAACAATGCCGTCAGCGCCCTCGGTATCCAGGGAGGCAGCCTGCCAGCTCTTTCCCAGGCCCCAAGGCGCTCCTCGTAACAGACACCTGATCGGTCCCCTGTTGGCCCCTTCCTTCCCGCCACCCCCACACCCCAGCAAATGCATCCTCATCGGGAGGTACAGTTGCGCCCCCGGCTGGTCTGCACTGGGGTCTCAGGTTCCCAGGGTCCAAGTAGGCAAGAAAGAGACCTATGGCCAGCTGTAAGATCAATTCTTGTCCCCTGTTCCCTTTCAGGGACTCCTGGTCCTCTCTTCTACCCCTTCTCAGGACCCTAGGTACTGGGGAGGGGAGAGCCCTGGCAAGGAAAATGGGGATGGAGCAAAGAAACAAACACAACAGACCAAGACCTGGGGTGGAAAAGAAGGAGCTCACTGCCCCCTCCCATCCCCTGCCAACCTTCAAGAAGCCCCCCTAAGGAGCAGGGCTCTCACAGGAGTGATAAGGTTCTCCTGAACCTCCTGAGTGGAAGAGAAGTAAGACAGCAGAGGGAAGCTGGAAAATCTCTTTGTGCAGCTGATAACTTTCAGAGTAGGTAACACCTTCATCTGCCTGCACTGGTGAGGGACTTTTAAGGTCTGTGAGGTGGCACAATGGTTAGACTACCAGGCCTGGAGTCGGGAAAACTTCGGCTCAAATCCTGACTCACCGTGTGACCCTGAGCAAGTTACTCTGTTTGCCTTGGTTTCCGCATCTCTAAATGGGCGTAATGTCACCCGCTTCTCAGCGTTATTGTGAGGAAAAATGAGATAATATTTGTAAAGCGCCGTATAAATGCTAACAGCTTGTTCAGAGGTAAGTTTTTAGTTAGTCTGTATTTCTAATCCGGGACCAGAAATGAGGGGGATGGAGGCCAT
Source organism: Trichosurus vulpecula (assembly GCF_011100635.1). NCBI lineage: Eukaryota > Metazoa > Chordata > Mammalia > Diprotodontia > Phalangeridae > Trichosurus > Trichosurus vulpecula. The sequence goes on along the minus strand of NC_050579.1, from coordinate 267,797,571 downwards.
TTTGGAAGGAATATGGAGCTCTGCATCAGCTGCCAAAAATGAGTCCCGCCTGGGTGCACTACCCACTCTTCTTTTGAGCCGTCTGGTATAAAGATAGGGATATATAGAATAGTATGGTAGAGTGTAACATTGTATCCATGCCCAACATGGACACTTAGCCACTATTCCCAGTCTGGGACCTGGATGCAAGTACAGGGCTTTAGGCTCCTTGGCAAGAACGGCTGTGGCCCTTTCCTTCCTGCTGGTGCCACTTTTGAGTGGGAGCAGGTGAGCTTCTCCCATGTCACCCACCTGTATGATTTAGAAAAGCCTAGAGCTTTCCCCTTTCCCAGTCACTCTTTCTCTTGGCCCCTTGACTTCCCCCAAAGCCCTCTACCCTAACCCAGGCAATGTGTTGGCCTCCAGCCTCTACCTCTCCTGTTCTCTGAAGTCACTCAGCCTCCTGGAGACGACTCAACTTCCTCTCTCTCTCATTCTCAGAGAGCCCAGCAGCTTCAGGCATTGTAGTTACTCAACGCCCTCCGAAGCCTCGCTTGGGGGAACTGACAGCGGTGGCTGTAGCCAACGGTGCTGTGCACCTATCGTGGACTGTCCAGCAGGGATCCTTTGACTCCTTTGAGGTCCAATACAAAGACAGAAATGGGCAGCCTCAGGTGGTGCCCGTGGAAGGAGACCAGAATGAAGTCGTGGTTTCTGGCTTGGAGCCGAATCGCAAATACAAGATGCTCCTCTATGGACTCTATTCGGGGAAGCAGCTGGGCCCCCTCTCAACTATTGTTATGACAGGTGACCGGGAGTCATTAAGACTGCTAGCACTTCCTACCTCCTTTCTTCTGGCCCAAGAGTCTATGAACCCTCCTGTCACTCCTCGCTAATTCCTCAAGTCATCGAATACTGGTCTAGCTTCAACAAACTAGAAGGGGAACAAAGATAAATAGGGCATGGTCCCTGGCTTCTTCATGAGGCTTAAAGCAAAGTAGGCAATATCAGACATGTACACCAATAACCAAGCATAAAACAGGATGCCCAAAGTGCAAAAGAAATGTACTTAACTAGGTGTTATGAGAATTCATGGGACAGAAAGATCACTTCTGGTTGTGGGTATCAAGGGATGGGGTATTGATGGACGAGGAAGCATTGGAACAGGATTTTGAAAGATGAACAGAATTTTAGTTAGTAGAAACAGGGAAAAGCATTTTGGACACTGAGAATGGTGTGAGCAAAGACTCAGGATGTTTTCAAAGGATAACAAATGGGCCTGTTGGTGTGAGTGTGGGGTGAGGAGATGCTATGGAAAGGTAGTTTTGGTCAAGATTCCAGAGGGCCTTGAATGCCAGGCTGGGGAATTCGGACTTGAGTTTCTCTTCTCACACATTGAATTCTGCGACTTCCCTGCTTCTGTCTGGAGAAGCAGTGAGGGGTTAGGGGGGAAAAGCCCTTGACCAGGAGTCCGGAGGAATCTCATTAGAATCGTAGATTTAGAGCTGGAAGGCCCTTACCTCATATATCCAATACGAACTCTCCCCTTCCCCTCTTCCCATCTTACCGAGGAAGAAACAGGCCTAGAGTTCATGCATGTAAAAAGCAACTAAGGCAAGACTGAACCCAGGCCCTCTGACTTCAAAGCCACCCCCTTTTATTGAGTCCCACTTCTTCCACTAGCCGTGTGTCCTTAGTCAGATCACTTAACCTGTCCTGACTTAATAAGGGGGTTGAACTAAATTATCTCTAAATTTTCCTTTTGCCCTCTAGAGATGCTCTTTCCCCCAGGATGTCGAGTAGCATTTTGTCTTATAACTCAAATGCGCTTAACATGTGAGGTTGTATGTCTAATTTATGTTGGTCCGATATCCCTAGTAGAGGACAAACTCCTTGAGCGCAGGAACCATGTCTCATCTAAACTTTATATCTCCTCCGCTCCTAGTAGAGTGCTTTGAAAAAGTAGGCCCTAGACAAATATTTGTTACATCATGCTGTTATGTTGTACTATAGATACCTGATAAATAAATCCCTAGAGTTTCTCCACTGAATAATGAGTCCCTTATCTGTCATCAGTCTTCCAAGTGAGTGAGGTGGGGTTGTCATTGGGCTATCTCAGTTTCTTTGCAAATAGTGACCAAGTTCAGAAAAGAAACAGACCCATCTTTTCTGTCTAATGCAATCCTCTTCTTCTTATATCTGTCCTAGGACCACGAGAGGAAGAAACTCCAGTCCCCACATTCTCAGCCACTGAAACCCCACAGTTCCCTGCTAAACCCCACCTGGGAGAGCTAACAGTGACAGATGCCACCTCAGATTCTCTGTACCTCTCTTGGACCATTCCAGAAGGCCAATTTGAATCCTTTGTGATCCAGTACAAGAATGGAGATGGACAGCCTAAGGTTGTACAGGTTGAGGGTGACCAGAATGCAGTTGTCATCTCTGGCCTGGAGCCAGATCACAAGTACAAGATGAATCTCTATGGTTTCCATGACGGACAACGTGTGGGCCCCATTTCTGTCACTGGTGTTACTGGTGAGTAAAAGCAAACAGATCCTGAGAGAGGTGTCTGAGCCAGACTAGATCTTCCTTTCTTTTTTGTTGACCTTGTGCCTTATTGGTTTAGCCTTTTGGGATCCAGTTTTCTTACTTGAATTTGAGATCTCAGACTCGACCTAGGACTCAAACAGATCTTTGGGGAGTTGGGGCTTTTGCTAGGCTTCCAATTCCTAAATATTAGGTTCAGCTATTCACCCTGGAGATCCCTAGATATTGCCAGCTGATAAATATCAATGTACAACACAAAGTCTTCCTAAATCACATACTGTCACTGATTCTAGAGTCCGTATCTCTAGTGATGTGTTGGAAAAATTCCATTTTGGTAGGTGTTTCTATAACAGCATTTGATCTCCAAGGAGCCAAGGAACTCCCAAAATTTCCACAGAAAGAAACACAATTGTGGGGCACGAGGATGTAATATCTGGTATAAGCACACAGGAGTAAAGGTTCCCTATTTCCTTATCTTTTGCCCTTGAGAGAGACTATCCCTTGGACCATTCAGGACTCATAGAACAGAGTCACAGAGGTGGAACTGAGTCTCCTAGTCTGCCATGTGGCAGATGACGGGTCAAGATGAAGGCACAGTTTTCCGATGCTTGAAGATGCCTGGCATGATGGTGTGGGACTGTGAACAACTGGACAAATTAGAACCCCCTCTGACTAGCTTCAGAACTTAGACTATGAGATGATGTGAAACATGGCTCAGAACTATTTAGAAACAGGAAATATATGCCTTCACCCCAACCCAGCATTTAGAATTTCCTGTCTCTGTCAAATGACCCTTTTCATTTATCAGACATGGGTAATCAAGGTTTTGTGGCTACAGAGTTTATGAGACACACTCAGAATGAAAGGGAAATTTGTCAAATTCTTCCATGGGGAATCCTTTGTCAAACCATTTCCCAAAACTCCTCTCAACTCTCCTCTTTGCTTTCTGATGCAGGAAGGGGTGGGAGTGGGAGCAGGGGTTCTGAACTGCATTCAACCATAGACCATGGAAAGGGAATAAAATGTGAGAGGTGTGTGTGTGTGTGTGTGTGTGTGTGTGTGTGTGTGTGTGTGTTTGGGGCCAAGCTCTGGATCCCAGAGTATGAACAAGAAAGGTTGGGAAAGCTCTGGGAAAGGGAGCAGTCTCTCTCTCTCTCTCTCTCTCTCTCTCTCTCTCTCTCTCTCTCTCTCTGGTGCACTGATCCACGAGGCTTTGAGGGAGCTGATGGTCCAGTACTAGGGGCTTTCTCCTACTCCCATACCCACCTTCTGCTCCTCTTCTGGTTGCTTCCACGGCCCTGGTCTTCCCAACTGATCTCAGTTACCTCAAATAAGGGCTTGAGCCGCATAGCAGCTGGCAGTGCAAGCTCCTACAGTACGCCACATTCACCCATGTGACAGGTAGAAGAGACATTTAGTCCAATCACAGTAACTCTGGTCCCTGTTTCTTGAATGGTCAATAGAAAGTGTCTCTCAAGGGTAAAGGAAGAGGAAATAGGGTATCAATCTCATCGCATTCTGGTATCTCATAATTCTGTTTTCCCCTACAAGGGTTGTGTGTATATATATATATATATATACATAATATACAATGCTTCCCCGAATAGAGTATATAATGTAATTATGTAACATACATATATTATAATATATATAACTTAGGGGTTCTTTGGCTCCCACAGAAATGAAATCCTATTGCAGAAATACCCACTTTACTGTATAGTCCCTAAATAGATAAATATTCTATTCTCATATGAGGAACATGAAAAGTTTCTAGAGATAATGGTATCCTCAGACTGGTCTTTATGTGTCTCCTCATCTCAGCACTATATGAGGAAGTGACAGAGATCCCAGCTCCCACAGTGCCTGCCACTGACGCCCCAGAACCCACAGAGAAGCCTGAACTTGGGGAGCTGACAGTGATAGGGGCCACCTCAGACTCCCTGAGGCTCTCTTGGACCAACTCCCAGGGAAACTTTGATGCCTTCTCAATCCAGTACAAGGACAGAAATGGGCGACCCCAGGCCGTGCGTGTTGAGGGCAATCAGAATGAGGTCATCGTCTCTGACCTGGAGCCTGACCACAGATACAAGATGAATCTCTATGGTTTCCATGATGGACAACGTATAGGTCCAGTGTCTGTCACTGGTGTAACAGGTGAGTCAAGGTCAATAGAATGGGCTCAGAATATTTACTCTCTTTCCTATTGGACATTAACTATTTTGTCAACTCTGATTAGGTCCAAGCCCTCATTAGTTGTTGGGTTCGGTGTATGCTGTGTCCATATTACTTATACCCGCAGGAAACAAGTCAATCAGTCAGTAAACATTTCTTGAGAACCTACTACGTGCTAGGCACTTTTTTCCTTTGGGGCTAAACACCAAGCTCAGAGCAAATTGGATCGTAGGTTGACCCAGGAGCAGAAATGAGTCCAGGCAAGGCTGCTGGGAAAGAAACACCTGAATCTTGAATTTTTCACTGCTGGACTGCAATAAGCATGTAGTGGAGCTGTTTGTGCCAGGAATTTTGAATGTGTCCCCCAGCCAGAAGGTGACAGAGACCAACTAAGCCACACTCTTCTAAGAATAACCTAAAGACTTTTCTAATCATCAACCCTAACTGACTTTAAAATCCACTGATATCCTTCTCTATTTCCGAGTTCTCAATATTTCTTTCTAGCAGCTATATCAGTGTGCCTAAAGAAAAGAAGGAGTAGGGGGCAGCTAGGTGGCAGCTAGGTGGTGCAGTGAGTAGAGCACTGGCCCTGGAGTTAGGAGGGCCTGAGTTCAAATCCAGCCTTAGACACTTGACACACTTACTAACTGTGTGACCTTGGGCAAGTCACTTAACCCCAATTGCCCTGCCTTCCTCCCTGCAAAAAAAAAAAATGGAAAAAAAAGAAAAGAGGGAGTGACCAGGGTAAGCCACTCCCTTCTCTCAAAGTCAGTTTTAGTTTCTCTCTGATCTCTTTATCAGCCCCTGAGGAGAAGACCCCAACTCACACAGTCTCAACAATTGAGTCCCCTGGACCCCCTTTGAAACCTCGCCTAGGAGAACTGACAGTGACAGATTCGACTCCAGACTCCCTACACCTCTCTTGGAGTGTTCCAGAGGGACAGTTTGACTCCTTTGTGATCCAGTACAAGAACGGGGATGGACAACCCAAAACGAAACGTGTCAGAGGTGACCAGAATGAGGTCACTATCTCCGGCCTGGAGCCTGATTACAAATACAAGATGAATCTCTATGGTCTCCATAACAGGCAGCGTATAGGCCCTGTCTCTGTTATTGGCGTAACAGGTGGGTAAGGAGTAAGGAGGGTGGGTACTTGGGTGTGGTTCCGGACCAGGCTTTGCAGGTTAGGGGCAACTGGAAGGCTTTCTCCTTAGAGGTCTTTGTTCCTCTGTCTCTGCTCCTCCTTCCCCCAAGTTTCCTGTGTTTTGGGGCCGCAGATCCATTTGCTGCTTCTCTCTGAGGACTGAGAGACTGCTTGGATTTGGAGGGAGGAACAGAAGTAAAGAAGGAAAGGCTGTTTCTCAAAGAGGTTGTGAGAGGGTCTTTAAACTGTGAAGCTGTGGATGCCTTGTGTCAAGTATCCCCTTCTACAGCTCACACAGGCAAACTGCAGCCATGTTTATAGTGCATCAGGGCATCAGACAATAACCAAGGATCCCTGAAACTTCAACAGGCATAATTTATAATTGGTTCTCCAAGAACTGAGTCCATAAGTCAAAAGAAAACCTCCTAGCTTCATGTTCTAGAGGCATATATGTATCTTTAAACTTAAAAAATATTGTAAATGCAATTATTTACAATATTTATTGTAAATAAAATACCTTATTATTGAAAAAATCTTTTTTTTCTACATTGCTGGCAATGCCTCCCCACCCAATAAAGCCTTCTCCCATAAAAAAGAAAAACAGTTAAGCAAAAAATGCTAACACATTAACACATCTGACAGCCTATGCCTCATTCCTCACCCTGTAGTCCACCACCCCTCTACCAAGAAAAAGGAAGTATCAGTCAGGACAGGTAGGTGGCACACTGGGGAGAGGCTTGGACATGGAGTCAGGAAGTTTTTTCTTTTTGTTGAATTGTTTTCAGTTTTGTCTGACTCTTCACGACCCCATTTGGGTTTTCTTGGCGAAGATACTAAAGTGGTTTGCCATTTCCTTCTCCAGCTCATTTTACAGAGGAAGAACTGAGGTAAATAGAGTTAAGTGACTTGCCCAGGGTCACACGGCTAGTAAGTGTCTGAGGCTGGATTTGAATTCAGGAAGATGAATCTTCCTGATTCCGGGTCTCACGCCCCATCCACTGCACTGACTAGCTGAGTTCAAATCCTGCTTCAGACACTTCCTAGTTGACTGCACCGACTAGGTGAGTTCAAATCCTGCTTCAGACACTTCCTAGCTGTGTGACCTCGGACAAGTCACTAAACCTCTGCTTGCCTCAGTTTCTTCATCTGTAAAACGAGGACCACAATCATACTTTTTTTTCCTAGGGTTGCTTTGAGGATAAAAGGAGATAATATTTATAAAGTGCTTTACAAGCGTTAGAGCACCGTGTAATGCTTGCCAGCTATGACTATCAGCACTCCGGAGTCAATATTGTTCATTGTTTTCATGGCGGAGTTTTTATATTTTCAGCATTTTTCCCTTTACTTTATTGTGGGTCATCATGTGTATTGTTCTCTTGGTTCTGCTAACTTCACTCAATTCCTGGAATTCATGCAGTCTTTCCAAACTTCTCTGAATTCTCCTCATCCTTTATTTCAGTAGTATTCCATTCCATTCATTTATCACTATCTGTTTAGTCCATGTATGTATATATCCATATAATATATATGTGTTTATAATATATTATATATGTATGTGTGTATATGTGTATTTACATGTATGTATGTATGTATGTATATGTGTGTGTATTCTTAAGCAGGGAGTATCACCTCCTGGTTGTGGGATCCAAAATGTAACACTAAATGTGTTGATGTCAATGCATCCTCTTAGCATGAGATCCCCTCTCAAGCAGAAACGATGGCTGGGGAGTGTTTAAGGCACGTTCACATTGCTTGTATCTCCTTCTTTATGTCAGCCCCAGAAAGAGATGAAGAAATGACTCCAACCCCTCCAGTCCCAAGCAGTGAACCCCCTCCTAGGCCCCGCCTGGGAGAGCTGACGGTTATAGATGCCACCTCAGATTCCTTGGAACTCTCCTGGACTGTCCCCGAGGGCCAATTTGATTCCTTCATGATCCAATTCAGGAACAGATATGGACAGCCAAGAGTAGTACATGTTGGAGGACATGAGGACACGGTCACCATCTCCGGCCTAGAGCCTGATCACACATACAGGATGAATCTTTATGGTATTCATGATGGACACCATGTGGGCCCAATCTCTATTACTGCTATAACAGGTCAGTGTGGGGAGCAAGGGCGAGTGCACACAGAGTGGGGAGAGTAAGGAAGGGAAAGGGAGAGAGCACCCAGGGTGTTTGATGCCACTTCTCTGTCCATTCTAGCGTTATGATTTCTCTCTCTCCATCTCTGTCTCTCTCTGTCTCTCTCTCTCTGTGTCTCTCTGTCTCTCTCTTGAGGGAAGACCTTCTAAAGGTCCTCTGGTGCAAGAGATATTGTGAAAGTAGAAAAGTAGAAACTAGAGGATTGAGCAACTAATTGGATGTGTGCAGTGAGAAAGAATGAGGGGTCAAGGATGACACCAAGGCTGTCAATCTTGGTGGAAGGATGGTGGTTGCTTTGACAGAAATAGGGGAGTTTGGGTTGGGGGAAAAAGATGAGTTTAGTTTTGGACATACTGAGCCTAAACTGATTATGAGACATCTAGTTTGAAGTATCTGATAGGTGGTCGGAGCTATAGTTCAGGAGATTCTGTATATAGATTTGGGAGTCAGCTGCATAGGGATGATAATTAAAGTCATGGGAGTTAATGAGGTCCCCAAATAAAAAATAATAAGAGGGTCTAGAACAGAGCCTTCTGTACATGCATGGTTAGGGAGGGTGATGTGGAAAACGAATCAGTTAGTGGAGATCAAGAAGGAGCAGTCAGACAGGTTCACAAAAACTGGGAAAGGAGAGTCTCTAGGAGGAGAGGATGGTCAACCCTGTCAAATGCTGCAGGGAGGTTTAGAAAGATGAGGACTGAGAAAAGGCCATAGCATTCATCAAGTGATCATTTGGGGAAAGAACAGTTTCAGCTGAGTGATGAGTAAAGAAACCAGACTACAAAAAGCTTGGGAGGGAGTGAGAGGAGAGGAAATGAAGGTAGGTAGCTCTTTCTAGGAGTTTTTGAAGCAGAGGAGAGAGCTATATAAAGGGCGGTAGCTCAGGGGAATGACACAATCTATTGAGGTATTTTTGGTTGGTGCTTTTCTATTATTTGTCCATGTTTGTAGGCAATAAGGAAGGAACTAATAGGCAGAGAGAGGCAGAAAATTGGGTAGGGTAGAATGATTGTGGGGACCATGTGCTGAATGGGAGAGGATGGGACGGAGAGTACGTGACTTGGTTGGGAAGAGTGGCCGCTTTATCAGAAATTGGAGAATGAGGAATGATGTCAAGGGGTTTTGAGATTTAGAGAAAGGGAGAAGAGGGGGCTCACTGTGAATGGTCATGATTTTTTCATGAAAGTATGAGGCAAGGACCTTAGCTAAGAGGGAAAGGAGAGAAGGATAGAGCAGAAGGCTGGAGAAGAGCAGCCTCCGGGAGGAGTGGGATAGAGAATCAGTCAAGGAGGACTTAAATGACTATCATACTAAAGTGAAGGTCCAGTTGAGATTGTATAACATGCATGTAGAGGACAAATTTATATTTAAATTTATAGTTCCCAAACTTTAGCTTCCCCTCTCTCTGTTTTTCCCTTCCACAGCCCCACAAGATGTGGATCAAACCCCTGTTCCCACAGTACCAGCCACTGAGGCTCCTGAGCCCACAGAGAAGCCTGAACTTGGGGAGCTGACAGTGACAGGGGCCACCCCAGACTCCCTGAAGCTCTACTGGACCATCTCCCAGGGAGAGTTTGATTCCTTCACAATCCAGTACAAAGACAGGGATGGACGACCCCAGATCATACGTGTTGGGGGAGACCAGAATGAGGTCACTGTCTCTGGCCTAGAACCCGACCACAGATACAAGATGAATCTCTATGGTTTCCATGATGGACAGCGTGTGGGCCCAGTCTCTGTCATTGGTCTAACAGGTGAGTGAATGGGATTGGATCACCTCAGAATGAGAATTTGTTTACTTCACATTGGTGATTGGCCTGATGTCTAGGTGTCTCTTGAAACTGTGATGTCCAGTATGCTTGTCCCCTCTTCCCATGACCCTGTTCCCATTTTGTTTTGTCCTCCCTATACAACAAGCATTACAAATTCTCTGGAGCCGAGTAGAGAAAGAATCAGATTGCTGGAGAGCCAGAGGCTTTACTGCTGTGATGTCTGCTTTCCTGGCTTCTCTCTGTCTCATTAAGCTGCTCACCCTGGGAGGTCTAAGCTTGCTCAGTTATTCAGAACATGTGTTGAGACACTGGCCAGGCATGGCTCCCTACAATCCAATGGCAAAGCTTCACTGGATTATATCCCACGACTGACTGGCATCCAAACTCACAACTAGGATGTACAGTGATTAGAGCTTTTTGTAAGGAGTCGGGAAGGCCTGGGTTCAAATCTGGCATCAGTCACTTCCTAGCCGCATGATCTCTGTCTGACTTGTCTGTAAAATAAAGATAAACATAGCTTCTTCCTGATAGTGTTGTCGTGAGCCCCAAATGAGGTACCTTTTGTAAAGCACTATGCAAACCTTAAACCATGTATAAATGGTATTTACATAGCATTTCATTTGTATAGCTATTATTATTATAGAATCTCGCAGCAGTCTTCCAATCTCACTCATACTTGAAACAGCCCTCTCCTAATATCATCTGCCCTCCCCATAAAAACCCATTTTGGGGATTTAGAACTCATTCTCTCCCAAAGCCATCCTTTCTATTTTAGACAAATCTGGTTAGGAAGTTGTTTCTTTTTTCACAATGTTCACATGTTTCTCCCACTTTTGCCCTCTGGTTCCACCTGTGTAAAAACCCTTTAGGCCCTTGAGGAAGCAATTATGTCCCTCCTACATCTTCTCTTCTTCAAGACAAATATTCCCCGTTCTTTGACCCCATCTAGCTTTGTGTGGCTTTCTCTCCTGTCACCATCCTGGTCATACAAGTTTGGATGTCTTCTATTTTGTCACTCACTTTGCTTTAGAATTGAACACTATCCCCTAGATATGGTCTGAGAGTACAATGGGACCATCTACTTTCTGGACCCTACCCTTCTTCTAATGTAGTCTTAGGAGTGAATTAGCTTTTTGGCCAATCACATCTCATTTTGGATTCATATCAATCTTTTTCACGTGCACTGTTGTTGTCTAGCCATCCCCTCATTCTGTCTTTGTGCAGTTTATTTTTTAAATAAAAATGCATAACTTAACCTTTGTTCAATTTCATCTTGTTAGCCTATTGTGCTAGCCCATTAAAATCTCTGGATTCTGAATCTGTCATTTGATGTGTGAGCTGAGTTTCCCAGCTTTGCATCACCTACAAAGGTGACAATAATATCGAATACTTCGTCATTCCCTGATAACAATATGGAACAGGACAGGGCCAAGGACAAGTCTCTAAATCACTCTCCTGGAGATGCCATTTAGGCTGATGCTACCATTCCCTGGCTTGGTCATTCATAAAGTTCTGAATATTCTCCATTATCGAGACTCTATCTCACTACCTTGCCTTTGATATCATGAAAGACCTTCGTCAAATGCCTTGCAAAAATTCAGGCATGCCATATGTATGATCTACCAATCTAAAAACCTTACGAAACCGGAAGTAAGGTTGGTTTGGTATGTCCTGTTCTTTTCTTTCCTTTCTCAGTGTCCACAAACCATCCTTTTAGGACTACATTCTGTAATTTTTTCAGGAATCAGCCAAGTTCGCTGGCCTTCTTTTTCTTGCTTCGAATTGGTACATTTGCTTACCTACAGTGCTTCAGAATTCTTGGGTTCTCTGAGAAGAGCCCATCAATCACATGCACCCAGTGCTTTCAGTTCAGGAGAATCTATAATTCATCAGGCCTTGATGGCATGAATTGATTGAGAGAAGCCGGATGTTCTCTTAATATTTCATCACTTTTCCTGGGGTTCAATTACCTAGTAATCATAGTCGGTCTCTCCGTCTCAGCCCAGAGATTGTTTCCCTTGATAAATAAACAGAAACAAAATAGATCCTACTAGTATTGCTACTCTCATCCTTCACTATCTTTATTCTGTCAGTCTCCAACAGCAGCTGTCACATGTAGATCTTCCTTTGGCCTCAAATAGAGCCAGTACTAGGAAGGAAATCAAGCAATTCGGGCTGCTTTCTTCAGACACATGAGAATCATGCCCTGCTAACATGAGGGACAGAGGAAGGTGAAGCCCTTCTTAGGGCTGACTTCTCATTTCTCTATGTCTCTCCTTCACAGCCCCACCTGAGGAAGAGACCCCTGCTCCCACAGTGCCAGCTACTGAGGCTCCTGAGCCCACAGAGAAGCCTGAACTTGGGGAGCTGACAGTGATAGAGGCCACCCCGGACTCCATGAAGCTCTCCTGGACCATCTCCCAGGGAGAATTTGATTCCTTCACAATCCAGTACAAAGACACAGATGGGAGACCCCAAATTGTACGTGTTGGGGGAGACCAGAATGAAATCACTATCTCTGAGCTGGAGCCTGACCACAGATACAAGATGAATCTCTATGGTTTCCATGATGGACAACGTGTGGGCCCAGTCTCTGTCACTGGCAAAACTGGTGAGTGAGGGACAGTAGGATCATCAAGGGTGAGGCCCACAATGGGGACCTGTTTGTCTCCCACTGGGGCTGGCCTCCTGTCTCTATGTCCTGGGCCCTTGAAACTACCAGGACCAGTTTGATTCCTCACCTAAGGTGTCAAACTCCACAGATCCTCTATCACTCAGTGAAAAATGAAAGCAGATCATGGGAGAACCAGAACCTTCACTATTCTCTCCTTTACTCAGGCTTATCTTCTTGTGACTGCTCTCAGCTCCATCTTGGGAGTTTTGGATGTTCATGTGTCTCAGACATTGCTTTTGAACATGCAGGACTCCTCAGGGTCCAATGTAAAGATTTTAATTAAGGCTATTCTGTGACTGACTGTAGACCATGAATCTAGATGAAGAAATCCTTTTTGACTTCTGCAGAGAGTAAATCCTTGGAAGAAGAATTGGGTAGAGAGTCACTATTAATGAAATCAGCAAGTCCAATTTATCCTCTTTGCGCATTTCTCCTCACAGTCCCATATGAGGAAGAGACACCTGTTCCCACAGTGCCAGCTACTGAGGCTCCTGAACCCACAGAGAAGCCTGAACTTGGGGAGCTGACAGTGATAGAGGCCACCCCAGATTCCATGAGGCTCTCCTGGACCATCTCCGAGGGAGAATTTGATTCCTTCACAATCCAGTACAAAGACACAGATGGGAGACCCCAGATTGTACGTGTTGAGGGAGACCAGAATGAAGTGACTATCTCTGAGCTGGAGCCTGACCACAGATACAAGATGAATCTCTATGGTTTCCATGATGGACAACGTGTGGGCCCAGTCTCTGTCACTGGCAAAACTGGTAAGTGAGAGACAGTAGAATCATCAAGGATGATGCTCACAATGAGGACCTGTTTGTCTCCCATTGGGGTTGGCCTCCTGTCTCTATGTCCTGGACCCTTGAAACTACCAGGACCAGTTTGATTCCTCACCTAAGGTATCAAACTCCTCAGATCCTCCATCACTCAGTAGAAAATGAAAGCAGATCATGGGAGAACCAGAACCTTCACTATTCTCTCTTTTGTTCAGGCCTATCTTTTTGTGACAGTTCTCAGTTCCCTCTTGGGAGTTCTGGATGTTCATGTGTCTCAGACATTGCTTTTGATCATGCAGCACTTCTCAGGATCCAATGTAAAGATTTTAATTAAGGCTATTCTGTAACTGACTGTAGACCACAAAATCTAGACATAAGATGGAGAAATTCCTTTCAACTTCTGCAAAGAGTAAATCCTTGAAAGAAGAAGAGAGGAGTCAATTTTAATGAAATTCACAAGTTTATTTCTTATTGTGTTTCTCCTCACAGTCCCACATGAGGAAGAGACCCCTGCTCCCACAGTGCCAGCTACTGAGGCTCCTGAGCCCACAGAGAAGCCTGAACTTGGGGAGCTGACAGTGACAGAGGCTACCCCAGACTCCATGAAGCTCTCCTGGACTATCTCCCAGGGAGAGTTTGATTCCTTCACAATCCAGTACAAAGACACAGATGGGAGACCCCAGATTGTACGTGTTGAGGGAGACCAGAATGAGGTCACTATCTCTGAGCTGGAGCCTGACCACAGATACAAGATGAATCTCTATGGTTTCCATGATGGACAACGTGTGGGCCCAGTCTCTGTCACTGGCAAAACTGGTAAGTGAGCGACAAGAGAAGTGTCAAGGATGAGGCTCGGAATAATGACCAATTTGTCTCCCATTAGGATTGGCCTCCTGTCTTTATGTCCTGGGTCCTTGAAACTACTGGGACCAGTTTGATTCCACAGATCCTCTATCATTCAGTGGAAAATGAAAGCAGATCATGGGAGAACCACAACCTTCACTGTTCTCTTCTTTGCTCAGGCCTATCTTCTTGTGACTACTCTCAGCACCATTTTGGGAGTTCTGGATGTTCATGGGTCTCACGCATTACTTTTGATCATGCAGAACTCCTCAGGGTCCAATGTAGAGATTTTAATTAAGGCTACTCAGACTTGAGATGGAGAAATTCCTTTTGACTTCTGCAGAGATTAAATCCTTGAAAGAAGAATTGGGTAGAGGGTCACTATTAATGAAATGAAATCCCCAAATCCAATTCATTTTGTTGTGTTTCTCCTCACAGCCCCCTATGAGGAAGAGACCCCTGCTCCCACAGTGCCAGCTACTGAGCCTCCTGAGCCCACAGAGAAGCCTGAACTTGGGGAGCTGATGGTGACAGAGGCTACCCCAGACTCCATGAAGCTCTCCTGGACTATCTCCCAGGGAGAGTTTGATTCCTTCACAATCCAGTACAAAGACACAGATGGTAGACCCCAGATTGTACGTGTTGAGGGCGACCAGAATGAGGTCACTATCTCTGAGCTGGAGCCTGACCACAGATACAAGATGAATCTCTATGGTTTCCATGATGGACAACGTGTGGGCCCAGTCTCTGTCACTGGCAAAACTGGTAAGTGAGGGACAGTAGGATCATCGAGGGTGAGAATCTATATCCTTCCTATTGGTCTGTCTCTATAAGCCCTTTGAATTACGGCCAATATGCCTATCACCTCTTCCCACATCCTTTTTCTATTGCTACAATTCCCATTCTGCTAATTCCTACCTATTTAATGAGCATGACAAGTATTCTGGAGCTGAGCGGGAAAAGGATCAGATCACTGGAGAGACAGTGCTTCACTAGGAAGATGTCTACTCTGCTGACTTCTCTGGTCCATTATGCTGTGTCTTATGGAAGTCTGAGCATGCTCAGTCATTCAGAATGCATGTTGAGACACTGATCAGGCATGACTCTCCGTACTCCAATGGAAAGGCTTCCATAGAGTACATCCTATGAACAAAATGAAGGAATTCCTTTTACTCCCTGAACACACTTGAGGAACAAATGTGCCCTTCTCATGTGAGGGACAGAAGAAAGTGAACCCCTTTCTAAGACTCACTTACCCTTTCTCTATGTCTCCCCTTCACAGCTTCACATGAGGAAGAGACCCCTGCTCCCACAGTGCCAGCTACTGAGGCTCCTGAACCCACAGAGAAGCCTGAACTTGGGGAGCTGACAGTGATAGAGGCTACCCCGGACTCCATGAAGCTCTCCTGGACCATCTCCGAGGGAGAATTTGATTCCTTCACAATCCAGTACAAAGACACAGATGGGAGACCCCAGATTGTACGTGTTGAGGGAGACCAGAATGAGGTCACTATCTCTGAGCTGGAGCCTGACCACAGATACAAGATGAACCTCTATGGTTTCCATGATGGACAACGTGTGGGCCCAGTCTCTGTCACTGGCAAAACGGGTAAGTGAGGGACAGTAGAATCATCAAGGATGAGGCTCACAATGAGGACCTGTTTGTCTCCCATTGAGGTTGGCCTTCCATCTCTGTGTCCTGGATCTTGAAGCTACTGTGATTCTTCTCACTAAGATGTCAAACTCTACAGATTCACTAGCACTCAGTGGAAAATGAAAGCAGATCATGGGAGAACGAGAACCTTCATGGTTCTCTTCTTTGCTCAGGCCTGTCTTCTTGTGACTGCTCTCAGCTCCATCCTGGGAGCACTGCATAGTCATATTGTCAGTTAGTCAATCAGACCATAAGCATTTGTCAAGCACTTACTATATGCTCAGTACTGTTCTAAGTGCCAGGGATACTAAGAAAGACCAAAAAATCACTCTTCTCAAGGAGCTCACAGTCCAACGGGGGAGACATGCAAACACGTAGGTACAAATAAGCTATGTGTACCAGATAAATGGTAGATAATTAACTGAGGGAAGGCACTCGAATTAAGGGGGAATTGAGAAAGGCTTCATAGAGTAGGTAGGATTTAACCTGGGACTTCAAGGAAGCTAAGATTCAGCGATGAGATAGGAGAGAATTCCAGTCATGAGGCAAAGCCATTGAAAATCCCCAAGGCTGGCAAATGAAAAATCTTGTAGGAGGGAGAGCAAGGACACCAGCATCACCAGATTGCAGATACTGAGCAGAGGGGAGGTGTGAGGTGTAAAAAGACGGGAAACATTGGAAAGGGCCAGTTACAGAGGACTTTGAATGCTAGACAGAAAGATTTCTATTTGATCCTGGAGGTGATAGGCAGCCAACAGAGTTGAGCATGTGTGTGTGTGTGTGTGTGTGTGGTGGGGTGGGGGTGGGGGAATTGATGTAGTGATTAATTATTAATTATTGAGAGAACAATCTAATAACATGATTTATTAGCAAAAGATGTGTAATCCATGGGTCAGTGGACTCTCTTGTCAGTTTTTATCATTATCATTATCATTATTAATTCACCACAGAGATATAATCAGACTTGGGCTTTAGGAAGGTCACTTTGACAGCTGAGTGGGGAATGGATTGTAGTGGGGAGAGACTTGAGGCAGGGAGACCAACTAGCAGGCTGTTACAATAGTGTAGGCAGAATGATGAGGGCCTGTATGAAGATGCTGGCAGTGTCAGAAGACAAGGTCGTATATATTAGAGATATTATGAAGGCAAAAATCAACAGGCCTTGGACACTGATTGGATATGGGAGGTGGGAGAGAATAGTTAAAGAAGACTTCTAGGTTTTGAGTCTAGGTGACTGAGATAATGATGATTTCCTCAATAATAATATGGAAGTTAGGAAGAAGGGAGGGTTTCAGGGGAAACCCACAGAGTTCAACTTTGGATCTATTGAGTTTAAGATGTCTGTGGGTCAGTCATTTCCTAATGTCTAATATAGTGGTGCAAAACTGGAGGTCAGGAGAAAGTTTAGGGTTGGAAGGTAGATCTGAGAAAAATCTACGTAGAAATAATATTGAATCCAAAGAAGCTGATGAGATCACCAAGTGAAATAGTATATAGGGAGAAGGGAAGAGGGCTCAGGACAGAGCCTTGGGGGATATCCATGGCCAATGGGTGTGACCTGGAGGAAATTCTAGGAAGGAGGACTTAGAGATGATTAGGAAGAGAACAAGGACATGAAAACCTAGAGAGAAGAGAGTATCAAGAAGAAGAAGGTGATGAACAGTGTCAGAGGCTACAGAGAGGACAAAAAGAATGAGGATTGAGAAAAGGCCACTAGATTTGCCAATTAAGAGATCATAATTCTGGGAGAGAAGTTTCCGTTGAATAAGGAGGTGGTAGGAAGCCAGAGTGCAGAGTTACACATAGAGTGAGAGGAAAGGGAGTGGAAGCACCTGTTGGAGATGGCCTTTTCAAGGAGAACAGGAAAGATACGGGATGATGACAAAGATGTATGGATCAAGTAAAAGGGTTTTCGAGAATGGGGAGGACATGGACAAGTTTGTGGACAGTAAGGAAGCAGCCAGTAGACAAGGAGAGACTGAAGATATGTGAGAGAGTAGATAGAGAAGATGGAGAAGTTGGATGGAATGAGATCACCCGTACAGGCAAAATGGTTCTCTTTGGTGAGGAAAATGGCTACCTCTTCTTGTAAAATGTGATGAAGCTGAGATGCTGTCAGAGGCATATGGAACATGTGAGCTGAGGAGGAAGGAAGAAAAGGAACGTCTTGGTGAATAACCTCCATTTTTTCAGTAAAATAAGATGCAATATTCTCAATTGAGAAATTGGGGGAAGGAGGTGTGGGAGGTCTGAGGAGGGATGAAAAGTTTAGAGAATCCACGGTGGTGAGCGGGATACTGAGTCAACTGCATTTAATCAAGTGGGAATCCTCAGATTCCAATGGAAAGATTCTAATTAAGGCCATGCTAGGACTGATGACAGAACCTCAAATTTTAAGAATGAGATAATGATACTGCCAATAATAATCATATTTCTATAGCATTGTAAGATTTGCAAAGTTCTTTACATTCGATATCTCATTTCATTTTCACAGCAACCCTAGGAAGTAGGTTGTGTTGCCATTCCCATTGTCCACATGAGGAAACTGAACCTTAGAGACATTAGATTAACTTGCCCAGGGTAACACAGCATAATGTGTGAGGCAAGGTTTGACCGCAGGTCTTTGCTATTTCAAGTCCAGTATTCTGTCTACTGCAAAACCAAACTGACTTGTATGGACTAGAGCAATTCCTTTTCACTTCGAGATTCCATCCCTGGATGAGGAGCCTGAGGTCACTGTCACTGAAATCCTCAAGTCCAATTTATCCTCTTTGTGTTTCTCCTCACAGCCCCACCTGAGGAAGAGACCCCTGCTCCCACAGTGCCAGCTACTGAGCCTCCTGAGCCCACAGAGAAGCCTGAACTTGGGGAGCTGACAGTGATAGAGGCCACCCCAGACTCCATGAGGCTCTCCTGGACCATCTCCCAGGGAGAATTTGATTCCTTCACAATCCAGTACAAAGACACAGATGGGAGACCCCAGGTTGTACGTGTTGAGGGAGACCAGAATGAAGTGACTATCTCTGAGCTGGAGCCTGACCACAGATACAAGATGAATCTCTATGGTTTCCATGATGGACAACGTGTGGGCCCAGTCTCTGTCACTGACAAAACTGGTAAGTGAGGGACAGTAGGATCATCAAGGGTGAGGCCCACAATGAGGACCTGTTTGTCTCCCTTTGGGGTTGGCCTCCTGTCTCTATGTTCTGGGCCCTTGAAATTACTGTGACCAGTTTGATTCCTCATCTAAAGTGTAAAACTCCACAGATGCTCCATCACTCAGTGGAAAATGAAAGCAGATCATGGGAGAGCTAGAACCTTCACTGTTCTCTCCTTTGCTCAGGCCTGTCTTCTTGTGACTGCTCTCAGCTCCATCTTGGGAGTTCTGGATGTTCATGTGTCTCAGACATTGCTTTTGAACATGCAGGACTCCTCAGGGTCCAATGTAAAGATTTTAATTAAGGCTATTCTGTAACTGACTGTAGAGCACAAAATCTAGACATGAGATGGAGAAGTTCCTTTCAACTTTTACAGAAATTAAATACTTGAAAGAAGAACAGGGTGGAGGGTCACTATTAATGAAATCCTCAGAACCAATATATCTTATTGTGTTTCTCCTCACAGCCCCTTATGAGGAAGAGACACCTGTTCCCACAGTGCCAGCTACTGAGGCACCTGAACCCACAGAGAAGCCTGAACTTGGGGAACTGACAGTGATAGAGGCCACCCCAGACTCCATGAAGCTCTCCTGGACTATCTCCGAGGGAGAATTTGATTCCTTCACAATCCAGTACAAAGACACAGACGGGAGACCCCAGACTGTACGTGTTGAGGGAGACCAGAATGAGGTCACTATCTCTGAGCTGGAGCCTGACCACAGATACAAGATGAATCTCTATGGTTTCCATGATGGACAACGTGTGGGCCCAGTCTCTGTCACTAGCAAAACTGGTAAGTGAGGGACAGTAGGATCATCAAGGGTGAGGCTCACAATGAGGACCTGTTTGTCTCCCATTGGGGTTGGCCTCCTGTCTCCATGTCCTGGGCCCTTGAAACTACCAGGACCAGTTTGATTCCTCACCTAAGGTGTCACACTCCACAGATCCTCTATCACTCAGTGGAAAATGAAAGCAGATCATGGGAGAGCTAGAACCTTCACTGTTCTCTCCTTTGCTCAGGCCTGTCTTCTTGTGACTGTTCTCAGTTCCCTCTTGGGCGTTCTGGATGTTCATGTGTCTCAGACATTGCTTTTGAACATGCAGGACTCCTCTGGGTCCAATGTAAAGATTTTAATTAAGGCTATTCTGTAACTGACTGTAGAGCACAAAATCTAGACGTGAGATGGAGAAGTTCCTTTCAACTTTTACAGAAATTAAATCCTTGAGAAAAGAACAAGGTGGAGGGTCACTATTAATGAAATCCCCAGAACCAATATATCTTATTGTGTTTCTCCTCACAGCCCCCTATGAGGAAGAGACTCCTGCTCCCACAGTGCCAGCTACTGAGGCTCCTGAGCCCACAGAGAAGCCTGAACTTGGGGAGCTGACAGTGATAGAGGCCACCCCGGACTCCATGAGGCTCTCCTGGACCATCTCCGAGGGAGAATTTGATTCCTTCACAATCCAGTACAAAGACACAGATGGAAGACCCCAGATTGTACGTGTTGGGGGAGACCAGAATGAGGTCACTGTCTCTGAGCTGGAGCCTGATCACAGATACAAGATGAATCTCTATGGTTTCCATGATGGACAACGTGTGGGCCCAGTCTCTGTCACTGGCAAAACTGGTAAGTGAGGGACAGTAGAATCATCAAGGGTGACGCTCACAGTGAGGAACTGTTTGTCTCCCATTGGGGTTGGCCTCCTGTCTTTATGTCCTGGGCCCTTGAAACTACCAGGACCAGTTCTATTCCACAGATTCTCTAGCACTCAGTGGAAAATGAAAGCAGATCATGGGAGAACCAGAACCTTCGCTGTTCTCTCCTTTGTTCAGGCCTATCTTTTTGTGACTACTCTCAGCACCATTTTGGGAGTTCTGGATGTTCATGTGTCTCAGACATTGCTTTTATTCTTGCAGGACTCCTCAGGGTCCAATGTAAAGATTTTAATTAAGGCTACTCACACTTGAGAGGGAGAAATTCCTTTTGACTTCTGCAGAGATTAAATCCTTGAAAGAAGAATGGGGTAGAGGGTCACTATTAATGAAATGAAATCCCCAAATCCAATTTATTTTGTTGTGTTTCTCCTCACAGCCCCCTATGAGGAAGAGACCCCTGCTCCCACAGTGCCAGCTACTGAGCCTCCTGAGCCCACAGAGAAGCCTGAACTTGGGGAGCTGACAGTGATAGAGGCCACCCCAGATTCCATGAGGCTCTCCTGGACCATCTCCGAGGGAGAATTTGATTCCTTCGCAATCCAGTACAAAGACACAGATGGGAGACCCCAGATTGTACGTGTTGAGGGAGATCAGAATGAAGTGACTATCTCTGAGCTGGAGCCTGACCACAGATACAAGATGAATCTCTATGGTTTCCATGATGGACAACGTGTGGGCCCAGTCTCTGTCACTGGCAAAACTGGTAAGTGAGCGACAAGAGAAGTGTCAAGGATGAGGTTCAGAATAATGACCAGTTTGTCTCCCATTAGGATTGGCCTCCTGTCTTTATGTCCTGGGTCCTTGAAACTACTGGGACCAGTTTGATTCCACAGATCCTCTATCATTCAGTGGAAAATGAAAGCAGATCATGGGAGAACCACAACCTTCACTGTTCTCTTCTTTGCTCAGGCCTATCTTCTTGTGACTACTCTCAGCACCATTTTGGGAGTTCTGGATGTTCATGGGTTTCACGCATTACTTTTGATCATGCAGAACTCCTCAGGGTCCAATGTAGAGATTTTAATTAAGGCTACTCAGACTTGAGATGGAGAAATTCCTTTTGACTTCTGCAGAGATTAAATCCTTGAAAGAAGAATGGGGTAGAGGGTCACTATTAATGAAATGAAATCCCCAAATCCAATTCATTTTGTTGTGTTTCTCCTCACAGCCCCCTATGAGGAAGAGACCCCTGCTCCCACAGTGCCAGCTACTGAGGCTCCTGAGCCCACAGAGAAGCCTGAACTTGGGGAGCTGACAGTGATAGAGGCCACCCCAGATTCCATGAGGCTCTCCTGGACCATCTCCGAGGGAGAATTTGATTCCTTCACAATCCAGTACAAAGACACAGATGGTAGACCCCAGATTGTACGTGTTGGGGGAGACCAGAATGAGGTCACTGTCTCTGAGCTGGAGCCTGACCACAGATACAAGATGAATCTCTATGGTTTCCATGATGGACAACGTGTGGGCCCAGTCTCTGTCACTGGCAAAACTGGTAAGTAAGCGACAAGAGAATCGTCAAGGATGAGGCTCGGAATAATGACCAGTTTGTCTCCCATTAGGATTGGCCTCCTGTCTTTATGTCCTGGGTCCTTGAAACTACTGGGACCAGTTTGATTCCACAGATCCTCTATCATTCAGTGGAAAATGAAAGCAGATCATGGGAGAACCACAACCTTCACTGTTCTCTTCTTTGCTCAGGCCTATCTTCTTGTGACTACTCTCAGCACCATTTTGGGAGTTCTGGATGTTCATGGGTCTCACGCATTACTTTTGATCATGCAGAACTCCTCAGGGTCCCATGTAGAGATTTTAATTATGGCTACTCAGACTTGAGATGGAGAAATTCCTTTTGACTTCTGCAGAGATTAAATCCTTGAAAGAAGAATGGGGTAGAGGGTCCCTATTAATGAAATGAAATCCCCAAATCCAATTCATTTTGTTGTGTTTCTCCTCACAGCCCCCTATGAGGAAGAGACCCCTGCTCCCACAGTGCCAGCTACTGAGCCTCCTGAGCCCACAGAGAAGCCTGAACTTGGGGAGCTGACAGTGATAGAGGCTACCCCAGATTCCATGAGGCTCTCCTGGACCATCTCCCAGGGAGAATTTGATTCCTTCACAATCCAGTACAAAGACACAGATGGGAGACCCCAGATTGTACGTGTTGAGGGAGACCAGAATGAAGTGACTATCTCTGAGCTGGAGCCTGACCACAGATACAAGATGAATCTCTATGGTTTCCATGATGGACAACGTGTGGGCCCAGTCTCTGTCACTGGCAAAACTGGTAAGTGAGGGACAGTAGAATCATCAAGGATGATGCTCACAATGAGGACCTGTTTGTCTCCCATTGGGGTTGGCCTCCTGTCTCCATGTCCTGGACCCTTGAAACTACCAGAACCAGTTTGATTCCTCACCTAAGGTATCAAACTCCTCAGATCCTCCATCACTCAGTGGAAAATGAAAGCAGATCATGGGAGAACCAGAACCTTCACTGTTCTCTCTTTTGTTCAGGCCTATCTTTTTGTGACAGTTCTCAGCTCCATCTTGGGAGTTCTGGATGTTCATGTGTCTCAGACATTGCTTTTGATCATGCAGCACTCCTCAGGATCCAATGTAAAGATTTTAATTAAGGCTATTCAGTGGCTAGACCACAACATCGAGACATGAAATGGAGAAATTATTTTCAACTTCTACAGAGATTAAATCCTGGAAAGAAGGATGGAGTGGAGGGTCACTATTAATGAAATCCCCAAATCTGATTTATGTTATTATGTTTCTCCTCACAGTCCCATATGAGGAAGAGACCCCTGCTCCCACAGTGCCAGCTACTGAGGCTCCTGAGCCCACAGAGAAGCCTGAACTTGGAGAGCTGACAGTGATAGAGACCACCCCAGACTCTCTGAAGCTCTCCTGGACTATCTCCCAGGGAGAGTTTGATTCCTTCACAATCCAGTACAAAGACACAGATGGGAGACCCCAGATTGTACGTGTTGAGGGAGACCAGAATGAAGTGACTATCTCTGAGCTGGAGCCTGACCACAGATACAAGATGAATCTCTATGGTTTCCATGATGGACAACGTGTGGGCCCAGTCTCTGTCACTGGCAAAACTGGTAAGTGAGGGACAGTAGGATCATCAAGGGTGAGACTCCAGTAAGAATCTGTTTCCTTCCTATTGGTCTGTCTCTATAAACCCTTTGAATTACGGCCAATATGCCTATCACCTCTTCCCACATCCCTTGTCTGTTGCCACAATTCTCCTTCTGCCTCTTCCTACCTACTTAATGAGCATGACAAATGCTCTGAAGCTCAATGGGAAGGGGACTAGGTCACTGGAGAGAACTGTCAAAGGTGAAGTTAAGCTTGGGGTGCTGCTTCACTCCTCTTGGTAGTTGACTCTCTGTCTCTATGTTCATTGTACTTCTGCCCTCTATCTGTTGCCTGTGTTCAGATTTCAGGCAGTTCCCCAGACTCTGTGGTTCTCATGTTTGCTATGTAGAAATGGTTATTGTGAGAGCTGTTTCTGTTGTGTTGCCTGTTCTGATATTAAGTGTCTCAACCATTCACCTTCTCGGCCTCATATTTCTGGGACTTGTGTTTCTGGCATTTATCGGTTATCTCTGAAATCATCATGTAAATCCTTTTCTTCCTATAATCTGATGAACTAGCCTTTCTAAAAGTGGATAAGGGGAAGTTATTTCTCTCTGCTAGTTATTTCTCCTACTCCATTCCACATGTACTACAGAGCAAATAACCAGGAATGAATCCATCCCTGAACCCACCTCACCTTTCTTTGTGTCTTCTCTCCCAACTCCAGATAAAGTAGTAGATGAGACCCCAATCCCCACAATTCCAGCTACAGAGCCTCCAGAACCGACCGAAGAGCTCCTCCTGGGGCAGCTGACAGTGATAGACGCTGGCCTGGATTCTCTTCGGCTCTACTGGACTGTCACGCAGGGAGATTTTGACTCCTTTGCAATTCATTATAAGGACAGGGATGGTCGACCCCAGATGGTTCGCATTGAGGGTGACAAGAATGAAGTCACAATTTCTGGCTTGGAACCCAACCACAAATATAAGATGAATCTCTATGGTTTCCATGATGGCCAGCGTGTGGGCCCTGTTTCCACCATAGGTATGATAGGTAAGTGATCAACGTTGGTCCCCCAGGGGTGACTGATAGACATATTATTTTCCATTTGTAATGACCCGCATTCTAATATAAATCTCTCTCTGACAAGATTTCCCTGCTATATATAGCTAATAGATCTGTTTCAAAGAGTAGTCCATTCTGATTCCATTAAGAAAGGGCTCTTTGAAAAAAAAATGAAAAAAAAGCACAAAAAAGGGAGGGGCTCTTTGGTATTCATTGGCTTAGAATTTGATCAGAGATGATTTCAAGGTGGCAACTTTGGGGTAAGGGAAAAAGCCCAAGCATCAAGCCCGAAAGACCTTGGGTTTGGCTGGACTAGAGCTGTGGCTCTGCCGCTAAGTCACTTTTTGACTGTGAACCAATCACTTCAGCTCTAACACATGTCTCCTCATATGCCTTTGCTGCCTACTTTACAGTGTGGTTGTGAAGCTCCAGGGGTTTTATGTGTAAAGGGCTTTGTAAGCCATAAACACTGTATAAATGTCAAGTCTTATTAGTAACAGGTTGTGGGTGGGAAGCAAAGGATGTCCACGGTATCTGGTTAACCAGAATGCCCCATTTCCTAGCCATTCATTGTGTTGCATTTGCCAGGAGCTATGAAAAGGAGCATAACCACAGTTTACGATTTTTATAAGTGTATTTTATAGGAGCATAGATTTAGAGCTAGAAGAGACTTTATGGAAAATCTAGTCCAATGCCTTCATTTTAGTGTTGAGGACCTAAGGCCCTGAGGGGGCAAGTGCCCTGCCTAAGATAATCCTTAATAAGTGGCAGAGGTGAGATGTGAACTCGGATCCTGTATTCCGAATCTGGCACATTTCCCACTGTACCATAGAGAGTATTGTTCTATGGGGCCATTACTGCCTTATGCCCCTTGAAGAGGAGTAATTCACTTGGAAAACCCACATTTACCCTTCTAAACCCAGTTCATCTCTGCCTTCTTTGTCCTAGTCCTAGAAGAAGAGACTCCAACCCCCACAGTCTTAACCACCGAGGACAGCAAAAAAATCTCTGTTAAACCCCAGCTAGGGGAGCTGACAGCAACGGAGATCACCTCAGACTCTCTGCGCCTGTCCTGGACTGTCACTGAGGGCCAATTTGACTATTTCATGGTACAATACAAGAACGGCGATGGACAGCCTAAGATGGTTCGCACTGGGGGCAACCAGAACGAAGTCATGCTCTCTGGCCTGGACCCTAATCACAAGTACAAGCTGAATCTTTTTGGCTTTCATGAAGGCCATCGTGTGGGGCCCATCTCCACCATTGCTGTGACAGGTGAGTAGGGAGAACAAGAAGGCTGTCTGGGAGCAAGGGGCCTGGACCTGCATTCCTTCCAGCTGGAGACTAACCCAAACCCATAGAAGCAGCTTGCCCACACTTTCCATCACTTCCTCCTTCTGAGACCCCTAAGCAGATCCTCTGGGGCTGCACGTGGTTCAGAGCTGATTCTTTGAAAATTGGTTGCTTGGCTGACCTGGTGGCTGCTGTATGTTCTTCTTTCCTGCCTTTCTTGATAGCTCAATAGTGTTCTGCACTGAGTTCCCTAGGATATTCATGCGAACCTTTCTCCAGGGTTCATTTAAGCACCTTCCTCTAGAACCTGGAGCCACCTCTCCCACCCCAAGTCCTGGGTGCTCTCCTCTCCAGCCTGGTTCAGCTGGTCTCTGTTCTTCTCCGGCCTAGCTCCTGAAGCCACAGAGCCCCCAGCAGAGCCCTACCTAGGAGAGCTGACTGTGACTGATATAAGCCAGGACTCCCTGCGCCTCACCTGGAGTGTCCTTCAGGGTCCTTTCGACTCCTTTGTTATCCAGTACAAAGATAAGGAAGGGAGGCCTCAGGTGGTTCCAGTAGCAGGTGATCAGAGTGGGGTCACCGTCTCAGGCCTGGAGCCCTCCCGGAAATACAAGTTCCTGCTTTTTGGACTTCACAACAGGAAACGCAGTGCCCCCATCTCTGCGGAAGCCAAGACCCGTGAGTACACAATGGAAATCTGCCTTTTGCAGGCTTTGTTTTTCCATGTCCCTCTCTGCCACTATTAGGAGACTGGAGCTTTGGACTATTTTTCATTGCTATCCTCTTTCACCCTCTACTGGATGTGATTAGCATGTTCTTTCCTCCATTAGCAGAGCAGGGACATCCATGAGGCCCTTGTTACTCCAGGACCCTGAATCCCACCTTTGCAATGCCCAGACCTGCCTCCCTCCCAGCTCCTGAGGCAGCACTGTGAAGTCACACCAAGGACACTCAGGAGAGAAATACATTCAAATCCCAGTGCCATTCCCTCCTAGCTCGTGTGACCTTATGTCATTTAAACCTCTCCTAGACTCAGTTTCCCCTATGCACAAAACTAGAAATAACAATGCTATCTACCTGACAGAGCTGTTATTAGGAAAGTATTTTGTAAACTTGAAAACTCTGTAGAAGTGCGGGCTACTGCTACTGCTGCCCGATTGTTTGCCCTTCATTCTCTTTTCCAGTCCTCACCCCTACTATCATATCCTACTTCCCTTTCTCCGGACTTTTTCTATCCCTATAGGTTTCTATAGTGATGGAAAGTATAGTCCCTACACTTTGGGACTCTGTTCTCCCAGTACTCATGGTCTCCTTCCTCAGAGACCCCAGCTAGCCTACCCTTAAGGGAGCTACTCAGGACAAGACTTTCCTTGTCTCTCTACCCCTCCCTCCGTTTCCCTCAACTAATTTATTAATTAGTTTCTAATTTATTACTTACTAATTTATTTGTCTTCTCTTTTCTTTTCTCTCCCCTTTCCTTCCTCTCTCTCCCTCTCCCTTTTCTCATTTCTGTCCCTCTTGCAGTCCCGGTAGTAAAGCCATCTCCCCTCTTGGGGGAGATGACAGTGACCGACCCAACCCCAGACTCTTTGCACCTCTCCTGGACCATCCTTCAAGGTCCCTTTGACTCCTTTGTGGTCCAGTACAAGGACAAGGATGGACAGCCCCAGGTGGTACCTGTAGGAAAAGACCAGAGAGAGATCACCATCTCCACCTTAGAACCCAACCGGAAGTACAAGTTCCTGCTCTATGGACTCTTTGGCAAGAAACGAATTGGTCCTATCTCTGCAGATGGAACCACAGGTGAGTAGGACCCTCCCCCTCTTCTAAACAGTATATAGTCCCGAAGCTTTTCCCCAAAAAGTTCCTTTTTCTGAACCCTCCCCTCAAAAAAACCCTATAGCCTCCCCCTTATAATTAATTTTACTTCCTTAATAGTCAGAAAGTTCTAGCTCCATCTGTCTGAAATCTGTTGTTTTGGGTTTTTTTCCTGCTCTATAATAGCCTGTTAACAATTTGGAGGCCATCCTAGCTTGGCCTTCTCTCCTCTATGCTCGTTTGTGGTGGCAGCTAGGTGAATGTCCAGGTCCACTTTGTGGAGTCAAGCTGCATGGGTCACCTTTTCTTCCCTCTCATGGCCCCTGCTCCTTTCTCAGCCATCATCTCTTCACTTTTAATTAGGCTTTCTTTCCTTCCTAAGTCGTTGAAAAATGAGAAGCAGCATAGTCTAGTAGACAGAGTGACAAAGTAGTTGGAATAACAAGGACCTGAGTTCAAGCCTCACCCCTTCACATTTATCAGCTCTTTGATCACAGGAAAGTCACTAAACTTCTCTGAGCCTTAATTTTCTCATCTATAAAATGGGACTAATACCTATAGAATCTGCCTCACAAGGTTCTTGTGAGGCTTAAATGTTACATTATGTGAAAAGCTCTTTGCCAACTCTAAAGTATCATATGAATGCCGTCACCACTGCTGGCACCATTTTTATTAAAGAAAGCATAGCTTCCTAGTTTCTCCCCAACAGCCTCATCCCTCAAACAAGTGGGAATATGAGCTTTGTCCCAAAGTACTGAATTAACTCGTTATTTGTTTCTTTTTTTTTACTTAATGTTTATTGAATTGCATGACATTAGTGTCATGGTCACAGAGATAACAAGTAGCAAAGCAGAGCTCTTTGGATTACATAATTCAGAGGGTGCGAACAGCCCTTGTAGACGCTTAGTGCTGTAGAAACAACAAAACTTTGCACCTAATTTATTTGCCAACAAATACTCTGCAGATGATTGGCTGGGGATAGCAAGTATTTAACTGAGGGGAAAAGTGTATAAAAGCTAGTTCCTTAATCATGTTAGAGGATATATGGCCTTGGCCATTGGATGAAGGCCATAGATTGGTGATTTGCTGCAAGAATCATTCACACTCTTTGAGTCAGGTGTATATGTGTGTATGTATATATGTCTGTATATATAGATACATGTATATACATATGTATATACATATATGTGCATATGCATTATGTGAATATGTGTATACATATTCACATGTATGCATGTATATAAACCATCTAGAAGTTTAAGAGTGAGAGACAGTCAAAGCTTATAGCAGTTGTGGGATGGAGTAGTGACCTAAGTTGTTAACCACTCCTATTTTCCCCCTTTTCCCCGTACTACTAACTCATTACCTAGATGGATTTCCCAGTATAAATGCTCTTTCTATGCTCTGGGAAGCTGTCTCAAAGGATTGGGAATTCATTGTCTCTCTCTCTCTCTCAGTTCTGAACCCCCAGCCAGAGACAGCCCTCTGGCAAAACACCTCCATGTTAGATTTCACTACTCTGGGGATGTTCCCCCTTCAGTTCCCTCCTCCCCACTGCATTTCCAATAAGGACACACAAACTAGGAAAGGTCTATGGTTCACACTGTTTGTAGGGACAAAGTAAATGTTTAATGCAAAGAAAGGTAAACAGACTTTCCCAGAAGGAACAGCTTCCATGAAGGATCCCCAAGGATAGCCTTGGAGCCTGTAGTCTGAAGGTTTTTTATCAGCATGACTCTATCCTGATACTCCTCATGTGAAATCTTCCCAAGCAACCTCACTTCCAGAGCCCTTGTCTCTTCTTTTGTGGAAGCTCCTTCAGGGTTTCTCATGGCCTCCCCCATTGTCGGTGTCAAGGATCATCAGAAGCTGGATTTCTCTTTGAGTCTCTCCCAGATTTGCTGACCTGACTGTTACAGGTCACCTGAACTCATGGCCTATAATTCTTCAGCCTATGGGGTTGTTTCCATTCCAGCTTATTCAGGGACTTACTCACATCTTATAAAGGTATCACCTAATTACCTTATTAATTATCTGGCCCCTTTTCAGTAATTAGGTCTGTGAAAGACTATTTTTTTTGTTTTTGGCAGGGCAATTGGGGTTAAGTGACTTGCCCAAGATCACACAGCTAGTACATGTGTCAAGCGTCTGAGGCTGCATTTGAACTCAGGTCCTCCTGACTCCAGGGCTGGTGCGCTACTCACTGTGCCACCTAGCTGCCCTGAGACTAATTTCTTATAACTAATTTACATAGGAAACTACCAGATGTTGGGTTAGCATGATCTTGTCCTCTGTCCTACCCTGCTCTTTACCCCCTAACCCACCCAGAATCACAGAACTTAGGGGAAACCTCAGTGGTCTTTAAGTCCAGCCCCCACACAAAGTGAGTCCTCTATGTCTTATGCCCTACAAGCAATCATCTAACTTGAAGACTCCCAAAGAAGGGGAACCAACCCTTTCTCAAGGCACCCCTTCCATTCTTGGAGAGCACTAATCGTTAAGAGGCTTTTCCTGACATCGGGCCCGACATTCAGGCCTCCAGAAACTCGTGTCCATTACTGCTGGTTTTGTCCTAGCGAGCCTAATAGAACAAGTTGAATCCTTCCTCCGCGGTAGCCCTTCAGATACTTAAACACAGCCATCATCTACTCCTTCCCATCTCCCCAACCTAAGTCCCCTCTTCTCTTCTCCAGGCTAAACATGCCCAGTTCCTTCACTTGGGGTCCCTTCACCATCCTGGTCACTCACTCTCTAGGTTATCAGCTGTTCTTATTAAACAGAGGTCTCCAGAAATAACCATAGCACTCCAGAAGAGGGCAGAGTGCGGCGGCCATCACCCCGCCCCGTTCCTGGAAGCTGCGCTTCTCTTAATCCACTCCAAAATTCCACTGGCTTTTTTGGCCGCCACGCCGCATCACTGACTCACGTTGAGCTCGTAGTTCACCAAGACCCACACATGTTTTTTCAGAACAGCGGCTGTCTGATCACGCTTCCCCCACCCCCACCTTATACTTATGAAGTTGATTTTTTGTACCCAAGTGCCAGACTTTACATTTATCCCTATTGAATTTCATCTTGCTAGATTGAGCCCGACGTTCTACGCCATAAAGATGTTTTTAGACCCTTGTTGTTTCAGAACAAAATCCGTCCTCACCGTCTGTGAGGGAAGATTCCAAACAGGGAATTGTCTCTCACAGGAAGAACGCCCAAGCGTTCACTTTTCTCCGTCCCGGCACTACTGGACTTTTCCAGGATCCTGAGTTGAGATCACTACTTTTCACCGGTAGGCCTGGCCATTTAGAACACTCCAGTCCCCCTGGATATCCTCGCCTAGTTATGAACAAATGCCTTTTCCATTCATTCAGTAAGCATTTATCAAGCTTGTGCCAACTGTGTGCCAACCTCTATGCTAGGGTCTTAGGATACGAGGAGAAAAACAAAACAGTCCCTTTCCGCAAGGAGCTTATATTCTATTTGGAGTGGGGGTGGAACACAACATTTATCCAGGTAAGTCAGTTCAAACATTTATAAAGTATGCAGAAAGTGATCTCCGGAGTTGGAGAAAGACGTCAACCTAGGGGGAGTCAAGAAATGGCTCCTGGTAGAGCTTGAGTGGAACTCAGAGCAGAGATGAGGCGAAGGGAGGTGAGAAAGAAGAGTATTTTGGGCGTGTCCTTTTTGTTCAGCTGAAAACAGGCTTGGAGTTTTTTAAAGGGAACTTTTTCTAGGAAAGAATGAGGAAAACAAACCAAGAAAACAAAACAAGCCTTGAAATGATGAATTTTCAGAAGAAACTTATTATCCTAGCTTCACCCAATGATGAATTGACTTGGCTGGCACAACACACGGGATACAGGTCATTTTGTAATCTGTTTCCTTGTCTCCTTTCCAGTTGCGGTCCCCAGGTTGCCTCCTCTGGGCTGTATTTAGGGTTACCAACCTGCTGGTATTTAATTGGTTGGGCTAGAGTCTTATCACAGCAGCAAGTTGCTTTGTACTGGTTGAGGTGTGCTGACATGAACCCTTTGTTCTGTTTCTCGTCTTGATTTTGGTAATGACAGATGCACTGCCCTTCTACTCTGCAGCTGCCTTGACCCCTGTAAGGATTCTCTGATCTGTTCCCATTGATTCTTTCTCTGGGTTTAAACCATCCCGCTAAACTAGCAACTGCCTTCTTCACCCTCCTTGGATGTCTCTATGACTTCCATCCTCAGGAAGTCTTACCCTCTCCTTTGACTTATTTCTCTCTGTCTAGTTCAGTCTGCTTGAAGCTAGTTCAACCTTTTGGTGAAGCTGGGCCTCTTCATCTATGTTTCTCAGCTACCATCTGGGCCTAGATAACTTAACAGCTATGTGGCCTTGATGATGGGTCCCTCATTTTCTCTTGGAGCCCGTCACTTTCATGTCATTCCCTGGAATGGCCAACTCTTACCTCCGATATTAAATATCCTTCCTGTTTGTGCCTTCTGTGTTCCCATTTCCTGTATGAGGAGTACCCTGGCTCCCAGACCATTTGCAGAACAGAGACTCTCCATAGATCCTGAGCCCAGTGAGTGAGCAAACCTTCCCTGGCACAGGTCACCAGCAGCTCTGTTCCCCTCCCCAGGCCCTCTCTGATGATTCATTTCATTGCCTTTCCCCAGATGGGAACAATTTTTATACAATTTAGTCACTCTAGTACTATAATGTCAAAATGACTTGACACACGTACTAACAAAAACAAATAATTTACACCAACAATAAGAGGAGAGACGCCACCTCAATCCAATCCGATCCAACAAGCCTTTCTCAAGAACCCAGTCTCAAGTGTTCTAGCATTTGTTCTCCAAGTACGTCCCTTCTCCATAAAGGAAGGCGCTCCTAGGTGCTTCCATGCACATATGGAGTAACCTAGGTCTTGTGCCCATAGTTTTTCCCTCTAGGTCTCTCTCCTAATATCTCCCTAGCACTGTGAGGCCAGGGAGCCCCAGACTGGATCCAAGGAAGACACAATCAATACTCTAATTGCCTCATTATCCTCTCCCTTTCTCCTTCCTTTCTACTTTAGCCCCACCTGTTATGCCTCATTTCCCATTCTCTCCACTTTACTTGGCCTCCCAACCCCAGAAACAATTATGGAGGAGAGGGGAGGCATAAAGGAAGACTTGACCTCATAAGAAGAATGTGGAAAAAGTTGATGTTACTGTTCCAATGACTCAGCCACCCCAGAGGCAAAGGGGCTAGGGGGCAGGGGGTGTGGGCAAAAATTTGGGTCACTGACCTTCTCCCTACTCCCAAGACTATGAGTCATACTAGCCAGAGAAGGGCAGGGGCAGGGAGCCAAACTAGGAGCTAGACTGGCCATAAGCTGGGACTTAGGATGTCAGAATTTTCTTCCTAAGTCCTTTATTACTTTTGTAAAGGTCTCAGAGATATGTCCACCCCATCCCATCCTACCCTAGTCTCAGTTTCCTACCACTCCATTGTAAGCTCCCTCCTCAAACCTAGCCTGTATTCTCCCCACATCTTGTCCCTTTGTCTATCCACTCCACTTACCTTGAGCCTCCTTCCTGTATCCACTGTGGCTATGAGGCCTGACTTGCTAGCCTTCGGAAGTAGGTATAGACAATGTTATGTACCACATAGGGCAGGCCAGGAGAACAAAAGGGGCATGGGGGTAAGG
Organism: Trichosurus vulpecula; assembly: GCF_011100635.1. Taxonomy (NCBI): domain Eukaryota; kingdom Metazoa; phylum Chordata; class Mammalia; order Diprotodontia; family Phalangeridae; genus Trichosurus; species Trichosurus vulpecula. The sequence goes on along the minus strand of NC_050579.1, from coordinate 267,764,056 downwards.
ATTTAAGGATAGGAGGGGTTGTTACTATGAGTCATGAAAAGAGATTAACTCAACTACTGCTTCCTGCCTCAAAACTTATTATTTGGGGGCGTCTCCAGGGCAACTAATATATATCCTTCTCATTGTGTGCTCCCTTCTCAATTCTGGCCCTTTCCTGATCAGAAGTCTTGCCAAGACCCGGCCTCAAGGGCAAAGTGAGATGAAGGAGAGGACCTCCTCTCCCCTCCCTACCTCCTTTTCCAATAAATGACTAATTTATTTATTCAACAGTTGGCCTGACTGGTATGTGACTTATTCGTTAATTAAGCAACTAACCCAAAACAGGTGGTAACAGTGGTGGTAAAAGAAGCCAGGGAGAGAAAGATGGGGAGCTCTGTCCACCTTGGGGCACAGGGGCAATATGAGTCTAGGCTCTGAGATGGGCAGCCACAGGTAGTGCCTATAGTTGCCAGTGAGAATGAGGTCACTGTGTTTGGCCTGGAGCCCAATGCTCCATATAGTCTCCATGATGGAAAGCATGTTGGCCCCATCTCTGCCCAGGGTGTGCCAGGTAAGCAGGGAGAGATGTGAACTGTGCTTTCCTCACCACCCCAGATGTCAACTTAATGTCTCTGAGTAGCTCTATAATGCTTTTCTCCTTGCCTCTTTCCTGGGGAGACATCATGATCTCTTTGGTGCTGGGGTGGCATAGGTTGGGGTATGGAGGAAGACCTGGCTAGCATTCCAGCGAGACAATCAACACTTAACTAAGCATTTGCTGTTGTATTCAGAGCACTATACTAAGAACTGAGATGTGGCTGAGTGATGGGGGGATTCTAGAGTGGCAAGAGATGTGGTCCTTGCCCTTAGGGACTTTTCAGTCAAGTTGGATAGGTAAAACAGTCATCCATGAAACAATTTCAGGAACAACTTCAAGCAATGTTTGCAAAGTAACTATGTCAATAGGCCAAGGGTCTGTATGTTAAGCAAAATAATACGCAGAGCCTTGAGGTTCTAAAGGGTTCTAGCTCCTAAAAGGGTTCCGCCTCATTTCCAGAGTGGCTGTGAAAAATGTGCTTTGGAATACTATTTGCTCTCTTTTTTTCTTCCATTGTTTCATTTTGTTTCTTCTTTCTTGTGGTTCCTCCCATTGTTTCTAATGCTTCTTTACAACGTGACTGATGTGAAAAAAAAATTTTTGAAATGCTCTTTGTAAAACTTAAAACAACATCTAAATGGGAGTTATGACTAAACATGGGTCTCAGGTGGTCCTGACCTTGCTCACTTCTACTGTCACTGGCTCTTACTCTGCCTGTGTTCTGATTTTTCCAACTGTCCCAACTCCACCTACTCTTCTCCAAGTCCTGAGCTCTGCCCACTGAGCCATGAGATAGCCTGGCTTGGGTATTGAAAAAAGCCCCTTTCTCCTTAGTTCAGCTGAGACATTATTGGAGTTTTCAGGAAGAAACTTTTACCATCAGTCAATCAACCGACCCGCATTTATTAATATAGATCACTCTGCTAAGTATTGGGGAGATTCAAAGACAAAAAAACAGTGAGACAGTCCTTTCCCTTGAGAAGCTTACATTCTAATGTGGGGGTGGGATAACATGTACACATATGAACATCTATAGAATGTCTAAAATAATACAAAATGGTTTGGGGAGGAGGTGCTATTCTAGCACTTGGGGGAAAGGAGGAGGTAATATAGGACAAAAGGACCAGGGAAGGTTTCATGAAGAAGGTACCCCTTGAGCTGATTCTTCAAGGAAACCTGGTATTCCAAGAGTCAAAGGTTTTCTCAGTTAACTCTTTCCCTTCTACTTCTAGTTGCATTGGTTTTGTTTGTGCAAAAACTTCTCAATTTCACGTAATCGAAATTGTCTATTTTTTCTCCTGTGATCCTTTCTATCCTCGATGTGGTCATAGATTCTTCCCCAATCCATAATTTTAAAAAGTTATTTCTGTTCTTTCCCTGCTCCTCTAATTCATAAATGAATTATGAATTATAGTCACAAATGAATCCGAAAGGATGTGACCTTTTCTATCTAAATTATATATTAATTTTGGAACTTGCCTTAGAATGTGGTTTGAGATGTTTGTCTAAGGCTATTTTCTCCCAGACTTCTTCCTAGTTTTCCCAGCAGTGAGCCCTTATCCCAGTAGCTGGAGTCTTTAAGTTTACCAAATTCTGTGCTATTGATTTATTTCCTTCTGTGTGTTACATATATGATCTATTCCACCCACTGATTGGCTTGTCACCAGTACCAAGTCATGTTAATAATTATTGCTTTGTAGTACAGCCTGAGATCCGACAGTGCTGTGCCTCCTTCCCACGCTTCTTTATTATTTCCTTTTATCATTATTCTTGACTTGTTCGCATAGATGGATTTTTGTAACTGTTTTTTTCTAGCTCTATAAAGTAATCTTTTGGTAATTTGATTGGGAAGTAAATTAGTTTAGGTATTATTGGCATTTTTATTATATTGGCACAGCCTAACCATAAGTAATGAATGTTTCTCCGATTATTTAGGATTTTATTTTTATATATAGTGTTTTGTAGTTCAGCTGAGTCTCTTTCTATATTTCTTTCTTTGATCCAGCCCAAGAGGAAGAGACTGCAACTTCTTTGGCACCAGCTACTGAAGCCCCTGAACCCCCTGTGGGACCCCGCCTAGGAGTACTGAAAGTGACTGATGTTGCCCCAGATTCCTTGGGTCTCTCCTGGACAGTCCTACAGGATCCTTTTAACTCCTTTGTGATCCAGTATAAAGATAAGGATGGGAAGTCCCAGGCAGTGCTCGTGAGGGGAGACCAGAAAAAGATCACTATCTCTGACCTGGAGCCCAACTGGAAATACACATTCCTTCTCTATGGACTCTATGATGGGAAGCGTCTGGGCCCCATCTCTACAGAAGGCACTACAGGTGACAGCTCCTACTCTAGGCCAGAGAATTAAATTTCCATCTTGTGGTATCCCATCTACCTCCACTCATCCCTTGGTTCTAGGAAAGGGAAGGTTGGGGAATATTGGAAATATTTGCACAAAAATCATGAGTGTGGAGGGAGAGAGCATTACAAAAAAGGAGGCAATTCCTCATAAGAATGGAGGTTAAGCTAAAATCAGAGGTCCAGTCTGACAGCCTCTTCCTCTCCCTTCTGACCCCTACCCTAGGGCTGGCTCCAGCTGGGCAGTCCCCTGGGGATATTGGGGGCCGCCTGTCCCAGCTGTCTGTGTCAGATGTGACAACAAGTTCCTTCCGGCTGAATTGGGAGGCCCCACCTGGTGCCTTTGACTCATTTCTACTTCGCTATGGGATCCCAGAGATGAAGCCTTCAGAGCCACTGTACCCCCCTCTGCTACAACGGCAGCTGACCGTGCCTGGGATCCAACGTTCAGCTGTTCTTCGTGACTTAAGGCCTGGAACCCTCTATGCAATGACACTTTATGGCCTTCGTGGTCCTCACAAGGCTGATAGCCTCCAGGGCACTGCTAGAACACTCAGTCCAGGTACCACCTGTCATGGCCCACAGCCTGTGGGCACTACCTCTAACTTTAGCTCAGGTTCCATGACTCCCATCTAGGTAATAAGGCAGATGCCCCAAGAGGAAGAGGGTTTGGTCAAGAAGATAGGCAGGTGGTGGGTGAGTAACAAGGTATTCTTCTCCCCTCAAAAAGTAAGGTAGGGATGGTAATTTAGCAAAAGACACATGTGGTGGTGTAAGTGAGTGTGTCTTGAACCTTTGGAGTGGGCTGTTTATCAATTTCCATTTCCAGGGCCTTGAGGCAGAAAAAGAAGGGTGAATAAGTCATATAGAAAGAAAGAGCCAAAAAGAGATAGAGGATGATAGAGATGGGAGAGAAGATCCTGGCAAAATTGTCCTTTCTTGAGCTGGAAAGGGGTCCCAATCCAATCCAATTCAATAGATATTAAGTACCTACTATGTGCCAGGTATGGGGCCTTAACTGCTTTCCCTACTGATTTAGTGCTAGAAAGCCCCCGAGATCTCAAGTTCAGTGAGATCCGAGAGAACTCAGCCAAGGTCAGCTGGACTCCACCCCCGAACCGAGTGGATAGTTTCAAAATCTCCTACCAGCTAGCAGATGGAGGTAACTTGCCAACTTATCTACCTTGACTCCATCTTGACTTCACCTCATTTTCCTTCATCCTCTGCTACCTTCCCCTCGACCCTTCTCACCCTCCTCTATTTCCCCTCATTTTCTGTTGCCTTCCTTCCCCACACCCCTAATCCTTTGGGGGCTCCAAATGAGCTTATCTCATCCCCTTCCCTTGTATTTCCAGGGGAGCCACAAAGTGTACAAGTGGACAGTCATACCTGGCACCAGCACCTGGTGGGTCTGACCCCTGGAACCCAATATGAAGTGACTGTGGTATCTGTTCGTGGCTTTGAGGAAAGTGAGCCCCTCACTGGCTTCCTCACAACTGGTGAGACAGACACAGGCGGGGAGAAGGAAAAGAGGTGGGGCCCAAAGGCACAGAGAGGAGGGAAAGGTAGAGAGGAAAGAGTGAGAAATCTGAAGGGAGGTGAAGGAAATAGGAGAGCTGTGAGTGAATGGAAGAGGGAAATCGTGAAATGGATAAAAAAGAAGAAGAATTTAAAGGATGAGAAAGATAAGAGGTTCAAGCTGAAGACTATCAGGGAAATGGGCAGAGATGGGGGGAAGAGGAAAGGAGAGAGCTGTAAGGGGAAGAGGAACATGGGACTAGACAGATAGGCTCAGTAGAGATGGAGGGGAGACAGAGCACAGGGACCAGCTCTTAACTCTGTCCATCTTCCTCCACCACAGTCCCTGACGGCCCCACCCAGCTTCGAGCACTGAATGTCACTGATGATTCAGCCTTGCTGCACTGGAGTCCCCCTCAGGCCCCTGTGGAAAGATATGCCCTTCGGGTCACAGCCCCAGAGGGTGAGTAGAAGAGAGGCAGTGTGGGATATAGAGGAAGTTAGTGTTTTGAATGCCTGGATCTCTGAGGGGCAAAGACATGACTGGAGAATATGGGACAGGACATCTGGGAATCAAATGCAAGTACTTGCTAATGCCTTCTTCTCATCTCTAGCCCCACCTGTGATGGCCTCAGTTCCAGGAAGTGCTGTAGACTTCCCCCTGCATAATCTTCAGCCCCGGATAAACTACACTGCAACCCTTAGAGGCTTCCGGGGTCCTAACATCACCTCCCCTGCCAGCATCACCTTTGCCACTGGTATCACAAGGCCTGGGAACCAGAAAGGGGGAGATGAGAGGGAGGAGAAGGCTCTAATGTGATATGTCTTGAAGAGAAATGGAGGGTTTGGGGCCACAAAAAGACACTGCTTTATCTCATAGGAGTAACAAGAGAAAAATGAGCTTTGTCTTCTTTTCCCAGGACTGGATGCCCCACGTGACTTGAAGGCCAAAGAGGTTACTCCCCGGTCTGCCTTACTCACCTGGACTGAACCTGAGTCCCCACCTAGTGGCTACTTGCTTAGCTATGATTCTCCTGGAGGGCAGACTCAGGTACCCCCCAGCACCCCCCTCCACCAAGCCCTAACTCTTATGCCCGCATTGGTTCCTGTCTGTCTCTGTCTCTGCTTCTTCTGACTTTCTCCTGTGAATATCCCTTTCATTCCCTGCTCCCTCCGTTCTCTCTGCTGTAGGAGATTCTGCTACCAGGAGGGGTCACATCTCACCAGCTGTCTGGCCTTTTCCCTTCTACTTTGTATAATGCTCGGATCCAGGCCGTCCGGGGGGAAAGTCTCACACCACCTGTGCCAACCACCTTTACCACTGGTACCTGGGGCTAGACACTGAGAGGAACCAAAGGGCCAAAGGGTGGTTGACAACAGTCCCCAAGGGGAAATGGAGGGAAAGTGGTGAAAGTAAGCTGGAGGGATGGAGCAGCCTATGACTGGTCCTGAGTCCTGAGTTCCAGCTAGCTCAGCCTCTTATAATCCCTGCCCCCTGCCACCCTAGGTGGACTGAGGATCCCATTCCCCCGGGATTGTGGAGAAGAGATGCGAAATGGGCTGAGTACCTCCCGTACGACCACTATCTTTCTCAATGGAAACCGTGAGCGGCCCCTAGAAGTTTACTGTGACACGGAGACAGATGGTGGTGGCTGGTTGGTGAGTGGAGGGGCATGGGCAGGGTGGACTCCCGAGACAATGTTCCCCTTGCCTAGTGAGAAAAGGGTTCTCCTGACAGCTGTGTTCCCCAGTCCCTTATAATGTTAGCTATCATCATTGCTATCCCATTACATTAGGTGTTCCAGCGCAGGATGGATGGACGCACGGACTTTTGGAGGGACTGGGCAGAATATGCCCATGGATTTGGGAACATCTCTGGGGAGTTTTGGCTGGGTCAGTGTCATTACTCTTGGTTCTAGTCTGACAGGAGGAGCTAGTTTAAGGCTGAGAGAATGGAAGCCTTGATCTCAAAAAAGGGATGAATATGCTTTCTTTATTGTTCTTGGGGTTTTCCTTTGCACCATGGCTAATATGGAAATGTTTTATATGACTGCACAATATAATCTATATCAAACGGTTTGCTTTCTCAATGAGAGGGGGAGAGAAGAAGGGAGGGAGAGAATTTGGAACTCAAAATTTTAAAAGATGAATATAAAAAGTTTGTTTACATGAAATGGAGAAAAAAATTAAATAAAAATTAATTGTTAAAAAAAAAAGGAGGGCGATGAGGAGAGACAAGTTGGGGACAGAGCCAGGTATGGAATCTTGGAGCTAAGAGACTGAATGTCTTACTGGATGTCCCTTCTCACCCCAGGGAATGAGGCGCTACATAGCTTGACCCAAGCAGGTGATTACTCCATGAGAGTGGATCTCCGGACTAGTAACGAGTCCGCCTTTGCTGAATATGACTTCTTTACTGTGGACTCGGCTGCAAAGTACTACCGTCTCCACCTAGAGGGCTACCATGGCACTGCGGGTAAGACACCCAGTCAGGTGGGGCAGGGCCAGGGGAGGGACGAGGGGTCCAGTCATCATCGCACAAAGTTTACAAAGAAGGAGACTCCTTATCCTCCCCTGTACTCTGTTTCTCACACTCCTCTGCCCTTCAGGAGACTCGATGAGTTATCACAGTGGCAGTATATTCTCCACAAGAGACAGAGACCCCAACAATTTGCACATTCCTTGTGCCGTCTCCTATCGGGGTGGCTGGTGGTATCGCAACTGCCACTATGCCAACCTCAACGGACTCTACGGAAGCATTATTGACCACCAGGTGAGATGGGCTGGCATGAGGGGCGGGCCTTTGGGAGGGGGGTTGCCAAGCCCAGGGTGGAGCTGAAGGTGGGAAGGCAAGAGTACCGCTGAGACACGATAAGCCAAGCAAACGTCGCCCTTCCCTACCCCCAAGCCAAGGTTCTCGTGTGAACGGGAGAACAGCATTGAGAGAGAAGTCTAGGGTCTTGGGCATAATTGCCCGGGAGAGACACCTTGAGCCCGCCGAGCTAGGGTCAGGACTCAGGATCAGCATGCAATAGAGAAGGTGATGATAAGTAGAGAGACCCGATGATCACGCTGTGATTTCCATCTCTCTCCTTCTAGGGTGTGAGCTGGCATTCCTGGAAGGGCTTTGAGTTCTCCATCCCCTTCACTGAGATGAAGCTGAGGCCACGAAGTTATAACCCATCTTCCTGGAGGGCTTGATTCCCCATCTCCTGCCCTCTGATCCTGAGACACAAAAAGGAAGGCTCCCTGCCCCAGAAGCCTCCTAGACTGTCCAGCTGCTGCCCCTTACTGGCTTATTTCAGAGAAGAGCCAGGGCCCTTATTTTCATGTCCTCCTCCTTGTCCCCAAAGAGCCAGAGTTATTCTTTGGATTTGTAGAAAATAACTGAAGAGGGGGATTGATGTGATCCTTCTATTCACATTACTTTCTACATTTACTAACAGTTGCCTCTGAGTGATTAGTGATTTAAAAAAAAATACTGTCACACCCTGGGAGAAAGGAACGGGCCACTTCCATAAAACTTGCAGATCTAAGTGATTATAGAAGGATATTCTTTGTAGTCAACAGAGGCCTAATGTCTGCTGGAGATGATTTCTTGAGGCCTCAAGGTAATCTCAAATCGGCAGGTGCGAGGGAAGGAGCAAGTGGAAAAGACATTAGGGCATCCATACCTCCAGGGGTCTCAAGGAGGTGGAGGATCAGAGATGGCTTCCCCTTGGCTATCCAGGCGGTGCAGAGAAGCCTGCCGTCTCAGCTTAGCTCAGCTCTTGAGGGTAGGGAGACAGCTCAAAACTCAGCTTAGGATGGCCAACAAGAATCCACTTTTAAGATAAAAAGGTCCTGTCTCTGATGATGCACGCTAGAAATGTTTCCAGGTTTGTTTGGGGTTTTTTTTTTTTGATTCATGGACGATGATTGGCTGAATGCAAGGGTGGAAGGCTTTATGTGGAGATGGGAAAGAGGGTCGGTCTCTTCAGTTTATGATGTGAGATCTATTATGCACAAGAACTGGGGTTGTACAAAAATTGGGCTGAGTTGAGGCTTGTCTCAATTTTGGAAACCAGGAGAGATCTTCCTGAGTTTAGGGATTCAAGAGAAAAGCATGAGATTGAGCAGGTAAGGGTTTTCCCCCTTTCATTAAAGTCCCCTAAGGAATTTTCCTTGCCTCTAAGTAACAAGTTGAGGGTTACTTCCAGGAGGGAAAAGGGAGGAGAGAAGAGAGAGATCCATCTTTACCTCAATTTTAAGGAATTACAGCTTTCCCCTTTATATTCTACATATGAATGCTGACGTAAAGGAGTGGGGTGGGGGTGGGGGCTGGATTTTCACATTGAGGTGAAAAAGGCCTCAGTTTACCAATATAGCTACCTATGTGCTCTAGCAAGCAATACCAGCTCTTTGGTTCAGGGACAAAGGTTGGCACTTGCTTTTATAGAAAGCCTCAATAGCAAACACATCCTTAGATACACTTCTAACATTCCCCTTCTCTACCCCCAAAACAAAACAGGACCCAGAAGAAAAAAAATATTCCAGCTAATTGCAAAGCACCTTATTTTGGGGGGAGGGGAAGGAGAGGGAGGAGGGGAGGGCTGTGTACAAAGTCAATAAAGGAGAAGTAGTGGTTCAAGGCCTGCATTTAGGCACTTTATTGATGCACTCTGGCCTCCCGAGGCAGCAGCCGCACCTGCAAACCCAGGATCCTTGTATTGATCCCAAAGATGGGCTTCAGCGAAGGCAGGGTGTGGCTACCCTCGACTGCGGGCAGCAGTGTGAAAGCCTGGAGCAGATGGGCCAGGATCAGGAACATCTCGAAGCGAGCCAGGGACTCCCCCAGGCATATCCTGGCCCCACAGCCAAACGGGATCCCTAGTGGGCTCGGTTCTGGCTCCAAGAAACGATCTAGGAAGAGAAAGGTCGCTTACAGATGGAGGTGAACCTGACTAACTGCATCAAGCCTTCGGCTCCTCTGTTCTTCAGCGGCTAGGACCTGAGTAACTGGCCTTGCGGACGCCACCCCGTTCCTTATCCCGCACTCTGAAGGCAGCTCCACTAAAGGACCCATACTGGCTCTCCTCTTCCTCCATTGCCCCCACCCCTCACCCCTCATTCAGATCCCAGCTCTCTGCCCATACAGCCCCACTCCCTTCCTTGGGCCCCTGTACCAGGCCGGAAGTCATAAGGCTGTGCCCAAATACTGTCATCATGGTGAGCACCATAGATGTTGGGGATAATAACGGTGTTCTTAGGGATGTCAAAGCCACATATGCTGAGGAAGGATGAAAGAGTTACTGATCTGATACAGATAACCCACCCACATACCCCTTCCCACCCCTCCACATGAAGCCCAACATGAGCAGAGGGAATTCATTACCTGCTGGACTTTTGGGTGCAGTGTGGAAGGGCCAAGGGGGCTGCGGGTCTCATCCGGAGCACCTCAGTAATGGTAGCATTGAGCAGGGGGAACCGAGCCCTGTCTCCATAGTTGGGAGGGCTTCCCGAAACACCTGGCCCCAGCTCTTGGTCCAGCTCTTCATGCAGCCGCCTCTGTATCTGAGGGAGGGAGAGAGGGGAGCTCTTGAGTTCTTTTCTTACCGGGCTCACTCCTAACCTCCATCTTCCCCAAGGCCTCCCATCTTTGGAACCTAGCTACAGCCCCAGTGCCTCCCCAACTGGTGTCTTCCATCCCCATCCCTAGCTCTTGACAGCCCAACCTTCCGAGGCCACACCTCTGGGTGGTGAAGCAGGAAGGCCACGACCCAGCTGATGGTGACTGCTGTGGTCTCTGTGCCACCGATGAATAAGTCCACCAATATCATCTGCACGTGTCCCTCAGAAAGCTGACCTGGGCCCTCTCCTTGCTCCCTTAGTTTTTGTAGCATATAATCAGTCAAATCCCGAGTCTGTCCTTCCACCATTGTCTCCTGGGAGAAGACAGAGAGAGAGAAATAGAGAGAGAGAGAGAAGTCACTTTGGGGAGGGTATAGGGTATAAGGGTGAAGGTATTGAGCAAAAACATCCTTGGTGAAGGTGGATGACCAGGGTACAATGTGAACACCCCTCTCTACACAGGAGTTTCTGTTTCATCCCTGTTCTCTGGGAGCCTATTAGTTCTTAAATTCTCTCTTTTCATGGAGTTGTGTCCCAGCTCTTCAACTAAGTAGCTTCATGACACCAAGGAAGTGACTCTGTTCACCCATTCAGCTCTCATCACCAAAGGCGTCTCGTCACTTCCTCAGTTCCCTATCACACATTTTTCTTCACTCACCCAGGTACAGAAGAGGCTTTTCACTATAGAGTTTATTAGCAGTTTAGGGAAGAGACAGTGTGGTACAATGTAAAAAAAAATGGCTCTAGCATCTTCCTGGGTTCAAATCTCAATTCAGAAATGACCTGTGTGACTTCGGGCAAGCCATTTAACTTCTAAAGGCCTCAGTTTCCTCAACTGTGAAATGAGAGGATTGAAATAACTACCTTCTAAAGTCCTTCCTGGCTCTAGCTTTATGATATTAAAGGTATATAAAAATATATACTTTAAAGGGTATTACATAAAGATTGAATTACAGAGCTCAGGGATACGATTCTAGGACCCCTGCCCTAAAATGGCCATGTTGGGAGCCTTATGCCTTGGCTCTCTGTACCAGTAATTTTGTTTCTGGGAGGATCATAGAAGTATTTAAGGTTGAAAGGGACCATTCGCCTAATTCGACTACCACAGATGAGAAAATTGCATGTAGTCCAGGGAGGTGATGACTTCCCAAGGGTACTTGGTCTACAGCAGATCTAGGGCCTAGCCATTATCTCATGTTGCATCAGTGTTCCCCTCTTTATTCCCCAAAACCAAGCTCCTCCTTCCAATTTTAGAAAAAGAATTTCCTGGGTTCATGATGCCTCTGTATTCTTGGCAACATTAGCTATCTCCTCCTGTCCCAGAATTCATGCCCCAATCATATCCCAGGACTTCATTCAATAAATGCATAATGACTACATACAGTTCTCTGCGAAATGCTGAACAAGGGCCATTTCTTCACAAACTCAGCTCAAGGAGTATATTGTGGGAAGAAGAAGGGATAGAAACCTGCTTGGCAATCACTGAGGGGAAGAATTTATGCCAACCAGCAACCTTGCAGAACATAATTCCTTTACCTTGTGCTGTGTCAAGTACTTCTGCATAATCCTGTCCCGTTTCTTTATTGACTGCCTCAGTTTCCTGAGACCTGGGCTGGGGAAAAACTGGAGAGAAGAAGTAATTGTATCCTCCTTCTCTTCCTCCCCTCTCCCCCCTGGGAAGGAAGTTAGTGCAGCCTTCTAAGACCTGGATTTTTTTTATCCTTCTGCCCAAGACATCCCTCTCAGCCTCTAACCCCCACCCCCTGCCAAGTCCCTGGTATCTGTATTCCAGAAACCTTACCCTGAGAAAGGGTAGGAAGTCCAAAATCTGGACTTGCCAAGATTCCCAGCCTAGGATCAATTCCTCGATGCAGTCTTTAATTTCCTGAACTGTAGACTCTGTCTGTCGAAAACGGAGGAGAATCCCTTTGCTCAAACTCCCTCTGGTCCCTCCTGGCGGGTCAGGGTGGTGGCAAAGAGAAATGGGAAGATACGATTAAGGGGAAATGACCAGAGGGTGCCTGAGGAAGGGAACAGGGCTGAGTAACTAACCTTTTCCCCAAAACTGAGGAAGGAGATGATGCTACAAGTGAACATGAATAACTCCTTAGATATGTCCACAGGAGAGCCAGCACGGGCAAGGAGCCTCTGTGGGATGAAAGGGAGTTAAGAGGGTTAGAAGAGGCCCTGTTACTATTGCAACAAGCAGAGAGGTGACTTGGGAGAAGTATAATCTCAGCCAGTTATAGATGGAAATGGAGATATAGAAAGAGAGTTGCATGAAGTCCTAGAACTTAGCCTAAGCAGTTTTCTCACCTTACACAAGTCCTGTACCATATTCTCCATGACAGGCTCCATATTATTGTGCACATACAGAAGAGCAGAACGGGCCAGTTTCTTCTGGGCCTTCCAGAGTGGTGTGTAGTCCCCTAGAGACAGGTCCTGGCCATCTTTGCTTACCAGTTGGTCTGGGGAGATGGAAAGGACTGAACTGAAAAACACTGGAATCTACAAATCTATAACCCCAGGCCCAAGCTTTCTGCTTCCAACAGCCCCTGCTTCCTTAGAAGTAAATATACAGCTGCTAGTTCTTAGGTCTACAACTTTTTCCCAAACTGGGATTGCCTTAATAACTTTACCCCTTTCCCCCAGCCCTTACTACAAGAAAGAATACAACAGTCCTTTCCCTCACAAGGAAATGTTTGAGGTCTCCCTGAAAAATCCATCCATTTCTTCACAAAGGCCTCTTCAATTGCCTTCTTGGAGTTCAGGACCACCACATCTAAAGGAGAGGAAAGGACAGTTTCAAAAAGAAGCTTCTTGGGTTCCAGGGAGACCTGTCTGGACAGTTGTCCAGACAGAGAAGACTATCTCCTTACCTAGTATCCCAAGGTGAAGCCGATAGAGTGGCCCATATTTCTGTGCAAGGTTCAGAAAATAGCTTGGGAGATCAGCTCGAATGAGGTGGAAAAAGCCAGGGACTAGAGGTGGGGGATGATGAGGTGAGACAGTCAGCTGCATCCATAGCCACCCTAGGGCAGCTAGCAGGACCAGCAGCAGTACCAAGGAAAGCAGCATAGCACAGCAAGGCAAAGAACAGAGGGAGGCCAAGGGCCAAATATAGCCTCCACCAGACTTCATCCCTCCTCCCCTTGGGCATCATTCATCCCCTTAGCCTTGAAGTGTCTTTGGGACTGAGCTACATTCCTTCCTTCCCCAACCAAAGACCTCAATATCCCTCCCCTTCTTGGACTTCATTGTCAAATAATTCTCCAGGAAGCATTGTAAACAATCTCACTTCTCTAACCTTGGAGGGCCATCTATCAATCAAGAACAGAACACAGGGTCCTTGAGCCAGCTTTCTGGTTTACATCTCAGCTCAGCTTGTGTAATCTCAGAGAAATGGGCACCCCTCCCATCTCTACAATTTCCCTCCTTTACTTTCTCTGCCCACTTCCAGACCTCTCCAGTGAGGCAGAGATGTTCCTGTACAGAATTATCCCCAAGTGGCATAGGCAATACAAAGAAATATTGTTTGCTGATCCTTCAAATGGGGATAATCATAGGAATCCTATCTAGCTCCTAGGGTTGTCATGAGAAATAGTAAAAATGAAAGGGCTCTTTGAAAGAAGTTAAAATGCAGAAATCACAATACAAAGAAATTGAATACTAGATAATTAGAATGACCAAGTGTGGCTCCATAGAAGGGTTAAGAAATTTTGCCTCCTCTTCCCTGCAGAAGTGGGAGACTATAGCTGTGGAATATTACTATAGACTATTAGATGTGGTTGAAGTATTGGTTGATTTGACTAAACTGCTTTTTTCTGTTTCTATTTTGTTCTTTATTCTAAGGGAGAGTCCAAACATGAAGGAAAGAGAAAGGAGACCAACAAGAAACAAAGGAAGAAAGAAAGAGAGAAAGGAAGGAAGAAGAAAGGAAGAAGGAAGGAAGAAGGAAAGAAGAAGGAAAGAAGAAGGAAGGAAGAAGAAAGGAAGGAAAGAAGGAAGGAAGGAGGAAGAAGAAGAAAGGAAGGAAGAAGGAAAGAAAGAAGGAGGGAAGAAAGGAAAGAAACAAAGAAAGAAGGAAGGAAGGAAGGAAAGAAGGAAAGAAGAAAGGAAAGGAGGGAGGGAGGAAGGAAGGAAAGAAGGAAGGAAGGAAGGAAGGAAGGAAGGAAGGAAGGAAGGAAGGAAGGAAGGGAGGGAGGGAGATTAAATCATGGAATACATAGATTCACAGACACCCAGAAGGACAGCATTACAAGGAGTCTTAGAGACCATCTAATCCAACTCCCTCACTTAACCGAATGTCAACTATACCTTCTTTTTTGTTCAAGCATTTTCTAGAATCCGGCCTTCTCCCCACTGTACATCACAGTCTTTGTCTCATACATTCCTTACACAAACGCTAATAATTGCATATAATTCCTACCCACAGGAAAGAGAGGGCCATCTGGTCACACCCCCCCCAAACTTGGACAAGGGCAGGAATAAAAATAACACAGCTATTCAGAGATTTACAGCTTTCTTTCAGTACCCTTGTAAGAGAGGCTGGACTGGGATTATTACCTCAGTCTTCCAGATGAGGAACCTGAGCTTCAGTGCTATTGAGTAGGGTCACTTGTGTAGGGTCACTTAGTTAGTAATAAAGCTAGGACTAGAACTCAGACCTTCCACTGACAAGGCCAAAATCATTCTTCTGTCAGAGCTCTCCTCCTGACTCCTTGGGAGAATTCTGGATTCTCTGGCTCACAGCCCCCACTCAAATAGTCAGAAAGCTTCCTTCTGACAGTACCCCACTATTTGCCACCAATTCCCAAGGCTTAAAGAATGAACAAGCTTATTTATAGATTAATAAAAACAAACAGAATTTTTCTTAGAAGCTGCATGTTATTAAGTCTTTTTCTCTTCCTGGAAAAAAAGGCGTTACCAGGAGAAGCATGCATGTAGCTCCTTGCCTCTCCATCTTCTAGGCATTTTAGGAAGTAGCCTCTGACATTGTCCAGCTGAAATAATAGAGAATGAAAGGATGATTGGGGAGAATGTGAGGGTACACTCTTGTGCCCTATAGAATTAGGGATGGAGTCATATGCTAGAGAATCTGGTTCCTGCAGACCTCTGGCAGACTTCTTAAGTGTGAGACCTGGGGCTAAGGAGACTACTACAAAAGAAAGCTTCAGAAAAACAAAAACACCCTAGTTGGGAGGTAGTTTTTGAGCTATAAGTAAGAGTCTTCTTCCTAAAGGCTAGTATTAAGAGACTTATTTCCCTGAGAAATGAACTCAGTGGATGTCTGGTCTTCTGATCAAAACTAGCTCCTCAAAAAGGAAAAAAATACAGCAAATATAAGAAAAAGACTGACAATTGAAAAAGGAGAATCAAAGTAGTCATAAAAGTAACTCCAATGGTCGTATCCTTGATCTTGCCACCACCTACAAATATACCAATTCCATGTTTAAGAATTCAGAAATCCCTTCATCTATCCATAATCTATTGGCTTTTCACCTCTCCAGCTGCCTTCCTTTACAAAACCATTCTCAGTGTCCGTACTGCCATCCCTTGACCCCTCAATTCTCTCTCAGGTCATCACCCCTGCATCAGCCACTCTCCTGTCTTTTCCCCACTTTGAACCTTTGGTGAACCAGTTCAATTCTACATTGTCCCTTCTCTTGAATTCCTAGCCCCCTTATAAATTTGCTGATTGTGCCCTGCCAAGCCTCAGTCTTGGCTCACTCTCACCTTTGGGAGGATCCTACCTTTGCTTTGACACATATGCTGCTGAACAAAGTAGAGAACATAAAGCACCTATTCAGAATGGGTCTACTACAAATTCATGTTACACAACCTCAACTGGGCCCTCGTTGCTGCTAGGCAATCCTACTTCCTTATCAGTGCATTATCTCACTCTCCACTGTGGCTCTTCCAAACCATCTTCATCTCTCCTCAAACTTCCTATGGCTTCCCCTCCCCACTCTCAGCTGAGAATCTTGCATCATCTTTTACAGAAAAAAACATGAGATTGTTCACCATGAGTTCCCTCTTCACCCTTCTTCCTCATTTCTTAGCACTCAGATGCCTTCTGCCACTCTCCTCCTTCACCTGTCACACATAATGAGGCAACCTTACACTTTACCAAGGCTAACCCTTTGCCTGCTCAAACAATGCCATTCCATACTATTTCCTCCAACAAAATGTCCCCTCTGTCATCTCCTGTCTGTCACTTATTTTCGGTCTCTCCCTATTTACTGGCTCATCCTCTACTGCCTACAGACATGCCCATGTTTCCCCCATCCTGAAAAAAACCCTTAGCATTTTTCCAGCCCTGCCAACTCTCACCCTGTATTTCTTCTGTCCTATATAGCTCAACTCCTTGAAAAGGCCTCTTTCTCTCCTCTCTCTCTCTGTCTCTCTCTCTGTCTCTCTCTCTCTACCCCTTATAATTTGACTTCTTACCTTGCTCTTTTACCAATGATCTTACTTGCCAAATCCAGTGGTCTTTTCTCAATCCTCATTCTCCTCGACCTCTCTGCAGCCTTCAACACTTCTCATCACCCTCCTCCGATACTCTTTTCTCTCTAGGATTTTGAGACATCACTCTCTCCTTGTTGTCTTCCCAGAAATCTGACCACTCCTTCTCAGTTTCCTTTTTGGATCCTCATTCAGATCTTGCATGCCCTCTAATTGTAGGTGTCCCTCAGAGCCCTCTTGTCTTCTCCCTCTTTTCTACTTCACTTGGTGATCTCATCAGCAGACATGGATTTAATTACCATGGTTCTCAAATCTACCTATCCTGCCCCAACCTTCCTGCTGACCTCCAATCTCACTTCCATAACTGATGAGGTCAGAGTTGGGAGAGCTGGTTCAAATGTGAAAGAATTCACTTAGACTTTCTCTGTAGCCATTGGGAGCTTTATTGACACAAAAGCAGTGGGCTAGGCCTGGAAGAAGGACTAGCAATTTACAGAGGGATGGGGGCTTGTTTTTATAAGGACAGGATAAGGGAGATGGGGGGAAATTTTATAATCCAGAATGGGGGGTGGGGAGACAAGGAATTTTATGGTCCAGGATAAGGGGAAAGTTTTATGGTAACTCAAGATAAGGGGAAGAGACTCCAGGGCACCTTCAGGTTAGAGAATAAACTAGGGGCTTCACAAAGTCAACCCTTAATATTATTTTTAACTCATTGGGCACTGTTTATATCCACATCATAACTGCCTTCAGAATCTCAAACTAGATGGTGGTCCAATATCTTAAACTGAACATGTCCAAAACAAAACTCATCAGCTTTCCCCCAAACGCTCTCCCTGCTCACCCTCCCTATTATTGTAGAGAGCAACACCATTTTCCCATCCTTCTGACTCACAAACTAGAAATTATCCTGGATTCCTCATTATCTCTCACCTCACACCCCGCCTCCCATATCCAAGCTATTGCCAAGGCTTGTTGACTTCCCCTTTGCAACATCTCTCAAATATGCCACCTTTTCTCCTCTGACGCTTCCACCATTCTGGTGCAGGCCTTCATCCCCTCACACATTGCAATAGCCTGCTCGGGTCTGCCTGCTTCAAATCTCTCTCCACTCTAATCCAGCCTCCTTTTAGCCACCAGAGATTTTAGCCACCTGAGTGAAGGTCATATCACATTCCCTACTCAGTAAACTCCAGTGGCCTCCTATCACCTCCAGGATCAAATACAAAATCCTCTGTCGTTCAAAGCCCTTCATAACCTAGCCTCGCCCCAGCCCCCAACTTCCCTAGTGTTACACTTTACTCCCTAATACATTCTCCGATCCGATGACACTGGCCTCCTGGCTGTTCCACAAACAAGATACTCCATCTCTTAGCTCTGGGCACCCTCTCTGGCTGTTCCCCATGTCTGGAATGCTCTCCCTCCTCAACTTCACATACTGACCTCCCTGGCTTCCTTTAAGTCCCAGCTAAAATCCCACCTTTTACAGGAAGTCTTTCCCAGCCCCTCTTAATTCTCAGGTCTTCTCTCCATTAATTACTTCCTATTTATCCTCTATATAGCTTGTTTGTACATATTCGTTTGCTTGTTGTCTCTCCCATTAGATTGTGAACTACTTGAAGGCAGGGATTGACTTTTATCTCTCTCTCGTTTTTTTATCCCCAGCACTTAACACAATGTCTGGTACATAGCGTCTAAATATTTGTTATTGGTGAATGGATAGAATAAAGAAGAAACGATAATGAACTGCACCATTAGTTTCCCAAATTGCTTGCTCTTTGTCCCCTGTACAGAGAGAGCTTTGGGCTCTTAGTGTGTGCTATCAGCTTGAAGCTTCCTGGCACCATCCCAAGCCTCCATACTGAGAAGACTCCAAATGACACTGATTTCAAGTCAAGGAACAGTCAAGAAAACTTTTGACGTAATAACACGCGAAGAGGACCTTTATCAGCGGCCTCTAGTGGGGCTGCCTTTCAGCAGGGATTTGGATTGGATCCTCATTCAGATCTTGCATGCCCTCTAATTGTAGGTGTCCCTCAGGGCCCTCTTGTCTTCTCCCTCTTTTCTACTTCACTTGGTGATCTCATCAGCAGACATGGATTTAATTACCATGGTTTTACCAAGGGATTTAACTGGATTCCCCGCTCCTTTTTTTTTTTTTTACTAATAGTAAAGTGCACATTAACAACACTACTAAAGCAGCAAGATATAAAATATCTTTACGAAAATGAGCAGCCTTTCTGTATATTGCCAACAAAACTCAGCAGGACGAGTGTAGTAGCAGCTGAGATTTGAAGAGCGTTCCCACCCATTAATACAAGGAGACAGAAAAAGAAATTCCATTCAAAACAACCATGAAATGTGCAAAGTATCTGGAAGTCGATTAATAAAAAGACAACCTAATTAATGCTCTCGAGGAACTTGTGTTTTCTAAGGGAAGAGAGCATATCTAGAAGTAAATAAGTACAACGTAAAAAATAAATACAGGACAGTTCGTGAGCTGTCACACTCACTACCACTTGAAGTGATCGGGAAAAGGATCAGACAGAAGTCGGTGACCGAACTGCAGCTTGAAGAAGGGAGGGATTCTACTAATGAAAATGAATGAAAGCAAATAATTACAGTCAGAAATATGGAGCAAAACTATATTTTGGGCGACAGTGTACGTTGAGAAAGGTAATTTTAGAAAGTTTTAGAAAGACAAATCTAACCAGAGAAATAAGGACTTGCATAGAATTTTACAACTGTTTGATATGATAGAGCATTGACAATTACTTAATGGAAATAGAAAGGAATATAGATTATCTCATTCGTGCATAGCACACACTATGTGCAAACAAATGTAGAAAAGCAGAAATATTAAACATATGATTTACTGACCACAATACAATAAAATTATAGTCAATAAAGGACAATCTGAAGAATAAGTTCATGCTTAAAGGTTAAATAATTTAACCTGAGTATGTGAATCAAAGAACAAATCACTGAAACAATAGATAATTTCATCAAAGAAAAGGACAACAGAGAACACACTAAAAACTTTTAAGATGCAGCCAAAGCAGTCCTAAAGGGAAATTTTGTCTGTCTATACATTTTCATCGACAAAAGAAAAAAATTACTAAATTGAACATTCAACTGAAAAAAAAATAGAAAAGCAACAAATCAAAAAACTTCAAACTAAACACCAAAACAGAAATGCTAAACATCAAAGAAGAGATTAACAAAATTAAAAAAAAGACTATTAAATTGATAAGTGAAACAAAAAAAATCAAATTTAAAAATAATATAATATACATGCCATTAGCTCATTTATTAAAAGAGAGAAAAACCAAGTTTCCAATATCAAAAATTTTTAAAGTACATTCTAGGACAGTGATTGAATAAAAGGGATAGTGAATATAAAATATAAATAATGTTGATATATACATAATATATAAATATAATATATGAAATATAAATAATAATAAATATATAAATAATATAAAATATATAAATATAAAAATTTTTAATATTCCCTTCAGGATGCAGAAATGTGGTATCTATATGTGACAGCCAGGTCACATAGTAGATAGAGTACTGGACTTGAAGTCCAGGTAACCTAAGTCCAAATCCTGTCTCAGAAACTAATTGTATGGTCCCGACCAAATCACTTAGTCTGTCTTAGCTTCAGTTTTCTCATTTGTACAACAGGGAAAACAAAAAAGACCTTAACTTGTAGGGCTGTTGTGAAGATCAAGGATGATAACATATGGAAAGCGTTTTGCAAACCTCAGCTGTATAAAGCTATAATTGTACTGCTGCTTTCCCTTCAGGGTCCCCTTCAGGGAGATTGTGGGGATGATGAGGTTTGAGGGGGGGTTTCAGGGACCCCTCAAGGATTGAAGTATAGGAGAGGGTCATCTGGAAAGAATACACAGACTCAAGCATTCTTTAAGTCAAGGTGGCAAAGATTTATTGTTATGCTTTTCAGCAGGCAAGAGTTCTTAAGGAATCTGCAACTTAACAGGAATGATGCTAAAGCTTATATAGGAAAAGTAGTAGATTATCTGCCAGATGTGCTAATTAGGTGATAACCTACAACCTTGGTCACAGGTGTCATTTACTACTGGAAACTGGGGGAAGGGGTTTCTTGGGGGTGTATTTTTGGTTTGTTATGTCTGTAGTAAGATAGCTGTGAGAGTTGGTGTGTATAGCTTGACCTCTGGATGGAATGGGATAATTTTGGGAATCAATACATAATAATTCTGTGGTTACCCATAATCCTATTTTGACAAGAGAATTTCTTCAGAGATCAGCTTGTTCTTGTGATGGAGAAAGATAGTTTGTTTTACTAGAGCCCACTCATGAGTGATTGCAAGAAAACATAGTTTGTCTCACTGGGACTCACTCATGAGTTATTGCTAGGAATAATGTCTTTGAGCTGGGGAGAAAACTGTCAGGGATAGTGTTTTGAAACTAGAGAGAAATGTGAGCTTAAAATTGGGGTCCAAGCACAGACACCCAAGCACCTCATCAGGGACCCTTTCAGGTATCTCTTCTCAGAATCATGATGGTAAAATCCAAGCTGCTTCTAGACAGACTCCTCTGAGTGGTCCTGCCAGATACCTTCATCACCTTCTTTGGGGTATTACCAACCACTACATGTTTATCTAACAAGCAGCTCGACCAGGAACAGGTATCCACCAAGTCCTAATTTGAAGCAGTGTCTTCAGGGAAAATGGAAAGTACATTCCTCCATCTTCTTCTGTGTTCTATACATTCCTTATGTCTTTCTTGACATATAAGTATTTTTTGGATCAAGTGATTTGATAATATTTGTAAAGCATTTAGCACAGTCCCTGGCACATGGTCGGCTCCTAATAAATGCCTGTTCTCTTCCCTTTCCCATAAACCCTGAGGATGATATTTTTAGTGAAGAGAAAGATAATGACTCTATCTCTGCTGATAGCTCCCACAATGCTCACAGTCATGAGAAAAGGAAATGTGACAAGTGTTATCTTGTGATTCTTATTAGTGGATAAATCAACATGATGTTTTCAAGATTTGTCATAACCATTGTCCTCTTTCTTCTAACCCTCCTACAAAAACTCATGTGACGGCAAGGACAAAATTGCTCACTTTGGATACATGCTGGTTGAGCTCTAGGTTCCTGTGCTTCCTCAATATCTCTGGACTTTGAACCATTTTTTCCACTTATTTGGGACCAAGATAATGCTGTTGGGTTAACTTTAAGTGATGCTGAATCAAAAGGCAGGAGCAACTGCAGCTATGCCCCAGATACCAAAAATAAAACTATGAAGACACAGACAGAAGCTTTGGAGTTAACTAAATAGCAGGGGCCATTAGATGAAGTCAAGGAGAAGCTCATGGCCAAAGAACCTCCACTTTGAAGGCATGTTCAAAAAGGAGCTACTGACGTCTGTTTTCTGAAGGCTGAGCTGGTTAAACTGACCTTTGACATTTTTGCAATGCTGGGGAGTGTTTAATGTCCTTTCTCTCTCTCAGTGTGTGTGTGTGTGTGTCTGTGTGTGTGTGTGTGTCTGTGTGTCTGTGTGTGTGTGTATGTGTGTGTGTGTTTGAAAAGCTCTGAATAAACAAGATCGTGTGTTAAGGGGAGAAGGCAGTGGAGACAGGGATAGGGATCTAATCTGGTACTTCCTCTGGCTTGTGCCAGGTTGGATCTTGGGCTTTAAAGTCATGGAAGTGAAGAACTCTGGCCCAAAAGAACCGTTTTACCTGTCAGCACAAGAAAAATTAAGGACAATGCTGCAGATTGGCACAATTTATTATTGAAATGGGAGACTTAGCAATATGGGGTTTTCTCTTGCAAACAAAACAGGAAACTTCAAAATCAGTGCACTTACTGAAGACAGGTAGAGCTAGAACGCAACAGTGTTGCTTCTTGCTTTCATTCTCAAAAGGGACATCCAAAACATAATGAGGAACTTGAGATGTTGTGCAAGGCGCTTCCTGACATCATGGAAAACTTGGCTAAAGTACAGGTGAAAATGGAAAAGCTAACATCAACCACTGAAGGAATTTGTAACCTAGAAAATTACCATCGTGGAAATGGAAAGTATCAAATACCCCTTTTCCATACATGGCCCACTACCTACTTCTGTGAAGTTTCCCATAAGCTTTCAGAAATGTACAAGAAGGAAATACCCCTCACACGCATCACTGTTGAAAAACACGCCTATGCTATGAGCCAGGATCTCATTTTAAGCTGCTTATCTATGTGCTTGTCCCAGCCCTATATTGAGAACAGCAGGCTTGATGTAGAAAGCATGCTACTTGAAACTGGACATGGAGCATTACAATTTTTCCAAAACCATTTTGTTTTTAAGTCCAAACTCCTGAAACCAAAATGGATCTTTCTTTCCAGGTCTTACGATATAGACTCATTGTTGCCTCATACATTTCCTTCCAGGCTCACAGTTCCACTTGTTTTCTCGCTCAGAGAATGAGCTGCTTTGATTCCTCCTTGTGTGTCTCTTAACACCACTCTGGTATTAACTTTTAAAGCTGATGCTAGTCATCCATTCAGTACCTACTGCTAAAACCATGACCCTCCTCATTTGACAAAAACTGCTAGGAAAACCAATCATGTTTGGCAGAAAATGTTTAGATCACCATTTATTTCCACAATAAGTTCCAAGTGGAGTCTCAGCCTACTGTTGAAAAAAAAAATAACATCCACACAATGGGATGAGATCAGGAAAATGAAAAGAGGTGCCTTTCACAATTATAAATAGAAGAATTCTAAACCAAAGGATAGAAGTATAAAATTAAAATGCAGGTGTACAAACAAAACCAAGAGAAACTAGATCCGGGGAAAATAGTTTAATCAGATAAACAGAATAAAATCTGCTGTAGGAAACCAATACAAAAATATGAGACTAAGAACTGTTTGCTAGCTAAGTGTTCAAAAGATACGCCTCGGTTTCCTCATCTGTAAAATGAGGTGGAGAAGGAAATAGCAAACCACTCCTGTATCTTTGCCAAGAAAACTAATGAAAAGTCAGACGCATCTGAAAAGAGACTGAACGGCAATTTGTTGAGAAGCTTTTCCTGACGTCATACACATATTTGCCTCTGTACAAGTTCCTCCCGTTTTCCACGGTTCTGCGCTCTGGGTCCAAACAGAACAAGGACACGGACTCAAGACTCTTCACCATTCTGGTTGTCCTACTCTGCACGCTTCCTAATTTATCAGCTCACAGACACAATGGATAATTATGTTAAAGAAACTAACCAGGAGTCACCGAAATCTGCGGGACGCGACAGAAGCAAGGTTTGGGAGGCTGCATTTCTAAACACTCATGACGACAACCAAAACAGAAAGAGATTATAAACAAAGTGAGCCTGATTTAAAAAAAAATTAATAAATTTATAATCCTCAAAGTAAAGATAATCAAAATGAAAAATCAAAGGCGAAATAAATAAAACTGAAAACAAAAAGACTATAAAGATACAGTAAATTGGAATGAGCTTTTAAAAATTAAAAAACTAGATATTTAGCTAATTTTGGGAAAGCAAAGTGAGACTGACAAAGAAAGAAAGACAGCAAGCTTGGTCCATTTGAATTTATTACTGGAGTTCTCCCCTGGTTAGAACAAATTCCAGCCTGTTCAAGATTAGCAGGATGCTACAAAAGACAAACAGGAACCCAAAACCTGCACACTTAGACCTACTTCACTTTGCAAAGAGGTTTATGGCAGAACCAAACCAAGTAGTGACAATGAACAACATAACACACTGGCTCTTTCATCTCAGAAATAGATTTCAAGGAATCTCACAATGGAAAGGATTCCATTCCCTTTCCGGATCTAATTTTTTTTTAAAGAGGCCGCTCTTTGCCTCATTTTTAATTAAGCCTTAATCATTGAATGAGCACTGCCTCAATAAAACCGAGACCTGTTAAAGACCTTAACTTGAAAAGTCCAAGGCCCCCCACTGCATCCTGGCCCATCTCCAGTTGTCCTGATCCATATCTGGCCACTGGACCCAGATGGCTCTGGAGGAGAAAGTGAGGCTGGTGACTTTGCACAGCCCTCCCTCACTTTAATCCAATTCACTTGCAAGTCATGGCATTACCTCCCTGATGTCATGACCCTCTTCAACAAAAAAGGACAAACTGCAGCAAGCAGCAAGTTTAGGAGAGAATATGCTAGGGGAAAAGAAAAGAAAAAGGAGAAACTTATTTTCATGACTGGAGTGGATGAGAAGAAGAGTGGGGTGAGGGGAGTGAGAATTTCATGAACTTTACCAATAATCAGTAATCAATAAATATTTATTAAGGGCCTATTGTGGATAAAATTATTGGTGCTACCACAAACCAGGACCAGAACCCAAATCCTATACTATACATTGACTTCACCAGCAAGGGCAGAGATTGCCTTCAGGAACAAAAGGACAAAGCTGATATAGGTTTCGATTTAGGCAGGCTGTGATTTGGGTGTGGGACACCTTAGGATTGGACAGGGCTGTTGCTGATGGCTAGCAATAAGAACAACTCTTCTTCAAGTTAGCTATCTCTTATAACCCCTGCCCTAACAGAGAGGACTGTCCTTGAAGTTTCACCAATAAGGAAGGTTGCAGACTAGGTGGGGGCTGCAGTTCAAGCAGCGTGAGGGGCAAGTTAGAAGAGCTGCAGACAAAATGGAATTGCTTCAGCTTTCTCAACTACCCACACTATTATGTGTCAGGAACCAGGCTAGGTACTGGGGTACAGAAAGAGTCAAAAGACAGTCCCTGCCCCTAAGGAGCTTACTATCTAATGAAGTAGAAAATATGCAGACAAAGTAAGCTGTATACAGGATAAATAGCAAAGAGTTAACAGAAGGAAGGCACTGGAATTAAGAGGGGTTGGGGAAAGCCTCCAGTAAAAGATGGGATTTTTGTTGGGACTCGAAGGAAGCCAGGGAAGCCAGTAGGCAGAGTGGAGAAGGAAGAGCATTCCAAGCCTAGGATATAGCCAGAAAAAAGCCCAGAGCCATCTTAATTGGACGAAGAAGTTGAATAAATAAACACAAGTTTGCTAGAGATACATTAAAATTTTTGTGAAATGGTAACCAAAAAAGCTAATGCAATTTTGGGTACATTAAGAGGGGTACAACTTCCAGGGATAGAGATGTGAGACTTAGTCCCACTGTACTGTGACCTTGTCAGACTTCATCTGCTATGCTATGTTCACTTCTGGGTACAACAATTTAAGGACACTCACGAACTCAGAGCAAACAGGAGGGTTAAAGGTCTTTAATCTGAAAAAATTGAGTATATTTAGCTTGGAGAAGAGAAAACTCAAGGGAAACATGATCATTCAGATTCATGTATTTGAAGGGCTGTCAAATGGAAGGGAGTTTAGACTAGTTCTGTTTGATTCTAGAGGGAAGAACCAGGAACAACAAACGAAAACTTCAAAGGCCAATTCAGATTTGGTAGAAAAAATTTAGTAGGACTGATGAGGGTCGAGCAGGGTTTGAGAGGTTCAGGGACCCCTGGAGGACTACAGTATAGGAGAGGGTCCTCGGGAATGAATTCACAGACTCAAGCAACTTAAAAGTCAAGTTAGCACAGGTTTATTGTTACACTATTACAGGGGGCGAGCTCCTTAAGGAACTTGCCACTTAACAGGAATGATGCTAAAGCTTATATAGGAAAAGTAGTAGATTATCTGCCAGATGTGCCGATTAGGTGATAACTTACAACCTTGGTCACAGGTGTCACTTACTACTGGAAACCGGGGGAAGGGGTTTCTTGGGGGTGTACTTTTGGTTTGTTATGTCTGTAGTAAGATAGCTGTGAGAGTTGGTGTGTATAGCTTGACCTCTGGATGGAACAGGATAATTTTAGGAGTCACTACATGATGATTCTGTGGTTACCCATAATCCTATTTTGACAAGAGAATTTCTTCAGAGATCAGCTTGTTCTTGTGATGGAGAAAGATAGTTTGTTTTACTAGAGCCCACTCATGAGTGATTGCAAGGAAATATAGTTTGTCTCACCGGGACTCACTCATGAGTTATTGCTAGGCATAGTGTCTTTGGGCTGGGGAGAAAACTGTCAGGGATAGTGTTTTGAGTCTAGGGAGAAAAGTGATTTTAAAACTAGAGGCCAAGCACAAGCACCCAAGCACCCCATCAGGACTGCTAGATAGAGAGTGCTGGGCCTGGAGTCAGGAAGACCTGAGTTCAAATCCAGCCTCAGACACTCACTAGCTGTGCGATCCTTGGCAAATCACTTAACCCTGTTTGCCTCAGTTTCTTCATCTGTAAAATGAGCTGGAAAAGGAAATGGCAAACCAGTCCAGTATCTTTGCCAAGAAAATCCCAAATGGGGTCACCAAGAATTGGACATGACTGAACAACAACAATGAAAAACTTCCTAACAATAAGGGTCCTTCGGTAGTGGAGTGTGCCGCCCTGAGAGGTGATGGCTTCCGCCTCCTTAGAGGTCTTCAGGCAGAAACCGGATTGCCTCTTATCAAGTGTTATAGTAGAGACACCAAAACCAGAACCAGAACCCAAAGCCAATGCCATAAATTTAAAAATGTGTGAGTTGAACTACAAGACCATAGAGGTCCCTGCCAAGTCTTAAATTCTGTGATTCTCTTTTAATACGGGACTAACACATGAAGGGGGAAAGGGTCTTCAGGAACCTTGTTAGCACCCAGCGTCTTTAAATCCTTTAAATCTCAGATGATGTCATCATCATCATCACTGAGAGGTGGTGTGGCATAGTGTACAGAGGGCTGGACATGGACTCAGGAAAACCTGAACTCACATACTGCCTCAGATACTTATTAGCTGTGTGAACCTGGGTAAATCACTTAATCTCTCTGAGATCCTATTTCCTTATCCCTAAAATAAGGTGGTTGGATTCAATGATTTCTAAGGTCCCTTACACCTCTAAATATATGATCCCATAAATAATCATTCAAATAGGCAAGAGGGCATGAGTGGGTGGAGAAGGCAATGGATAGGCATGTGTTTCACTAAGAAATGTGGTTCCGGAGCCCTGCTCTTCTAGTTATAAAAAGGGGAGACTTCCTGGATGGCCCAATTCCAAAATCTAGCCTTTTAACCAGAAAAGGGATATTTCTTGGGAAACACTAGTGTTAGTAGGGAAATGGTGTCACATTAGGACCTAGAGGAGCCCAGATTCCCCACAAACACCTCAGCAAAGCTTAAAAATAGGCCAGTTAAAAAAAAAGAATAAAGAGAATCACCTTTGGATTCTTACACTCAGCCAATGGATGCACAGAAGAATGGCCAGAATCCTACAGAAGCCCCAAAGTGGAAAAGCTGGGGTGAGTAGAAGGCATAGTACAAAGCAGCCCCAATGCCTGAAGCAGCAGGAGAAGAAAAGAACTGTCAGTGGAAGGACTGCCTGGTGCCCTGGCCACACTGGAGGAGGGGCCCTGAGTGGTATTCAGGCAGCCTGGCTCTGAATCCCAACACGAGACAAAGCTAAACCATTCTTATAGAAGAAGGGAGCCCAGTTTTGGATACCACATTCAGGACCAGGCAGGGTCTATCTACCCCATTAAGGAATACAAGAATGGAGCTTGACCCCAGTACAAACTCCCCCTCACTCCAAACCTAGACACTGAGGGTACTAAGATGGGAAAACCAAGAAAACACCAAACACATGGGGAAATACCTCAGACTGAGGGATTCCCAAGGAGTAAGTCCCAAGGGAGAGAGGAACCCCACAACAAGTCTAAGTTCAGCCTCACAGAAAAAAAACAAGAACTGGCTGTAAGGATTATAGAAGAAAGTAAACAAAAATACAAAATAGAATGGCTGCAGGGTAAAAATGGCAAGGAAAGGTGATATACCTAGTGCTGGACAGATGGGAAACCTTCCCCTTGCAAGAACTTAAAGCCCTAAAAATTAAAGGAGATCAAGCAGGAATTGACTCGATAAGATGACACAAAAACATTCAAACAAAATCAAAAGATTGAAAATGTAAGAAATATAATATTTTTAGAAATGAAAAACAACTGATAGGTCAAGGGGAAATATTCTCAAAATTATCAGACTATCTGAAAATCACGACAAAAAAAAGTTTGGATGCCATAATCCAAGAAACCATAAAGAAAAACTGCCCCAAATTCTTGGAACCAGGCGGTAAAGTGAAAATAAAAAGAATCTATTCACTACCCCCTGAGAAAACCCACAAAATGAAAATCTCCAGGAACATTAAAAACAAAATCCAGTACTTCCAGGTCAAAGGGAAAAAGACTGTGTGAAGCCAAAAATAAAGAGTTCAAGTATCAATGATGAGGTCAGGGTTGGGAAAGCTGGTTCATCAATATGAAAGAATTCACTTAGACCTTCTCTGTAGCCACTGGGAGCTTTATTGACACAAAAGCAGCAGGCCTGAGATTTAGCAAGGAGCTAAACAAAGGCCCTGACGTAGGAAAGGAACCAGACTTATATAGACAAAAAGCTATACAGCCTGTAGGGATGATTTTAGGGTTTCTTATAGGGGTTGGAGATTTAGGGATAGGACGAGTCTTACAGGGTAAGGACAAGATAAGGGAGACCGGACACAAGATAAGGGAGCCCAGACTGGAAACGAGATAAGGGAGTCCGGACCAGACAGGAGATAAGGGAGTCCGGACAGGACATGAGATAAGGGGAGGAGACTTTGGGGAGCCAGGGAGAGAAACTCATCCCTTAGGGTACTTTTATATTAAGATACATTAGGGCATCCCCAGAGAAAAAGGCAATTGAAACCTTAGGGCACTGTTTGCACCCACATCATTTCCCCACTCAACCACTAGACAGGGAGAATTCTTTTGGAGAAGGGGCGAATGTCGTTGTCTTCAATAGCTGCTTCCTGCTGAAAAGGGCTCAAGAGTCCGTTTCAGGGGCCAAGGGTAGGTTGAGTAAGTATGGTCGGCGTTGAGGTGCGGAATGCAGTGCCAGCTAAGTCCAGGGTGGAGAGAGGCAAACCACTCGGGGACGTCAAGGGTAGGGGTTGGTAGCCTGAACGCTGAAAGTAGAATTTCGGTAGGCGAGAAGACACAAAGTGAATGTTATCAACCCAAGGGCAAGAACAGGCCTCTGGCCTGTATCTTATCCCAGAATGGACTTTCTCAGAGCTGGCCCTCTACAGGGGAAAGTGACAAACATTGGAGGGGATGTGGAAAAATTGGGACCTTAACTCATTTTGAGCTGATCCAACCATTTTGAAGAGAGATTTGGAATTATGCCCCAAGAGTTATCAGGGGTGCAGAACCTATGGCCTCGAGGCCACATGTGCCCCTCTAGGTGCTCAAGTGAGGTTCCTTGACTGAATCCAAACTTCACAGAACAAATCCACTTAATAAAAGGATTTGTTCTATAAAACTTGGACTCAATCAAAAGGCCACAACCAAGGACCTAGAAGGCCTCATGTGGCCTCAAGGCCACAGGTTCCCCACCCCTGCTTTAACCCAGCAATACCGCTATTAGGTGTGTTTTCCAAGATGATTAGGGAAAATGGAAAAGAATCTACATGTTCTAAAATACTTAGAGCAGCTCTCTTTGTGGTGGCAAAGAACTAGAAATAGTGGGGACGGCCATCGATTGGGGAATGGCTAAACACATTGTGGTATATGTTCATGACTAAATATCACCCTGCTATAAGAAATGGTGAGCTCAATGATTTTAGAAAGGCATGGAGGGACCTCCACGAAATAATGAAGAGCAAGTGAAATGAGCAGAACCAAGAGAACACTGTATACAGTGACAGCAGGATCATTTTAAGAACAACTTTGAGTAACCAAGCCATTCGGATCATTATGAATACCCAAGTTAACCTGAAAGATCCTATGAAAGAAGATGCTCTTTGAATCTAGAAAGGAATGTTGCTGTGGTGTAGGAAATGGTGAGGTGGTTGATTTAGAAAAACCTGGAAACACTTGGACGTGTGAAGAAGGATGCTATACCCCTTCGTAGAAACAGATGCTGGAGGAAATAAGCATAGTAAAGTCTTACGCATATATGTATGAGTATATGTGTGTGTATGTGTGTGTGTGTGTGTGTGTGTGTGTTTATAGATATCTACGTATATGTACATTTATCCCGGCTTAACTGTAGCCTTCTTTAGGGTGGGGGAGGGTGGGGGAGGGGAGGGAAAAAAACAAAGTAAAAAGTGCACAGCAGAAAACAAAAGAAAACCAACAAGGAAGCAAAGAAAAGCTGGGAAGCTTTGAAAACAATGTGTAGTATTTATTATATAAGTTTTCTTGAAATGGAAATTTATTGTTTTATATTGAATCCTCTCTTACGGTCTGCTGTGCACATGGCAATGTTTCTTTTTCTTTTCTCATTTTGTATTTTCATATTTTCAAAAAGGAAACATGAAAAAAAAATCCATTTCCAGTCAGGTGACCACAATTCAATTGAATGCATCTCCAAATTACCTCACCCTGAATAAATTTAAGTGGAACTTACTTCCTAAACACAAACCAATCAAAGACAGAAGCTTTAGACAACTGTTTAACAAACAGTATCCAAATTACAAGAAAATCTATTTTTCTATGTTAGTGTTAGCCAGTTTCACAATACAGACACATATTTAATTTTACATTAACAATACTAGGAAATATTGCCAGTTTGAATTCACTTGAATGTCATTATTAGGTAAGGTAAAGCACACTTATCTATTATCACCCATTGCTGTTAGAATTTCTCACTCTAAGGTTCTAGGTGGAGGACAGGTTTTTGACCCAGTCAAAGAGTTCTAAGGAGTTAGATTAGGTGCTGACCAGGTGTGTGCCCTTATTCCTCAGGGGGAAATCTTTGAAAGTCCTCACAAACCATCCTGAAAAGGAAGGTGAGCACAGCTCCCACACGTTTGTCTCACTGAGCACAGCTCCCAGACACTTGTCTCTGAGCAAAGCTACCAGATGCTTGTCTCACTTCACTTGTAGGATATGAAGAAGTCAACGCTGCAGAAAATTCTTGTCAGTGTTGTATGATAGGTAGAGATCGAATCTTTTCTTTTTTTGTAATTTCTCATTCTCAACTAAAATTAAATTGCTGAACTTTAACCTGAGCATAGGGCTAGATCTTGAAGTCTTAAAATATTGACACCCTGCTCAGCTGTCTATCTGCCACAAAAGGCCATCACTCAGTTCTGTTTCCCAAGTTTAATTACTTCAAACTGTTAGCAGGCGTGGTAAGATCTTGGTATTCTACTTTTCACAGAAAAGGTGTCTTTGCTATACCAGCTTCACATACAAAGAAGAAAAACCACATCATTACTATCTTCTATGTTTCTGAGTTTTTTAAAACATACTTACATCAGCCTTTTAACAGTTAAATCTATAACCCAAAAGAATCAAAGAAGAGTTCACCTTTGAAAATCATACTTCTAATCACATTTGTGTTAGGCATTATTTTCATACAGTTAACAAATTGGTAAGCTGAGGTAGCTTGACTTAAGATCACACAGTTGACAAGTTTCCTGATCAATACATTTTGCCAATTTGTCTTCATGCCAAATACTATGATAAATTCTAGGAGAGACACATTTCACTGAAAATGAGACCAGAATAAATTCAATTAAAGCTATGGCTATTTTCTAATGATATCAAACAGAATCTTAATTTATAATTTCAATTATATAGTATTACATTTTACACAAGGGTCTATTTATTCCAAGCATTTCATATTATGGGGTTCACTATTTCCAGCCAATCCACTTTCAAAGCTTGAATATTTTCCAGGCTAACTGCATCATATTTTGGGGGCCCATACATTTCGAGGTTCCCAATACCCAAACTCCATCAGTACCAGGGCATTTAGAAGCTTACTCCCAAGACCTTGAAAGACACGCTGTCCTATAAATCCCACTGCTGCCACCATTCATGTTAGTCCTGAAATAAATCAAACCCATAAGTGGAGAATAAAGGTGTCTTTAATTGGGATTTAAAAGGGTCATGAACCTGTGGCCCTGCATCACCCATATATCTGAGTATATGAATGTCCACCAACAGAAGTTACAAAAAGGTTTTTATACTTTTAGGAGGAAAAGGGGAGGGGGAAGATTTACATATGAGGAGCAAAGCCTAGTGGTCAGGCCCCAGCTGTCCTTAGCAAGCCAAGCAAGAAAACCCAATTCATTCTAGTTGTTTCACCCTTCATGATCTAACTTGCCATAAATCTTAATGAAAGAAGCAAAGACATTCATTAACTGTGACTAGCCTGACCCAGGTCTGTTTACAAAGCTAATGATCCCTAGGGTGGGGATCAGTCCAACGTAGTTGAGAGTTACTCAACAGAAGTTGAGGATTGCAACAACATTCTTCAGATTGTTGAGAGGGAGGGGCTTCATTACTGTTGATATGGCCTTTTGACAGAGAAGGGAATATTACATTTGATATTAATAATATCCCTGTCAAGTGCAAGGGACAAAGATGATTTGACTGATTCGAGGAAAAAAATAGATTTGCAGTTAAAAATTTTTAAGAAGTACCTATTATTGACTCTTTTCTTGGCTATGAAAAGAGAGAAACTAGTTTAAATCAGGGAGCAACTTAAAAGTAAGTAAAATGATTTTGAAGAATGTTTTGTGTTATCACTGCATTTTCTTCTATAAATGATAGGTAAGCTAGAAGCAAAGGCACCAGAAGGTATTGGAATGGATTGTAGGTTTGTAAGCTTTTAAGAACTCCAAAGGCAACAGCATTGCAATTGGTTGCTCTTTTGTAATAAAACTTGTGCTAAATTAAGTGAAGGAAAAATTCAGTGGAGTGAAGATTAATTCTACAGATAGCTTGCGATATAATTGGGAAATGAAGACTAGAGAAACTAAGCATATAGTAGAAAGCAAGAGAGGCATCTGATTGGAATATGAAAGAAACAAGATGGCTACAATTTGTGGAGGCAATGGGGGATAAGTGCCTTTCCCAGGGTCACTTAGCTAGTAAGTATCTGAGGCTGGATTTGAACTCAGGTCCTCCTGACTCTAGGACTGGCACTTTATCCACTGTGCCACCTCACTGCCCCAGGCAGAGTTTTGAAAAGCTTTACAACAGAAAAAGAGAAAAAGTTTAAGCAAGTGGGGATAAGAGGAAATGAGTTATATAAATTATGTAATCATTATGTAAATGAGTTGTGAAAGTAGTCATTTGTTTGCACTGACAGCATGACTAGAGGGTTTGAAAGTAAAGGGTTTGGAGTTTGGTTTTTTGGTTTTGTTTTGTTTTTTGAAAGAGATTTGAGGAAGGGTTTTGATCTCATTCAAATAAGGATATGAAAAACTTTATTTCATTATTCCTTATGATATGGAAAACACAGAAATATATTTGCAGCATTGAATTATTTGGGGATAACCTACTAAAATTCCACATATTTTAGTCCTTATGTAGAAAATATGCATTCTAGGGGGCAGCTAGGTGGCGCAGTCAGTAGAGCACCGGCCCTGGAGTCAGGAGGACCTGAGTTCAAATCCAGCCTCAGACACTTGACACATGTACTAGCTGTGTGACCTTGGGCAAGTCACTTAACCCCAACTGCCCTGCCAAAAAGCAAAAAAAAAAAAAAAAAAAAATATGCATTCTTTATTTCATTACTACATAAGTTATGTTTGCAATTTCCATGTTTCACAAAATCTTCATGAATCCTAAAAGAGGGGTGATAATACAAGACCGTCATTTTAAGTCTTTGATCATAGACTAACTGAAAGTAGCTGGCCCTACAGTTTGAAGTGCTAGAAATAAATGGCCCTTGGGAAAATTGGGGTTCTTAACATTACCATTTGAGATTGTAAGCTCTAACTTGATTTGATAGAATCCTTTTCCTGAAATTAAATTATAATGTGGTCTTATTTACAGTGAGATGCATTCTCCTAGTAGGATAATTGTGGTAAATCAGAACTTAATGCAAAATACGTTTGCCATTTAGCAGTACGCTGGAAGATGCACAGATCAGGAAACCTTGAGTTCAAATCCAGTCTCAGAAATTTACTAGATGTGTGACTTTAGACAAGTTACTTCACCTCTGTCTACCTCCGTTTCCTAATCTGTAAGGGGGATAAATAATAGCGCCTGTCAAGAGGACAACGTGATTGTAAAGCGCTCAGCACAGTGCCTGGGACATGACAAGTGCTCTATAAATATCAGTAAATCTAAGTCCTGTCCTGAATGCAATCAGTATAGAATGCCGAAAGTGATCAAATAAATTATTTTCTATGTTGGTTACTTGGTTGGTTGTTGTCTTTTGTTCTCGAAAGAGGACCAAAATGACATCACTATGCTAGTAAAGTTTCAATGTGTCCCACTGGGGCTGATTGGACCAATACAAGGTCAGAATGTTCTACCACAGGTCGGCACAAATAGTCTCTGTGAACATTTGGGGGGATTCTCTAAATTTGTGCAGCCTGTGTTTCCTTTGAGCCGTTTCAATTCTGCTTTGCTCATAGAGCACAGCACCTTCTGTGATGTGGGCGTGCCATGCTGAGCTGTCCTGTGCCAGTGTCTCCCACGTCACAAATCAATTCCGAAGTTTTTAAGAGAGACCTTTTAAGTGTCCTTGTCTCTCTGCTTCTGACCACCATCTGAACGTTTGTACTGTATGAGTTCTCCATAAAATAGTCTTTTTGGCAAGCATATGTTTTGCATTTGAACAACATGGTCAGCCCATCAGAGTTGTGCTCTCTGAAGCAGCTTGAAATCTTGGCAGTTTAGTTCGAGTAATGACCTCAGTGTCTGGTACCTTATCCTGCCAGGTGATCTTCAGAATCTTCCTAAGACAATTCAAATGGAAATGATTCAGTCTCCTGGCATGGCACTGCTAGACTGTCCAGGCTTCACAGGAATACAGCAATGAGGCCAGCACCACAGCTCTATAGACCTTCCGTTTGGTAGTCAGTCTAATACTTCTTCTCTCCCATACTTTCCTTCAGAGAACTCCCAAACACTGAGCTAGCTCTGGCATTGCTAGAGTAGGATCAGACTACCAGATTTGGCAGGGAGTCCTAGGGAGGAATGGAGTTGGAAACAGCTACAGCATCTCATGCTACGTGCATCTCATGACCTTCTCATCACCAATACTGTCTTCCATTTACCTAAACACAATAAAACTTCGTGGATGCACCCTCGCAGCGCGCATTGGTATTTCATAGACTATGTGATTGTAAGGAGAAGAGACAGACAAGATGTGAGAGTGAGGAAGGCAAGGCGTGGTGCAGAGTGCTGGACTAATTATAGACTTATTCTCTCCAAGCTAAATATTCACATTCAACAAAAGCCAAGTCCCCAAGGCAAAATGACTACCAGATGAATTTATGTCAAGAGATTAGAGCTCTTCTCTGAGAGGGAACTCTTTGTTGCTAACTTAGAGAGAAAGTTGAGCCAACACACAGTTAACAACAGTAGAGCAGAAAAGGAGTGGGTAGCTTTCAGAGTTGGTGTATAGCATCTGCAAACTGGGGATGATAATAGCACCTACCTGGAAGGGCTGTTGTGAGGATTCCTTCTAAAGCACTTAACAGAATACACATAGTAGGCACTATATGAATGCTTAGTAGAGAACCCTTTCCATTGAGGGAGAGGGCAGAGGAGATCTTCATCTGCACTAGTTCCCAGGCAGTAGCCATGAACCTGGTCAAGTGGTCTGAGGTCTGGAGGGAGCAGGATTGGCTGAACAGTCAAAGGTTCTCCTCTTTGGGATCAAGACCAGTGGAAGAATTTGGTCGATGCCCCCACTATATACAGCTGTTTATAGGGCATGTCAGTACACATCAGTGAAATGTGCCAGAAAGCCAAGTTGGGACTCTTACAAGAGTAGCAGAGTTTGGGGCATGAGCCCAATGATAATTTGGACGTTTGGGTGGTGACACCATGCTATGCTGGGCACAGGACCCTATGATCCTACTCACTAAGGAAAAGGCAGCTATTCTCAACCCCAGTAGCCCTCAACCTGCCCCCACCTGGCAAAATGGCACTCTCTCATCTCAGAGCAAAGAGTTTACTCCTGCTGCTTAACAACTGCCTCATGTTGTGGGTCCAGTGAGAAAAGGACTTGACTATCTAGCAGCTCCAAGTATGTTTCCTTTTGGGGGAAGCTCAAGCTCCCAGGATATACCATAAGGCCAAATATTTAGATGAGTCTCTGGGATTTAAAATACTCACCAGAATCCTGGGGTATTGACTGTCCAGCAGCCCCAAATTCAGTTTCTTTCTGAAAGAGTCAAAACTACGCAGTGACTCTGAGTATGAAGGACATTAGAGGAAAGGTAAGAACCACCAGAGAAGAGGGAGAATTCTATTGATCACTCTTTGGCTGTTGGGAGCCGTGAACCCTGCTTTGTTTCTGGGCTTCTCTGAGACCTACGAATTTCCTACATTTTCTATGGGGTGAGTATTTTTCCTCTATCCAACACCTATTACCGTAAACATTTGTGCAATAGCTAGGGGCTCTACTCTCCTCTTCTGTGGAAACTTAGAAGTGAGCTCTATTCTGGGTGGGGGAGATATGAACCAAAGAGAGTACAATCTTTTAGAACTGCCTCCAAGATGGTAGGAAAGCTGAGTGTCACAGAATCGATACTTTTGATCTTTCGAGAGTCTGTTGGAAAGCAAGGAGAATCAGATCAATCAATACTTAAAGAAATTAATTCAGGCTCTTCACTGGAAGCTTCATGCGGAAGCTGAACCTTTGGCCACATAATGAGAAGATGGGAACTCATTGGAAAAGACCCTGATGCTGGGAAAGATTGAAGGCAAAAAGAAAAGGGAACGACAGAGGATGAGATGGATGGATAGTGTCATAAAAATGATGAACATGAATTTGGACAGACTTCGAGAGACAGTGGAAGATTGAAGGGCCTGGCATGCCCTTCAATGGGCATGGGGTCACAAAGACTTCACATGACTAAAAGACTGAACAACAACAACCATGATTATATCCAGTCCGTGTCAGTCAACAGGGATCATAGGTCACAGTTTATTAGGTCACACCTCTTAACAATTAGATCTTCTTTTGAAAATAATCTGTTCGGTTTCCTTTAACCACTACTCCATTGAGAAGTATTAGTTTTATAGGCTATTCTCTATGCTGATGTCAGATCTTTTACTTAACATGTTTACTGCAAATTTTTCCCAACCTTTTTTTTCCTTCTAATATTAGATGTAATGTTAATAGACTAGGAAGATCTTTCCTGTCCATTAATAGGCCTATGTGACCACATGTGTTCAAGCGTGGATGTCTTGCTGCTTTGAGCTCTGGACCTGCTCACATTTGTGATACATCCTGAGTCACATAGAGCCCATTGGGGGAGGGACTTGCCTAAAGAAGAGCTTGCTTAAGGGGAGCCTTGCTTGTAGGAAGACTTTTATACACCTTTTGGTACTAAGCTAATTAGGCACTGAGTCAAGAGGGTTGTGATGCCTTCTGGCTGTGAGCCTATTAGCCAGAAGTATACTCTGTGGTGAGATTTTGCTTTGGGGGTTCACTTATGATTCCCTGGACAGGACTGTGAGTAGCCATTTGTTCAGAGGCGGCCCCGCCCCCAGCTACTCAGATGTATCTGTGCTTCCCCTCCCCCATCAGGTAGCGTATGTAAGTGGTTGTATGACCTTGTTCAGACAGCTGGAGCCCTGTCTGTTGGTCATTGTGATAATTTCTATGCTTGTATTTTCTCTATGTTCAGGGTGTTGATCTTTCCCCTGAACTAGGGAATATAATTAAAGTAAGATTACTGACCCCTTTAAAGGCCATCTTTCCTTCAAAAGCAGATCGGAGAACCTGAGCTAGCAGGATGTGCCAGGATTCTTGCTGTTACCTGGACATTATCTTCATTAGGCAAAATCTTTTTTTCTTTGCATAATCAAGCCCATCAGTTTTGTCTCCAATGATTTCTTACCTTTATTTTAGGAGTGGAGAGACTTTTATTTTTTTCATTGGTTTCCCAAGTGCCCAAGACGGTGCCTGGCATAAGGTAGTGGCTTGTTGATTGATAAAAATTATCCTCTTCTCGATATGTAAGACAGATATTGTTCTTTCAATAATTTTTATTATTTTATAGCTAGTTGACTTATTTTGTGTATGTTCCAAACAAATGTGTACACGCATATA
This sequence comes from Trichosurus vulpecula, assembly GCF_011100635.1. NCBI lineage: Eukaryota > Metazoa > Chordata > Mammalia > Diprotodontia > Phalangeridae > Trichosurus > Trichosurus vulpecula. The sequence goes on along the minus strand of NC_050579.1, from coordinate 267,725,456 downwards.
CTTAATTTTTGTATATATTGTGAAGTAGGGTGAAGTGGATAGAGTACTGGGCCTAGAGTCAGGAAGACCTGAGGTCAAATCCAGCCTCAGGTACTTACTAGCTATGTGTACCTGGGCAAGTCACTTAAACTTCTTTGCCTCAGTTTCCTCATCTGTAAAATGAGGTGGAGAAAGAAATGGCAAACCACTCCAGTATCTTTGCCAAGAAAATCCCAAATGGGGTCATGAAGAGTTGGACAGGACTGAAAAAACTGAACAGCATAGATGGATACCCATTTTTTTCTGGCCATTTCAGCCTTTTTGTTGAATAGTGGTTCCATTCCTCAGTGTTTTTTTTTAAACTATGGGTTTATCAAATATGAAACTCATAAGATATTTATTGAATGTGACCAACAATGATTTCTGTTACTTTAGGAATTATTTCTAACTCAATTAAATATTTTACCATCTCAGTGACATTCACTGCCAGAGTGAATAGCATGGTAAACAACTGAATACCTAGGCCAAGTTAATTTCAGGTGTTCCTAGTTCTTGCACTGAGGGGAAGTGAGGCAACGTAGATAGATTACCATAAAATTTGAATCCAAGACTTCAAGAGTCCCATCAAATAAATGAGGTTAGTGTTTGTGTCATGTCTGTTGTTTTTGTTTTTCAAATTGTATTTTCTTTTTGATTCCAAATTCTCTATTCCCTCTCTTCCCTCCTCCACCCATTGAGAAGGCAAGAAATACAAATACGAAGTCCTGCAAAACAAATTTCCATATTAAAGGAAATGGTCGTTTACGTTAGTGTTTAATGTTCCTAAAGACTGGAGGCACCAACGAGGGCAGAGATGGTATGTAGGGATCATAAGATTTAGGGTCCGGGAGGGACCTTAGAGTTCACTAATCTGATACCTCCCAACCCCACCCCCACCTCCCAGTTCTACAAGTGAAGAAACTATGGCCCAGAGAAGTTTAAATGATTTGCCCAAGGTCACACAGGTATGAGGGTTTGAACCTAGGCCCACTGTCTCCAAAATCAGTAATCTTTTCATTCTCCCATACTACCTTAACGGCAGAAACAAAGTCTGGATAACCCTAACCACATGCCTCCTTGTCCAATGGCGGTTTCTGCCATGGAGGCATTGTAGCATAGTAGACAGAGTGCTGGACTTAAGAAAACAAAGGTTTAAATCGCTACTTTGACATTACTAGCTATGTGGCCAGAAACAACTCCCACCCTCTCTGAGTCTCAGTTTCTCCATCTGTAAAATGGAGATCATATTTGTTTCACAATGTTACTGTAAGGCTCAGGTGAGATCATTTCTGTCAAGGACTTCACTATTTTTCAATCTCTTATTTCCCTAACATTTAGCAGAATGCACAGCCAACAGTGGGTCGGGGTTCATGGTATTATGTTATGTGTCCCAATGGGAGATACCAGAGAAGACAAAGCAAGAGGGGTGAAGCCAGAGAGAAAGCGAGAAGAGCCAAGGTCAGGGGAAGCACAGGTCTTAAGGAAGAGAGAAGGGAGGAAATAAAGAATACTAGGAAGGCAGACCAAAGTGGGAAGAGGACAGGATGGGGAACAATTCAGGTAAAATGGGGCAAGGAAAGCAGAGAAAAAACCAAGGGAATGCAGGGACTTGTAGCCATGAAATGGGTAACATGCAATGCGGTCAATTCCAAAGTTATAAGGGCCATGTCACTGGAGGTAAGGTTGAGTAGCTCAGTGCGCAATAAAGTAGGCACAAGAACAGATGTGAGTGAGAGGGTGTGGCAGGAGACCTAAGTGTCAGAATTTGCTAAAAGGTCAAAGGAACGAAGAATGAGTCTGAGAGAAGCTAGAAGGGGTCACGGTAACTGGGTGAGAGAAAGGGTTAGGGAAAGTGGAAGTGTGGAACAACGGTCACAGATGCAGAGGTCATATGTCTAAGAGCAGTGGTCCAGAGAAAGTGACAGGGGCAAAGATAACACAAATGAATACCACTGACTTGGTCATCAAACAAATTTTTATTACGCTCTTCCATGTCTTGGTTTCCAGTATGGGAGATGAGGATAGGAGGGAAAGAGGAAGTCAAGAGTGTGGTCCTAAAGAAACATCCCTTCCTTTCACGAAGAAGAAACGTGAGAGCATAGGGCAGGTGTGAAGGACAAGATTTAGGGTACCTTGAGTGAGGAAATTCCACGGAGGTAGGGGAGGGAGAGGATATCACACACTAAACCTGACACCCTTGTATTTCATATTTCTGGAGGAATTCATTGAGGTTGGCACAAGCAGACCTATATCGCAGAGCTTGGCAGTTCTTTTCAGAAGGTATCTCCTCAATCCAAGTCATAGAGTCCAGCAAATACTGGGGCCTGTGTAGGAAAAAGGTAGTAAGGATGTGAGCCTGAGAGGCATGCAAGGCCTGGGTCCCTAAGTCCCCAGGGGATGGAGGGGCTTGGGTCCTCAGAGGGAAGGAGGAAGAAAAGCCAAGCACAGAAAGGGTAGGGTCACTCTGGGTCATAGATAACTCACTGGTCCTTAATGTCAAAGGTGACACCATCAAGCCCCATGATCAAATATTTCTTCCCAGGTTCCAGCTGCAGGCGACATGAGACTCGGACCAGGAAGTTTCGAGTCTGGCCAATACTGGCTTTGACATCTTGAGCTAGGGGAATGACAAGGAAAAGAGAAGACATTAAAGGGGCAAGGATATCCCACTACCATCCATATCTCCATTCCCCAGCTACCCCCACCCATCTTTTGCAGCCCCTGTCAGTACTATAGTGCAGAACACGGGTGATCCTGGTTTCAAAGAGTCTGAAGGCAACTTTGTCCTCTGCCCGAAGAACCTCGACTTGGAAACCTGTTATTGGGAAGAAGGGAACACAGGTCACCCCAGGGGTTGAGAAATTTAGACTTGATGTGGTTGGATGCTAAGTCAAAAGTTTGAGGGGTAGGAGGTATCTAGAAAAAAGTTGGAAAATTGGAGGCCTTAGGATTCCTGGATCCCTAAAGGAAAAGGCAAGAGCCTGAGGGTTATCAATTCACCATAATGCACACGTGGATCATAGCAGGCATAGTTCATCCTGACTTCTTCCACCATTTTCTCTACATCTGTGATTCGGTGTTTTTTAGGACATTTTCCTAAGAAAGGGGAAAACAAAAGGTGTAATGAGCAAAGAAAGAGAGAGAAAAAAAATCTATGTGTATGTCCATCCACAATTTCAAAGAACTCAAGATGAAACATGCACTCAAAACACAAATGGAGACTTTTTTTTTCTTTGGTTTAGGGGTTTTTTTTAATATGGCTGACACAGAAGTCTGCTTTGCTTCATTATACGTGTTTGTCACAGTTTTGTTTTTCTTGCTTTCTCCTTTTGTGGGAAGGAGGAGAGAATAGGGACAGAGACCACTAGACAACAGGTACCATTTCTCTCTATTTCTCATTGTCTCTGGTGCCTCCAAGTTCCAAAAAGTATGTATCATATTCCCCCTGGAGTCATACCTTACCCACCCACTATTGCTTATAACTCACCTTCTGCACACTGGCAAACATCCCCAGAGCATAGTGTGGACAGAAGTTTACTCCTACTCGGGGCCCCATAGAACACAACACATTTCTCCCCTGTGGTGAGGATGAAGAAGTCACAGAGAGTCACAAACCTGTCTCCCCATTTCCCCTCCTACTGCTCCATGGAGGACAGGAGGAAAGTTCATAGCACAGCAGTCAGGAAGAAGGGGGGAACCTCAGGCTCAGGACTCCCCTTCCATCTCCAAATCAGTCAAGAATTCCAAACAATCCTATGCGTTCTCAGAATGCCCAAGGTCCTTGTGGGTCCTATGCTATCCCATGGGTTCCCTTCCTCCCCTCTCCTGCCCCACTCCACCCCCACCAGAGGCAGAGGCCCAGGTTCTCCCATGCTCCCTCTCTCCACTCACCAGGCTCATAGTAGTTATAAAGAACAGCACTGGCTGGCTGCACCAACCCCACAGGCACCTCCTGCACAGCCTCAAAGCCCACACAATCCCGGGATGCCGACACCTGGAGTCACAGGGCAAGGGTGCGCAAGCTGCTGTTGAGACCATCCCTGCCCCCCAGTCTATTGGCTGTCTGTCTGTTTCTCTCTCTCTCTCTCTCTCTCTCTCTCTCTCTCTCTCTCTCTCTCTCTCTCTCTCTCTCTTTCTCGCTCTCGCTAGTTTTCTCCATTATCTCCTTTGTCTCTGCTCCCTCTTCATTTTGGTCTGTTACTCTGATCCAGAGATAGTATCATGCAGTGGGAAAAGCACTCCATTTGGCATCAGAGGACCCAGGGTCAAATCTGCTAATTACTACCTAATAAACCTGGGCCAGTCATTTCATTTCTCTTGGTTTCAAGTTCGTCATCTGTAAAAGAAAAGGGTAGCGAGCACAAATCTTTGGAGGTTCCTTCCAGCTATAAATTTATGATGCTGAGTAAGTAGAGGATGACCTCAGAGAGGAAGGTATAGGCAGCGAGGGGCCGGGAAAGGCTTCCTGCAGAAGGCAGTGTTTGGTCTAATACGACAGCCACTGGAAAAGACCTGATAGTGGGAAACGGAACATCATGTGGGAGCAACACCAACGTAGGCCAGTAGGGCTGGACCATACAGAGCATGGAGGGGATCAGTGTGTAAGAAAATTATTAGAAAGACAAGAAGAGCCCAGATAAGGAAAAGATTTGAATGCCAAATGGAGGTTTATTTGATCCTACAAGTATTTGGGGGAGCCAACACATCTAAACTGAATTTATCTTTCCTTCTAAACCAACTCCCCTTCTGATTTCCCTGTCACTATCCATTGGTACCACCGCTTTTCAAGTTAATAGGGCTCAATACCTAGAGGCAAAAAGAATGAGCATTTCTATAGCACCTACTGTGTGCCAAGCTGAGTGAAAGCCTTTTACAGTTGAGGAAACTGGGGCAAACAGAGGTTAAATGACTTGCCAAGGGTCACACAGGTAGTACGCATCTGAGGCAAGACTTAGGGCTTCTTGATTCCAGGCCCAAGGCTCTATCCACTGTACTCCCTAGCTACCAACCTAGGAGATATCTCTGACTCCTTTCCATCACCATAACAGTTACCCATTAATTTTTTCCTTTAAAACATCTCTCCTATCTGTCTTTTCTCCCCATTCTCACTGCTCCTCCACTACTCAAGCCCTCATGGTCTCAGGCCTGGTCTCTTAAACAGCCTCCTGACCAGTTTCCTTGCTTCCATGCTTTCTCCTTCCCAGTCCTGCCACCAGATTCATCTGCTTTCATTCTATCATGAGATGCAATGACTCTTCCCTTAGTCTGTATTATTGCCATGTGTTTAAAATACTGCAATCACAAAAGCTGCCGGAGAACTTTTCTTTGGGTGGACTTAGCAATATCAGCCTGGGGGCGGTCTGAACACTCACTGGGTTCACACTGTTAAAGGGGTCTGGGACACAGAAGAGGCAAAGGGCCCCTGCTATGGCTGCTCTTGTGGAAGCCCTACCCTTACTTTCTATGCTGCAACTTTGCTAAAGTTGTTGATTATTTCAAGTAGTTTTAACAGTTGATTCTCTAAGTATACCATCATATCACCTGCAAAGAGTGATAGTTTTGTTTCCTCATTGTCTGTTCTAATTCCTTCAATTTCTTTTTCTTCTCATTGCTAAAGCTAACATTTCTAGTACTACAATATTGAATAATAGTGGTGATAAGCATCCTTGTTTTTTTGTTTGTTTGTTTTTGTTTTTTGGACGGTAGAAGGCAAGACAATTGGGGTTAAGTGACTTGCCCAAAGTCACACAGCTAGTAAGTGTGTCAAGTGTCTGAGGCTGGATTTGAACTCAGGTCCTCCTGCTCCAGGGCCACTGCTCTACTCACTGCGCCACCTAGCTGGCCCTAAGCAACCTTCTTTTACCCCTGATCTTACTGGGAAAGCTTCTAGCTTATCCCCATTACATGTAATGCTTGCTGATTATTTTAAGGAAAGCTCCATTTATTCCTGTGCTCTCTAGTGTTTTAATAGGAATATGTGCTGTATTTTATCAAAAGCTTTTTCTGCATCTATTGAGATAATTATATGATTTCTGTTGGTTCTGTTATTGATATGGTCAATCATGCTGATAGTTTTCTTAATATTGAATCAGCCCTGAATTCCTGGTATAAATCCCACCTCATCATAGTGTATTACCCAGGTGACATAGTGCTGTAATCTCCTTAATGTTTTATTCAAGATTTGTACATCAATATTCATTAGGGAAATTGGTCTATAATACTGTTCCTCTGTTTTGGCTCTTCCTGGTTTAAGTATCAGCCCTACTCTTATTGTCAAATATTTCTCTCTGCCTCAGTCAGTCTGCTTGAAACCCACCAACATGAGCCAATGAGCAACTGGCTACTAACTTACTACTATGAGCAACGTCTATCATCTCAGTGTCATCAGAGGGCTGAGAACTACAGACATCCCAGGGTCTAATCAGAAATGGGAACTCCATGGTAGGTCAGAGGAGGGGTAAGAGAAAGCAGCAGCAGGGCATGACCCAAAGAGGAAGTTGGTCTTTCTGGGATAGTGGCAGTGGGCAGTCTTTGGGGGTGATAATGGCAGCAACCAACACTGTCCATGAAATGATGCTGGACCACAATACCTGCTGGAACTCAGGAGAAAAAGCCCAGTTTCATTTATAGGCAGAGCCAGCGTTGACAATGGCTCATGTTAGTAGGTTTCCAGCAAATGACCAAGACAGAGAGAGATGGTTGAACATGAGGGCAGGGCTTCCGGAAGAGCAGCCAGAGCAGGGGCTCTTTGCCTTTTCTGCATCCCAGACTCCCTTGGCAGTCTGCTGTAGCATAGAGACCCTTTCTCAGAATAGCCTTTTTAGAAGACCAAAGGAAATGAGACATTTCAGTCAGAGGTTAGGTAAAAAAAAAAAAAAAAAAGGGTTTTCCTTCATTTTGTCAAATTAAGAATCCCTAACCTATAGAGACCTCAAGGAGAAGAGCAAGGGAGGCACCTTTGAGGTCTGTGACAGATGCCCTTCAGACCCAAGGGAGGAATCTCTGGGACAAGACAAGGAAGACAAAGCAGACTCAACCAGAGTTTAGGAGATGGGGTTCAGGGAGGAACGGGAATGAGTCAAGTGTCCACCAGTTTAACCCATGCCTTGCCATTGCCTTTCAACTACTATAAGCTCTGTGAAAGGTGGCAGGGTCTCATGCAAAAGCACTACAAATGAAGGGAGGAGACTGGGCAAGTCACTTCCCTCTGTATACCTTGGTTTCCCCCTCTGTAAAGTAGGAATAACCCAACTTGCCCTACATACATCATAGTTCTGTTTGGAGGAAAGCGCTTATAAATCTCAAAGCATTACATGAATGTGAATTTTTTTAAGTTAAACTTTCTAAGTCTCTCAAGACCTAATACAGCACTCTACATACAGTAGGGACTTAATAAATGTTTGATAAATGAATGAATGAACGAACATTTCCAATGCTGACTTTCAGTCAACAAATCTGTGGCTGGGCTGGATTCGCAAAAAGATTACATCTCAGTAATTCATAAATTCATCAGGTTTTTCTTCTGTGTGATTTGTCTTGCTTTTTCCTCTGGTTCACTTTGCATTGAAACGAATGGCCTTATAAACTCTAAAGTGCTTGTAAAAATTGTGAGTACAAAACTTAAGTTATATGTTGTCTTACATTGTTTCCTATTGTTTCATGTCAGTCAATAGCACTTATTAAGCACCTACTATGTGTCAAGAACTGCGCTAAATGCTGGGGATATAAAGAAAGGCAAAAAGGAGTCCCTGCGCACAGGGGACACAGTCTAATGCGGGGGACAATGTGCAAACAACTGTACAAACTATATATGGGATAAATTGGAGATAATCTCAGTGGGAAGGCTTTAGAATTAAAGAGAATTGGGAAAGGCTTCCTGTAGAAGGTGGGATTTCACCTGGGATTTAAAGGAAGCCCAGGAAACAAGAGGGGCAGATATGTGGCACACTGGGTAGCGTGTGAAGCCTGGAGTCAAGGCGACCTGAGTTCAAATCCAGCCTCAGACACTTACTAGCTCTGTCACACTGGGCAAGTCCAATAACCTCTATTTGCCTCAGTTTCCTCAACTATGAAATGGGGTCCCTAGAGAAGGAAATGGCGAGCCACCCTAGTATCCTTGCCAAGAGAACCCCATAAAAATGGGATCATTAATAGTCCAACACAGCTAAAATTTAACAACAAGGACACAAGGAGGTAGAGAGTAAGCATTCCAGGCCTTGGTGATGGAGTGACTTGTTCAAGGAATAGCAAGGATGCCAGTATCACTGGACCTCAAGAGTTTGGGGAGATGGAGAGGATTTAAGGCATATGAAGACTAGAAAGGTTGGGGAGAGACTAGGTTATGAATGGCTTTTAATGTCAAACAGAGGATTTTAGATTTCATCCTGGAGGTAACAGGGAGCCATAGGAGTTGATTGAGCAGCAAGGAGGAAACGTGGTCACACCTGCACTTTACTAAGTTAGTTTGACAACTGAGTGGAGGAGGGATAGGAATGGAGAGAGACTGATGAGGATGTCCACTATGGAAGTAACAGAGTCATCAGAGAGTAGGGGGCTCATACAAGAAATGTCACAAAAGCAAAATGTCTCTGAAGCATCCAGTTCCAGATGTCTAATGGGCAACTGGGGATGTGAAACTGGAGAGAGGTTGGGGCTGGACAAGTAGATCTGAGAGTCATCTGCATAGAGATAATAATTAAAGCCATGGGAGTTAAAGAGATGATCAAATGAAATACAACAGAGAGAAAAGAGGACCCAGGAGAGAGCCTTTGGGTGACCACCAAGGTGAGCACACCTGAACTGGATGAAGATCCAGCAAAGGAGACAGAGAAGGAGAGGTCAGATGGGTAGAAGGAAAACCAGGAGAGAGTGAAATCCCAAAAACTTAGAGAAAAGAGAGTAGAAGAAAAAGACAGAGATTGACAGTATCAGAAGCTGTGGAGAGTCCAAGGAGGAGGACAATTAAGAAAAGGTCACTAGATCTGGCAATTAGGAGATCATTAGTAATTCTGGAAAGAGAAGTTTCAGTTGAATGATGAGGTCAGAGTAATGTGAGATGAGGAAGAGGGGAGAAGAGGGAGGTCCCTTAAATGATCTCCATTTTTTTTCAGGGAAATGTGAGGAAGGGTTCTCATTGAGATGGTGGGGGGAAGGGGAACTTTGGGCAGTCTGAGGAGAGAGGAAAAGATTTGGAAAAGCCGCTATGGTGAGGAGAATAGTCAATTGATTCAGTTTTCTGTGAACAGGGACTGTGTCTTTATATTCCCCAGATGCTTAGCACAACACTGGATGTATAGAGCAGAGACTGCTAGAATCCCTGGGTACCCCCCAAATCCTCCCCCCATGGACACACACACACACACACTCACCGAATCGAAGTACAGCAGGACATGGGGTCCCTGGGTCTCAAAGTGACTCACATAACGATCTGAGAGTGAGGTCAGCTGGGGAGAGAAAAAATTGAGATCAAGGAAACATCAGAGAGCTTCCCACTGAAAGGACCAGAGCCATTGAAGGAGAAAAGGGGAACAAGGACAGTACCCAGCATGTCTGCCTCACCCGGACATGAATGGCTAACTGTGGGAGCTGAGATGGCTGAGTCTGGGCAGATAGGAGGGAGCCCAAGCTCTTGGGTTCCTGAAGGCAACTGGAAGGTCACAGAATGTAGGATCATAGATCAAGAGCTGAGAGGCTGCTCAGGGACCATCTTCATTCAGTCACCTCATTTTATAAATAAGGCACAGGGAATTTAAATGAATAGGTCAAGGTCACATAGGATTTGAACCCAGAACCTATGATTCCAGAGATAACAAGATAATTGTGACCCAAACGGGGAGAAGGAGGATACTCATACCTTTTCTAGGTCAGTATGCAGAGCATGGAATCCACTCAGCAGGGTGATGTCTACGATAGCCATTCCAGGGAATCTGACCCCATCACTTCGCCTTTGGGGGGAGATACTTTGGGTGACTCCAGCTTCTACTGACCTTCAAGTACTCTCCCTCCCACTATCCAACCCTGATCCCCCATGGCTCAACCTCCACCCTCCCACCCAGACTCTGCCTGCCCCTCTGTTTACCACCCTGGGATGTAGGCATCTGCTCACCCATTCCCTGGCTTCACTCCCCACCCACCCCCACATCAAGCTCTTATCTCCCTCAGGTACCTGCCCTAACTCACCAGATGCATACTTCATAATGCACCCTCTCCTCCTTCTCGTCTCCTGCCTTGGGCACTTCCCTCTTCCGGCGGTTCCGACGCCCCTCAAAAAGCTGCAGGGGTGTCACAGGGGACACCAAGGGACTTGGGTCATCTCTAAGTTGGGATTCTTCCTCATAGTATTCATAGTCATCGTTTGATGATGCTAGCATTGGAACACAGGCATGAGAAGGGATCCAGGTATCTTACTCCCTGGCCCTTCTTCCCTCAACTCCCTCCCACCCTGCATTCACCTGAATACTCCACAGAGCCTGTGACTATCACTTCCAGCTTGAAGTCCTTACAAGTTGTATTTTTCTCCTCCAGGATGTTGAATTTACGTAGAATCTTGGGGGGAAGAAGGGATTTGGTTTTGATTTTATTTGGGGGGGAGAAGGGGAAAAATCCGGGTGATTCTGTCCCTATTCTTTATCTTATTTATATCCACACTGGCCAGCCTCGCCCACTCAGCCCACATCACAGGTCTTCTCCATGATACAGCTGGTTAGACCACATGATGTCAGCTCTAAGACACAGTGTTTCCCCTGGGCTGAGAGGTCTCTGAAGTCCCTTCCCTTCCTGGATAAGTAGGAATTCCCTCCCTGCCTTCCAGGGTGTCAGCATCAACAAGTATTTATTAAATACTAAAAATGTGCAGGGAATACAAAGCCAACAGTAAGTCTTAACTCTGACACTCCTAACCCCAGCTCATCTCTCTGGTCCACCTGCCACCTCCTGCCCAGTCCTCTGCTCCCTCCTCTTATGGTACAGAAGCCTCTCCACTTCTCACCTTTAAGGTCCCTTTGCCGTTTCCTCCCACTTTGACAGTGATCTTGCTGCCCAAGGGGAACTTGTGGAGAGTAGGAAGAGAGAAACATCTCAAATGAGGAAATAAAAAGGCTATCTGCCCACTCCCCAACCCATTCCCTCTTCAGTGGTAGAGAAATTAGCTAAGAGAGAGGAAGAGGAAAGGAGGAAAGGAAAACAGGGACATCTAGAAAATGGGGGGGAGGGAGAAGAGAATAGGACCTAGGTAAGTGCCCCTCTACCCACACACACTCCCTAGTAGCAGCTAAGCCCTCTTGACTCAGAGGCTGTACAAGTGGTGAGGTCAGGAGCTAAGGCTGGGAGGGGCACAGGTGGGAGTCAGCACCTCTAGGCTCACTTCTGAGAGCTACAAAGGCCCCAGTCCCCAGTAGCCTTGGCTGCCAATCCCAGGGACTCTCACCTGTAGATCCTCCTCTAGCCCCGATGTTTGACTGTTGTCTAACTGGATGACGCTGGTCTTAGTTCCTTGGCGTCCTGGACCGCTCAGGGTCACATTGAGGTGGGTCTCTGTGGTTGTATGGCTGGCGATCCAGTACTCAGATAGGGCATCCAGGGCGACTACTGTGTCCTGGAAAAATTCCCATTATTCTCCAGCCTAGAATGTAGGGAGATCTCCTTCCACCCTGCCTCCCTCCCCTACCATTCCCCAGGACCCTGGACTCAGGCCCGTTTACCTGGGTACTGCGGAATCCCCCTTGGAAGCTCGCCTGGTGGGTTAGCCAGTTTGCAGCCTGATCAGCCAGCTCAGCCTTCCCCTCTCGTAACAGCAGGTGGAGCAGTACATAAGCTGTTGTTTCCACCCACAGGGCTGGAGCCAGGGGAGTGGGCTTCGAGGGGCCACCATCGGCACTTGCAGTTGGTGAGATAACATTTTGAGATGCAGCAATCGGACCCCAGTATAGGTCATCTGTGAGGTGCAGACAACATAAAAGCAGAGACAGGAAAGAGAGAGAGGAACAGAAATAGTCACAGAGTCAGAAATACAATCACAGCACTTCTGCCTCCATGTCCCTGAACTGTCCTTCTGGAGTTTTTGGCTTTTACTATTTTATCCCCAGAGGGACCTGCTATTCCGAACTCCTTCAGAGGACTAAAGCCTGGTCCCTTCCTTTGTTATTTCTGAGTTTGGCCCCTCAGGAATTCTTCTAGTTTCCCCTACATCCTGACCCTCCACATTGCTGCCAACTCCTCCCCAGCCTGGGCTTCTCACCCACAGGCATTTAAATCCTTTCCTGCTGGACTCAGTTTTCTAGGCAGCTAGGTGGTACAATGGACAGAGCCCTGGGCCTCAAGTCAGGGAGATCTGAGTTCAAATTTGGCCTCAGACACTTACTGGAATAACCCTGAGCAAGTCAGCCTCTGCCTGCTTCACTTTCTTCTTCCACAAGGTGGGGATAATAGCACCCATCTCAGAAGGTGGTGGTGAGAACCAAATGAGACGACATTTGTAAAGCATTCAGCACAGGGGCTGGTGCACAGTAGGTGCTTATTTCCTTCCTTCCGACACAAGAGCCCAGACTCATCCATCTGCTCCCAGGGTCACAACTGTGTCTTTGGACACTTACCTCCCTTTCCTTGGGCCATGGCCATAATGTTATTATGGGCAAGATTCTGGTCATCTTGGGGGGCCTTAGTCAGGGTCAGGGCATAGGCTGTGATGGCAGCTGCATGAGATCCCAGGAGCCCAGCAGCTACCTTTGCCGCCAGGAATGAGTCTGCACGTGAGATCGAGGCTTTCTAGGGGGGAAATGGGCTCTTTGAATTCCTGGGTCCCCGAGGGAGGTAGGATTTTCAGGGAAGAGTCTGGGGGCAAGGAAGATGAGTACTGCATTTACCACTCTCTGCAGCTGCTCTTTGATTCTCTCCCTGTCGGGATCATCCTCAGAGGTCTGGAAGGCAGTCAAACTATGCTGGAGGGCCACAACCACAAAGGCAGTTAGGGCCACAGACTCATCTGGTCCCACCAGGCCACCCTGGAAGAAAAGAACAAAGCCAACAATAAGATATTGCCATGTTAGGGCAGGGGAAGAGCCTTCTGTGTCCTTCCCCTCCAGCAGACTTGACACTTCTCAGCTCCCTCCCACCCTCACCCCTGACCCAAGCACCTGCATATCCCTGTGGAGGACTGGACAAGGGTCTTGAAAAGAGCCATCCCCAAACTGCTTTGTCAGAAGCCACTGGGCTGTCTCCCTCAGCCCTTCCAGAGAGCCTCCCACCTGCTCCTGGGCTATGCTGAGCACTTTTAGGACAAAGGCCGTGAGCCTGGAAGAAAGGGAGGTAGGAGTCAACACAGCCCCCCAACTTTTGGTTCTCATACCACCATTCCCAGCCTCCCCATGCCCCCCCCCCGCCCCGAGACCATGTGGTCCTGCCCAAATCTCTCCCCTGCCAAATCTTGCCCTCTACTCCTTGCTCCTTTCCCGGTGGTCCATCTCACCAAGTGCTGCTATCCCGGTGCAACCAAGCTCCATAGGAGCCATCTGTTTTCCTGAACTGCAGAATACGAGCATAGCCTTCGGGTACAGAAAAGAGCTGCTGGCTTCCCTTCCACCTCCTGCCTCTTCCCACCCTCCAATCCACCACCCTCACCAACAACATTTTTTGGTTCTCTACTTTTCTCCAACCATCCCACCCCAAGGTTCTTCTTCCCACCTTCTCTTCTTGTATCATGCTCTCCCAAATCCCCTGACCTTCATCCTTACCCAGCTCTTCCTCATCCCCTTACTTCTACTTCACACCTTTCTCGATGAGATCTGCTGCATGGTCCTTCATCTCAGGGGGAAGCTTCCCCCACTGCTCAGTCTTGTCCAGATATCGAGAAGCAGCAAGTGTGGGGGACAGGTAGACCATGGTTTGCTCTCCACAACCCCGGGGCACCCTCAGCAAAGATCCCAGCCCTCCTGGGGACAGGGCCCCCCCAGAGCCCAGGGTCTCCATGGGCTCAGAGGCTGCATGGGACAAAAGAGAAAAGAATCCACGACTGAGGTCTCCAAGATGACAGATTGGAAGGGCAGAAGGGTCATGAGATTACTGTGGGATTCAGAGGCCAAAGGATCAGAAAGGGGGAACATCAACAGGGGTTCAGAGTAAGGTCACTGCGGTAGAGGTTACTGGGGGAAAATTAGGGGTCAGGCAACCTGGGAATGTGGAGTCAGCAAAATTGACTACCTGTAACACGAACGACACTACTGAAGTCTCCATCGGGGATAGCATTGGATGGGTTCTCCCCAGGAATATCAAAGGACCGACCACGGAAGTCTAAAGAGAAGTACGAAGTCAGGGATCTGGGAAAGGGCATAGCATATTCCCCTATCCCTGGAGATTCTTTAATACTCTCCCTCAAATCTTATTCCTCATACATATGTACTCTGAGGAGAGATGCACATTAGTAGCAGACCAAGAAGTGAGGCATGAACCCTAGGGAGTAAGAGACTGGGGGATCACTCACCTAGGGGGTTCAGCTTGTAGGCATACTCCTTTATCTGGACTGCTCCTTCCCTCTGTCAGGTGAAGGTAAAGCACAAGTGATCACTCAAAAGCCAAGGAGACAAGGCCTGATCCATCTCTAAGTCTCAGACTACCCTCAACCCCTGCTTGTAGGGTTTGGGCAGCAGAGACTTTGGGGGGGTGGGAGAGGCATGCAGCAAGGAGGGAAAGGAGCTGCTGGCCTAGGATTTAGGAGTAAGCAGGAAAGCCGAGCAGAAGATCAGAGGGATGTGTCCCATGAGAAAGGAAAGTAGGGAATGTGATCCAAAAGGGAACTGGGGTCTCAGGTTTGGGGACTTGGGAATGTATTTGAGGAAGGAATCTGACAGGTAGGTAAGGGTAAGGGTGGAGGATGGGTCATGGGTCCCATCTCTCACCTCGATGTGCAGGACCTTGGACACAGCATCTCCAAAAGGTCCCTGGGCCAAGACCTTCAGAGACACATCAGCAGCAGCCGTGGGCACCACGGGAAAGGAGACAGGCCGTGCTGAGGTAGCAGGAACCTCCACCTGGAGCACTCTGCCGCCACCGCCAGCAAGGCACAGCCCTTCCACAGGGGACACCTGGACATTCACCTGGGTGGGGGGAGGTCGAGATAGGAGGGAGGAATGAAGAAAATCATGGGGACCAAGTAGCCCTCTCCTCTCACTTCCCCACTTGCTTCTCCCACTCCCCATACAACTCACGGACAAGTTCTTATTCCAATAGTTATAGATGACAGGTCGAAGCTCTATCTGCTCAAATCTTCGGACAGAGTAGGGAAGGCGGAGATGCAAGTGGAATTCTTGGAAAACTCTAACCTGGACAGGTTGAGCCACGCAAAGACCTGCTCAGGGGCAGAGTCATAGAGATGAGTGAGAGTGAAGGAACAGAGGCATGATACACTCATGGGGCATTTAGGGGAATAGAAAAACAAAGAAGGAAAGAGAAAAGGAATAGTTATGAGTTAGGGTACAGCACAGGAGAGGCTGGGAAAAGCACAGGAAGGGACACACGCTGTCCCACCACAACTAATTGAGTTGCCTAAGATGCCCCTAAAGCCCTGACTCTCCTAACTCTCCAGGCCCAGGGCTTCAAGACCAATGACTCAGATTTCCCCTCCCTTCCTAGAAGCTACTCCTTGGGAAACCACAAGCTAACTAGGATACCCAGAGTGACAGAAGACTCCATTTTAAGATGACATTAAGAGGGGGAGGGCAAAGAAGAAAGGATGGGTAGTGGTACTGTGGTCACCTTTTGTCTGGGAAAGGCTCACAGCATGGATCTCCCATGTGGTCAGGGAATCAGGGACAAGCTCATATACCCTATATTGCAGGAGCATAAAGAACATCTATCAAACCTGGGGGCTGGATGCTGGGGTCCCCAAGGGACATGGCAGTTATGAGGATGGCATATGGCCTCCTTACTTTTTAACTTTGTCTACTGTCCACAGGGTCCAGAGCCAATTCTCCGGGAAATAACTCCGGACAAGGATATCATCTTCAACAAGCAGTTCCTCTTCCTCTTCCCATATGTCCTGGGCTAGGATGAGTGAGAAAGATACAAATGTGGTTCCTCACCTTGAAGGCTCTGGGCACCCTGGCCCACCAGCATTCCCACCTACCCTTAACCTTGGAGACACAGGCCATGACCATTGCCCAAAACTGTTACCTCGGGCAAGCCCCGTGCTGCCCCTGATGCGGGCCTTTTTACGAAGCTCCTCAGCAAACTGGCAGCAGGACAGGAAGGAATCGTGGCAGGTGGGGTCTGTCACTCTGGACACTCGCTCTTTGCAGGATCGGCGCATCGGCAACGGCGTCATCCCATCCTTGCAGCAGCGCTTGGCTTGACCAGTGTATTGATTCACTGTGGATAGTGGAAGAGTGCTCACTAGAAATGGCCCCCCACCACTAGACACAGCTGAGGTTCTGACTCCAGGATCAGCACTCACTCTTCTGAAGTATTTCCTTCTGGAAATCCACGTCTCTTTTTTTCCGGCTTTTATTCTCCTTGGGGCATCTCAGACCTACAGAAGCAGGTGATAAAAGGATGGAGGCCTAGTCATACAAATCCCATGTTCTGTCCTTCCTCTCCTTCTATAAAACTGTTTCCATCCTTCCCCTACCTTCCCCTTCTCTTTCTCCTTCCCATTCTCTCTCCTTAAACCCAGAGTATCAAACCTTGAAGATAATCCATTCCTACTCCCTAGTTTTATAGATAAGGAAAGTGAAGCACAGATAGAGGAAGGCCATGGCCACACAGCAAGTTAACAGCGGATTTCCTGACTCCCAGACCACTGCTATTTCACACTATCTCACCTTCCTACTCCCAACTTTCCATTCTCCCTCCCGGTCCTTTCTCCATCCTCTCCCTTTCACTCCCCCTACCCTCAAACTCTGTTCTTACTGCTCCTGGGCTCCGTCCATCTGTGTCCATCAGAAAACATCAAACCAGCCGAGACAAAAACCTGGAGAGCACTGATCCCACCCCCAGGGCCACAGCCCAGGTCATAGCTGTTCATGGCACTGAAGACCTGAGGTAAAGAAAGTCAAGAGATGCTTTGGGAGGTGGCAACGAAAAGGCAAACAATAGGGAAGAGTGAACAAGACAGAGGGAAACGGAGAAGCAGAAAGAGGAGGGCTGCTGTGAGAGAAAGGGCACTGAGTACAAGAGGACGGGGCCATGAAACAGGGTGAAGTCTGCAGGGAAACTGAAAGGAGAGAGGTTTGGGGGAGCTGGAGGGAGGGACGGAGTGGCCAAGGAGTCGGGGGACATAGCCAAAGGATGAGGAAGAGGAGCTTCTGAGGACTAGGAACCCAACCTTGTTCATACGGAGAGAGTTGTGCCTCTGGCCACCTGCTGCATACACCGCAGTGTCCACAGCCCCCAGAGCTACAGTGGCTGAGGAATCTGTGTATAAATTCAGACTCAGCTGGTCCCCAGGCCGAAGTTCTGTCCTATCCACTTTCAGTTCCAGCTGGGGATAGAAGAGAAAAACAAAGCAGGGCAACATTACTGGGAGGAAGAAGTTCCTTCCTATTCTTCACATCTTCTGAGCTTTCTTTGAACTTGAGCCGATCCTTCTTCTCTCCCTCTCTGTCCACCTCTATCTCATCACATCTTCTCTCCTCCATCTCTCCTCCCCTTCCCCCATTACCTTTCCCTCACAATCCCCTGCTTGGACATCTACTTTCAAGGAGCTGGCGACTGGCAGACCATTGTGGTAATAGAAGGCGATGATGCGGAAAGAAGGCACAAGTTGGGAGGTTACAGGTACAGAGATGGAGGTCACAGTCCCCTTTGCCACTCGATGCATGGATACAATCTCCCCACGCGACAGGACCTGAGGGTGTCACAGTGGTTGGTGAGACAGAAGTATCTGAAAGGAGCTTCCCCTCTACCCTTCTGTCTTTCTTACACTCTCTCTCCACCTATGGGGAAGGACTGTCTACCTCTGCCCTGATCTTTGTTCCAACAATCTTGCGCTTACTGGCCTATCCTCACCAGGTAGTAGTAATAGGAGAAGGTCGCTCCATCAGCTCCCACAGCACGAAGGTTTAGAGTGAATGTCTGTCCCACATGGGGAGGTCTGGAATCCAGCCGCTCCATGGACAAGATCCCAGAACCTCCAGAAGGTGGAGCACGAGCAGTAAGGGTGGCCTCTGCTGGGAAGGGGGATCCTGCAGATACCTTCGAGGAGGCAATAAAGAGAAAGGGAAAGGTCAGAGGGACTCAGCAGTCTGGTCCTTCAACTCCCAGATCTCCACCTTATCCCCGAGTGACACAAGCCTCCAGCTCTGGGCACCCCCTTCTCCTGTCCCCAGTTTTTTCCTGCCTTCTCTAGCGTGTCTGGCTCCCATCTCACCATGAGCTGTAACTCTTGGGTGGCTTGGGGGATATTGATGAGGGCGCTGACATGACCCTTCTCATCTGTGTTGAGGTTAAGAACCTGGATGCTAGAATCAACTCCTGAGGTGATAAATTTGGTGGAAACTTTGACGGGGATCCCAGGGGCTGAAGAGCCAGAGACATCCTGAACCAAGCCCTGAGGGTGGGTAAAAGAGAAGTCAGAGAAGAAGAAATAGAGAAAAATGCTGTCCCATCCCCCTTCTCTGTATTGCCTCTCCCAACCTCTCTTGTATTCTCCCTCCCTATCCTCTTTTCCAACACCCTCCAGGAATGACCTGTAGCAGGAAAGGGGTTCCCGGTACAAAATATCGCTGGGTGCTACTGAGATCCACCAAAAATGGAGATGAGACAAAGCGCAAAGACGTAAGTTCAGCTTCCTCTAGTTCTCCCCCTGGGTCCATAGAAATAGACATATACAAAAAGTCAGGGACAAAAAAGCAGAGACAAAGAGATAGGGAAGGGAGGTGGACACAGAAAGACATAGCGATCACTGTCTCTTCATCCTTCCCTCTCTAGAAGGAACTCATGGGTGGGTAGGTACACAGATGGGAAGGTTGGGAGAGGAGGGGAGACTATGTGTGGATGTCCAAAGCAGGGATCAGAGTGGAGAGGTAAGGAGTGAGAGGTCTAGGGTCACCCACCAGGGGATTCAATGACAGCAGCTCCTACATAGAGGCGAAGCCCCTGAAGATTGTCCATCATAGAGATGTTCAATGCCTTCCGGATCTCTGCTCCTGAAAGGGTAATGCTACAGAGACCATCTGACAACTGAGGAGGGAAGATCAAAAGAGAAAGCAGACAGCTGTGGTGAAAATCCCACCTATCATTCCATCCCCCTCCCCTACCCAAGTGCCTTCCATGACATCTGAGCCCCACCTTGGACTGCTTTTCCAGTCCTCGAAGGAATTTCTTCTCACCACTCTCATCCAGGACTCCAAATCGAATATAAGCTACTCCTTGCACTGACTTCCCATATACATACCTAGAGACAAAGGATATTTGGAAGGACCCCTGGGAGAAGAGGCCAAGGTGGGGGGTGGCCAGGGTGGGGGGGAAGGAGGAAATAGAACAAAAGGAAGAGTCCTAAGGAAGGGGGAAGAGGAGGTGAGGAGAGATGCAAGGGTTATTGGGAACAGTATGCAGAGGTGGAAAAAAATAAATACTTGGCCTGGACATTCAACCGGACATGCACATCAACACCAGGAGCTACCAGCACATAGGGCTCTTCAGGTATGATCTTCACCTCAAAGTTAGGGAGAACTAATTAAGAGCAGAGGGGAGGAGAACATGTCAAACAGTAATGAAAACACCCCTTCTCTCTGAGATTCAGTATCGAGCCCCAACCTTCTCTCCCCTTAGGACACTATCCCCCTAGTCTCCAGCTCTTACCATATTTCTTCACCTCAAACTCAGTACTGCTGTTGGAGTCCAAGCTGTCAGAGAATCGAGCTGAGATCCTCCAGGTTCCAGGCCTGAGAAGGAATAGAGAGGTAGCTCAGCCTGAGCCTCATGGAAAAAGAATGTTGTCCTTGTATACACTGGGAGAATTTGGGAGACAATCCAGGGGTCTGTGAAGGTCACAGTGGCCTATGCAGCAGGCAGAATCTCTGGGGTCTGGAGTGAGGTGACTGGAGGAAGGGGTAGAAAGTGAGAAGGTATTTAAGGGAGATATATAGGAGTATTCCAGTGTGGGAAGGATTCAAGAAAGAGCTCACTCTGAGATGTCAGGTATCACAAAATCATCCTGGAAAACAGATCTTTTAGGAAACACCTCATTCTTCCGAACTTGAAGGCCGTGAGAGTTCTAGGAGAAGAGGGACTCAGTGAACAACCCTAGAGGTGGAAGGTTAGAAATCAGGGGTCACAGTAGGGGAGTTAGAGACCAGGGACTCACCTGAACAGTAATAGTCAGCGTATCCGTGGATGGTTTCATGCTCTGATCCAGAGCAAAGACTCGGAATCGCACTAGAGGAAATGATAGAGAGGTGTCAGTGGGCCAAAGGAGGGAATTCCATGAGCTCTATTTTTCTCTTTCCTTCTTCTCATCCTCTCCCCTTACAAAGGAAGGCTATTCTCTACATGGTATGACTGCAATACACTTGTGTTGCTGGATAAGAAGGAATTGAAGCTATGGACTCCTCACCACGCTGGCCAGGGTTGTAGATGGGCTGGTCCGTCTGTAGAAAAAGGTGACCCCGACGTGAGGAAAATAACAGGTTGACACCCTGAGTGTCTGTTTGTCGAGACAGAGCTGATTTCAGCCATGATGTCTTGGCCACAAGTTGCACTTGACGGGACTCACGAAGCTTATTGAGACCACAGAGCTGTACATGGACCAGTGGGACCTGAGGGTAGATGGGGACAGCGTCAGAGGCAGAAAGTGAAGAGTAAGAGACAGAGATATGGAAAGACCAAGGGAGAATGAGATGCACAAAGACCAAGAGCAGAAAAACAGATGTAGGGTCAGAATCAGAGGCAAGAAGGTAAATGATATGTAAAGAAAAACAAAATGGAGACAGCAACTAGGTGACAGGCACAAAAAGACAGTAGGAGCAACTGGATGTAGGCTGATGGGGGCAGGGAGCTGGGGGTGCAATTACCGGGAGGCTAAGTAGCTGATAGTCATGGTCAGAGTCCAGGGTAAAAGGGACATCCTCGGAGCAATGCGCTGGGGTCCCTGATGGATTTCTCAGGAAGATAATACCCCTGACTTTCTGCCCCTTTGAACCCCCCTGGAGTTGTAGTCCCACTGAAAGTGGTACACCCAGGCGAACCACGGAGGGTGAAAAGATCAGCAGCCTAAGGGAAATGGGGGTGGGGGGGGGGTTAGGACCTGCAGGTACAGAGCTCCCTTCTTCCCTCACCCAAGCCACTGACCTTCCCACCTAGTCTTCAACCAAGAACCCACTTCCCAAGACACCCAGGTGTTTTTGTTCCATAGCTGCTAGGTCTCCCATCCCCTGTCTCCATAACCCTCAGGGACACAGATAGTTTTCCCCAAGACCTGGCTTCCTGTACAGTCAAGGTGAAGAGGCTTGAAACCCAAAGCAGCATCCATAAGAGCTTCATGGTTGGGAAGACTGCAGGGATGGTCAATCCCAGCTGTCCATCTACTCCCTTCTGCCTGGCTTGGGGTCCAGGAGAGATCACTTTGGACTTTGCTCCACCCCTGCTGTGGTCTAGCTGGGAAAACACGTGACAATTAAGAAATGCAACTGGCCCAAAGCCCAGTACTGGAAGTACTGGAAACCTGGGGCCCTGGGAGGAAATCTTGGATTCCTTTAATATGGGGGCCTTTCTGAAACAGGATGGTCTCTCTGAAGTGTGTTATCTCCCCAATCCTGATATTTATACAGGTGAAGTGAGGGTATGCAGTGTCTCCTCTCCACAACCTTCATTCCCACATAACCCTAGTGATACTTGGTTGTTATTTGGTATGAGACCCATCACAAATTCTAAGGCCTTGGTAGATTTCCACTGAAATCACAGTAATACCTTTACTGTTACTGGAGACCCTTTCAGTTTTTTAAATTATTTTTTATGGGGGGGGGGGGGGTGCAGGGAGACCCTTTTCAATGTCTACCTCTCTCCCATATGAATTCTGTTATGGAGGGGAGACATCCAGACCTGGAGTTATCCTTCCTCATCCCTACAACTGAGCACCAAACAGATACTTTACATTTAAATGAGGCCTTAAAGAAAACATCACAGAAAGATAGTGTTTATTTGGCAATTTCAAAAGCAAAAAGAAAAAAAGGACAGAGAACCCCAAAATAAAAGGACATCATGTGAAAGACAAAAAGCAAAACATTGATATAGTTTCTGATCTTTCTCCTTGGCAGAGGCTGGGCAAGCATGGTTCAAACCCCAAAACTGTAAACAGCAGTGATCACATCTGTCCCATCCATCTAGCGAGCCAAACAGTAGTCTCAACTCCAGAGCCTTCAAGGGGTAACCCCTCTGTAGATGCCACTTCCATCTGTGCTAATAGTGACATCTTGGGGGCTGCAGGTTATAGCTACACCTTACTTCATTCCCCAGTCCAACAGATGAAGTGAGAAAAGATAACCAGAATCTTCATGTCTCAGGCAGGCGAAGCAGAGTCCCAGATGTGGTGGGGACACTGTAGGAGGGAAGGGGAAAGCAAATAAGTGTCTACTATATAAACAGCACTACACTAAGCACTTTACAAATATCTCATTTGATCCTTAAAACAACCCTGTGACACAGGTGCTATTATTATCCCATTTTACAGTTGGGGAAATTGAGGAAGATGGCAGTTAAATGACTTGCCCATTGTCACACAACTCATAAGTGTCCAAAACAGGATTTGAACTCAGGTCCTCCTGAATCCAGAGCCCACTGCTCTATTCACTCTGCCACCCAGCTGAGGGTGGAAAGGTGGTGGAGGATGGGGAGGGGTGAGAGGAAAGGAAGACAGGAAACCCTAGGATCTAGATATAATGGTCTCCATGCTTACAGAAAACTGGGGTAGGCAATCAAAGAGCAATGCCTACAGAGCATCCTGATGAGGAAGAACTCCAGTCTTAGATGATTTAGTTGAAACACGTGGCAATGGGGAAGAAAGGGAACAGGTGAAGCTATATACTTACATGTCGAGCAGCTGCCCGCCAATTAAGTCATGTACATGGTAGGGAAGGCCAAGCCGCACAGATAGAGGAGCTCGTCTGCCTAAGAGCTCAGAAAGGGACAGCTCCCGATACTTGGACTTTCGAACCATCCCAAGCACTGCCTGTCGCCCTAGAAGGAAGAAATCAGAGCAGATGACACTAGACAATGGATATGATCACTGGGAAATCCTGTCCTGGGAAATCCTCTCTCTCCTAAGTATCCTTAGTTGGGGCAGGAGTGGGGAGGGACAACTCTGGCTTATGCTTTTGGAGTAATTAGAGAAAGGAAAGAGAAATCAGCACCTTTAACAAAATATTTTACAAATCTCCCAGCTCCTGGCAATGACAGCCACCAGCTCCCAGCATCTCGGACTGTGAGGACTCCAGCATTTACCAGCTGCCTAGGGTGGGAGGGAAGGGAAGGAATAATATGACCTCTAGGAATCATCCTCCATTGCCCCTTAATTCCTACCTTAAGGAAGGAGGGAATCACAGTTGCCTGTGTCCCTTTGCAGTGGGAGAAATAAAAAAACACAATTTCATGGGGGTATATGAACAGCATACTTTTTCATTGACTGTTTAATTCCTTTTTCCAGAAGAACAAAAGCTGATCTCCCTCTCTATTACATCGCAAGGAAAAGAGGAAAATCAACCATGTTCCAGCATCAGTATGGTAATACAAGGATAGAGATAAGGGAGGTCACTGTTGCAAAAACTCGATGTTTCTTTTGGGCTTTTTAAAGTGATGAAATTCTACTTGGAGAAATCCCATACTTTCATGAGACACATACATCTCTCAACCCTCCCAGATAGTCCAGATGATTCCATTAGCAAGGACTGGGGAGAAAGCATCACTGCTAAGCAAAGAATGTTGTTGAGAGGAGAGTTAAAAAGAGTAAGTAAGGGGAAGAATTAGAATAGGCCCATAGATGCAGTTGACAGTTGCCTGGGTTTTATGCTGCCCCAAGTCTCACGTGATCTCACAGTCCCTAAAGCCAAAGGTTTGGATCATCTGATCCTGCTGAAAGCTAAGATCTCCACAGGCTGGAAGCACCACGGCCAGAAACCTCTGCACTGTCCCTTCAAATGGCCGACCCCTGCAAGATTCCAGGGCCTGAAGAACAAGAGAAAAAGGGCAACCAAACTCCAATTTAGCCTTCCATTGATATCCCCCATCTTTCTTTTCATAGTGTCTTCTCCCCCCACTACACACACACACACACAGAGAGTTAACTGTCTCCTATTTTAACTGTATAGAGCTTGTTTGTACAAAGTCATTTGCTTATTATCTCCCCCTTAGACTGTAAACTCCTTGAGGGCAGTTACTGTCTTTTTGTATCCACTCTGCCTGGCGCATAGTAGGCACTTAATAAATGTTTGCTGACTGACACACACGGAATACATGCCTCTCCCTCCACAATACTTTTTTTCTCCTTCCTTGACAGTTTTCAACTAGTCTGTTTGTTTGTTTTTGTTTTTTGCCAGGGCAACTGGAGTTAAGTGACTTGCCCAAGTGTCTGAGGCTGGATTTGAACTCAGGTCCTCCTGACTCCAGGGCGGGTGCTCTACTCACTGCACCACCTCGCTGCCCCTGTTTTCCATTAGTCTTTCTATGCCTTAACATACTTCCCAATTCCTGGTTCCATTACCCCGTATATACACATATACACACACTTTGGTCCTGAAGTCCTCAGTGAAGACAATCCCCTGAGCATCAGAGTCAAAGCCAAGCTGAATGACTCGAATCTCCCCTCGTTCCCGAAGTTCTCTCTGTTCCAGGAGAGAGGGAAAATGAGAGGTAGGAGCTATCCCAGCTATGCGGAGAGTGGGAAGAGGTTAACACGGGGAAGAATAGATTGCAGGACATCTCTCAGTATGGCAAAGACCATCCCACCTGAGTAGGCTGGTAGAAAGGAGGGGGTGGCTACCAGCTGGTTTGATAGTCACAATCCTTCATCGACTCTCCCCACATCTCTCCCACGGGTCCACTCAGCCCCTCTTACTGGCCGGCTGCCTGCATGACATCACCATCTAGTAGCTTTCCCTTCCCCGCCCCCACACAAAGTGCCCGTTCTGCGGCTCCTGGCACCAGCTGTCTCGCTATTTGCCAGCCGCTCCCCACCCGCCCTCCAATTCAGTCTTTCCATTGGTTGCGCTCCCCGTTCATGAGCTGCCGGTGCCTGGGTCCCTGAGTCCTCCTCACCAGGTTGCCCAGCCTCTGACCCATTCATTGATCCTGGCCCCCGGTCCCTGACCCCTCGGCCCCCCTCCAGGTTCCCCTCATCAGCTTGGAGACCTTTGGTCCCCTTCACCAGGTACCACCAGTCCGTTCGGACGCTTGGTCCCCTCCGACCAGCCGCCCAGCCCGCTGCCCGCCCCCTGCCCCCGGTGCCCCTCACCAGCTGCCTGTCGGCCGCGGTCCGGTCGGGCACGAGGCTGTACACCTGGCTCTTGAGGGCGATGGGCGGCAGCGCGTCCTGGAAGAGGCGCCGGGGGAACAGCTCGCCCAGCTCCCGCAGAGCCCTGAGCACCGACCCTGGGGAAGGGGCTTCGTCAGAGCCCAGGACCCTCCTCTCTCCGGGAGCCGGTCCGGGGCTCCCCCATGGCTCCCCCTCGTTCCGCTCCCGGGTTACCTGACTCGCCCCCCGGGGGCTCCTCTCCGGACCATCCCGGTCCTCGTAGTCTCTTAGCCCCGAAGGCGTCCGGGACGAGCCGGGGACGCTTCCGGCTCATGTCCCGTGACCTCTGACCCCTTGTGGGTTTGTGGGGAGGGGGAAGAGGAGCGGAGAGCGGGGATGGGGTCTGGGGTTGGGGCGTCGGGGTAAACGAGACCGGCTGACCGGGGGGAGGGGGGGGAGGGGCGGGGCGGGCGGGCCCGGGAGGCGGCACGGTCGCGGGGAGATGACGTCATAGTCCGAGAGCGCCGGCCCGGAGGGACATCGCCGGAGAGATGACGCGAGCCCCGCGCTGCGCGGGGACGGAGCTGAGGCGTGGACGGACCTCGTGCTAAGTGGACACTCCAACTCCTGCTCCTCCCGTAAGAACTGCCCCACCCCCACCTTATCAGAGACCCGGGGCGATTCTGTGGCTGTCGCTTCCTGATTGTGTCATGCATAGATACAGACAAGTCACATTGCCCACTTCCGGCGCTTCCGGTACTACCGTGACGTCACACAAACGTGCGGTGGGGGGAGAGGGAGAGAGGGAGACCCAATCCCCCCCCGCCCCGCTGCCGGCAGAAGCTTGGCTTCACCACGCCCCGACCACTACCCGGAGTAAAACATGGGCGGGGGCGGGAGAAGAGAGAGCGCCGGTCTGCAGCAGAAGCGGGGCAGAAATCAGTGTGGGGGACGCAGAGGGGAGCGGGCAAAACTCAGAAGGGGGACCCCGGGAGTGCGGACGGGCCAAGGACTCCTTCGGGCTCCCCGAGGTGGGGAGGAAAAGTTCGCTAACAGCCCCCGGGATGGAGGCGGGCAAGGGCACGACAGGGTAGAGGGGAGGAGGGAAGAAAATGACCCCGGGAGGCCTTCGAGAGAGCCCCTGTCCCCTCCCCCCTCCTTG
Source organism: Trichosurus vulpecula (assembly GCF_011100635.1). Taxonomy (NCBI): domain Eukaryota; kingdom Metazoa; phylum Chordata; class Mammalia; order Diprotodontia; family Phalangeridae; genus Trichosurus; species Trichosurus vulpecula. The sequence goes on along the minus strand of NC_050579.1, from coordinate 267,698,847 downwards.
GGTGTTAAGTGCTCAGCGGCTTGCTCCCGCAGGAGCCTATGGAGCCCCAGGGTGCCAAGCGAGGAGCCGGGGAAATGAAAGATGGGACAACAGGGGGCCCTCCCAAACGGACCTGCCTGGCCCCTTCGCTGCCCACCGACGCCTCCCTCTACGCGGGCCCCTTCCCCTTCTATCGCCGCCCCTCCGAGCTGGGCTGCTTCTCCCTGGACGCCGAGCGCCGCTACCACGGGGACTCCCGGGCTCTGCGTTACTTCGCTCCTCCCCCAGCCCACGGTTCTGCCCCTGATTTCGACCTCCGGGAAGGCTACCCCGAGCGCTACCGGCCCCGGGACGAGGAGATACGGGAGGGGCTGGATCACCTGCTTCGCTGGCTCCTGGAGCACCGGGGCCAGTTAGAGGGGTGAGTACCCAGAGGCCAGCCTGGCCTGGGAATGGAAAACCAGGTGCCAAACCTGGGGTGTCATCCTTGGGCTGGTTACTTGGGCAAGTTACCTGACCCTCCAGATTGTAGTTGGTTGCCTCATCTGTGAAATGAGGGGTCCGAAACCAGGTGCTGTCCAAGGTCTCAAAGAAATAGTCAAAGCTGGAGGCCGAAAGGGATGATGAGGCCAGAATACTTTCTCTGTCCCGTGCCTCTTTTGGCCTTAGCCTTCCTGGTATTGTGACTAAGTTCCTCAGAATGCCCTCCTTTAGCCATTTTTTTGGGAGGATACCTGAATCTTGACTGTCTTGAATGAATTCATCCTCCCCTCAGACCAGTTTCTCCCTAACAAGTATGCCTCCCTCACAGGGGCCCAGGCTGGTTGGCAGGGGCTGTGGTGACATGGCGAGGGCATTTGACAAAGCTGTTGACGACACCCTATGAGCTTCGGGAAGGCTGGCAGCTTGCAGCCTCACGGCTACAAGGCACCCTTTACCTGAGTGAGGTGGAAACACCTGCTGCTAGGGCACAGAGACTTGCTCGGCCTCCACTCCTCCGGGAACTCACGTACATGGGGTACAAGTTTGAACAGTACATGTGTGCAGGTGAGAGCTTTGATATGAATTTAAAATATGGCGGCATAGCACTTTATGGTTTACAAAGTATTTTCTCATCTCTAATCTTGAGTCTTTTCTCCTTCTAACTCCCTTTTTCCTCCTACAGACACACCTGGGGGCTCTCCTGACCCCTCTGGAGAGGTCAACACCAATGTGGCATTCTGCTCAGTGTTGCGAAGTCGATTAGGAACCCATCCCCTGCTCTTCTCTGGGGAGGTGGACTGCACAGACCCTAAAGCCCCATCTACACAGCCACCCGCCTGCTATGTGGAACTCAAGACCTCTAAAGAAATGCACAGCCCTGGTCAGTGGAGGAGTTTCTACCGGTAAGACTAATGCAACTGAATTGAGCTGAAAAACAAAAAAAGCTGAAAAACGAAATAAAGTTAGGGGACCAAATACTAGGGTCCCTGTTTGCTTGGGTCTCCAGTGATTTTTTATCTTATGCTTTACAGACACAAGCTCTTGAAGTGGTGGGCTCAGTCATTCCTGCCTGGGGTTCCTCGTGTGGTTGCTGGTTTCCGAGATCCTGAGGGTTCTGTCCGATCACTCAGAACCTTTCCCACCATGGAGATGTTTGAACTCATCAGGGTAATAATAGATAACAATCTCATACTTTCCTCAATTCCCTGGTCACACCTCCGCTCTTTCTGGAGTTCTGCATTGGGATCCCTTCCCTTATCTTCACTTTCTTGAAAATCCTAGATCTTCTACTGTCCCACTCCACTTCATCCACTTATCTCTGTCCTCAGGCTGACCGAGAAGGCTGGAATCCGTCCGTATGTATGAACTTCTGTGCTGCTTTCCTCAGCTTTGCCCAAAGCACAGTCACTCAAGATGACCCCAGGTGAGGAACTCATGTCTAGTTTTACTTCTCTCCAGACCCAGTCCTGTGAATTCCAAGTCCTTACTTAGTCTCTGCTGCTCTCATTGCCAGGCTTGTTCACCTCTTCTCCTGGGAGCCAGGCGGCCCTGTTACTGTGTCTGTTCATTATGATGCTCCCTATGCCTTTCTGCCTACCTGGTATGTGGATGCTGTGACCCAGGACTTCTCTTCACCTCCTAAGACACCCTGCCCAGGGAACTGATTTCTCCAGGGGACTGATCCAGAGGGGGCTGGACCCTCCTTCATACACACACACAATAAAGGCCTTTTTCACTATCTGGTCCTCATTTTTGTCCCCGCCTTGGTTAAATCATTTAGCCAACTCTGAAAGTAATACTCTGTTCCCAGGCTCACACACATTAGCATGATTTGCTGCTTTATTAATTTTTTTTAAAAGAAATTGGTTCCTTCATGGCCTATTCTTTGGCACAGGGCCATGGAGAAACCAACAGGGTAGGTACTACAGAAGGATCATTGGGTGTAAAGACTGGCAGCAAAGACTATGTCACGACGCAGCATCGTGGCAGCTGCCTCCATCTTAGCACCCAGGACTGGTTCTCCCACCAGCCGGGCGGCCCCTCGCAATGAACGACACATCTCTGCCAGGCGCTGGATACATCTGACAATCAGGCCCTCTGGGGTCCCTGATAGCCCTGCCAGCTCGGAGAAAGGCTACAAAGAAAGGAAAGGAGATAAGCTTCAGGCTCTCCCAGAGAATCAGATGTTCAAACCCACTGCTGCTTTGTTCTCCTCCTACCCCTAGGGAACTCACCATGCCTCGTGCCCACTCATAGACAACTTCTACCAGCCCAAAGTGGAGTTCTCCCACAAACTCTTCCACAGTCTGGTTCAGGCCACAGGATACCTGAACCTCACCAATCCGCCGGGCCACATCCTTGACACGCTCTATGCCCTGGAAGGGTTGAAGAAAGGGTAAGGTCCATGTACCAGGCAAAGCCCTTAACCAGATGCTGAAGGAAAACAGAAAAAGCATCTATGGCTTAAGGAAGAGAGAACCCAGTCTGATAATGAAACTGTGTTAGAAGAATGGAGGCGGATTTCATCAGGAAAGCCTTCTTGGAGATGTGTAAAGCTACACTGGAAGGAAGGGAAATGATGGTCCAGGATTCCCAGGGGAAATACAGAGGCCTATGTGAGTGAAGGAGGGGGGACGGAGGTGATGGTGAGAGGCTGGTCTCTCACCTGTTTAAGAGTGCTCGGCAACTGGTCTCCAGGATCTCCGGGACTTTGGCAGACAAGGCCAGATAGCAGAGCAGCAATCTCCTCTGGCCGAAGGGCGCTCAGTGCATTGTCAAACATGAGCTCTGTCAGAAGCAGTTCATGACTACTCATGGCACATGCCACCCTCCCTGCCAGCTTCACGGTCCCTGCCCCATCCACATAGCCCAATGTCCGCAGAATCTGGATGAGGAAGATGGTATCGAAAGAAGAACACAAAATTCAGTTATCTGGCTATTCTAGCCTTCTCCCTGAGCCCCCTAGCTTCAGGGCACAAGGCATCCAGTTCCTTCCCACCTCCACACGCTGATGGTACTCTGGCAGCAGGAGCAGTGACTGATCTGACAGTAGAAACTGTAATCTCTCCATCTCCTTCTGGATCTGAGCACGTTCCCGCAGCCTCAGGTACTAGAGAAAGAAAGAAGATGCAAGAAGAGGAAGGAGTAACATTGGTCCCCTCTACCCTTTCCAACTTAGGGGGAAGAGCTGAAGAACAGGTTGTGTCCCTCTCTTTCCTATCACTCTATCACTACATATTGGCAAAAAGACCGGGGAAAGAAACCACCTCTTCTGGGAAGCCAGGTATTGGGTGGTCTCACCTGGGCTGGAAACCTAGGACTGTGTACACACTGGGCACCTCGGATCAATTCCTCCAGCTTCCGAGCACGAAGCCCACCCTCTACTACTGCCACCTCCTTCAGCTGAAGGTCATTGACTGGATCCAGGGCTGGGGGCCCTGCTGGGTGTGCCTGAGCCAAGCGGAGCATCTCTTGAACGGCGGAGGTCACAGCTGGAGAAGGAGGGTCCTTCCTGAGAAAAAAAGCGAGAAACCCTTCTCTCTGAAACCACCTTTCCCAGAGTTGGAGAACCTTCACACACCATCACTGCCCAAGGGATCACTACTCTATAATCATTTCTTCCCAGTGTAGTAAAGTCAAACTGCCCCTTCTCACCCAAAACTACTAACTTGAATCTTGGCTGCTGCCTCTTGCTAAAATCCTCCAAGATTCGCTCCCCATTCACCCGTAGCATCTTTGCTGTGATGGCAGTGATGTCACCTGGCTGAAGCTTGGCCACAGTATGATCACAAGGCCCTGCAGGACAGAACAGCAGAATCAAGTTCCAGTCCTGGGACCTAGGCATCCTGTCCTTCCTACCCCATCCCTGACCCAAGCGTCTGTCCCACTTCCCACACAGCTCTTACCTTCAGGCAGGAACAGCTTATGACCCACCAGATCATCAGGATAGGGGACATCAAGGGAGCTGGAACTGCCAGGCAGTGGCCCCTCAAGGGGCTGCTTCTCACACAGAATCAAAGTTGTGAAGACTCTATTTGTGGTGTCTGAGGAGACCTGGGAGAGAGACAAGCAGCATTACTCAGGTTATATTCATCTTCCCCCTAGACTGGCCTAACCTGGACAAGATGTGGTTCCAGTCCTTAGGGAATTCCCTGTCTAAGGGTGATGAAGGAGACCCTGCCCTCAGAATACAAACCCAGGACACAGTATACACATGTTAAGTCAGGATAGTGAAGGAAGGGAAGCATGGGATAGTGCTGGGAATGGAGGAAGAACATGGATGAGGGCCTGGATGGATTTGAAGGTGGAAGTCACCAACCCCACCCCACCCCCAAAAAACCCAACAACATATCAATGTAATTAAGTTTAAGTTAGAAGACAAAGGAAGAAGTTTACCAATCCCGCAACCTAGGGGCCCCCAGCCCACTTCCCCTCACCTGCAAGATCACTCCTAGTGCATTCTGATGTTCCTGATTCTTAACAACCACCACTCTTCCTACTGACAGAGATTTCAGCCCATTCACTGATTCCATGATCCGTCGCTGGGAAAACATGTTGAAAATGTCAAAGGAGGGGCTGAGGAATAAACTCAGGAGTGTTTTCTCAATGCCCTGGGTCACTACCCTGGTATGCTGGTAACAGCATTCTCTCTGTCCCCACCCCTACCTACATCCATGTCCCCATTTCCCTTTCCCCCATCACCTGGATCAGGCCCCGAGTCTCTGTCAGCTCCTCCCCCCAGCTGTAATACTCAGGAAGGTCAACCAGCTGGCCCGACGTGTCTGGCTCCTCCAGGTCTCCAAGTTGTTTTGTCAGTTCTGCCAAAGTGTGCTCATGGGCCTGTAGGGGTGGGGAGGAGACAGGGACTAGGAAGAGGCCAGATCTGTGATCACCAAGCTCGGGACCCCTCCCAACTCCCACGTGTGTTTTCTTTAAAGATCTGATCTAGTCCTCCAACTCCTTGGTTCTTCCAGGGACCCAGACATGTCCCCCAAACACCCACCAACACACACAAATGTGAGCACGCAGGCATGCATATACACCTTGCTGTCCTTTCTTGAAGGGAACTCAGAAAAGCTTCTCTTCATCATATCTTCCACTCTGAGTGCATCGACCCGAAGCAGGTTAAGGATCATTGTATATGTGAGGCGGAATTGGGACTGTAGCTGGGAAGGCTTCCCCTGGGGAGGAGGGGTAGGGATCAGAGTGCTGGAAGAAGGAAATGGAAAGGCTTCTTCCATTCCCCTCTCCAAAATCAAAGGTATTCCCCCAACTACCTAAACTGACTGTCCCCTTCTCATTGAGAGGCAGAGACCTGGAATCTAATTCCAGCTCTACTAACAGCTGTGTGAACTTAAGCAAATCACTCCCTTCTCTGGGCCTGTTTCTTCATTTAGAACAGGGGTGGGAAACCTTCGGCCTCAAGGCCACGTGTGGCCCTCTGGGTCCTCAGGTGAGGACCTTAATAAAAGGATTTGTTCCGTAAAACTTGGACTCAGTCAAAAGGCCGCACCCAAGGACCCAGAAGGCTACCTCGAGGCCACTGGTTCCCCACCTCTGCATTAGACTTTATTCTATCCCCTTAATAAAAGCATTTGTTCTATGAAGTTTGGATTCAAAGGGCTGCACTTGAGGACCTAGAGGGCCATATGTGGCCTTGAGGTCACAGGTTCCCCACCCTTAATCTAGAACATGAAAATGTTAGACTGGATGATCTAAAGGCCCTTCCAGCTTTGACTTTCTATAATGGAAAAACCCAAAATGTTAGAAGAAATGAAGTAGAGGTCCCTGAGATATCCCCTTACAAAAGATGGGAGAGAAGAAAATTGAAGGTTAGAAGAGATACGAAAGGTTATATGGGATAAAAAAGAATTACATGGGAATCACAGCATCAGAGCTAGAAATCAAGGGAATGACCTGGTCTGACCTTCCCTGCCTTCCTGAGTTGAGAGGAAGTGACCACCCTGCTCTAGACCAACTCACCAACACCATCCGGTGCAGATCAGCCATCTCAGGCACACGTCCCTTACAGAGTAAGATGACAGTGCCTGTAGGGTCCAGGCCACGACGCCCTGCCCGCCCTGCCATCTGTATATATTCCCCAGGGAGCAAGTCACGAAATGTTGCACCATCGTGCTTGCGCATAGAGTCAAACACCACAGTCCGTGCTGGCATGTTCACACCCATAGCAAAGGTCTCTGTAGCAAATAGGACCTGGGGGAAAGGGTTCAGCAGTTAGGAGAAGCTCTCTCCTGGCCTTCAGACACCAAATCTGGGCACTTTCCCAGGGTTAAACATATCCCCTTCTACCCAAGATGCTTCCACTATCCTACCTTGACCAAACCACGACTGAAGAGCATTTCCACAATCTCCTTGAGAATAGGCAAAATACCACTGTGGTGGACACCTAGACCCCGGCCAAGGAGCTCTGACATGTGCAGTACCTTTGAGGGAATGTTGAGGGAGCAAAATTTGGGTATCACCATAGAGTCACAAGGTGCCCAAACCTAATTTAGCTTTTATCTCCCATAGCCCTCCAACTTTCCCTCCCTGCAGGCCCCATATACCTGAGGTAGCTGGCGGTCAGAGCCTCGAAGTCGGGCAAGGCATCGCTGCAGGAAAAGGTGGATCTCACTTTTCTCAGAGCTAGTGGTAAGGTCAAGAGAGCTGAGGCCTGATGCCTGCTCATCACATCGCCCCCGGGAGAAGGTGAACACAACCACAGGGAGCTGGGCACGGCTCCGTAGGGAGGCCAGGAGGGAGAGGTATATGCCTCGGTCCTGCAGGGCAAAGGAGAGAGGGCCAGGGTCTGGGACCAAAAAGAACTGGGCTCAGATCCTGAGGCTCTGACAAGGAATATGGGGATTGAAAAGGGGAAGAGGTAGAAACTAGATCAATGGGGTCCTTGGGAAAGGAGGGTTAGATAAGAAGAAAGAGGCAGTTGGGGAGAAAGGGGTAAGTAAATGAATCTATTCCTGCAGATCCACACTCTCCTTCCCACCCCAGGTCTCACCTGTCCAGGCCCCCCCTGGTGCATTGGCTGCTTTGCCCCAAAGGTCTGTGCGTGTTTGCTAGTCCTCTCCTTCTTGGCCTCCACAGCTGCATAGTATCTAAGACAAATGGACAGAAAGGTAGACAAAGCTCCAGGTGTTCAGGCCTTCCCAGCCATGGCACACTCCTTGCTCCCTCCCACAACTCACCCCTTAGTGTGGAAGACTCCTCGTGAATCCAGAAGCAGAAATAGCTCTCCTTGGGTTTTTGGACTATTCCCAGTGAACAGAAAATGCTCCAAGGGAACCGGTCGGGCAGCTGTGCTGATCACATAAAGATGCCGACGCTTCAGCCTCCTGGGGGACAGGGGCAAAGGTCAGAGGTCAGAACATTGTGGAATCACCCTTCCTCCCCACTGCCCAACTTTGAATCCCATCTCTGGCTCTGTGACTATTTTTGTGCTTTTGTCCAAAGACTTCTAGGAAATGCCTTGGGAAAGGCTTCCTGAAGGGGAGAGGTGTTTGACCTTGTAATGTGTTAACCTCTATGGGCCTCGGTGCTCATATCTGTTAAATAAGAGGACTGGACTAGATGACCTCTGTGGTCTGTCCCTCCTAACTCTAAATTTATGATCCTATGACCCTTCTGCCATTATCCCATCACTCACTCTCCTTGCCTCCAAAATCATCCTTCTTCCATCCTTTTCCCCAAAGACTCTATATACTGGACAAAGGGGCAGGACTCAAAGGATGGTGAGTATATGAGAATACCACATGCCTAAACAAGTTTATTGAAGATCTTTGATCAAGAGGGACAGCTGAAGGAAATTAGCAGCATCACTGCCACCACCCACCCCCCAGAGTTAGACCGCTCCGCTGGCTGTCACAGTGTCAGCCTATCCTCTCCAAAAATATGGAAATAATAGGACATGCCTCTTCCCTAGAGCATCCACCCCATAATTCAAACCTTTGTGTCTGTCTCTGATCCTTACCCAATCCAGTCTGCAAATTCGAGGGCATTGGGGACAGTGGCACTGAGGAGGATGATGGAAACATGATCGGGGAGCATGATGAGGACTTCTTCCCATACTACTCCTCGCTAGTCACAGAAACATCAAGGATACACAAACATTGCAAACCAGTATAAAAATAGACACATACAAGCCACCATTCATCTCACCCCCATCTAGCACAGGATGCCATAACTCCTATCTCCACCCCCGCCATGACCTTCCCTTTTATCATCAAAGGAAAGCTATGTCATAGAGGCCTTCCTGGGGATAAAGTTGGGAGTGGAGGTGAAGGGGTGGTAGAAGCAGCCTTCAGACAGGGAAGGACTGAAAGACCAAAGGTCAGGTCCTAGGAATGCCAACTCCACCCTCCTCACCTCAGCATCATTGATGTAATGGACCTCATCAAATATCACCCACTCAAGGTCTCGAATCACATCTGAGCCGCTATACAGCATGGAGCTAGGTGGAAGGGATGGGAAGGAACAGAAACAGATTAAAACATACTTGGAACTTTCTCTCAACTAATAACCTGACCCCCTTGTGACTCCTACTTTACTTTCCCAATCAAATTTTAAATCCTTCCCCCTAGATCCTAGGCATATATATACACAACTCTGACCACAGACTTTAGGTCCATCCCACGGCCCCAATCCCAGGATCTTAATGTTCATTCACCGAAGGATCTCTGTGGTCATAATGAGGCAGGAGGCTTCAGGATGTAGCTGGACATCCCCTGTGAGCAGTCCCACATCACCAAATGTGTTTCGGAAATCTCTGAACTTCTGATTACTCAGGGCCTTGATGGGTGATGTATAGATAGTACTGGAGAAGAAGAAGGAATCTTGAACTTTCACTCACATGAGTTGCTATTCCTGAGCTCAAATTTCCTTCCCTCTTCCTCCCCCAGGTCCATCCCACACATCCTACCAAACCTGGCTCTACATTCACCCCTTCAGAAAGCCCTTCTAAAATAACTCTGGTTACTTCTAAACCATTTTAGTCTGTCCTCATTGGATCTCTTCTCTTGTCTCTTTCTTTCTCTCCTGTTCCTCTCCATGTCATCATCTCCCATAGGTTCCCCTCAACTCCTCCTTGGTGTCCCAGGCACTGAGATGGAAGAGGGCTGGACTGGTAAGGACGAGTTAGGGAGAAGATCAGGATTACCCTGTCCCTACCCCCATACCGGGTCATATGTTTCTGGGCAAGGGCAATGGCATATTCAGCCACAACAGTCTTTCCTGCAGATGTGTGAGCAGCAACAAAAACAGAGTCATGTCTCTCCAGGTGCAGAATAGCCTGTTTCTGAAATACATCTGGTTCAAACGGCCACTGTGAGAGGAATGGATACAGGGTAGAGATGATGTGAGAAGGATCCAGTGGGTGAGGAAGGGAAGAGGTAGAAATATTCTTTAATAAAATGATCCACAACCCTATATTCATGTTAGAGAAAAATAAGTAAAGAAAGGGAAAAGTGGCTAGGAATACTGAGGTAAATCTGAAGGTAGGGCTCCTTACCCCAACTTTACCCCAGCACGACCCCAATTACACACATCTCATTTAAGGGTAAAAGGGAATGTCTCAGAGGGGTACACAATGGTTATGGTATCCCATGCCAGGAGTAAGGAAGCCAGATGGTGGCTTTTATGCTAACTGTATACCTCGTAGAGTCTGACAAGTCCTGAATCTTACCTATCAGGAAGGGGCTGGAATGAGATAAGCACGAGACTATGGAACATGGCACTGGAGATAGGGGAGTGGAAAAGGTGAGATTCGTGACCTGGAAGGCAGGTTGGGGGATGAGCCGGTAGAAATCTCCCACAGGCGAAGTAATATCCACAGGAATGGCCCATTGTTCCAAGACTGGGGGCTTTGGAGGCTCCGGAGGAGGCATGGGGGCTGATGCTTCCTATGGGGTAAGGGAAAAGTATCAGACTATCACAGACCTGATCCCACCCCACTCCTCAGACCCTCTCCCCAGCAGGACATACCAAGTTATCCAACCACCCATATCTTACCTACCTTTAGGACTAAATCCTCCAGGCTACTAGCACGGACCAATGGGGGTTCAGAGGTGGAGGTTGTAACGCTATCCCCTTCAGGACCCCCCAATCTTCCAGAAGTCTCTTCTTCCTCCTCCTCCCCTCCACCCAGTTCCAAGGGCTCCAGGAGATGGCTGAGACTGAGGAGGCCAGAAGCATGGGTTGAGTGATCTGGTAAGACACAGAGGTCAAGAGAAAGAGAGGTACAGTCACCATTTCCCCTTCTGTCTCTTCTGACATCTTTCCCTCCCCCTTCCACCCCACCAGAGAAAACTCTTACTCTTTGGGGTGAAGTCTACACCTTTTTTGAAGCCTGGAGGGATAGTAAGGAGATCTGGAAAATGACAGTGGAAAGAGGCAGTAATGAGAGGCCACATCCCCCTTCCATCCCCAATCTTCAGTCAAAATTCAATCTGCCCCTTAATCTACCCCTTCACCTTTCTCAAAGTCAATCTCTTCCTCGGAGTCCCCACACGTGCTCAGATCTGCTATGGTAGGTTCATCCATCCCTCCTGAGAGGAAGGGAAAGAGAGCAAGAAGAAATGAGTTAGTATAGAGGGCAGAATAGTTCACTCCCTGCTTCCTTAGCACACAGCAGCCTTTTCCTCACTCTGCTCTCCACACTCCCTCCTCAAATATCACCTGGCCAAAATGGGTAGTGTGTTGGGTTGCCCCATAAGGCCTGGGATGAGGGTCCCGGGGGCCGGCGTAGAGACAGGGAAGTTGTGGCCGAGAGGTTTGTGTCCTCCAACAAGACCTGGGAGAGAGAACGTAGCAACACAATGAAGCTAACTCCATCTCCTATTCTTTTCCCGTCCGTCTTACATGCCCGGAGAAGCCCTTCTTCACCTCTCTGTAGCCCAGGACTCTGCCAGTGGTTGGGTGTCTCTGAGCCTGTAGATCCGATGGGACAGGAGCTCCTGGGAGCCCCAGGAGAGACCACGGGTCCGTCTTCCTCTGCCATTTCCTGAGGAGACCAGAACAAACAAATCAGTCTCCCTCCTACCATCATTCCTCGCTCTCATCTCAAGTGACTAGAACCGTTCTCACCCGGCCACACGTTCCACGCCGTGCAGGGGCAGCCATTCAGGAGATGACAGAAACAGTTGCTCAGTCTCTCCCTGAAGCTCTGGGGCACATGGTGGTAGCCCATGGGAGAGCTGAAAAAAATGAAAGGAAGACAAACACAGGATGGGAAACACAGGAGTGGCAGGTGGAGAGCAAAAGAGAGATTAAGGTTCCTTGTTAAATGAAGGTAGGTCAAGGAGAAGGACAGTGTTAAGAATAACAGGGTCAAAGGAAAGGCATACGTCCATAAGTACTTCTTGGGCACACACTACATCTAGGGAATGCAGAGAAGTAAAAGACACAGGCTGCCTTCAGACTACATCAAAAATGTATCTGTGAAGCACTTAGCACAGTGCCTGGCACACAGCTGGTGTTATATAACGGCTTATTCCCTTTCCTTCCCCAGCCTTCTTCCCTTCAGGCAATGGGTGGCAAGGACCGTTGTAAATGGAAAGACATCATCAGAGACGAGGGAGCAGATTAAGAGCGACGGTGGAAACTCTAGGGAAAGAAAAGGACCCGGACAAGGAGAGCAGGAAGTTGGGGTCACTCCTGGACCTCAGACGATGGAGTCAGAAATCTCAAGGGTGTATCATCCACACACTCACGTGCTGGAGGAAGCCGAAAGACCAAACAGATAAGAGCCCTCGCTCTACCTCCACTAGGACGGGACCCTCAAATCCCACCTCCAACGGCACCCAATAGCGCACTGAACCGGGTCAAACTTTTCCAGACCTCACGAGCCCCCAGCCCTCCGAGGTCCCGGAGTTCTCCCTGGATCCTCCCAGCAAAGGGCGCCCAACCAGAACGGGACTTCCCCTGGGCTCGGAGCTCGCTCTCCTTCCATCATTCCCCTCCCTCCTCCGAGCCGAGCACAGGGCCGGGCACAACAACTGGCATCTCACAGAATAACTGTCGGAGAGGATTACTGTCGTTGTTAATATATTATTAATAACGACAGAGGCACGTTTTCGTATTCGCTTTCTCACCTCGACCTTACTACATCCCTCCGTCCCTCCCCCACGAAGTCCGGAGAGCAGGACGATTAAGCTCACTTTACAGAGGAGGAGACTGAGGCCCAAGAAGCGCCCGGGCGAGGCTCTCTTCGCACCTCAACGCCCCCTCCCAAAGAGCCCGAGCCCGATCCAGGGTCCCCCACGGAGCGGGTGGCAGCACACACAGCAGGATGCCCCCGCGGCTGCTGACTGCGCGCCCGAGGCGCTCTCCCCGACACTGAATCACCGTTATTGCGGGGAAGAAGACGAGGAAAATTTGGTTCATTCCGGGTCAGGGGTGAATGGAAGCCCTCGGGGGTTCAGGGCTCACTCACGGTGCCGGCCGGCGGGTCCGAGACCTGGGGCGGGCTCAGAAGCTCCCAGCGACCAGTGCATCCGAGCTCCAAGGCACAGAGGGGCAGGTCCAAGGGCCCCCGAGGGGGCAGCACTGAGAAACAAGAAGGCTGGTCAGGGCAAAGGTCAAAGGTTACACTCGCCCCCGGCACCCATCCTGACCCTGCCCTTACCCAGTCGCTCTGTCTCCAGCATACCGTTGCCTCCCAGAATCTCCGCGAAGCCGGAAGTGCCTGGAGAACCGAAGCTCTGGAAGTCCCGCCCCCAGCATGGCGGAAGTTGCCACCGTTCGGCGTGTGGGTGGCTACAGGGAGAAGTGACGTCACAAGAGAGAAGGGCGGAAGTGGCCTCAGGCCGGGGAACAAGGCGGGTGGTGCGCGGGGAGAGTAGAAAAGGCACAGCGCCGGAAATGGCGTAAAGGCCTAAGAGGAAGTGCCGCCTTGGTTATAAAGTCTATTTTTTTCCAGGTCCCTCCCCGTAGACGTCATCACCCTGCGTCCGTCTGGTCCTCCCGGGAGGGCGGAGGAAGCTGCCGCTGTGGACTCTGTGAAAGAGATACTATCTCCCTTTTCAGGTGAGGACCCTCCCTCCCTCCTTTTCCGCGGCCTGCGGATCTTTATGTCTTCTTGCCCCGTTGCTATGGTGACATGGCGGGAGTTCCGGCGCGAACCCCAGGCGTTCGGGAACCCCTGTAGTTGCTATCTTCATCTCCTTCGGGCGGCCGCAGTTCGACCACTGTTGCCATAGTAACGATGTACGTGAGGGTTGGGGATATTCCAGGAGAGCGTTTGCATGTTGTTTCACCTATTAAACCGTGAGCGCCTCTAGGGCAGGGACAGTTTTGGTCATTCTTTGTATTCCCGGCGCTTAGCACAGTTCCTGGCACGTAGTAAGCGCCTAATAAGTGCTTATTGACTTGATTCGAGAGTGCCTTGCCAACTAGGAAAGGGGGGAGGGGGTGGAGAAGAAAGGGACCTCTCAGGGAACACCATACCTCTTACACGTGGCTGGAAAGCATCCTCCTCCGAAATGATTTTGTGCTGCGATTTCGACAGAACTTGTGTCCTGGTCCCGGCCGCTTCCCTTCAGAGAACCCGTTTCCTCCCCCGTGTTCGTAGCCCCGATATTCTTTATTCTGGAAGTGTGTGACCTGGCAGCCCCGGGTCCTAGATCTCCCAGTGTTCTCTCCTTTGGAGTCCATCGGGAGGACAAGGCAGGGCCTGGAGCAGGCCGTGGTGAATGGAGACATCTCAGATATTCTGGGCATCTAGGCTGTGGGATGGATGGGCAAAAGGTTCCCCCCTTGGACAGATTGTTTCGCTGTACAGTGGCATCTCCGGAGAGCCAGACCTGGCTCAGAGCTGGGAGCTGACATGTTGGTGCTGCCCCCAGGGCTGAGTGAGGAAGAAGAGGCATTGCAGAAGAAATTCAGCAAACTCAAGAAAAAGGTGAGTGAACAGCAGAGTGAGCAGGATGGAAGGATAGGCCCTTATTCCAAACCCTTTACTGTAAGAATAGCCACCTTCCCTCTACTTAGCACTGCCAATAAGTTTGGTATAAAGGGGCTCTTGATACCAACACCCTAGGTATATAATTTATGAACCCAGTGTCACTAACCCTAAATGCACACCCTTCAGAGCCACAGGACATCATTGTTTTAATAGTTCTTACCAGTAATTATCATAAGTGAAATTTATGGGAAGTTCTCCAAACATCGAAGCCATAGGATCCTAATTAGCGTGGGGAAAGGACCTCATTAACTCTTTTTTCCTTTTCTTTTTACTTTCCTCTCTTCTCTAGAAAAAAGCATTATTGGCTCTTAAGAAGCAGAGTAATAGTAGCACAGCCAGCCAGGGGGGCGTCAAACGCTGTGAGTAATGGGTTAAACGCTGTTATTACGGGGGTTGAGGGAAGAGGGATGAATTTTGGTAGAGATTCCAACAATGGACTGGAAAAAGGAATTAGAACCTAAAAGGGCTCCTCCCTCAGGTCAGGCGAGATTAACACCTCCACTTTATGTTTTCTCTGTTCTTCCTTGCTTAGCTCTATCAGAGCAACCCGTGGTAGACACAGCCACAGCAACAGAGCAGGCTAAACAGCTGGTAAAGTCAGGAGCCATCAGTGCCATTAAAGCTGAGACCAAGAATTCAGGCTTCAAGCGGTCACGGACTCTAGAGGGGAAATTGAAGGTAAGTGGGAATCAAGGAAAGGGCAGGTGAGTCCAGTCTTAATTGACCACACTGAGGGACAATGGAATGTAGATGATGTCTCATTCGTTTTTATGTCTCCTTGAAGGACTAGCACAGTTCTGCCTACCTAGTACATACCCGATAAGCATTTGAGTTGAAGTGGGAAAAGGAGGGCTTTCTTGAGGATGGAAGAAAGCAATTTTAGGACAGAAAGAAGTGGTAGCAGTTTAACCTTGAATAGTCACTTCCTATGGGCATCAGTTTCTTCATAAGGGAGTCAGACCAGATGACTTTTTAAAGGGCTTTTCTGACTTTAAATTATTTTGTATCAAAGGTATTATATTCATAGAATACACCTGGGAAGGTCATACAAGCGGAAGACAAAATAAACTCAAGAAAGGTTTAGGTAATCTCATCAGTCAATCAGAAAGCATTTATCAAATACTTACTGTGTGCTAGTCTCTGCTAGGCATTAAGAATACAAAGAAGAAATGCCCTTACATCGTTGGGGGAGATAGCATGTTCATAAATATATACAAAATAAGTACAAGGTAGTTTGGAGTAAAGGGAGACTAACAGCTTGAGTAGATCAAGGGAGGTTTCATGTAAGAAGGTAGTCCTTGAACTAAGCTGTGAAGCAAGCAAGGGATTCTTAGAGAAGGTAAGGAGGAAGCTGGGGAATGATGCCAGTACATAGGAGACAGCTAGCGCAAAAAGCACCAACATGGGCGATAGAGTGTCATGTATAAGGAAAAGCAAGGAGGCTAGTCTGGATGGACCTCCTAGTGCAGGAATAGGAATGATATATAATGATGCTGGAAAGTTATGTTGGGGCCTGGTTGTAAAGGGTTTGAAATGCCAAACAAAAGATTTTATACTTAGGCCTAAAGGCAATAGGGAACCATTAGTCAATGGCTAATTTATTAAAACAGAAAATGGCATGGTCATACCTCCATTTTAGGAAATCACTCTAGTAAGGATAGATTGGAGAAGGGTAAAACTTGAGATAGTGAGACTAAGAGGTGATCGCAGTAACCCAGGCAATAGGTGATGAGGGTTTAAAAAGCTAGGGCTATAGTCATGTGAGTAAAAAGAAGCATATCCAGGAGATGTTGTGGAGATAGAGACAAGATTTAGTATCTGATAGATATCAAAGTTGGAGAGGCAAAGATAATGCCATGGTTGTGAACCTGGGTGACAAAATATTGGTGCCTTCAGCAGAGATGGGAAAGTTTAGAAAAGAAAATGAGTTCTGTTTAGGACATGTTGCATTTTATATACCTAAAGGACATCTAGTTCAAAATTTCTAATAAGCGATTGATTTAAGACTGGACAATAGGGAGGAACAATGTAGCTCTTGGAATTATCTGCATAGAAGTGATAGTTAAGCCAATTACTCACCATGAGAGGTGAAAAAAGCTCACCAAATGAAAGAGTATAGAAGGGTAAGAGAAGAGAACCCAGGATATTTACCTTGGAGTACACCCACAGTTAGGGGACACGATATAGATAATGAATTAGCAGAGGAGACTGATAGTAGTGGTGAGACTGGTAGGAGTAAACCAGCAGAATATTGTTACAAAAACCCAGAGCATATTACTGAATGATTAGTTAACCATAGGTTATCTGAGGAAGTTAGAAATGTATTTGAGCATTTCTGTTGAGTACATGCCATTTTTGGGGAGGAGTTAAAAGAAAGGGGGATCATCAGAATTTTAAAAAGGGAGAAGAAATGAAAGAGGAAGAAGGGAGGCTTTGGCCAGTTGGCTAGAGTGTCCTAACTCCACTCTGTTACCCTTAGGACCCAGAGAAGGGCCCAGCCCCTACTTTTCAACCATTTCAGCGAAGCATCTCAGCTGATGATGACTTGCAGGAGGTAATGGGGAATTACCAGATTTCCAATGCTTGAAAAGCATTGGGTAGAAACAGAAGGGGAGGGTTGGGATAGGAATAGCCTGGGTGAAGTTAGAGAGGGGAGAGAAATGAGTTAGGCAACTGGGTACCTTATTCTGGGTATTAACTTAGCTATTCTTTATGTCATTCTTTGTTTTCTTCCATCTAGTCATCCAGACGTCCCCAGAGGAAATCTCTGTATGAGAGGTTAGAGATGGGACAGGGTTCCTGGAACCATGGGACTTGGGCTGGAAGGAACCAGGGTCTGAAAGGGAAGGATGCATATATCCCTGAGGAGGGGATGGGATAGGGACCTCACATCCTTACTGTATGCCTCTACAGCTTTGTTTCATCCAGTGATCGGCTTCGGGAACTAGGACCAGATGGGGAGGAATCAGAAGGTCCAGGGAGTGGTGATGGCCCTCCCCGAAGCTTTGACTGGGGCTATGAGGAACGAAGTGGTCCCCCTTCTTCAGCCTCCCCACCCCGAAGCCGAAGTCGAGATCGCAGCCATGATAGAAACCGGGATCGGGATAGGGACCGGGATCGAGACCGGGATCGGGACAAGGACCGAGACCGGGACAGAGAACGTGATCGAGACCGGGACAGGGATCGAGACAGGGACAGGGACCGAGACCGGGATCGTGACAGGGACCGAGATCGGGACAGGGATCGGGACAGGGACCGAGAGCGGGATCGAGAGGGTCCTTTCCGAAGTAAGTGACATGAGCTTAGGGGATGGGAAGTTTCAGAAAATGTTTAACTGGAGTCCGCAATGACCTTTCCAGTAAGAGACTGATTGGATTATGATCCCTTATTCCTGATCCTAAGCATGATGTCTGGCCTCACAGGATCTGATTCATTCCCTGAGTACCGAGGTCCACGTAAGGGGAACACACTGTATGTATCTGGAACAGATATGACACCCACCCTCCTTCGTGGAGCCTTCTCACCCTTTGGGAACATCATTGACCTTTCCATGGACCCACCCCGAAAGTAAGGAGGGTTTGGAATAGGAAGTGAGAAGGGGGATGTACAGTAAGAACTTTGGGGTCATAGGAAAAAAGACAAAAGAATGAGAAAGAAAGTTCTTATGGTCCAGAAAGAAAGAGACAGAAGGTTGGGAAGGAGTGGGCAAGGGAAGTCTTATATTGGGCCTGGTAGAAGAAATTGGGGGAGAGGATGGTCAAAAGAGATATGGGCCCCGGGATGATGCTATTTTCCATCCTCACCCAGCTGTGCCTTTGTCACCTATGAGAAGATGGAATCAGCAGATCAGGCGATAGCCGAGGTCAGAGTTCTTAAATCTATTCCCCTTGTCCCTTCTGATCCCTTTATTTCCTCCATAAGATATTGGGAGTGGGGGAGTGTAAGTTGTGAGTGCCTTCCCAACATCATAGTCTCCTCATTCTCAATCTATAGGATCTCTATAGGATGTTCTTATTTCCCTACTCATTTTGTCCATGGGATGTATCTGATGCAAGTGGGTCTTCTCTAATTTGTTTTTAACTCTTCCTACCACCACTGGTCTCTCCCCTCACAGCTCAACGGGACCAAGGTAGAATCTGTGCAGCTCAAGGTTAGCATTGCTCGTAAGCAGCCCATGCTAGACGCTGCCACTGGCAATTCTGTGTGGGGCTCCCTTGGTAAGAATACAGTTCCCAGCTGAACCCCACAATAACCCACCACTTCATCCTGCTCTTCTGTATAACCTTACACTCACTAAAAGGAGATGAGGGCCAGGACTAGGATAGTAGCCATATGGAGGGAAAGGACAGAAGATGAACTCAAGATATTTGGAAAGCATTAACAATCGAGTTGGACGTAGGATGAAAGAGAGGGAGAAGGAAGAGTCAGAGAAGGAGGTTTCTTTCTATGAGGAAGTTTCTAGCCTAAGATAACTAGGAAGAATAGGAAAATTGGATTCAGGGTGCCATTTTGTCAGAGAAGTAGATGAGTTAAGTTTTAGATATATTGATTTTTGAGGTGATAGCAGAACTTTCAGACACAAATGCCCTGTATGCATATACAAGCCTGGAACTCAGATGTTAAGGTTGTAGAAGAAAGTCTGCATCTGATAGCCCAGAGAATAGTTAAAGTTATGAGAGAAGATAAATTCTTCAGTAAGACCGTAGAGAAGAGCAGAAAACTGGGAGCTGGTCCCAAGGATTAGTTAGTCATTTACCCCCCATTTTTTCCTAAAATGTAGAAGGAGAGGGAGAGGAACGAAAAAGGAAGAGAAGAACATAGCCAGAGTAATGCCATATCGTGGAAGCCAAGGGGAAAGGGGAGTGGCAATCCAGAGTGTCACTTGCCACAGAAAGTGAGAATGAGGAAAGGGCCATTCAGTTTGGTGACTAGGATGTCACAAAGTCATAGCCACAGGATTTAGAGCTGGAAGGGAGTTTAGAGATTATCTAGGCCAACACCCGAATTTCACAGGTGAGGAAAATAAGGGCCAAAGAGATTGAATGACTTGCCCCAAATTACATAGCAGAACCCACATTATTTGCCTCCAAATCTAGTGCCCTTCCCACTACCCCCATTTGTTGGTGAACTTTGAGGGAGCACTTTTCATGGACAGATGGGATAGAAGTCAGATGTCATAGATTTAGGGAAGGACTGAATGGTAAGGAAATGTCAGCAGTAGCTGGAAACCAATCAATCGAAAGACTTAGCAGTGAAAAGGAGAGGAATAGGATCTTAGCTAAAGAATTAAGCCAGCATCAAACAAAGGGTTTGGGAGTTTGGTTTTTTGGTTTTTTTCAGATTGTAGAAGAGCTATGCATATTCGAAGGAGAAGGAAAAATTAAAGAGATTGGAAGGAGGATATAAATGGGAATGAGGTTTCCCAAGAGTTGGGAAGGACTGATATCTTAGGGCACAGGCAGAGGAGTTAACTTTAGGAGGAGGGATATTTCTTTCACTGCATTCTAAAGAAAGAAAGAGTGTCTGTAGGGCCAGTAGCACATAAAAGTGAAGATGGCGGGTCAAATTGTTCTCAGGATGTGTTTGGGAAGGCTAAGGAACTTAGTGAATAAGAATACCTATGTCCTTTAATGCGTCACCTTGCAACAGAGATGTTTATATTGCTGCGTTATCTGTCCCTATCACTTTAATGTTCATAAATGGATCCATTTCCCAACTTTATAGCTAGATAATAGAAAGTTTTCATGGTGAAGGAGAGAGGAAAGGAAAGGAGGGGGATGTCAAAGTCAAAGTTATCAAAGGTAAGAACCAAAATTCACTACTGTCATTGACAAAAGGATTCAGCTTCCTTTGAGAATTTTAATAACCCTATTTGTTTGTATTTAGAAGTTAAATGTTAACATTATTCGTGTCTTTACTTTATAAAATCATTATAGACACTTCAAAGGACACAAATTGCTTTTAATGATGTTAATCAATACAATTCAAAATGGCAGTTTTTTTCCACTTTCCCCTTTCCTTCACTCATGCTTCAAGGGTTTCACCCAGAGCTTGGGTTGGCCACTTGTGGGCTTAAGAATGGCAGGAAGGCAGTCCAGAGTAGATTCATGTATTATAGGGGGCCCCACATTTCCAGGGGTCTGTGTGAGGTTGCTTCATGGCAGAACCTAAGGGTGGGCCTGTTCTTTGGGTCTGACTAGGTATTTTGTTTCCTTGACATACTCTCCGCTTTCTTCCTAGCTGTACAAAGCAGCCCTAAGGGCTGCCATCGGGACAAGAGGACCCAGATTGTCTACAACGATGATGTCTATAAAGAAAACCTTGTGGATGGGTTCTAGGCAGCTGGAAGAATGGGAGAGGGAAATCCCTCCTCTCCCCTCACCCCCCTCCAGGTCTCAGTAAAAACCACTGAGGTGGATATTCAGTTAACCTCCTTAGCCTCTGAATTTCTTTCATCTGGGATTGGGGTGGGGCCCATCAAAAAGGTCATCTGGTTTGGTATGAGTTATATTACTATGGCTGTCGGAATTCCTCAGCCCCCCTCACTACCCCCCCAAGCTCACACAGGAATGATTGCAGTTCTTTGTTTTAATTTGCCCAGACAATAAGTATTCCCATGCCCTTTTCCACCTCCGTAGAAAATCTCTCACAAGAAACCGAGATCCTCGTCCTTCAGTTTCTCCCGAAGCCAAGGCAGTACTTGAAAGAGGTTGATGTGGAAGTCACGGGCGTGGGAGGGAGCGACTCTTTTGGGGTGCTTACAGACATCTACCACACCCCAGCTAATCACACCCACCTAAGGAAAAGTTAGGGAGAAGGATATGTTGACCATTTGGGTGGTACCCACTGGAAATTCCCAGAGCCAGAGAACAATCCAAAGATCTCCCTCACCCACTAGAACTGAGTTTCCAAGCTAACTTGTGGCCTGAGGAGGACACTTTGCCTCCTGAGGTGGAAAGGAAAAGAAAGACTTACTTGAATGAAGCGACTTTTCTTGTGAATAATAAGTGGACCACCAGAATCCCCTGTAGGGAGAGAGGGAAAGCCGTAAGCTTATAGAAGACAATCACATTTTGGAGAAAAGGCACTGAAGAGAAAGCTTTCTTGCCTTTACAAGTGTTGGGGTCACCATTGGGTTCTGTCCCCCCGGTGCAGAGGAATCGGGGTGTTACCACATCAGAGACCTGCTTTACCTTCTCGTAGCCTTGGGCCTTGAGGGCATCTCTCTCACAGCTGGCTTTCTGTGGGCCACAATAAGAAGACATAGGTTTGTGGGAGGGGGAACTTAAGGAGAAATGGTCTTCCTGCAGGGCCCTCCCACCCCCTCCTCACCAGCTCCCCATTCTTTATGTAAACTTCCTTCTGTATCAAGTCTTTGTCCTCAAACACAAACAGGGCTTTGACGTTCTTCTCAGGGAGCAGCTCTTTTTCTGGTGGAGAAAAAAAAGAGGCAGGCTTACATCTTCCTTACTATACATCCGTCTGTTGTCTTTCACCTTTCGATGTCTTATTTATCTCACCCTGTTGTTGACATGTGGTTGTTGTTGGGAGCCTCAAAGCACGGGTTGTTGCCTCTGTGCATGGAAGACAGATGGGTCTGTGGAGGGGGGAGAGAGAGCCTAAGTCAAGCAATGACCATGCTCTTCAGGGCTAGCGCTCCACTTTAGGCTCCAGCCCTCAGTGCCCACTCCTGTGCCGGACCCAGGGATTCTGACCGGAGATCTTTTGAGAATATAAACTTCTTCTTGAGCTTGACAAGGGCAATATCGTAGTCATAGAATTCGGGAATATTTTCAGCTTTCTTTCTATTGATGTCATAATCAGGGTGGAAATAGACAGCATCCACCTCCCTGTTCTTCATGCCTCCTGGAATGCAGAGGAAATAGGAATCAGGAAATCTCAGCTCCTAGGGCCCTGGCCCTAGTCTCCAATTCTGTCCCTATTCTCCCTGCCCCAATTAAGAGAGTAAAGGAAGTGGAGTGAGGGGTGGGAGATGGTGTTCAGGTGCGTGTAAAGGGGATTAGGAAATTCCCATTGATGAGAAGTATTTTGTTATGAGAAGGGAGATGGAATGAGGGAAATTAAAAACTAGAGCCCCAGGGAACCAGAGCTGCCTTACCCGCATCAACCTTGATGGAACGGGCCTCATCATCCACATTGAAGCAGTGGGCAGCTGTCAGCACAAAGTATTCTGAAACAACAGCCCCCTTACAGGTCTCCTTTCCTGTAGACCTCTGTGAATGAAAATCGGGTAGAGGAGAAGAGAAGGGTCACATCCTCTAGCTTCAAGCACTCCACAATACAACCTTCTCACGCTGTTACTCCCCCTTCTTCAGCCCATCCTCAAGCACTCACGATGACATTGATGGTGACGTGCCAGGGTTGTCTTTCATAATGTCCACTTTTCTGCTGTCCCCATGCTATGCCACACAGACCCAGAGTCTTGCTTTCATCTAGGGGAGAGAGAAAACTAGGGAGTTGTTGCCTCCTAGCCCCCTTGATGGGAGTGAACTCATGCCCGTGAGGGTGTTAAAGCCGCAGAAGGGACGCCTGGTTTGGACAGCTTAGCCTTTAATATTCCATTATTCCGTTATTAGGGACTAGAATGGGAATGAAAAATTGGAACAGAGGGAAAGTTAAGGTTTCATCAGCATAGAAGGAGATTAGACATCAGAAAGTATCTCTCAACTCCCAGAGACAGAAGGCAGGGGCAGGGAGCAGTTAAATGATCAGGGGCTCTGGAAAGGGTAATGATGATCCTGAGACTCTTCTATCATTGGGTAGTAGCCCCACCTCCTCCAGGCTCCTACCAATCATCAGGGAGAACACGCGTTCCAGGTCTTCCATGTCCTTAACCTTGAACACATGCTTTTCCCCATCCTTCTTTGAAGCCAAAGCATTGATCTTCTCCTGGTCCACCAGGGGCCCAATCCCAAATACATAGACATCTAAAGATGAGAGCAAAGCTTGAGTGCCTCCTGAATCCCTAAAAGCAGCAGTATCAGCTCCAGACAGCAGAGTCTTTGCCTTAACTTGGCCACTCACCCAGATAATCTTCCCTTGGATTTTTCCGGTTCTTTCCAATATCCAGAAACTCTCGGATCTGCTCAATAGCAGCCACAGGGTCCCCTCCCATGTTGTAATTTCCTGCATGTATTGAAGAAAGTAAGGATCATGTTCCCAAAAGAGTGACAAGGGAGATGGATACATGCCAGCTAAAGGGTGAAGAAATGACATTTTTGGTTGGGGCCACAAAGAGCCGTTGGGAGGAGTAGCTTTGGGAGACAAGGGTTCTCTGACTTCTGACTGGTGAGAGAGGTAAAGTCCAGAGGTGGCCGTGAAGCCAAAAGATTCAACAAGGAATCGTTCAGAGGAACTTGGAGAGTGGCCAGGGAGGTGGAGAATCACCCAGGAGGTGTGGAGGGTCACATGGATGGAGGGAGTCACCCAGAGCCTAAGGTTTAGGGAAAATGGAAGGGTTGGAGACTTCCATGGAGAAGTTCCTTCTGACCGTCTGTCATGAGCACAATCACGTGGCGTGTTTTATTCCAGTTAACGTCATTTTGGGCCTCCTGTAGGATCATCATCTCATACAGCATCATCAGTGCCCTTTTTGTGTTCGTCCCTGACTTTGCTTCATGGTCTGTAGGGAGGAACAAGGTCATTATTCCCTCCCCACATGCCTCTGGTCACAACCTCCCAACCCACCTTTCAATACCCTCTCCTTCCTCTCTATCTGATGGACCTGCCTCTCCCCCATGCCCTCTACCTCACCATCTGCACATCGTATGACTTCCTGATCCCACTGTAACACTGCTAATTTCCTCTGACCCCTGCTAAGAACATCCTCTAACCCCCAAGGCACTGGTGCCTAGACCTTTGTATTGGATCTTTTCCAGCTGCTGGGTGACCCAGTCTGCATCACTGCTTTGCGTATCTGACAGTTTGACCACAGCTTTGGCCTCCGTGGCATAGGTCACCACTGCATACCGTGGCTTCACTCCATAACTCGCCACCTGGAGCAAGAAGGAAGATGCTGGAATGGCTCAGGAAGTAATAGGAAGAAGCATCTACTGGCTTAGACAGTTAGCTAGGATGTAGAGCACCCACGATTAATAAGTGGTTCAGGGTCAGGGGCTCTTGAAGTCCACGGAATTTGGGAGAAGCTAGGGAGTAGGGTGGCATGATGGACTGAGGGGAGATAAGAATAGAGGCGTGGGCAGGTTGGCAGGGACCTTCCCTATCTGACCACACCCAACACTTTGTTTCTGGCCTCTTTGATGTTCTTATTATCTCACATTGTCATTATAGTTAACTGTGTCTGCATCATCTCTCCCACCGCTAGACTAAGCTCCATGATGCCAGGAACTGAGCCTTATCCAAAATTCTGCCCCCCCCACCCCGTGTCACACAGATTTCTTAATTAATGCTTCATAAATGTTTGTTGATTTCAGGGAGAGGCAGTGGGAGGCCTATGGGATGGGTCTTGGGCTGCCCAAGGAGTGGGCAGGTTGCGAGTCACCACCTTTTCAATGAGGCTGCTAAAACACCTTTTGGCCCCCGTGAAGTTGTTTTTGCCAATGCTGTCCGATGCATCTAGCACCAGATACATGTTCATGGATCCTGAGGGGTCCAAGACAATCTTCCGCTTGTGCTGTTCCCCTGGGAGGTAAACAAGGTACATAGAAGGCTTGGGAGCCGCACCCCCTCTCCCTAGATTTACTTGCTCTCCACTCCCCTTCCTGGGACTTTGTCCCAAAAACTGCCCCCCCCACTAGTTTCTGGTATGTGCACATGTACACATGCACACAGCACATACCTGGGCTATGTCCATCTTCCGCATCAGCCCCTTCAACAGTCTCTGTCAGGGAGGAGATGAAGGCAGCAAACACCTCCTCTGAAGTATCATACATGAAGGAGTCTTTGGGGTCAAGAATGGTGAATGAATGAGGGAGCAACCATATGCAAGGAGTTGAGGGAACAGGGGAAATTGTGGAAGTAAAAGAAATTGTTAGAGGGGTTTGGAGGGGGAGGAGCAAATCAGGATAAGGGATTGAGAATAGCTGAGTGCATTTTGGATTAATAGCAGGAGTGGGCATAGATCAGGGGTGCGGAACCCACAGCCTCAAAAGCCATATATGGCCTTGAGGCCACAGGTTCCCCACCCCTGGTATAGATGGTTCAGGGCTATAAATAATATGGTCTGTACAGGGAATTCTAGGGCAGGGATAAGGATCAGGCCCAGAGTCAGAGCTAGATGAGGCAGGGTTTAGGAGGCACCTTGGCAAGAGGGTTCTGTGCCACTCCAGGATCCGTCCTCCATGCAGGTACGCCTCGGGGAGCCCTGTAAGGTGAGCCCTTGGCCACAGTGGTAGGTGACACTATCCTCCATTCGGTATTGTCTGCCTGCCTTCCTTGTACCGATGGGGATGCCAGGGTCTCGGCAATACCCCGCTGTGGGAATTCAATGAGATAAGGTCTCAAGCCTGTGACAGGAAACAAGGCTGAGACCATATGTTTGGACTTCTAATCCTAGCACCAAGGGAACTGAGGAGCTAGGAGGGGGAGTTTTGTGGAGGGGAGAACTCACCACCAGCATCACAGATAGCTGTATATCCATCCCAGCGGCCAGAAGACTGGCAGATACGATTGGCAGAGCCACGTAGGGTATAGCCATCATAGCACTGGAAAAAGATCTGTTCACTTATGTTGTAGAAGCGTTTTCGTGGCCAGAAGTCACCATTCTCAAAGTCCTCAGGGCCTGGGCATTGGATTGCTTTGGGAACAGAGAGAGGGAAAGGAAGAAGCCAGGGAGTAGGAAGGGGGAGAGAAATCCTCAGACTGGATCCTTTTGATTTTTCAGTCCTTGTCTCAAGAATAGAATCTTCCTCTGACTACTATAGACATGTCTACACATCTCCTTCAACTTCGATTCAATCCTGATCCTCAGTTAATAATTATTATGGTAGCTTAAAAAGAAAAGCAAGCCATTCCTATGTACATAGGAATCTAAGGTTTGCAAATTGGTTTCCTCACAAAAACTGTGACATGGGTATTGCCAAGTGTCTAGTTTTATAGTTGAAGAAACTGACTTTGCCCAGGCTCACACAGCTAGGTAGTTCTGGAGGCAAAATTTCAACCCAGGCCTATTGACTTTAAGTCTTATGCTCTGAGGTGAAAATCGGGGTTACTATCAGGGGGGAGGTTAGGACTGCTATCAGGATTGCAGAGCATGCCACCTCCGGTTTCCTAACCCAACTCCCTATGTCCTACTAATCAAAGCACGTGCTCCGGCCTTTCCCTAACTTGGTACTCAAATGGAACCTTGACTCCAGTTCACACCCAGTCCCAAACAATAATACCAGCCTATTAACAAACTTCATCTTAAATCTAACACGCTACCAAAATTAATCCAAGCTCTAAGCCTAACTCTAACCACAGACCCCAATCTAACCTCTGTCCCAAACTTAGCCCTAATTCTACCCCCCAGCCCTAACCTTAATCCCTAGCCCTCCCCTCCATCATCCAAGCTCTCCTCACCCTTGCACTCAGCTTTTTTAACTGTCTTCTTATTTCGGGTCTGCAGGATACTCCAGGA
Organism: Trichosurus vulpecula; assembly: GCF_011100635.1. Taxonomy (NCBI): domain Eukaryota; kingdom Metazoa; phylum Chordata; class Mammalia; order Diprotodontia; family Phalangeridae; genus Trichosurus; species Trichosurus vulpecula. The sequence goes on along the minus strand of NC_050579.1, from coordinate 267,671,818 downwards.
CCCCCACGGCTTGCAACTTCGCACCTTCGTAGGATATGGATAGTAACCAGATGGGCACACGTACTCCAGAAACTGGCCATCCTTGAGGAGTTTAAAAGAGCCACCTGAGATGTCTATTCCTTCCAGAGAACATGGTTGGGTAGTAGAAGGCTCGGATGGTGCTGAGCCCACACCTAGAGAGAAAGGACCACAAGATTTTGAATCCCCTCAGCTGAGAAAACTGGCGCACAGAAAAAAAAAAAATACACACACACACACACACACACACACACACACACACCCCGCAGTGATAAGAGCTCGTACATAAGTGGAAGCAGTAGAATTTTAATTGAGATCAGTGACAATGCCACAGATTCAGACAGCAGGAGACGAGGAAGAAGTGAAGAAGAGTACCCTGAGGGGGTTGAAAGGCAGAGTGCTTCAGCTGCCGTGCTCCAAGGACGACCCAATGGGAGAGAGGGAAAATAACTTACCAGTACATACAAGTCCTAGGAGCAAGGGAAGAACACAGAACCAGGAGCACAACGTCTTCTTCATGGTGATGCTGATTCTAACCATCTAGGTGAGGGAAATTGGGAGCGGAAGAACAGGACAGCTGAGGGGAGAGGGTCCTGGGAGTGAGGAGGAAGTGGGGTTTGTCTCTCTCTGAATCTCTCAGGGGCTGGAACTCTATGTCCAAGTCCAGACTCCTGCTCTCCCCTCACCACCACCCCCCACTTCCCTTCCCTTTATGCAATCTCTTCTGGCACCTGTAGCCTGACCCGCCCCCCAGCATCACTTTCGGTAATGCCCAAGGGGAATGTGTGTGTGTGTGTGTGTGTGTGTGTGTGTGTGTGTGTGTGTGTGTGTGTGTTGAGGCCCTATTCATAGGCAGCCAAGGAAAATGAAACCATACCTATCTCACCCTTTACTTCACTGCCCAGGAGTCAGGGATCAAGAGTTTCAAATTCCCTAGCCCTCAGCCCTTCCCCAAACCCCAGGCCCTCTTCCCTGCTCTCCATAGTGATCAGGGAGTAAAGCCAGCTCCCCTCCCCTGACAGCCCTGAGCTCTCCCTCTCTAGTCTGGGTAATGGGGACAGAGTCCACAGACTATTTGTCTATCGAGGTCTCTGACCTCTTGCCCTCTGCTAATTCCTGGAATCTTTTCAGTGCTTTCTCCCCACCACCACCCACTTTCTCTAGCAGGAACCTAACCCTGAGCCACACACAGATGAACAGTGGATGAAAGTATGGTGAAATATCAAAAATTTATTAGTTTCACAAGTGGGAAAATCCAGACATGCCTAGAAGGGGTAGGAAATAGAAACAGAAGGTAAAGATGAGGAAGGGGGGAGAGGGAATGGAAGTGTGATAAGATAGAAAGAGAAGGGCTATGTCAAGAACCCAGATATTAGGACAATTAGGACTAGAGGCCAGGCAGGTCCTTGCTAAGAAGGGCAGGCTGAGATCAAAGGGACTTCAGACTTGAAAGTCAGCAGCAGGATACCAGGAAGGTCAGGATTCAGGCTGGCCCAAGGGGCAGAAAACGTAAGACATTTTTCAGATGCCGCCTCAACCAGGGCTGAAGCCGAAAGACGCTGATGTGGAAATCTCGGGCTTGAATGCCAGCTGGGGGTGGCTGGCGTTTCACCTCATTTTGGTCTGTTGTCTTCAGGGCATGATTCGTCTTTGAGGAACATGGATTATGCAGACCCCAGCTCACCACTCCCACCTAAATAAGGAAGAGAAAGAAGAAAATCTGGTGAGAAGATACCCAGAGCCTAGCCATTCCTCAAAGCTTTCCATGTAACCTAGTGTCTCTGTCCCACTTTCGACCAGGGATTCTATAATCTCTGCCCCGGAGTCAACCCAATCAGCTCCTTTTCCCTAGTCTCACCTGAAAATACCTGTATCTCTTCTGAAGGAAAACTGCCCCTCCAGATTCTCCTGCCAAGAAAGAAAAGGAGGAAAGGAGGTATCGGCAAGCCAGCTCCCATGCAGCTTTCCCTTCTCACCCCAGTCACCACCATTCCATGACCTGGGCAAGACATGGGCTAGGCATTGGTATAATTAACCCTGACCAAAAGGACCAGTCTTCTGCCTCCACCAGCTCTGACTCACTCATTTCCCAGCTACCTTATAGTCCTCCACACTCACCCTTGCAAGGGGATGCCTCATTTCCAGAGCCACTGCACAGAAATTGGTCAGTCACCACTTCTTTCACATCAGTGAGATTAGGGAAAAGGCCTTTGGCTTGGGAGACAGCTTGGAGGCAGACAGGCCGCTAGGACAGGGGGGTTGGAGGGAGAAAGGGAAGGAATGTTAGGGAGACAGACAGCAAAGGCTCATAGAATAAAGATTTTAAGCTGTAAGGGAGGTTGGAGTCCAAGCCCACCTCCTCCCACTTTTTAACAAACAAAGAAACTGAAGGCCAGAGAGTTTAAGGGACTTTTCCAAGGTTGTTCAGCACTAGAACTAGGATTCCAATCCATGTCTTAAATAATGGAGTTAAATCTCCAAATTCGGTTGGTGATCTTCCCACTGTCTCTCCAGTGACCCTTGAGGAAAAGGGTGAGGCTGGGAGACAGCAGGAAGGAGATGGGGTCAAGTTTTGAGGTCTCCTCTGGTAGGGGGAGCAGTATGAAGGACAGCCTTGCCTCCTCCGGCCCCCTTCTCTTCATCCATCATTTCCCACCTTGCCAGACCTCCTTCTCAGTCCTCACCTCATTCTCCTCCTTGAGAACAATGTCCATTATCTTATCATCCAATGAGACAAAGTGAGCAGGGATTTCATTTTTCTTCAAAAGTTCATTCTCTGCGAGCCAGAGAGAAAGGTGCCATCTCCACACCTCCCCTCATACCAGACCACAGGCATCTGTGTGTATCCTCCACCTCCCTCTTCCCCCCAGTTCTTCCCCAGTCTCCTTTCTGTCTGCTGATCCACAGTCCCCTGCTATCCCCTGGGACTCGGGGATCTTTCTCCCTGCCTCCCACATTACCATGGTCAAAACAGGTACTGGCTGGTGAGCGCCGCAGGGCCAGGTTGGCCCCCACAGTACAGGGAAGACAGATGGGTCTAGGGAAGAAGAGAGGCATCAGAAGAGTCCTGCCCAAGGGCTTTATCCCTTCCTTCCACTGCTTGAGGTATCTCCTGGCTCTTGTACCTGGCATGGCTGGACATCTTGACCTTCTCAGTCAGCTTCAGCAGGGCGATGTCACTGCCATAGAACTCAAAGATTCCTTGGTTCTTCTTAGCATAAACATTGTACTCTTCTGGAATGAACTGCTGCTCAATCTGCATCTCTCTACCCCTCTTTAACTTAGGGTCTCCTAGGAATATGGGGTGGCAGGTTGAGGAGCCCAGCTCCTATATCCCTGAGGGGCAATAGGAGTTCTGGGAGAGAAAGGGAGTGTTGAACCAAGAGCCTGGGTGCTCTGTAGTTGGGGGCTCCTTCCCCTCCTCTCCTTACCCACAATGACTCTCCACAGGTTGGTGTTATTGTGTGTATGGAAGCAGTGGGCTGCAGTCAGGACCCACTGATCAGAGATAAGTGCCCCACGACATGCCTCTTTGCTGCTGGGCTGCAGAAGAGAACCATGGCAGCTTTAGGGACCCTGCTGTCTAGCCCCTCACTTTCTCCATCCCTCCATACATACCCAATTCTGGATCCTCAGGGAGACAGAATCTGCCCATTACCTTAATGGTGACATGCCAGGGCGTCCTCTCTTGGGATGAAGCATTGGTTGACATATTTCCCACACCACAGACGGTGTCCACAAACTTGGAAACATCTGTGAACAAGATGAAAGAGTGATGAGCGGGGTAGGAAAGGAGATCATTGGAAAGGATATTGTCCTTTTGTACATTTTTTTTTCCCATAGTAAGGCGCATGATCAGAAATCTCTTTATGCGCATGCTCCATACTTTTCGTTACAGTTCTAATCACTAACGGATCTGGCTAATCTGAGTGACATCTGGGTATGAGGAAAGGGTGGGGGAGAGGAGGGGGGGGTCAGGGAGCCAGTCACCTGGTGGTATAGGCAGTCGGGTTGTTAGGTCCTACTGGCTATTAGCTCATCAGGACTCTCCAGGTTTAAAATATGGGTTTTTTGTAAGCAATCTCAAACACCTGAAAGGGGTGGGGGAGGGCAGTTTGAGATGACCAGAGGGGGGACTGGGACACATTTAAGCCATATATCGCATATTTACCACCTGGGCTTTAGCTCCTGGGAGGGGAAGGCTCACTCACCCAACATATTCTCAAAGACCTGGAGGAGGGCTTTGGCGTCTGGGAGAATGAAGGCATGCCTCTCCCCATCCTTCTTTGACCCCAGGTCATTCAGCTCTTTCCAGTCTACATCCAGTTTTCCCACACCAATGGCATAGATGTCTGGTGGAGAGCAGAAAAGATAACTCAAAATTCTTGGGTCATGCAGCTGCCGAGTGAGGGATAAAGGAGGCTGTCCATAGCAGGGCACTAGTGAGCTTGGAAGTAACAAGCTCCAAGACACAGCTTTGGGTACTAGAAGCCACAAGCCCAACGTGCAATGTGCCATTGTTGGGAAATTGAGGAGTGACAGTTGTCCTGAGTTATTGTCTTCTGGGTGAAGAAAAAGACTTAGCTGGAAGGGCTCTTCGTGCCCCACCCCAAACCCCTTTGGCGCAGAAGGGAAGGGATACCTCGTTATCCAAGTGACTAGGAATGGGAGTGGAACACCAGAAACTCACAAGGAACCAGGAAGCTTCCTCAGTGACTGAGAGTGAGCTTGAGATGGTAAACAGACAAACTCAGAACGAGGCAAGGGCGTGTATGCAAATTCTAAATCAACCTGAGGTATTCCTGTATGCAAATTACCATTGTGTTTGGTATCCTTGAGGGAGCTGACTCCCGTGGCACCCGTTCCCAGACTGGGGATTGAAGGTTCAGCTAGGCTTGGGAGGACTTTAGACAAAGCTTTGGTTAGAAAATTTGGGTACCACCCAGGCTGGCTCTACACGAAATTTCCATTTTTATATGTGTGTGTGTGTGTGTATACACATACGTGTGTGTTTATATATACGTACATATACACATATATTCACATATATACACACAAATATGCACACATATATCCATACATATCATATATGGGTATACAGATTTTGTCCTGATGTTTTATTTCTGTATTTCTATATTTTGTTGTTGAGTCATTTCAGTTGTGTCCAACTCTTCATGACTCCATTTTGGGGTTTTCTTGGCAAAAGATACTGGAGTGGTTTGCCATTTCCTTCTCCAGTTCATTTTACAGATAAGGAAACTGAGGCAAACAGGGTTAAGTGACTTGCCCAGGGTCACACAGTGCTCTGTCCGCTGCACCACCTCTAGCGGCCCAAATTGGGCTTAGAGATCAGCAAAGGTTGGAAAATAGTTAAAGGAGAAAACTTTCGGATCGAAGGCAAAGGTACTCAGGACGTCTTCCAAGGAAGAGCTGGAACCCCTAGAAATCTAGCCCTGCTCAGTGAAGTATGATATATGCTTAATATCTCTAGGGTGATCTAGAGGGTGAACAAAATCACATTTTGCCATTGGGCTTTCAGAGGTGTGCCAGAGATAATTGTTAAATTTTTATCGTCGGGCATTTACACCTCAGAAATAGAAAATCAGGGCCCGATTTCTTGTTCTGTTGATTGTCTAGAAAATCATGGGAAAATATTAATAACGCAGATTAAACTTAAAAGTGTCCATTATACATTCTCACCCACTACCTGTCCTCTCTTTCTCCCTGCCCCTCCACCCCACAACCAGAAGTTAAACATTTCCCAGCACATCCCTGGCTTTAGAGGACCACACATCCCCATACTGTCATTGAGAAGCATTTGTAACACTGAAAGAAACTACAACGTTGCATTAGATGCTGCCCCTTAGGACTTCCCCTTATCTCTAAGTTTCCTCCCAGCTAGAAAGCTAGGAACATCCCATCTTTCAGTCCCAGACAGATTGTCCCTCCTAAACCACAAATCTCACAGCCTCGCCAAGTTCCTTAGCATTCTAAAGAGTGACAACACCAAAGACTATCACTAAAATACTCTTTTTTTCCTTCCTAGGTGGCTCCTGGAAAGAAATTCTTACCGAGAATAACATTGCCTTGTGGTTGCAGAATAGCACGGGGGATGCAGTTAGATTGTTCACTCTGTGAAAGTATGGACTGTCTTTTGTCTTTCTTTGTTTTCCCCAGTGCCTGGTATACAGTAGGTACTTAATAAATGTTTATTGACTGACAGTGATGGACTTTGGAGTAAGGAAGACCTGGGTTCGAATCTTCTCTGTAACACTAGCTGTGTGACCATGGACAAGTAACTGAACCTCTCAGCCTTGGTATCCTCATCTGCAAAACGGGACTGCTAGCTGTACCTGCTTCCCAGGATCTGATGAGGTAGTATGTGAAATGCTTCGAAAGCTTTCCAGGCCTGTATCGATGCCAAATTATTTTTGTCATCCTTGAGCCCCTAGCACAGCTCCTTAACTTCAAATTCCAAATTCACTGAACGTCTGTAATGCACCAGTGTCTTGCAAGGGTAGGAGGGTGAATTCAAAATTAAAAATAGCAGGACATACAAAAGGAGGCGTGTCCTAGGAGAGGGGCGGGAAAAGATCCAAACAAAGCAGTCTAGGAATATCTAAGGCACAAAAACTTTCTACCGGAGTGATCAAGGAGGAAACAGAATCTGAATTAAACCCTGAAGGAAGGGCAACTCCTACTGAGAGATGGAGGAGAATCTGTATCTTAAACATAGTAGGTTCTCAATTAAAAAAAAAAGAATCCAATGGACTGATCAAGGGATTCAGAATTATCGTCCTATGGCCACCCCTGGCCATGAAACACAATCACGGGTGTCCTTCGTAAAGTGACAAGAACTCCATGCAAAAGTAGCATGGTGGAAGGATGGATGACTAGAGGCAGAAGTGGGGCACTCACCCAGATAATCCTTCCTCTTGGCGTTTATGTTCAACACTTCTTCAATCTGGTCTACGGCTGCTTTTGGAGATCCGCCCATGTTGGATTTTCCTACAGCGGGGACAAAGGGCAGCACAGCACAGTAGAATGAGGCCTGGATTTAGACCCTTGAGATCATATCCCCACTCCTGAAAATGCCAGTTTTATGACTTTGGACAAGTCACTCCTTGATTCCTTCACCCATAAAACGGGCGCAGTACTGACCACCCCTGGCCTCACAAAGTTGTGGTGAGGAAAAGCCCTGGCCAAGCCTAACTGTGTCTAAGTAACATAGAACTTCAAGCTGTTCATAATTCTCCACTCACTCCCTACCTTACCTGGGGTATTGCAATAGCCTCCTCATTGGTCTCCTTCCCTCAGGTTCTACCCTCTCCACTCCATGACCCACAGAGTTGCCAAATCCCAGAGAACCTAACACATAGTTGGTGCCTAATAAATACTTGTTGGTGGATTGATTGGGTTTGGGGGTTTTTTTGGAGGGGGGAAGGCAGGGCAATTGGGGTTAAGTGATTTGCCCGAGGTCACACAGCTAGTACATGTGTCAAGTGTCTGAGGCCACATTTGAACTCAGGTCCTCTTGATTCCAGGGCCGGCACTCTATTCACTGTGCCACCTAGCTGCCCCAGTGGATTGATTGTTAATAATAATAGGAGTGAGAAAAGTTAGTTTATATGGAACTTATAGATCCCCTGAGAGTAGGCAAAATAGAGGGAGAATTCCTAGGTAGGTCTGGGAGCCCTGGAGACACCCTCAAATCTCATATATCTAGAAGGTTCTTCTTCACTCATTGGGACCCTTGATTTCTTCTCCTTTAAACATATCCTTACCTCTCCCTGCTTCTGGCCCCTCCTGTGTTCTGAGTTCTAAGGTCCGCTGAGATCCAGGTACCACTTACCATCTGTTAAAAGGATGATGGCATGTCGGATTTCTTCCCACTCTTTGAGCCTTGTGTCATAAGTGACCATTTCATTATTCATCATGTCATAGATTTGTCTCAGGGCTCTGTTGATGTTGGTTCCAGTTCCAATGTCTGGGTCTGGAATCAGCAAAGGGGAGAAAATCCCTCAGACAACTCCTACCTGCCATACCTGGGGAGGAAGTCATTAAGCAGCAAGAAACACCCTTCTAGGGGCCTGCTCAGTGACTTTTAGAACCCTGTGGTCCTGGCAGAGCTCCAATTACATCTCCCATTCAAAAATCAAGGGCTTCTTCATAGTTGGAACCAAACTAACTACTCATGACAAAACTGCCACTGCCCAGAGTCATGATAAAAACCAGAGATCCCAATATGGTGTCCTGTAATCTCATAGGTTGCACTTCCTAGGGGATAGGTAGAATACTGGACCTGGAGTCGGAAGATTTAAATTTAAGTACCACCTGGGACTTTTATTAGCTGCCTGACCTTCATCAAGACACTTAAAAGTTTGCTCATCTGTAAATGATATTAATAAATTTGTGACCTACCTAACAGAGCAAGAACCCAGAGAAAAAATGTATATAAAATGCTTTATACCTGTAAAGTACTATATGAATATGAGCTGTTATTAACTCCTGATCCTGGGATACAAAGATCTACATAATCTAGCTTCAGCTAGTAGGAACCTAGCCTCATGGCATACTGTCCACTCCCAGGAAAGGTAAAGGTCCCCAGTCCACCTGGACCACCATTTCCCAAAGACACCTAGTACCTCTGCTGACACAATGTCTTGTGTCTGAAGTGGACATCCCCCATCTCCAACTATGGAAACCTTCCCTTCTTTCCAAGCCTGACTCAATGGCTCCTGAAGTTTTCTCTGATCCTCTCTGATCCTCCCTTGCCCTTCCCAGGTGGAAATGATCTATCCTTCTTCACACTTCTAATACTAACCTGTCCTTTTCTCTTCCTTCCTTCCTTCCTCCTTTCATTTCTTCCTTCCTTCTTTTCTTTCTTCCTTCTCCCCTTCCTTCATTCATTCTATTTAGGTCAAACATGAAGGAGGTGAAAGCAGGAACACGTAGAATCACAAAATGTCAAAGTAGTCGAGGAACTCAGATGGCATCTGGTCTCTACTGTACCTGGGAGGAAACCTCTTCTATAACACCCCTAACAAATAGATTCTGGGTTTGGAAGCTGAGACCATATTATCCCCAATGGTCACTGAGGAACTGGCGCACCTGGAATCTCATAACATGCCACTGAGAAACAATGTTTTTCCTTTGTCTAATCCAAAACCTTTCTAGCAGAGAGGAGAATGCAGAAGCAGAAGCAGAAGCACCCCGACTTGTGCTCTCAATCCTCCCCATCTGACGGCAGCGCCTCCCCCTTTCCTCTTCCCTCCCTCCCAACCTCCCCACTCCGTACCTCCATACTGGAGCTCCTCCAGCTTTCTGACTACTTCAATGTCTTCCCTGGACTCCTCTTGAGTGACAGACAAGATGACTTTGGGAGTCTTAGCAAAAATGACAATGCCGACACTGACATTGACATCAAAGCTGAAGATCTGTGGGAGGATGAGCCAGAGGGGAAGAGATCATAATAAGAACCTACAAAATAGAGAGGAAAAAGGGGTGGGGGTCTGGGAAGGAGGGAAAGAGGGAGAGAGGAGAGAAAAGAGAGAGGGAGGAAAGGGAGAGAGAAGGAGGAAGGAGGGAAAGAGAGGGAAGGGGAGAGAAAAAGAGAGAGGGGGGGAAAGGGAGAGAGAAGGAGGAAGGGGGGAAAGAGAGGGAAGGGGAGAGAAAAGAGAGAGGGGGGGAAAGGGAGAGAGAAGGAGGAAGGAGGGAAAGTGGGAGAGAGGAGAGAAAAGAGAGAGGGAGGAAAGGGAGAGAGAAGGAGGAAGGAGGGAAAGAGAGGGAAGGGGAGAGAGAAAAGGAGAGGGACAGGAAGAGAGAGGAGAGGGGGAGGGGAGAGAGGGAGAGGGGGAGGAGGAGGGAGAGGGAGAGGAAGAGGGAAAAGAACAGAGGGAGTGGGGAGGGAGAGGGAGAGGGACAGGAGGTGAAGGAGGAAGTAAGGGAGAGGGAGAGAGGCACAAAGAAATGAAACCCAAAACAGAAAGATGGACAGAGACACAGATAGAACCATAGAATGTCAGGACTGGAAGGGACCTTAGTCCAACAAGGTTATTTCATCAATATTAGTGAGTGCGTTAACAGACGTTTGCTGAGCACAACATGCAAAGATCATTGAATTAGATACTCTGAATGGTCTAGCTGAAAACGAGCGTATGCACACACACACACACACACACACACACACACACACACACACACACAGAGAGACAAGAGATAACTTGAGAACACATATAAAACAATGTGCCAATGAGAAATCAAAGTAAAGTTGTTAAGGGCTGTGGAAGGCATCAGATTGACTTGAGCTCCTAACCTCCTTGAGGCTTTCTAGAGGAAGTGAGTTTTAACTTATATTTCAAAAGAAGAGAGACAGACAATGTGAGGTCCATCTTGACCCCAGTTCCTGACCCTGTCCACTATAAGTCGAGCGCTCTCTTTGAAAATGTCAAAGTCTTCTTTACCGACACTCTGGGAAGAGTCAAGGAGCAAGTAGAGGTTCAGGTGGCCTGACCTCTCAATCTGGATGCGCCGGCCTAAATTGTCTGGGAGAAAAATGGGACAGAGGAGACATGCGTAATGTAGAAGGGAAGGAAGGGTCAGAGCCCCAACTCCAACCTACCAGACCTAAGAGGGCTAGGAAGCCCTTTTGTAATAAATTTGAATATCACCTCTTAGTTTTATGTTCCATAGGCCCTCCAGCTATACCTTTCCTGAGAACTCAGTTTTCTTCTCCAAGACTGCCTTTTCAGCTTCTGCTCACACCCTTAAGCTGTGCCTTCAGCCACTGGATTCTAGACCAGCACCACCCCCTTTCCCTCAGGCTCACCTTCTCTCCATCCCCTTCAACCCCACTCTACCCCCTACTCCTATCTCTTACTTGACTTTTGCCTCAGGGGGTTGGTGGCACCAAGGAGTTGAGAAAAGGAGGTGTCCAGGACTGGGGCCACATCTTCAGGGAAATCATAGGAGTAGGAAGCTGCCGGGAAAGAGGGATTTTGCTGTTCACTTGGGTCAAACTCTTTGTAACCCCATTTGGAGTTTTCTTGGCAAAGATACTAGAGTGGTTTGCCATTTCCTTCTCCAGCTCATTTTACAAATGAGGAAACTGAGGCAAATAGGATTAAGTGACTTACCCAGGGTCACACAGCTAATAAGTATCTGAGGCCAGATTTGAACTCACGAAAATGAGTCTTCCTGACTCCAGACCTGGCTGGCACACTATCCACTATGCCACTTAGCTGCCCCTAGAAAGAGGGATGCTTGTGCTCAACTCATGATTATGGGAAGGATTTGCTGGTGAGAGGGGGGATTTCTGGTTTTGAGGAGGCCGAAAGAGTCAGTAAACAGATTCAGTGAACAGAACTTGAAATTGGAAGACCTGAGTTTAAGTCTTGGTTTTGCCACTCTGATAAGTACCATCCCCCTCTGAGCCTTAGTCTCCACACCTTTAAAATGGGCACAAATGAGATGTGAAAATGCTTTGTAAACTATAAGTTGTTATGCATATGTGAGAGCTAAATAAAATGTGAAGACTTCACAGGGAAGATATGTGTGTGTGTGTGTGTGTGTGTGTGTACATATATATATATATGTATATACACTAAGGGAAGTGGAAAAATTCTGAGGCTGTGAGAGTCTGATGGCTCAGCCTCTGGGGAAGTTTACCATGAAACTTTTTGTTCTTTCTTCTGGTTCTGGTTTAAAGATTTGCTCAGTAAGAACAGGGTCATAATGACCTGTTTTTCTCTACTGTAAAGAATGGAGAGGGTCTCCCCTCCCCTTATCCTATTCTCCTTCTTTAGATTTATAGATGTCACTTCAGTTGCAGTCATTCACTAAGGGAATGGGAATTGGAGTTTCTGTGCCTCAATTTCTTGGTTCTTGGTCTAGCTTTCATGCTCAGATTGTAAGCCCGCCTCCCAGCCAATGATGAGAACGGTCAGAGGTAGGTATAATTATGGGTGCTCTGCTCCTTGTAAAGCGCCTCCCTTGATAGATTTGTTCTAGCGGGGGATGCCCAATTCTTGAGAATTGAATAAATTTCTGTTCCCATCCTGAGAAGACTCCTTATTAACTTTTAATTGGTGAGGGTCTTTCATCCCACACACATAGGTGAAAGTTTCTTATTGGTCTGAGGAGTAAAGAAGGAGGAGAGATCGTAAAGACCTGCTACTCACCTCTGCAGATGGGTTCAGTCCCGCTCCAGACCCCATTACCCTGGCATTCTCGTTCCTCAGACCCTATCAAGACCAGCTTCTCTGAACAACGATACTTCACTCGATCACCAACATTGAATCGGTATCCGGTCCTCACAGACCCAATTGGGATTCCAGGGTCTCGGCAGTATCCGGCTGGAGGGACGTAGAGGAGAAAGAAAAATAGAGACAACCCTAAATTCTATATCCGTCTCTCACTCTTTTTTTCTTTTTTTTCTTCTCCTCCTTAATATCCCTTACAATTCTATGAGTGTTCGTATGCAACATAGCTGTCTCTTGAGACACCTAGAACCACATCTGGAAATATATAACTCCTTAGGGCTTTATAAGGATCATAGGATCACAGCTTTAGAGAATGAAGGGACCTCAGAAGCCAGCCAGGCCCCTCATTTATACATAAGGAAAGGATGAGCCACAGGGAAGTTAAGTGGCTTGCCCAGTGTCACAGAGGCAGTGAAGATCAGAGGGGCTGGATCTGGATCTGAGTTCTAGAGTTAGCACTTCTTCCATCATAGCATATTGCCTGATGTATAGAGAACATTTTTATAGCCGTACACTTGGAAATACATGTGAAATTGTGTATAAACCAAAGCAAACCAAAGCAAGACAGCCGGGCAAACCTAGGCAAAACCAAGAGGGAGAGGAAGTTTATATCCAATGGCCTCCCAGCTACTCTGCCTAAACTTTCCCTCTCTCCTAGACCCACCCTCTCTTGGATCAGTTACTATTCTGGGTCCATTCATTTCTTTAGGCACTTGCTCTCACATGGCCATCCACTAAGATGTTAGTTGATACCTAAGAGAGTTGTGGATAAAGCTTTTCATGCCCACCCCCTTTTTGCATTTTTGCATTTAATTAAAGGACTCCCAAACAAAAGTCTTCCAGACCCAAAACAGTTAAGCTATAATGCTGGAAAGACTTGTAGGGAGATTGATGTTTTTGGACAGGAAGGCTGGTGCCTTCTCAAGTCATGTCACATGGGTGACCACCTGCTTCACCTACATGGAAGGTCAATGTCTCCATGTAACAGGCCAATACCTTCTACCTGACTTGAGGAGAGCCATAGTTCCTTGGGCAGCCTACAACCCCAAATATTTTCTCCGGTGATACTTCACTTTGTAAACCATGAAACACCATATAAATGTAAGTTGTTATTGTTGCACTTAAAACTCCCTATCTAACCCTTTGAAATCCATAAGCAAATAAGTCCTTCCCCTGTGTCATATCTAGCACCACAGGACCAAAGAAAAGCAGAGCTGAGAATTCACAAAACCTCAGTAGAACTGTCTCAAAGAATTCAAAACTGCACTGCTAGTAGTCATCACTGAAACACAGACCACCCCCACCCCTTCTAGGTTCCCCTATGGAGTCACCCAACCGCATGGCCTTTCCTTGCTGCCCCTCCCAAATCACAAGTGGCCCCAGACAGTCACCTCCATTGTCACATAAAGCTGTCTCTCCATCCCACATCCCATTGGGTCGACAGTGCCTCACGGGGGAGCCACGCAAGATGTATCCATCCTCACACTCAAAGCTCACATTGCCCCCCACAGGGTGAGAGCTCAGCCGGGGACTGTAGACCCCATTCTCAAAGGCAACAGGAGCTGGACAGCGCACAGCTGTGGAGAGAAAAGAATGGTATTGGCCGGGGTAAAGGGAGTGACTGTTGACACACTAGCAGAGTGCTGGATGGAGAGAAGGAATTTAATCAATACTTCCTTGAACTAGGCTACAGGAGAGCAGAGCATGCTTGGCAGGGGAGTTGGAAACCTTCGGGGAAACAGGGTGCCTAGGTCCTGATAAGTAAGCCATAGCTGTCAAGAGCAGGGCCAAGGAAGGATCAAGAGGCAGGAGTGGGCACTTAGAAGAGAGAGCCAGGGGATAGTCAGAACCAGGAGGTGGCTGACTCTGAGGAAGAGGTCTACACCCATTACAATTGGCCAAAAGGCTTGTCCCCTCACATTTGCATATTGCCTTGGTGAACTCAGAGGCTCCTGGGGACTTCCACTGCCCATTGCTGTTGCACAACCGACTGGACACAGGGTACGGGTAGCGCCCTAGAGGGCAAGTATAGGTGAGGAGGCTTCCTGGGGCCCAACCATTGCTTAGAGTGAAGTTGCCACCCAAAATCTTCACATTCCTGGAACAGGAGGGAGCCGAGATAGACAAGCCTGTGGGGAGAGACACGGCGACAGGGACATTAAGAAGATAAAACAGGATACCTGTGCAAGTACCCCAGCCTGAACAGCACCAGCCTTCCTCTCCCCCTTTCCCCATAAGATCTTTATGATCTTTACTTCCCTCTCCCCTCCCTCCTTACTTGCACACAGGAGCAGCAGCAAAAGAGCCTGCAGGAAACCCATGGTCTCAATCTTAGGGGAAGGGACAGGCTGGGAGTTACAAGGAAGGGGGAACAGGGTCATCTGACTTCCCTGAAAACAGAACTGACTCAGAAACTATGCAGTTTGCTGCCAGAGGAATAGGGAGTGGCAAGGGGGAAAGTTCCTCTCTGTTTATTGGGGTGGAGGGAAGGGAGGAGGGAGAACACATACCCATGAAATCAATAATCCCGGGTTCCCTTTTCTGTCTTTCATTCAATAAATTTCTGTCAGTGGACACCTATATACACATAACAGTCCAACAAGATTTCAAACTTTTTTTGTAAGTTGAGTTCAAGGCTTTGTTAGGTTCTGGTTTTGCATTACACCAAGTACTTCTTACTTGCTATGAGTCTCTGATATTATCTTCCTACATATAAATCATGGCTGGGATGTTTCATGGATTTGAAGCTTCACTGCCTTCCCCTAAAGGGTCCCTGAGGAGTACAATAATTAAGATGGCTTCAATGTTTGACTTTGAAGAATGACTGGAAATCTATTTATAGTTTATTTTTTAGAAAACTCACAAAATGAATAAATAAGGAGGTAGGTTACATATTAGTGAAGTAGAAAAGGCACAGAACTTAGAGTGAGAAGACACTGGTTATCACCATTTCATAGCTATTGGAGTGGGACAAGTAATCTCTCTTAAGTTTTAGTTTTCTCAACAATAAATTGGGGGTGATAATACCTGCACGATCTAACATTGTTATAAGGATCATAGGATCACAGCTTTAGAACCTGAAGGGACCTCAGAAGTCACCCAGCCCAACACCCTCATTTATACATGAGGAAGGTATAAGACACAGAGAAGTTAAATGACTTGTCCAAAGTCATGGAGGCACTAAAGATCAGAGAGGCTGGACCTGAACTGTAGAGACTGTGCTTTTTACCCTATACCGTATTACCTAATGTATATATAAGACATTTCTGTAATCATACAGCATAAAAATCCTTCAAACAATAAGGATCAGCAACTTACAGTCCTAGATGCCAGGGTGACTGACTTGCTCAGGGTCACTTAATCAGTATGTCTGAGGGAGGACTTGAACCCAGGTCTTCCCAATTGTGGAACTACTCTGCTATTTACCATGCAACCCTGCCTCTCCTGGAAGGCCTATATAAATGCCAGTTATTCTTATTGTTAGAAAGTCAATAGCTCCACAAGATGGGAGAAAAGGGATATATGTGGGGTAGGCAGATGCCCTCTCAGGATCCCTCCCATCTCTTTCCAGATAGCCAGCCCCAAAGACCAGAGTCACCAACAAAAGACAACACCCTGGATCTTGGGGTTCTCCCCTTTTATGCTGTCTCAAGCCCACAATTCCAGATGTTGGAGATAAGGAAGTGAATGAGGACTTCTTCTCAGAGTTACTAACTCTCTGACGGGAAGCATAAAACCCAGGCAACTGACTATCCCAAGAGCCTCTTCCTACATTACAAAGTAAGAGTTCTAGGATCATTTCCTGGGGCAAATTCTGTCTCTTCCAGGACTTGGAGCCTGTGCCCTGTCCAGCTTAAGCACATCCCTTACAGGGAGCCTCCAACTTGACTCAAGCTGTTCCCTCTCTTGTAGCCATATTCAAGTCTTCACCAAAACATGCCCAATAAGTGGTAGTTCAACCTCTGCTTGGAGACCTCCAAAGAAGGGGAATGAACCGTCCCTCCCTGCCACCATTCCTTTTTGGGACACCTCTAATTTAGAATTTTTTTCCCCTGACATCTAGCCTAAAGTCGCCTCATGACAACACCTACCCATTGTCCTAGCTCTATCCTCTGAGGTCAAACCAAGCTTGTCTAATCCTTCTCGAAGACAGTTATTATCTGTCCCCACCTTCCACCCTCAGTTTTCTCTTCTCTGTAAAAAAGGTCTGGTTCTTTCAGCCAATCCTCATACACATAAACTCAGCCATTCACCTTCCTGGTTGCCCTACTCTGGACCCTCTCCAGCTTCTGAAAATGCAGGAGCCAGAGCTGAACATGACACTGCTGACACGTTCTGACAAGAACAGAGGTAAACTATTGCCTCCTGTATCTTGGACTTGTCAAGTCGATTTTTTGGTATTCAAGTGTAAGGCTTTATGTCTATCTCGACTAAATTTCATTTGATTCAATTCAGCCTAATACTATACCTGTCAAGATTCTTTTAGCTTCTGATTCAGACATCCACCGTGTTAGCATCCTTCCGAGCTTTGTTATTATCTGAAGCTTGAGGAACATACCACCTATGCCTTTATTCAAGTATAATTTGCCGACTCTTTGTGATGCGGACATTTTGGTTACCATAAAAAGGCAAAAAAAGAACATTTGTGTGTAGAATGCTGATAAAAATCATCTTGAAAAGAAACAGCCCTTCACATAAAAGTGTTTGTGGAGAGACAGAGAGAGACAAAGAGGGAGGCAGAGGCATTGAAAGAAGGTGTTAAGGGGAAAGCAGTCCATGTCATGCCCAAGCTACACAAGTCATTCATGAAAATGTTAGAGCCAAGCAGAGATCCCTGGGTTACTCCACTGGAAACCTCCCTATACAATGACATCTAATTAGTTCTGAATCAATTTAATTGTAATATCATTCAGTTCAGAGGTGTCAGACACAGCCCACAGGCCACACATGGCCCACAACACTTCTGAGTATGGTCTGAACCAGATTAAAATAGAATTCCTATCTGATTTTAATGTGTCGATGTCTTAATAAAAAGAAGAAACATATAAACAAGTTAATAAGTTAATAAACAGCCCGCAGGTTTTCTAATGTGTAGCTTAGTGACCCCTATGTCTATTGAGTTTGACACTACCGAGCTAGTTCAGGGATTCTTATCTTAGAGTTCATGGAACACCCAAGGGATTCATTGATAAATTTCAGGGGTTCCCTGAACTTGCATGGGGAAAAAAAATCTTTATTTTTGCTAACCTTAGGTTTCTTTTGTAATCCTATGTATTTTATTTTATGCATTAAAAAACACCCTGAGGAAGGGTCCACAGACTTCACCAGCTTGCAAAATGGATCCATGACACTTAAAAAGGTTAAGGGATACCGATCTAGTTCATTGCTCTCCATCTTTTCTACAAGAATAGTAGAGATACTTTATCCAAAACGTCACTAAAATCTAGGCAAACTGTGGCTACAGTATCCCCCTCATCTATTAGTTTAGGAACCCTGTCAAAAAAGGAAATGAGGTTAGTTCTTGAAACCAGGTTGGTTCTTTGCCATCATCACCTCCGTTTCCAGATGTTCACCAACCATCACTTTAATAATCTGTTCTAGGATTTTCTCAGGAATCAAAGTGAAATTCCCTGGCCTCTAGGTTGTAGCTTTTGTTCTCTTCCCTTGTTTGTTTTTTTTTTTAATAAGATAGTATTGGTCTTTTCCCCAGTCCTCTTTTCCATGATCTTTCAAATATTACCAATGGTGGCTCAGCAATCAAATCTGCCAATTCTTTCATTGCTGATCCAGTTTATCTGAGCCAGGTGACTTGAATTCAGGGGAAGTTGTGTGTTCTCTTGCTATCTCCTTATTTATCTTGAATATCAATCCCCTGTTAACAGTGATTTCTAGGGAAAAATTCATTCTCCTTGGCAGAGAAGAGAAACAAAGTTAGCTGAGCAGCATCAACTTACTATTTTCAGTGATGGTTGCTCCATCTACCCTAAGCAAAGGTTCTCTCCCCTCTTTGATCCTCCCTTTTCTCCCAATATACTTTTCAAAATAAACAACCAAAAAAAGCCTTCTGTTGTCCTTAACTTCCCTTGCCAGCCTTAGCTTATTCAAGCATTAGTGTTCCTGACACCATTTTCTTTTACAGAACTGTGGCACACTCTGTTACCTGGCCATGCTTCCATCTTCTCCATGAATAAATAATTTGCATGTATATAGGGCTTTAAAGTTTATAAAGCACTTTACTTACCACAGCTCATTGGTAGGGAGTACAAGTATAGTATCCCTGTAGGAGAGAAACCTGTGCAATTGAAAACTCCCCTTTCCCCAGGAACTGAAAATGGCTGCACTGGGCAGGGCTACCTAAGAGCTGCACTTGCTTGCACGTGGCCTGAGAGGAGAGATCTTGAAAGTGGACTTTCCCAGTTTCAGAGGCGGTAGCACACAGGCACTGAGAGATTTTTCTGTAGAAACACACAGAAGAAGCGAATGTGTGTGCCCATTTGACCAAAGATAGGAGTCCCAACCTCGAGAGTTATCTTGTGAGTAACCCCAAGTTCAATTCTCAAGTTCCAGAGTTCAGATATCAGATCTTCTAGAAAAAAAAAAGGAATTTCCAGATGCATTATGCATCTTAGAGAAGGAAGAGGACAAACCACAGAGCTCCTGAGCAGCATTCTACCTGGAGGACAAAACCAATGAGTTACTCGGATAGTAAAGATCCAATGGGAAGGAGAAGGTTTGTGCAGTAGTCCCCAAAGTATATCCCAGGGGAAGGTAGCTGGTACAGTGGACAGAGTGCCAGGCCTGGACTCAGGAAGGCCTAAGTTCAAATCCAACCCCAGACTCTTACTAGCTGTGTGACCCTCAGCAAATCACTCACCCACCCTGTTTGCTTCAGTTTCCTCATCTGTAAAAGGAGCTGGAGAAGACAAACCACTCCAGTATCTTTGCCAAGAAAACTCCAAATGGGGTCATGAAGGTCAGGCACAACTAAAACGACCCATCTGCAACAACAAAAAAAGTATGTCCCGTTGCAGGGGAAGTCTAGACTACAGAGTGGTCCTATAAGTTCGGGTGGCCCTAGGATCTCCCTAGGTTGGGATGGATACACCTTGGTAGCCTGTTCCAGTTCCATTGGGGGATACTCTGAACGAGCACAGGTTTCTTTGCTACCCAGAATGCAGTTATACCATACCAGCATGCAGGTCTACCTTCTGAACAGGGAAAGATGAAAAAGGGGTCCAGAGCTGGTCTTTTAGCTGATTTTATCGACTATAAGAGAGAATTGATTCCTTCAACAGGAATCCTTTCACCAGCCAATTATCTTAGAGTCTCTGAAACCCAATCATTAATTCTCTATGTCCTTTCAGCAAGGTGCAAATGATACACCTATATCCCATGGCCCCGTAGTGTCCAAAAGCCCATTAAGTCGATAGGGGAAATTCATCAAATTGATCATGAACTACGCTGAGCAACACAACTTACCCAAATAAAACCCTTTGGAAAAACCCATCCTCTATATCTGGGTGAGCCAAGGGAAAAGAAGAGGCTATTGAGGTAAGATCTAGGGGCAACAGCAGAGAAATGAAGGGGCTGGACCCCTAAAAGCTTTAGGAGGTTGGCAAGTAAAGTCTGGAAAAGACAAAATGTAGAAGAGGAAAGAAAACCCCCAATGGGACCAGATCAAGCAAGTTTTTTCTTTCCTGACATATGTTTTCCTCATAGCCACTCCCCAAGAAGACTAGCTGATCAATCAACAAGTATTTATTATCATCATTGTTAGCAGTAATAATAATATTAATAATGATAACAACAGCCAGCATTTATAAGGTGCCTTAAGTTTGCAAAACACTTTACAAATATTTCATTTTATCCTCGCAACAACCCCGAGATGTAGTTGCTATTATCTCCATTTTACAGATGAGGAAACTGATGCAGGCAGAAGTTAAGTGACTTGTTCAGAGTCACACAGCCAGTAAGTGTCTAAAGCAGAATTTGAACTCAGGTCTTACTGACTCTAGGGCCAGACTGGGCTAAGCAAAATAAGTCAGTCCCTCCCTACAAGGAGCTTACATTCAACTAGAGCTGGGTGCCTTCTGCTAATCCAAGTGCCTACGGTAACTACTTGGCATCATACTGAAGAGTCTGACATCAGTAGGACAGTTTTCTAAGATGGTTATATAGATTGTTTAACAAAGATGACAAAATGAAAGGTTCTGACTAAGCCCATCCTTTTTCTTCTTTTTTTTTTTGGATTAATTTATTTATTTTTAGATTTCCATATTCATTTCCACAAGACTTTGAGTTACAAATTTTCTCCCCATCTCTCCCCTCCCCTCACCCCAAGATGGCATGCATTCTGATTACCCCTTTCCCCGAGTCTGCCCTCCCTTCTATCACCCCACTCCCCCCCCCATCCCCTTCCCCCTTATTTTCTCGTAGGGCAAGATAGATTTCTATACCCCATTGCCTGTATTTCCCAGTTGCATGCAAAAACAATTTTTAACATTTGTTTTTAGAACTTTGAGTTCCAAATTCTCTCCCTTCTTCCCTCCCTACCCACCCTCATTGAGAAGGCAAGTAATTCAATATAGGTTATACATGTGTCATTATGCAAAACACTTCCATAATTTCCCTCCATCCTATCCTGTCCCCCATTTATTCTATTTTCTCTTTTGACCTCGTCTCTTTACAGAAGTGTTTGCTTCTGACTATTCCCTCCCCCAATCTGCCCTCCCTTCCATCATCCACTCCCCCTTCTCCTTTCCCCCCTTATTTTCCTGCAGGGTTCTCTCATTCCCTTTCACCTTCCCCCTCTTCCATTCCACTATAACAGTTTTTCTTGCCTCTTTTATGTGAGATATATTGCATTGGTAACTAAGGTGGGGCTCCAGGTGGGGCCAGTGAAGGGAGGTCTGATTATATCTTCCCTCCCAGGTAGGCCCGAAACCCCTAGCTATTGGTGCTAAGCCTATATGGGTGTGAAGCCCCCAGGGTCCTAAGGGGAGTTGCTAAGACCAGAGCCCATAGTAAGAGTTTAAGTTCTAGTCGCTCAGATGATGTTTGATGAGGACTAAAGAGTGCATAAAAAGAGAAGACAGAGCTATTTGCTTAGGGCTCTCACTCTTGACGATATGCTGATGTGGAGATTGTGGGCAGCTGTAGTTAAGAGCCCTCCAGCTTGTAAACCCAGAGGTTTGGACTTTGTTAAACCCTGGTAACTATACATTGAGATTTGAATCAGACAAGGTCCATCTGTTGCTGTTTGTAATTTGTTTGTATTTGCTCTGAAGTTCAGGGTGCTGGCTCTTTCCCCTGAACTAAGTGAATGATATTTGTATGCTGGATGAAAGTAAGATTGTTAACCCCTTAACATTGCTTTCCTTAATAAAGCAGATCAAAAGAATCTGGGCTTGCAGCATTCTGTGTGCTGGTTGTTGTTGGTTTTACACAGCCACAGTAGCTGCTAGCTGAATTATTGAAACATATATCAGGGAAGTTTTCCTTGATCATTTCTTGAAAGATGATGTCTACTCTCTTTTTTTGATCATGGCTTTCAAGTAATCCAATAATTTTTAAATTATCTCTCCTGGATCTATTTTCCAGGAGAGTGGTTATTCCAATGAAATATTTCACATTGTCTTATTTTTTTTGTTCTTTTGGTTCTGTTTTATAATTTCTTGATTTCTCATAAAGTCATTAGCTTCAATTTGCTCCATTCTAATTTTTAAGGAATTATTTTCTTTAGTAAGCTTTTGGACCTCCTTTTCCATTTGGCCAATCCTGCTTTTTAAGGCATTCTTCTCCTCATTGGCTTTTTGGACTTTTTTGCCATTTGGGTTAGTCTATTCTTTAAGGTGTTATTTTCTTCAGCATTTTTTGGGGTCCCTTTTAGTAAGCTGTTGACTCATTTATCATGGTTTTCTTGCATCGCTCTCATTTCTCTTCCCAATTTTTCCTCTACTTCTCTTGATTTTCAAAATCCTTTTTGAGCTCTTCCATGGCCTATGACCAATTCGTATTTTTCTTGGAGGCTTTGGATGTAGGAACTTTGACTTTGTTGACTTCTTCTGGTTGTATGTTTTGATCACCAAAAAAGGAAAAACCCTGACTAATGAACCTGACTAATCTCAGCTTGTTAAGTCTGCTTCTCTCTGTTTCCAACTCTGATTTAGCTCCTGCTTGGTGCTTTGTCTTCTTAATTTTGGCTTGACCCTGGGCTAGTCCCTGAATTTGATTAATCCTACCATAGGAACTCAGCAGGAAAGGCCTAATCCCTTTCACCTGGCCATTTATAAGTCATGGTCATGGGATCTAGAGCTTGGGGGATGAAGGGCAGAGGTGGGGATATAGCTGAAAATGACTTACATAAAAACAAAAGGCAACAATAACTCATTATTTTAACAGTCTGGGTGAGAGATGATAAGAGCCTAGATTATAGCAGAGGATGCGTGAGTTGGAGAAAAAGGGAGTGATGGAAGGGATGCTGTGGACGTAACATAAACGTGATTTGGCAACTGGTTGGACATGGGTGGGACTGAGAGAGAGGGAAAAGTAGAAGGTAATGTCATGAACTGACATGGGACAGTATGAGGAAGGGGTGAGTTTGAGGGGAAATTTAACAAGTTCCATCTTGGACATGATGAATTTGAAAAGCCTCCAGAACATCTAAGAGGAAGTGCCCAGCAGACCATACGTCGACAGAGATCAAAAGGGAAATTAGCATTGGAGAGATCAGATTGTGTGGCGCTCGGAAGGGCCCTAACTATTGGACTACCCTCTTCTGCCACCTACTGGTCTTCTGCTGAATTGCAACTGCTCTAAGATCTCTTCCCTGCAGAATAGGGGCCTCATCTTGGGAATATTTCAATTGTTTTTTCTTTTTTAATCAGGCCCCCAAACCACACCCTGTCAGCTAGCAAAAGCCAAGAGAAGCCCTTGGGTTTAGATTAAGCCTGTTTTTGCTTCTGCTTTGGTTACTGCTCTCTGACCACTGATTTCTATTTTACTTGAGATGAGAAAATTCCTGGTATTCCTTATCATGACTCTCCCTTCGGGTCTATAAAATTCACACCCAGGAGCTTCACTTAGCAAGACTGAAACGGTGTATGTGGAGCTAGCAATCTTTTTGTCCTTGATTCCTGCCAGAAGCAAAATCACTGCCCTCCCTACGCAGGAAAACTAAAAATGTATTGTTTGCTCCAAAGAACAAAATTGAAGAGCTTGAACATCCAAACCAGAAGGCGGCCTTGAGCCAGCTGCACATGCCTGTATCCTAAGTGTGCTGGTTACTAAAGACTAGGAAAAAACGCGAGATCTTGTGGAATTTACAAGCACTTTGTGAATAAGGTCTTATGTAGCTCCCCCATTCAGAATCCGCAGCCAGTTAGCTCCTTGCAACTCTAGCTGGGAGAAAGTCTCTGCAAAACTTGACCTGGCCCAGATCCATCATCAATGATGTTACGGTGGACACCCAGAAACAATCATCATTCCTTCTGAAGTTCAGAATTTCTGCCTCTTCTGCTTACTACTTTCCAATGCTTCTGTATGGACCCTTATACAGTATTATATAAATTATTATACAGTATCATATTTATGTAGCCAGGGTAAGTGTAAATGTTATCTACAATTAAGAGCTTTACAATTATCATCTCGCTTGATTCTCACAACAACCTTTCAAGGTAGATGCTATCATTATCTCTATTTTACAGATTAGGAAACTGAGGCAAACAGGGATTAAGTGACTTGCCCAGGATCACACAGCCAGCAAGTATCTGAGGTCAAATTTGAATTAAGGTCTTCCTGACTCCAGGCCCAGTATTCTATCCACCGAGCCACCTAGCTGCCCCTCTTCAGGTATACTACCAGTAAAGAACCGACTCCGTGCAAGAAGAAAAGAAAGAAATAAGTATTTAGTAAGGTACCAGCAAGCACTGCTCTAAGCATTTTACAAACATTATTGCATTTGATCCTCTCAACAACCTTGGGAAGTAGGTATTATTATCCCTATTTTACATTTGAGGAAACTAAGGCAGAGAGAGGCTAGAGAACTGGCCCAGGAACACACAGCCAGTACATAGAGGAGGCTGGATTTGAACTTAGATCTTCCTGACTTCCATCCACTATACCGATGGGCTGCTTGGGTGCTTGCGCTTGGACCCCAATTCCAAGATCACATTTCTCCTTGGCCTCAAAACACTGTCCCTGACAGTTTTCTCCCCGGCCCAAGGACGCTATGTTTTGCAATAACTCATGAGCTGGCCCCAGTAAGACAAACTACCTTTCCCCCAACTATTCATAAGCGGGTCCCCAGTAAAATAAACTCTTTCCCCATCACAAGAGCAAGCTGATCTCTGAAGAAATTCTCTTTTGCAAAAACAAGACTACCCTGTTGTAATGGTAATCAGGTTAGGATTTTTTGCTGCTGTTCTCTTTTGGGATGCTAAGGCTATCAAGTGTCTTTAAGTGAGTCTGACCTTTGTTTGAATGGGGCAGGTAAAGTGGGATCTTTTTCTTTCCAAGTCTTTCTCAGCACTAAGACAATGGGAGTCACTGATTTGTATATGATGTGTTGCTAGAGACTGAGGAACTTTCCCATACCCTGGATGGTGAGTCTCAAACCCCCAGGGCCCTGAACAGTGTACATGTACTGGAAGGTAAGTGTTTGACTTTTGCGGGGTACACTCGTTGAAAGCGTGTTGGTGACAAGACTCTGGGCAAGCCGTTGAAACAGCCCCCCTCCCCGGCTTTGCTAACCCAGATGTTGGTGCTTCTCTGGTAACTAAGTATTGCTATGTATAGACTGGTTTGTGTTATTTGCTCTGTTTATAATGTATGCTTGTAATTTCTGTTTGTATTTGCCCTGAAGTTCAGGGGGCTGATCTTTTCCCCCTGAACTAAGTGAATGATATATGTATGTTTAATTAAAGTAAGATTGTTAACCCCTTAAAGTTGCTTTCCTTAGAAAAGCAGATCAAAGAATCTGTGTTGGCAGCCCTTCTGTATACTACTGTTACTGGTCCTGCACCTGCACAGTAGCTGCTAGCAACATTGCTGTTATACTTATAATCTCAGAATTATCATGGATTGATTTCCAAAGTTGTCATTTTCAATCCAGAGGTGTATCAACAATCCAGTTAGCAGCTTCTGTGGGGGTGTAAGATCCACCAACAACCAGCACCCAGAAAGCTGCCAACACAGGTCCTTTTGATCTGCTTTACTTAAGGAAAGCAACATTAAGGGATTAACAATCTTACTTTAATCCAGCATACAAATAGCATCCACCTTGTTCAGGGGGAAGAGCCAGCACCCTGAATTACAGACCAAGTACAATTCCTAGCTATCAACATCTGGGTGTACAGCTGGCTGGCCCAGAATCACATACCACTCCTGCTGTGGCTCAGAGCTCTGAGCAAGAACATTAACCTTTGTGTTTATTTATCCTGTTCAGGGCCAGAGGGCCCTGACCTCACCCAGGCTGGGCGTGGAGAAGTTCCCCACCCCCAATATCACATCAGATACAAATCAATGTCTCCCAGTTGTCTCAGTGCCGAGAAACACTAAAACATCCCACTTTATCTGCCCCATTCAAACAAAGGCCAGAATCATTAAAGGTCAACAACAAAAAGTCCCACCTTAATTACTGTTACAAGAGGTCAAGCTATAAAACCTCAGCTCTCAAAGCTATCTTGCTACAGACCTAACAAGACTAAAAGTACATCCCTGAGAAACCCCTTCCCTGTTTTCCAGGTTGTAAGTTATCACCTAATTAGCATATCTACCAGATCACCCACTACTTTTTTTATATAAGCTTTAGCATCATTGCTGTTAAGTTGCAAGTTCCTTAGGGAATTCAAGTTCCCTAAGGAGCTCTTTCCACTATATGGGCTTTACAATAAACCTTTGCCACCTTGACTTAAAGAATGCTTGAATCCGTGAATTCATTCCAGACAACCTCTCCTGTACTCTGGTCTTCAGGGGGTCCCTGAACCCCCAGCCTCAAACCTCATCAACACCACCTAGCTGCCTCCAGCTCTAAGAGATCAGCATAGACAGCTAAAAATCAGACAAACTTAATTTGGCTGAATATTTATTCACCCACTATGTACACTGCATTGTAGATACAGTCATTGGAGATACAGAGATGGAAAACAATAGTCCCTTACCTGCCAAATCTCTGCCCCATGATAAGCAAGGAGTGGGTAGAGCTGGTTGATGATTTAGAGAAAGGAATTAATTCTCTTGAGGAAAGAAAATACAGGTTCT
This sequence comes from Trichosurus vulpecula, assembly GCF_011100635.1. Taxonomy (NCBI): domain Eukaryota; kingdom Metazoa; phylum Chordata; class Mammalia; order Diprotodontia; family Phalangeridae; genus Trichosurus; species Trichosurus vulpecula. Next base: position 267,645,281 of record NC_050579.1, on the reverse strand, counting down.
ATTTGTAATGCAATTAAGCAGGATGTAGTATCAGGTCAAGTCAGGGTTCACAGGTAACAGAATCCAAAGGAAGTTTTTAACTCCCTTTGTTAAAGGACCCAAAGGTAGGAACGTGATCTTCGTAGCACTACTCAGTTTCTACATTTTCTTCCAGGTCTTATCACCACCACCCCCAACTCTCCATTATAGATTATAATACTTTTTTCTTGTCTCTTTATTTCTCCTAGACAGCATAGCATAATGAATAGACAGTCACCTTGGGAGCTGGGAAGACTTGGTTTTAATTCCAGGCTCTGAGTGGCCCTAGGCAAGTCACTTAGTGCTCAGAAAAGGTGCCAACACACTTTGGAAGAGGGAATTTTCTGATACAAGAATTCCCTATACAAATGAAATTACACATCCAGCCCCCCATCATTACCTCTCTGCCCCACACCTAACACAAACAGGAGACATTTAATGAATGTTTGTCAAATGCAGAACAAAACTAAACCCACTGTTGAGCCTACTGGTCTACTGAGGGAAAAAAAAGATGATTTGAGACTGTTCATCCCAGCAAGAGAAGGCTTTCCATAAGATCAAGCAGGTGAGTATCTAAGATTATATTCGGACATTATAATGAACATAGACTGTTCTGGGCCATAAGGAATTCAGGTAAGCTGTAAGGACAAGATCACCTACAGAACAGACTTATGTGCAAATAAGCAAAAAGGCCCTTACTGCTTTTGTAGGAGGTGAAGCAGCTTCTTCGCTTCCTCTAGGACCCTGCCATTATAGTTTACACAATATTCTTGCATGCCTCCTGTGGCTTTCTTTTGTAAACACAAATCTACCCTCTGATTTATATTATCAATTAGGTCCTTGCAATTGTAGCTGGGAGAAAGTCTCTGCAAAACCTTGACCTGGCCCAGTTTATCATCGTTACTGTGGACACCCGAGAGCAATCATCATTCATTCTGAAGTTCAGAATTTCTGCCTCTTCTGCTTACTATTTTCCAATGCTTTTATATGGACCCTGTTTGATTAACAATAGCGGTAGATAACATTTGGGCTCATTGCTTATGACTACACACTTAAAAATGGCCAACAAGTCAAAAGGCATGTCTAACAAAAATTATGTGAGGAATTCAAGCATTTAACAAGGGGTCATCATGAATTATCTACCCATCAGAGAGATTAAGTAGCTTGTACTAGGGGCAGCTAGGGGGCTCAGTGAATAGAGCACCGGCCCTGGAGTCAGGAGGACCTGAGTTCAAATCCAGCTTCAGACACTTGACAGACTTACTAGCTGTGTGACCTTGGGCAAGTCACTTAACCCCAATTGCCCTGCCAAAAAACAAACAAAAAAAGTAATTTGTACTAGGTCACATAGCAGATCTGTGATGAATGAAAAGTCCAAGAAATGTAGTTTCTAAGTATTTAATAATCAATATATTAATTATGGCTAGCAAACAACTAATAGATTGAGGTCAGTGGTCCCTTGGGGGCACTGAACCTTTAAACGCCCTTGGAGAGTGGATGTTCAAGATGTGCAGAAATCAACTCTGATGGGTTAACAGTTAACGAGAGAATTAATATTATAATGAGAGTCAGGAAGACCTTAGTTCAAATTTGACCTCAGATACTTACTTGCTGTGTGATCCTGAACAAGTCACTTAATCCCTGTTTGCCTCAGTTTCCTAATCTGTAAAATGGACATCATAATAGCCTGTTGTGAGAATCAAATGCGATAATCATTGTAAAGCTCTTAATAGTAGATAGCATTTCTGTAGCATTTACCCTGGCCTAGAGTAAGTGCTATAGTGCTTCAGTATTAATACTATAATATAATAAGTAATATTCTAATGAGGAGCATGTCACTCTTGAACAAAGAGAACACACCCCAATCATTCTGCTTCCAGCAGTCTATACAAAAGGATCTGTCTTGCACCCAGACCACTCATGTAGTTGAACAATGGGCCAGAGTTCATCTAGGTATGATGGTCTTTACCCTTAAGTCAGAACAAAGCTTTCCAGTTAGGTGGGCTCCCACCCAAGACTGAACCCAATCTTATCATCAGCTCTATCCTTCAGACGCTGCCTTGACCTAGTAACTAAATGAGGAAATAGAAAGGGAAAACAACCTAGATTCCCCCTCCATATTAATTGGTTATTAATCTCAAATTATAGGGAAATCTTGTCCCATAATGCTGGCCCCACCTCTGTCTGATGTAGAGATAGATCAGCTGGTCCCTTTGTAGCACAAAAATTGAGATTGGATTTGGAATCTAGCCCATTTCATCTCCAGGTGAGACTTTGATTTCCACCTCTGTGTAGACCAAAAGGGCTGTATCTGGACTGTATTCCATCACTTTCCCATCTCTAAGGAGTATTAGGCTAGAATTATATTAATCTACAATACCTCCACTATCTGCAGTCTAGTCAGTCAGTCCATGGGCAACTAGGTGGGACAGCAGATAGAGTGCCAGGCCTGGAATCCAGAAGACATGAGTTCAAATTTGCCCTCAGAGCTTCTACTTCTAGTGAACACCAAATGGCGGACGACGCCGGTGCTGCAGGAGGTGCGGGAAGCCCCGGGGGCCCTGGAGTCGGAGGTCGGGGTGGCTTCCGCGGTGGCTTCAGCAGTGGGGGCCAAGGTCGAGGCCGGGGCCGTGGTCAAGGCCGAGGCCAGGGCCACGGAGCCCAGGGAGGAAAGGCCGAAGACAAGGAGTGGGTTCTTGTCACTAAGCTGGGCCGCCTAGTCAAGGACATGAAGATCAAGTCTTTGGAAGAGATCTATCTTTTCTCGTTCCCTATCAAGGAGTCTGAGATCATAGATTTCTTCCTGGGATCTTCATTGAAGGATGAGGTTCTGAAGATCATGCCTGTTCAGAAACAAACTAGAGCTGGACAACGTGCTAGGTTCAAGGCTTTTGTGGCCATCGGTGACTACAATGGCCATGTTGGTCCGGGTGTCAAGTGCTCCAAGGAAGTGGCCACAGCTATTCGTGGTGCTATCATTCTGGCCAAGCTGTCCATTGTTCCTGTGAGACGCAGCTACTGAGGGAACAAGATTGGCAAGCCTTACACGGTGCCCTGCAAGGTCACTGGGCGATGTGGATCGGTTCTGGTGCGCCTGATCCCCGCTCCTAGAGGTACTGGCATTGTCTCAGCTCCTGTGCCTAAGAAACTCCTGATGATGGCTGGAATTGATGACTGCTATACTTCTGCAAGAGGCTGTACTGCCCCTCTGGGCAACTTTGCTAAAGCTACCTTTGATGCCATCTCCAAAACGTACAGCTATCTAACCCCGGACCTGTAGAAGGAGACTGTGTTCACCAAGTCTCCCTATCAGGAATTCACCGACCATCTTGTGAAGACTCATGCTCGAGTGTCTGTCCAGAGGACCCAGGCAGCTGCTGTGGCAACCACATAGATGTTTTTTATAAACAAATAAATTGAACTATGCCTGCTAAAAAAAAAAATCTGGCCTCAGATACTTATTAGCTGTGGGTAAGTCACTTAACCCTGTCTGCCTCAGTTTCCTCATCTGTAAAACAAGCTGTAGAAGGAAATGGCAAACCATTTCAGTATCTTTGTCAAGAAAACCCCAAATGGGGTCACAAACTGAAAACAACTAAACAGCAGTCAGTCCCTCCGTCACCAAGCTCTTATTAAGTATCTTCTACGTACCAAGGCCATATTTGAGCTCGGGTCTTCCTGATTCCAGGCCCAGAGCTCCACCCACTGCGCCACCTAGCTGCACAATTCATTCAGCCATTTCCCAATGGATGGGCATCCCCTCAATTTGCCACCACAAAAAGAGCTGTAATAAATAATTTTCCCCTGATCACCTTGGGAAATAGACCTAATAAAGGCGTTGTGGGTCAAAGGGCATGCACAGTTTTATAGTTCTTCGGGCCTAGCTCCGACCGCTCTCCAGAGCTGTTCAGAATAGCCGAGTCATTGACGGTCGATGATTGTACAGTATCGCTGTTACTCTGTACAATGTTCTCCTAGCTCTGCTCGCTTTTCTGGTCATCCTTCTCATCATTTCTTATAGCACCGCAGTATTACAGCACAGCCATGTACCATAACTTGTTCAACCATCCCCCGGCTGATGGGTATCCCCTTCATTTGCAATTCTCTGCCACCACAAAAAGAGCTACAATAAATATTTGTGTCCAGATAGGTCCTTCTGGTCTTTCAGGGGTTGTAATGGCAATCAGGGTGGGACTTTTTTTTTTTTTTTACTATATTCTCTTTTGGAATGCTGAGGTAATCAAGTACCTTTGATGAGTCTTGCCTTTCAAATGTAATGGCAAGCAAAGTAGAACTTTTTGCTGTTTTTCCGTTTGAGTGCTTCTCAGCACTGCGGTAATCAAGTTTCTTTGTTTCAGTTGGGGCTCCTTGATTGAATCAAGAGTCTTCGACAACCTGCTTAAGAAACAAGAAAGCCCCAGGCCCCAAGTCCCACACCTTTTTGCTGAGTAGGCTCTGAGGCCTCAGGACCCTGAACAGGGTATAAGAGCTCTGAGGTTGGTGTTTTGCTTTTGGGGGCACATTCATTGGAAGAGTGTTAGTGATTTGCCCAGACAAGACTCTGGGTAGCCATTGGAGCCCCACCCCCCACCCCACCTTGAAAACCCAGATGTTGGTGCCTCTCTCTCTGGTTACTGTGTAATTCCCTGGTCAGACAGCTAGAGGCCTGTCTGTTGATTTCTCTGTGTGAAATTCAGTGTGAAATTATATTTCTGCTTGAAATTTCTGTTTGTGTTTGCTCTGAAGTTCAGGGTGCTGACTTCTTCTTCTGAACTAAGTGAATGATATATGTATGTTTAATTAAAGTGAAATTGTTAACCCCTGAAAAGTTGCTTTCCTTAGAAAAGCAGATCAAAGGACCTGTGCTAGCAGCCCTTCTATGTGCTGTCATTGTTGGGCTTGCGCAGCCACAGGAGCAACAAGCACCATTGTTGTTATGGGGGTTTAGAATAAAAACTACTTTCCCTGCTCAGACCTCAAGGGAAGGGTAATAGTTAGCTTAGTCTCACCAGCTTAGCTTCCTCCAACCAAATGATTGTTATACAAAAGACAATCACAAATAGTGAGTAACATATTTATCAAAACTAGATGTAAGCCAGAAATTGGGGTAGATATGATACATAAGAATAAATGAGGTCTTCAACTCAGACATAAGACAAAATCTTAGCTAACCAGCTTCCCCTCCATATTAGTGGTTCCGGGGGCTCCCCATTTAAAAGTTAATAGTTTCTCTCTCCCCCATGTCTCTCACGAACCCCATTTCTCTATTTCGAAAAGTCTCTGTTCATGTTTTGGGCTCAGATGTCTCTCAGGCAATCAGAGGTCCTATCTCCTTCTGCATACATAGGATGCAGCATCACAAAGTTGTCCTTCAAGCAACCACCCCTACCTCCTGTGACAAGTGCATATTACACAGAAAATGCCTACATCAAAATATTGGCTAATAAATTAGCCTGGCCACTTGGAACTGATTCTAACACCAGAAACAATTTAAAGGTATGTTGCACATGCCAGGCTGCTCTACTATTTCATTCTGTGACCATGAGCAATTCACTTTCTAATTTCTGGTTCTTGTTTTCTGTAAAATGAAGAGGTTGGACTAGAAGATATCTAAGGCCTTAACATTTTACATATGTAGCGTCTATGTAATAAAAAATGCATATAATGTGGACTATGTTTCACAGCATATCTGATCCAGGAGCACATTCACTCACTGGGGAAGTTCCTAGGACTTCATTCCTTATGAGACTATGTCTGGATGCAGGAAGATTACATCACAAGAACAATGGTGGAAGAGGAGAAAGCTTGGCAACTGCCATAATCCATTGAGGAATAGCCAAACAAATTATTTTACGTGGATATAATGGAAGAGTATTGTGATGAAAAAGATAGTTTCAGAGAAACCTGCGAAGACTTGTATGAACTGATGCAGAGCAAAGTGATCAGAATCAAGAAAATGCTTTATACTATATGACAAAAACATTGTAAAAATGAACAATTTTGAAAAACTTAAGAAGTTTGATCATCACAATCATCCAACCATTATTCCAGAGGACTAATGATGATGAATGCTACCCAACTCCTGACAGAGAGGTGATGGGCTAAATATGCAGAATGAGACACATTTCATGATATAATATAATAATAATATAATACATAATACAATAATTTGTTTTTGCTTGACTATGCAGATTTATTACAATGGATTTGTTTGTCTTTTCCGTGGTTTTTTTTTTTTCTCCCAAGGTGTATGGGTTAGAGTTGGGAGGCACAGTTTGGGAGGAGTGAGAAAAAATGTGTGATAGTTGAATACAATTTTTAATTAAAAAAAAAAGTACAAAAGCCCTTGACCACAGGGAGGGCAGCAAGAAAATGAACATGACCAGAACACTAGGCACTGTCAGAAACTAATCACTCCAGAAATTTCAAAGTGATGGGGAGTTAAGAAGTGAACCTGGAGATTCCATGGATGATAGTTTTTGAGCCTTGATGTCTCAATCCTGTTTGCATTAAAAAGCCCAAACCCCACCCTGATCCTACAAGAAACTATTTCCCAATACTCTGGGGGAAAAGGGAGGAGACATACACAATCAGGAATGCATGTAAGCTTTTTTTCCTATGATTTCACTATTTGTTTCAGGCCTGCTAAAATGTTTTAATCAGCCAATGCATGTTCCCTGCCTGACCTGTTAGCAAAAGAAAACCAAATCTAGATGGCATTAAAAGTTCCCACTTGAACTGGGTGGGGGCAGTGAGTCAAGACAGTAGAATGACACAGCTTTTGATACTATGAATCAGCCCCTCCTAGATATTTTCCCAGATCTCCACTTTTTTAACAGCATTCTTCCCTCCTACCTAGATGACTCCTCCTTCTCAGTCTCCTTTAGAGGATCATCTCTTTTTTTTATTTTTTTGGAGCCAAGTGGGGTTAAGTGACTTGCCCAGGGTCACACAGCTAGTAAGTGTCTGAAGCCAGATTTAAACTCAGGTCCTCCTGACTCCAGGACCAGTGATCTATCAACTGCACCACCTAACTGCACCCCCGCAGGGGGGTGGGGGAGAGGATCACCTTATATGTGTCACTCAAGCTCTGTGTCAAGCTATCTATCCCCTTCTTTACATGCTCTCCTGTGACAATCTCATCAGCTCCCATGAACTCATGGTTATTACCATCTTTATACCAATCACCCCCAAATCTATATATTCAGTCCTGTTCTCTCTCCTGAACACCAGTCCTGCATCAAGAGCTGCCTGTTCCATAATTCCATCCGGATGTCCCCTGGGTATCTCCAATATAACACGTCCCAAATGGAATTCATTATTCTTTTCCTCCAAACTCATTTCCCTGTCAAACTCCCTCATTATCTTTCTAGTTCCCCAGGGTCAGGGTCATCTGTGATGACCTCCTTCTCCCATAACTGCCAGATCTAATCAGTTTTTACATTTTGCCAATGCTGCTTCCACAGTATCACTTGCAGGTATTTGTCTCCTTCTCTCTGCCCACACATCCTCAACCCTAGTTCAAGTTCTTATGCCCTTTTGGCTGTATCGTTGAATCAGCCTCTTCAATGGCATCTGTAGTTCTAATATCTCACCTTTCCAGTCTTCTAAACTGCTGCCAAATGGAAAATCCTAAACCATAGATCTGACCATCATTCCCCTCTACTCAAAAATGTTAAAAGATTTCCTGTCATCTCTAAGACAAAATACAAAATGTTCCCTCTGGAATGTAAACACAAAACCTTCCCTGCCTCCCCCCACCCCCGCTTTGCAAATTCACCCATAAGCTATTCCCCATACCTGACACTCCATCTCCCATATAAAGAAGAATAATGACATTAAAAAGATGGTCCTTTGTTTCAGAGAGAAATCTGAGGTCATTAAAAGAACTTTGCAGTTTCCCAAAGGCAATCCAGTCTGCTATCTTGTTTCTGTTTAATTCTGGGCCTAACTCATTACCCATTTGCTATATTTGTCTAACACACACACACACATTATAAACATATAAATGTATATAGAGAGACAAACTCTACAATTTTTCCATCCAACTCCATATCAATGCCTGTACAATAAGCATTTTTCATCCACTTGGTTTTTCCTGTGTGAAAAATTAGGATGAGTTTTTTTAAGTGGTAATGGACTTCATTCAAAGGGCTCCACAGTGTTCTGGGATTCAATACACACTATCATCTGAAAATAGGTCCATCTGGAGGACTTTACCAGGAGTTTTAAGCTCTTTTTTGCATCATAGACCCCTTTGGTCTGGTGCAGTCTATGGACCCCCTTCCCAGAATAATATTTTTAAATGTATAAAATAAAATACATAAGATTACAAAAGAAACCAATTGTACTGAAATGCACTTAAGGAAAAAAAAACAAGTTCACAGACCTCAGGTTAAGAAGCCCTGACCTAGAAAGAACCCATCTTAGCCTTGGACCCTATAACGGATCTCCTCCTCTGTGACAAACAGTGCTAAACCTCTTTGGTGTTTCTGTTTTATGCCTCTTCTGATATTAATAATTACAAGATAATTGAGTAAGATTATCTCTGGCTTTTTTTTTCATCTTTAAAAAAAATCTTACATAATTTTGACATAGGCCCAGGGGATGCCTGGTTGGATGAGAGTCTTTTAGGCTTTTGGTCTACCAAAGCAAAAGTTTGTTTCTGCAGGTTTGTTTTTTTTTTTTTTTTTTAACAGTGTATTAGGAGGGCAGAGTTTATAATCTCAAAGAGGATCATAAACATGTCTGAAAGGTTCGGAACCGCCGGATATAAGAAACTCTCAAAGTAGAAGGCAGAAGAATCAAAACATTTATTTAGGCTCCACAGTAACCAACCCATGAACCGGCAACCCCATTTTGATATGTTGATCAAAAGCTTCCAGGCCCAACAAGTACGCCTTGCAAGAGTAACCAGGAGGCTACAGAGAAGCATGATTGCGTAAAGCAAAATCATGCTTCCCCCTCGATGGTAATAAGATTACCCACTGGCCTGAAGTCTTTGTTCAGCTTCCTCCCGTAGGTCAGCTCCGCTACTGGCAGCTCCTGCTTCAGCTGTGGCTGTAACTGTAACTGTCGCTGTAACAGTAGCTGTAACTGTCGCTGTAACTGTCGCTGTAATGGCCAGAAGTCTTTGTTCAGCTTCCTCCCGTAGGTCAGCTCTGCTACTGGCAGCTCCTGCTTCAACTGTGGCTGTGGCTGTAACTGTAACTGTAACTGTCGCTGTAACTGTCGCTGTAACTGTCGCTGCAACTGTCGCCGTAACTGTCTCTGGCTCCAACCGGAAAAGGAAAGAGAGCTCTTCAAGCTGTCCTCTCCCCTCTTATAGGGTTTTTGACATCATCAAGCTCCGCCTGAATGACCAGGGCTGATTGGTTCTTGAGTTGGCCCCTCCCCCTAGGGTAGAGGTTAACACCTCCCCTCAGCCAGCCCCATGACTCATCACACAGGAAGTTCTGGTCCTGCCCCGGAAGAGCAAGCCCCAGCGTCCAGGGAAGCTCAATGAGGTAAGCTGAGTCATTCAAAGAAAACAAAGGCCATTCTGGTTACAAACAGTCAACAAATAATAAGCATAAAAAGGATCTTATATATTCTCTACCTCTTTTGGTCAGTTGTGTATGCCTACTTTCCCATCTATATAAAGTTTTTTATGAGAATAATCTACACATGCATAGAGGGCATCCCTGGTGTAGGTACAGGCAGGCTTTTAAAAGCAATGTTCCACAGTGGGCAACAACTTTACCAATGTGTGGAGGAGAGATTTTTCTATCTCAGAAGCAGTATGATCAAAGGTAGGATAAAGACTTCTAGTCAGACAGGAAATTTTTTGGGTGGTGCAGCCTTGCAGTTTGCCTGATGGGGAATTCCAGGTTCAAGGGTTCCTAAGATCAAGAGTTCAGTATTGTACCTTCTAGGGAGAGAAAAGATTTTCTTGAATAGCCTTGCTCCTTAGAGAAAGAATAACTTCACCCAGGTGACCTCAGTGCTTAGAGGATCAGTGAAGAGAGAATGCATGACTTGGGGGAAGCAAGGGATGTAAACCTTACTAATTCCTAAACAATACAGAGAGTGAAGTCTGATGGGACGTGGCTGTTTCTTGTTCAGCAGCCTCAAAATATGATGGGCCTCGTAAGGAGACTATGTGAATGATATGGGTATAATATATGTGTTTTCTGAATCTGCTTATGCTTTCCTGTGGAGACTTTGGTTTTCATGGTATCTCTATTGGTTGATGGACTTCTGGGGATGCTTTGCATTGTCTGTGGGATGAAATAAAAGTTGTCCCACACGAGACCTAAATTATTCCCTTTGGGTACTTTACAGCAGCTAAGGAATCCTTTTTATTGATGTGAAAGGAGCAACTGCCTTCCAACCAACTTCCCTCATGCAATTTCCTTCTCCCTTACACACACACACACACAACCTAGTTGGCCCCATTTTCCTGGAGGCTGCTTCCTGGTCCAGGGGGGATTAAAAAATCCCAGTCAGCTGTAGTCTTGGCCTCTCAGACTTGGTAAATATAATTATCCCTTCCACATCGCAACTTTCCCCATTGTGGTTTTGATATATGATATACTACGGGTCAGCATCAGAAATGAAATGGGAAATTTGGGGGAATTTTGAAGAAGCCGCAGACAAAATGTAAACAAAGGCCAGCAGACGACACAAAAAAAGAGTTTAGAAACTCAGAAATGCATAAAAATTTGTATAGTATTATGTAACATCAATGTGTTTTATCTTTTAATACCATAATAATTCACACTGCTTCTCTGAAACAAAGAGAGGACCAAAAAATGTTACGCGGATTTTCCAGATTGCAGGGGCACCTTGCCCCTAACCCCTTTGGTGTGGAACGGTTGTTGTTGTTTGTCCTTCATTCTTGAAGAGAACCGTGACATCAGGAAAATGATGCCATGACTTGAAAGTGAGCTGGATTTAAATGAGAGAGGGCTGTGCAAGGTCACCGGCCTCACTTTCTCCTCCAGAGCCACCTGGGTCCAGTGACAAGAAACAGATCAAGACCAATTGTACCTGAAACAATGAGACCACAAACGGCCCTACCCTGATGACTTAATGGAGAGAGGGGGACAAGGGGAAGCTAAAAATTACTGTACCCTTACTGTATATTCTTGCTGTTAGGGCAAACTTTGACACGAAAATCGTCGAAAGACTCATTGATACGTACCTCTGCCAATCACACTTATCAACAATAGGGACTTTTTTTGTATTTTTTTTGGAGGGGGGAAGGCAGGACCCACTGAGGTTAAGTGACTTGCCCAAGGTCACACAGCTAGTAAGTATCTGAGGCCAGATTTGAACTCAGGTCCTCCTAACTGCAGGGCCAGTGCCTCCACTCCTCACTGCACCACCTAGCTGCTCCACAGTAGGGACATTTTAATAACCAGATAGCTTGTTATATATTCAGAGCACAGTCTCAAGGCACACAAAATCCAGTGGGCCCAGACCAACATCTTCAGCAACCTTCTATAGGTTTTAGTTACAAGGCAGGATGGACACAGTTGTAATTTTACAGAGGTTAAATGGGATAGTTAAAGAGATACATATATATATATACATACATATTTATATATATTATATATAGAGAGATATATAATATATATAATAGATAGATAGATATGTCAGAGAACAGATAGCAGAAAGGGATGATCTGTATCAGGTAAAGCAGAAAACTAGCCAGTAAAGGAGGAAGCTTAAAGTGGGTATCTCAAGCTGGAATTCTGCAAACAGAGAAGGAACAGATAGTACCAGGGCTATAGTTGATGGCTCAGCTTGATTTCACAGACCGTATCTAATTGCCTTAACCTGGTAATAGAGCTGAACCAGAAATTTTCTTATTAATAACCAGTTAATCATATGAGCTAAGGTTTGGGGGGCGGGGTGCAGTTGGTGGTACAGTGGATAGAGTGCCAGGCCTGGAATCAGGAAGACTCACCTTCCTGAGTTCAAACCTGGCCTCAGACACTTACTAGCTGTGTGACCCTGGGCAAGTCACTCAGCTCTGTTTGCCTCAGTTTCTTCACTTGTAAAATGAGCTAGAGAAGGAAATAGCAAACCAATCCAGTATCTTTGCCAATAAAACCCCAAATGGGGTCATGAAGAGTTATATATATATAACATTTTATGTATTATATATATGTATATGTACAAATGACTAAACAGCATCACAAAAGTGGTGTCTCAATTAAATTGTTCAAGTTCACAAGATACAAGTGATGTGACTTGCTGTAAACAAATGGTGGCAATGTTAAAATTCCCTTAAGACGACCTCTTTTAAATGTTCAGTAACCTGTAAGCGCTTCATTTCGTCCCGACATCGAACCTGAGCTAAGAGGGTGCTGGCATTGGAGCTGAGCCTCCAACATTTGGTCTTGGCAGATATGGACAGAAGGAGATGGCCTCGTGGCTCACATGGTGGTGGAGCTGGGGGAAGACCCTTGTAAAAAACAGAGGAGGATGTTGTGATCGGATGGTGAGACACGCTCCGACTCCCTATCACCAGACCCCTCTGGATGTCCCACTCTCTCTGTGGGACATGGAGCGAGCTCCCACTAAGGGAGAAGGATTAGTCCAGTGGGTGCTGGAGGAGGCTGCCTAGGAGGGCAACGAAAGCACCAAGGTCATCATTCCCTGGATGGTGTTGATTGTGCCGCACAAATTACACTGCCAAGGGGCAGTTCGTGGCGCAGTGAGAAGAGCACCGGCCCTGGAGTCAGGAGGACCTGAGTTCAAATGTGACCTCAGATACTTGACACACTTACTAGCTGTGTGACCTTGGGCAAGTCACTTAACCCCAATTGCCCTGCCTTCCCCCCTCAAAAAAGCAAAGAAACAAATTATACTGCCAGAGTAGTCAGATTGAAAGGAAACTGGGCTGGCATATCCAGTAGTTAGAGACAGAGCACGGGCTTGCAGAGATCATTCAATGAAAGCTGAGGGGCAGCTAATGGAGCTGGTGACTACTCATGACGAGTACTCTCCAGGGAGGCCACAGGTAGCAACATCCTATGGTCCCTAACCCAGAAGTTCAGGTTCCTACAGAGACTGAAGAAGGAAAGCAGACCTGGGGCAAAGACTAAGGAACCTCCCACTTCAGGTAAGAAACCTTCAAGTTTATCCTATGACTTCAATTTTGGAGGAACACAGACTCCAGGATCAGGGGCTGGGCCAAACCTCTCCACCAAGGAGGGGCAGTGTCTGCAGAATTTCAAACAGACACCTAAGTCCCTAAAGCAAGTGGTCCTGAGGGCATGTCCTAAGAGAGCCAATGGATTTTCATATCCTGGAGGGAACTGTCTCCCCTCTCTTTCCCTTCCCTCTCCTCCCCTCCCCTCTCCTCCCCTCCTCCAGTATCATACCCTTACCTCAGGGTTCTCTGCCCAAAGGAAGGTAAATTTTGGTGGCTGAAACCTACCTTGCTATCTTGGGGGTTGACTGGCTACACTTCTTTCTTAAAGACCATGCCTTAGACCCAAATCACTCAGCCTCTCATTGATTGGACACCTGTCCCACCCCAAGCACCCCTTGACAGTTATTTTGGGGGCTCTAATGGCTCAGAATGAATGTAAATAGTAATTGTTTCTCTTTTGGCCAGAAACCCTGAGGGTCTTCCCCTTCCACTTTGATTTTTATTACTACTATTATTATTAAAAAGGCCATCCCCTGGCTTACTTCTTAAACAGCCCTATTCACTGAATGGGAGTTGCTTCAATCAAAGTGAGAACTCTGAAAGACCTTAGCTTAAAAAGGCCAAGGTCTCCCACTGCATCCTGGGCCATCTCCAGTTGTCCAGATCTATATCTGGCCATTGGACCCAGATGGCTCTGGAGAAGAAAGTGAGGCTGGTGACCTTGCACAGCCCTCTCTCACTTAAATCCAATTCATTTGCAAATCATGGCATCATCTGGCTGATGTCATGGTCCTCTTCCAGAAAGAAGGACAAACCACAACCACACAACAAAGCCAACTTTTACTGAAGCCTCCTGAAGGTGAATGCTCTTTGTCACTTTTTTAGGTGACAGAGTTAGGGAGTTATTTGTGCCTGATCTTATAAAGATGAATCCCCCAAGAAACCAGTTTATAGATAGGGATCTGTAAGGAAGGGGATGAATTTCCTGAAGGAAAGAGGTTAGATAGATCAGATTTATGCTGTCCCCTTTCCCAAGACCTGCCATACTCTATACCCAGTCAGTCTGAGGGACAATTAGATGCTGCCTTCTGGATGGAACCAACCAGAACGGTTTCAGACTTTAATTATGGGCCTCCCCTACCCCCAACCATACAGATATGGACTAATTGGACTAATGGACTAATATGGATTAAGTGGTGAAATTTGAGCAGGAGGTTGGGAAGGTTGTGGTTTGAGCAAATACTACTGTCAGTACTGATAGACAATGTGGGAATGGACCTCACCTCTGCCCAAATAGGCCGTTGACACCATCTCCAGGGGAGAGATTTGGGAGTGGCTCCAGAAAAACAGGACTGATAAGAAAGTAATTGATGGCCAGCCCTTGGAGATGTTAGTAAAACTGTATTGGGAAATTAAGCATCTGGACACTAGGGGCCATTCAACCCCACCCAAGCCTGAGGTTTTCTCAAGCTATCTATATCTAATGGGATATTCAGGGAAGACTAGCACCTCTGGTGTGAGTGCCTGCTGAGCCCTTTTCTGGGCTCCACCTCTCATCCAACTCTCACTTGTGACTCCAAGAAGCTTAAGCATGGAGAGGTCACACCCTGGTAAAAACCATCTCAGCAGATGGGCTAAACCAGGTTGAAGGTAACAGATAGGACTCGAATTCATGGGTGAGTTGGGGGGGGTCTACCCCCAGCATGTGAAGACTTCCCTGGGCAGAATGGGTGGATGGGTACAATTTGTTCTAATGGCCATGAAGGTGGATGAAAGCAGGCATTATGGCATGCTTAGAGGTAGGTCAGACATTGGAGATGCCAAAGTCATTCACTGCATCCTAGGCTATCACTAATGGTCCTGGTGTCTTTGTTTTGCCACTGGACTTCAATTACTCCAGAAGAGAGAATGAAGTGATGACTTTACGCAACTCTGCCTCAATTAAATCTAATTCACATGCATGTCAAGACATCACCAATGATGTCATTGGTCCTCTTCTAAAACAAAGAATGAACAACATCCATCTACCCCATTTAGATCATTTGAGGAAGGTTTACAAAGGGTAGTCCATATGGAAAGAGCTGCTATGGGCTCAGGGTCTGTCCAGTCCCTTTCAGAAACCTCTAGGCATTTAGTTGTGGGTAAGGCCAAATGGAAACTCTTAAGAGTTACAACCACCTCATGGAGTTAACACCATATAATCTGGGGTCTCGAAGGTGGTGAAAGTATTTCTTCTCTAGTGATAGAGATGAAGGAAGCTGGAGTACTCTATCATACTACATTCCCTTACAACAACAATAACAACCCTGTGTTACCTGTGAGGAAGGCAAATGGTACCTAGCAGCTTACAGTGGACTATAGGGAGCTGAACAAGCCTTCATGCTTATCTCTACAGCTATCCTTGATCATGTCAGTTTTGAAGACCAGGTAGCCCAGACCCAGAGTAAGTGGATATTAAACTTGCTAATGCTTTTTTCTCTTTCTGGGCTAAGAACCATTTTCTTTTACCTGGAAAGAAGTCCAATATACTTTCACTATCCTTCCCCAGGGCTACCCGAACTCTCCTTCATACTGCCATATTATGATGGTCAGAAGGCTGAAAGAGGCCTCCCTTTCTGAGGGGATTGGTGAATACCACTACATTGATGACATAATATTGATGGAGTCAAATGAAGGCATAGTGGTAGAGGTCCTGGATCAGATGGTGGCCTATATGAAGGACAAGGGGTAGAAAGCAGGAAATCAACACTAAGAAAAGTCAGAGTTCAGCCTGCTCAGTCAAGTTTTGGGAAATACAGTGAGTAGGAAAAATCCAGAAGATTCTAGGCAAAGTCTGGAATAAGCTCCTAAGACTTGCTTTTCCATGATCTAAGAAAGAAGCCCACAGATTTATTGGACTTTTTAGGTTTTGGAGAACCCACATTCCCTCACCTGGATATCCTTCATTAACTCACAAGTCTGCTCCTTTCAAGTGAGGTCCAGAACAGGCTATAATCCTAGAAAATGTAAAGCAGGCTGTTCAGCAAGTCTTCCCCTTGAGCCCTTATATTCCTATAAGGCCCATGTTTTTAGAGTTCTCTGTCCATAAGGATCATGCTGTATAGAGCCTTTGTCAGGAACCCAGAATAAGCCACTATTAGGTGTTTGCAACACCAAGCTTCCTAGAGCAGCCACTCATTATATCACTTTTGGAAAACAGTTGCCTGCCTCTTACTGGGCCCTAGATGCTACTGAACAGATGACACAGGGTCCTACAATCATGTTGTATTGAATTGCCTACTATGGGTTGAGTGATGCAAGATCATCCCCTCTAACAGGAAGTTTCTATTGCTAAACAGAAATGGTAGATCAGAAATGACTCCTGCCTATGTCCCTCTAGTGTCAGTGTTCTTCACAAACAGGTGGTGACTAGACTAGAGAGTGAGGCCTCCAGTCCAGATCCTTGAACTCTGCCTCCTCCACTGAACCAGTGGACCCATGCCTATAAGAACCTGGTTCCCAAGCAATGTCATTTTGCCCAGTTAACCTGTAGTTCCATCTGCTACAAGAAAAACATATGCGACTGGACTTCAACAGCTACTAATCTGGTAACAATCAATACTTTCAGGAGTAGGGGTACTGTCAAATCCTTCCAGTGGGCTAAGCTCCAGTCTGCGTGGCTGGCATGTGAGAGAGCCTTGAGGGATAGGGCAGACATTATCTTTGTCTACATTAGTTTCTGAGCAATGGCCTGTAATGGGTAAAAGATGAAATGACCAAGGAAACAAAAGTTCAAACTTCCAAGAACATAAATTTATTAAGCAATGCATGACAATTACATAACAAATCAGGACCAAGCCCCTCAGCTTTCATGCTGAACTATGAATACAGGAGGAGACAGATTTTTATGCATTAAAAACAATCAAATAAGACCAACTAATTTTAAAAATTAACCAGGATTATTAGGTAATTATTAGGCAATCTGATTTCCAATTGGAGGATTTCCAAGTTGGGAGGAAGATAGCAAACAGGTGTGATGCCCTGAAATCAGAAAAAAGAAGTAATATCCCCTTCCCTTCCAGTGTCTGTAGTCAATCAAAGGAACATGGAAACAATAACTGATTGACTGGTTCAGGGCCAGTCTTGAGATAAGACATATGGGTCATTTGAGATGTATAATTGTGAGAAAACTCCTGCATCAATCTTTGGATCTGACTGGGTTCCTGGTCAGCATAACTGAAGTCCTTAGTTAAAGATGTCTAAGAAACAGGGAGAAGTGGTCTACCTTCTCAGCTAGACAATACTAGGTTCAAACAGTACAATAAGGTTTTCTCATAATTCCCACAATTGAATAAAATTTTCTTACAAGACGAAAATTGGACTAGACCCATAATTAAATAGAAAGGGAACCGAGATAGCGCCATAATTGTGTCACAAGATAGAATCAGTGTGGTTCACTCAATTTCCACTACCATTTGATGTTCTAATTCCCTGAATTTCCCTTTTTGATCTATGGGGGAAGGGACCAGCCCATTCCCACCATGGATCACTTGGCCAGTCAATGAGAGCCAGAGTGATTTGGGTTTAAGGCAATGTCCTTAAGAAAAAAATCTAGCCAGTAAACCCCAAGATATCTTTCAAGGTTTCGGTGATCAAAATTTACATTCCTTTAGGCAGAGCACCTGTAGATAAGGGTATGGTACCCTATGTGGACAGAGGAAGGGGAAGGGGAAGGGGAAGGGGAAGAGGAAGGGGAAGGGGAAGGGGAAGGAGAAGGTCCAGATTGTACAGGGTCTCAAATGTCAGCCTAATGAGGTAGGTGGGAAAGTCTTGTTTTGCCAGTCGGGGATACGTTGAGGGCCACTTAGGTTAGGAATAGTTGCCTTGTCCTTAGCATGTGTGTGGGGAAATCATATGGCTCTGTGCCCAGCACAGCATGATATCATCCCCCCAACATCCAAATTGACATTGGACCCATTCCTTGGCCTCTGCTATTCTTGTTACAGTTGCCACCTGGCTGTTTAGTACTTATCTCTGATAGATGTTAACTTGTTCCCAAAACAACCATAAGCAGTGGGAGGCATATTCCTCCATTTGTTAAGCAATGTATGCCAGTGTGGAAAATATTATACTATTTCATATCATTTCTAATTTCAACCAGACCCAGAGCCTGAATTAATGAGTAACTGGATGAAGATCCAGGACCTGGGCTTCTTTGTTCTCTCTAAGAGTTTGCTCAGGAAATACCCTTACCACTGTCAACAAGACCAGATCATTAAGGGATGAGACCCTAAACCCAAGAGAGACTACCTCGCTTAATATTAACTGACCTTTGTCAACATTCTTTCCATTAAGGAAAATCCTCTTCTTGTATCATGGTTAAACATACATGGGGGTCATAAAAATGAGGTCATACAGGCTTGCTAGCTCTGCTAAAATAACGTATGTAAGTTTTCTCATTCTTTTGTTCAGGCAGCCAGAGCCTATGCTCTGACTCCTTGTACATACAAGTAAGCTAGCCTAGCTATGCTTTAAGGGAAAATAATAAACAACATGGATTTTTCTATTGTGATACCTGAGTAGCCAGCTATTGCTAGAAAAACCCTGCCCCCAGCCCCTAACTGCAAACCCCAGTCTGCATAAGAAAAAAACAGACTGAGTTCCTGCCGTTTGGCGAGTGTCCTGGGCCCCTAAGGCATTTCCAAGGAATGTAAGCTAATTACCAGGATGGAAGCCTTGGCTCTAGACATTATCTTGAATTATATGACTTTTACCATATCTTGAGCCTTCCTAGCTTCAAGAGTTCTGGCAAAAGTTGGAGACAGAGATCCTGGGTTGTAATTCCAATTGACACTTTGTCAGCTATCTGATATGTTGTATTTACAATCTATTCAGGAGGTTCCTCTAACGTATCATGGTCATAAAAAGTGAAGTAACACAGGCTTGCTGAGTCTGCAAAGTAACATATGTAAACTTCAAGAGATAATTAAGCACTGAATCCTGTATTCTCTATATAAACTACCCTCTCGCTTCAAACGTGGTCATTTGATTTGGGATAATTTCCCCGAATGATCGCCGGCTAATAAACTTCTCCATTCAAAGCTTATACTCTGTGGCGTGTCTCACTCGCTTCTGGTATAACACTATCACCTAGCTCTGCTGTTTCCTTCAACCAAATTCTCAGGTTTAACACCAATTACATAACAAATTGGGACTAGGCCCCTCAGCTTTGGCCCTGGACTGCAAGCTGCTGCCTGAGAATGAGGCCTATTCCAGTATATACAAGAGAAGATATTTCCAAGGACCAGGTGATCACATGGGACATCAGGGACTCCAGACAAAATACGACAATTAAATGGACGTCAGATTACTAGTGATGAGGGCACAATCTCTGGGAACCCCCTTGAACCTGGAATACAGTCTCTAGGAGCCCCCTTGAACTCTCCTTGAGTCTTCCAACTAGATCTGGCCTTCCCCTAAGGCCATGGGCCTTGCATTATCATTGGGCCCAAGTCTCTGCCTAGCCTAGCCTAGCCCTCTATTGTCCAGCTGTTCCCCCCCACACACACACACACACACCCCCCACTTAATCCTGATCAAAATATCTATACCCTAGCCCTGTTACCCCAGCCCTCTATTGTCTGTATGTCTCCATGTAGCCTTCAGCTATTTCCCACTCAGGAGTCTGACCTCATCTCAGTCCCATCAAGCTCCTCCTTAGACTCCTCCTCAAGTCCCTCCCTAAGTCCCTCCTCTGGTCACCCCAGACCACCCCTCAATCCCTCCCACAATCTTTGTGTATATAATATCCATCTTGCCTCCATGAAGGGGCTCAGATCCAATCTAGCTCAGATTGATCCAGCCTGCTTTCGTTACAGGAGTCACAAGGGGTGGGATCTCTTGGGGTAGGCCTATTTGGCTAACTCTTAATAAACTTTGTCTTTTCCCTTGGCTGAGAAAGCTTGAGTCGAATTCTTTCGGCAGGACCCGGTGTGTCGGTACTTTGGGGTGTCGAGCACCCCTCAACCCCAAACCTCTTCACTAGGATACAAGGAGACTTGATGTTAGTTAATATTGATAATCATTATTACGTCAACCAGACTGGAACTAGCCTCTAACCTGTGGGTGACTGGATCTGCACAAAGCAGGCCAGAGACAGGAGAGTCAGGACACATATAGAAGTTTGATTAATTTCAGAATGAGGAAAATGACTTTTGCAAATGGAAGCCCCCCGTTCTGAGAAGGAGGGCTTAACACGCTGGGGCAAGGCAGCGCTTTATAGACATAAATGGGTGGAGTATGACACAATCATTCTTAGCGGTTCCCATGGCAGGCTCACGTGTGGACAATGCTGGTGTTCCTGGGTTCTGTGGGAACAGTTCTTAAGTTGATTGTCTCAAGTCTTGGAGGTCATGATTACTTTGCGAGGTGTAGAACCAGAGTTCTATGATGGTGTGGAAAATATTATACTATTTTATATCATTTTTAATTTCAACTAGACCCAAAGCCTGAATTAATGAGTAACTGGATGAAGATCCAGGACCTGGGCTTCTTTGTTCTCTCTAAAAGTTTGCTCAGGAAATACCCTTACCTCTGTCAACAAGGCCGGATTAGACTGACCTAAGGACATTCTTACGCCTGTCAGCCATTAAAGGATGAGACCCTCACTCCAAGGGAGAATATTAACTGACCTTTGTCAACATTCTTTACAACCTATTCCATTAAGGAAAATCCTCTTCTTGTATCATGGTTAAACATACATGGGGGTCATAAACGTGAGGTAATACAGGCTTGCTAGGTCTGCTAAGTTTTCTCATTCCTTTGTTCAGACAGCCAGAGCTTGTGCTCTGACTCCTTGTACGTACAAGTAAGCTAGCTTAGCTATGCTTTAAGGGAAAATAATAAACAACATGGATTTTTCTATCACCTAGCTCTGTGGTTTCCTTCAACCAAATTTTCAGGTTTAACAACGGGAACAAGAGTACAAGGAACAGGGACTGCAAGCATGTCAGAGACATGATGGATGTTAGCTCTTGGGTTCCTGGGAAATAGGGGGAGAAATCCCTCAGTGAACACCTGGTGCTGATCAAAGCAATACACTTTCCCAGAGAATGAGATAATCAGAGCCCAAAGGATTATTGTTATGCCAAGCTCAGGGAATAGCCTGCTTTCTGGGCCTTAGCTCTGGGAAATACATTGTGATAACTGCATTACTTAGCCTTTTGTTTCATGGTGTTTATGTTTATGCTGAGTTCTTTTGATTATCTTGATGACACGTAAATATCCCCTCCCAAAATTAGTCCATTGTGAGCCCTCTAAGAAGCTTGATCTGTAATCTGACTTAAATAATTCTGATTATGAATATGAATTTGGCCAAGTCCCACTTGGTCATTGTTTGGGCCCTGATTGGCTCACACTTGAATGTAAATAGCAATTGTTTCTGTTTTGGCCAGAAACCCTGAGGGTCTTCCCTTCCCAATGCTCTGTCTCATTTCTCACCTAGCTTTAATCACTGAATGAGACCTTAGCTTAAAAAGGCCAAGCTGCTGCATCGGGGCTATCTTCAGTTGTCCTGATCTATATCCTGCTACTGGACCCAGATCTTTGGAGGAGAAAGTGAGGCTGGTGACTTTGCACAGCCCTGCCTCACTTAAATCCAATTCACTTGTATGTCATGGCATCCTCCCTGATGACATGGTCCTCTTAGAGAATGAAGGACAAGCAACAATAATCTGTACCCACCTGAATTCCCATCTTTGTCTCTGATTACTCCCATATATGAACCCCAAACCACAACCAGGCTTTTCTCCTCATTGTTCCCCAAAATATTCCTGTTCTTTCTCTGCTTTTGTGGGTTGTTTCACAGATAACAAACAGGAGGTACTAGAGTTTTTGGACTCTGGCCTCTAACAGGTTCACTCTTGATCTGGTCAGACAGTGTAATGTCAATTAAGTTGGGTGTCTTTGATTGAGTCTTACTAGGTGCCCGAACCCCTATCTACTAGATGCTAAGCCTATGTGGGTGTGAAGCCCTCAGGGTCCTAAGGGGAGTTGCTAAGACCAGAGCCAATAGTAGGAGCCTGAGTTCTGGTCGCTAAGATGAGGTTTGATGGTGGCTAAAGGGTGCATAAAAAGAGAGAACAGAGCTATTTGCTTAGGGCTCTCACTCTTGACGATATGCTGATGTGGAGATTGTGGGCAGCTGTAGTTAAGAGCCCTCCAGCTTGTAAACCCGGATGTTCAGACTTTGTTAAACTCTGGTAACTATGAGGTGAGATTTGAATCAGACAAGGTCTGTCTGTTGCTGTTTGTATTTGCTCTGAAGCTCAGGGTGCTGGCTTTTCCCCCTGAGCTGAGTGAATGATATTTGCATGTTGGATTAAAGTAAGATTGTTAACCCCTTAACATTGCTTTCCTTAGTAAAGCAGATCAAAAGAACCTGTGTTGGCAGCTTTCTGTGTGCTGGTTGTTGGTGGGTCTTACACCCCTACAGCAGCTGCTAGAAGATTATTGAAACAGACAGGAAGGACAGGAAGACAGCCTTGGAGAGGTTAATAATCTTACTTTATTCTAGTCTGGTCTTTTCAAGAGGAAGTTGCAAATAAGGAGAGCGCCAGCTCCTACAGCATTCCCTAATCACCCTTCTCACAGGGGCTGGCAAGAAGGGGAGGCAACTACCCCTGTCTCAATGTTTGTGCACTCCCCTAAGTCCCCTCAAGCCTTGATGGGGGCTGGTCCAGGCACACACAGATTCCCCTGTGCGTTCCCCGTGGTTTCCCCACTCACTGCCCACTTGGTTTATAGGGCAACAGACAAAGAAGGCATCTTGCCAACATTAAGCTCACAGGTTAACTTTAACAATATCGTCATTCTGCACAAGCGTAGTAAATATCAATTATGTCACCCCCACATCTCATGGCGCAGCCTTAGTAGGACTGCCTGTCACAACGATTCTAGGATCCTTGGGGCTAGGTTGAGAGTTACTGTCTAACACCTGGAAACTAGACATTGCCGTGGCCATGAGAAACTGAACCCTAAAAAGGAAAACAAAATCCTCCTTACATTCATGGGCGCTGTTCCATGTCTCATTTCCCCCAAAAGATCATGCCCTATCCTCTACCTGTCTACAGGCTACCTTTCTCAAATCCTAACTCCTCGATGAAGACTTCTCTGATCACTCCAACCAGATATGACTCTCTTTCTCTTCAATACCAAATAGTTTCTATCAAACAGCTGACATTTCTTAGATATTATGCTGTAACTTAATTATTTGTGTATATTTCTTCCGTTACAGCTAGAACATAAGCTCCTCCAGGGCAGGGATCATGCCATACACTATCCTCGGCACCCGGTACTGTGTTATGCATACAACACTTGCTTAATTGATACTTCTTGAATAAATACTGATAATCATTTAATATCAATTTAGTAAGGGCCAGAGCCTGAATTAATAATCAACCAGAAGAAGAGCTTGGATCCAACAGCTTCTTTGCTCTCTGAGTAAACTCAAAGAATACCTCTTCCCATGTCAGCAAGGTCAGATGGGGCTGACTTAAGAGCATTCTTTCCTCTGACTATGGCCGTTAAGGATGAGACCCTTAACCTGAGACACTATCTTGAATAATGTGACTTTTTCTTATCTTAATATTTTATGGACATATACTATGTTATGACATGTCAATGGTAAATTAAAGAAAGAGATCCTGGCTTGTAATTTCAATTGATATTTTGCCAACTCTCTTATCTTACTGTATTTACAACCCATCCAATTAAGAAATTCCTTTCTTATACTGTGATTAAACATACATGGAGATCATAAATTTTGAGTGGCATGGACATGCTGAGTTGGGACTGTCCAGAAATGCATTTAAGCCTTCTCATTCTTTTATTCAGAAAGTCAGATTTCTCCTGGCTCCATACATGTATGTATGCTTCTAGCTTTAACGGAATAAACAAGATGAATTTACACATCACCTAGCTTGTTTGCCTCCTTTAACCAGACTTTCAGGTCAACAGTACGTCGACTTTTCTAGTTGTAATTATGACTCTATAATTTTGAGAGAAAAGACCCTTTCCTGCCCAAACCCATCAGACCATTACTCCAGTTTGAGTGGCCACCTGAACTTTCAATTTCAACTTTGGATCGCAGAATCACAGATTTAGAGCTGGGAGTGACCATGAAGGTCATTTAGCCCAGCCCACTTATTTCACAGGTAAGGAAACTGAGACCCAGAGAAGTTAAATTATCTGACCAAGTCTACACTGCATCAAATAGTACCAAGTTGTTCTTGTTTTTCAGTTGTATCAGAAGCTTCATGACTCCATTTGTGGTTTGTTGTTTGTTCTCATTGTTTTGGAAGCAGTTGGGGTCACACAGGCCACATTTGAACTCAGGTCCTCCTAACTCCAGGGCTAGTGCTCTATCTACCACACCACTGGGGTTTTCTTATCATAGACACTATAATGATTTGCTGTTTCCTTCTCTGGCTCATTTTACAGATGAGGAAACTGAGGCAAACACAAAGTCACACAGCTAGTAAGTATCTGAGGCTAGATTTGAAATCATGAAGATGAATCTTTCTGACTCTAGGCCTAGTGTTCTATCCACTGTGCCACCTAGCTGCCCACCACTGTAGGCTGAAGGACACCCAATCCACAAGGAAAACCACTAAGGCAGAACTCCAAGCTAATAACCACCTGTTAAAAGGAGCTGGCTCCCTTTAATGGACGGGACCTTAGATCTTCCTCACCATCTGAGATGCCCCCTTCCTCCAGGGCCCTATTTTTATAGTGCTTGCTACCGGGACAATATAGGTGGAATAGGCCAAAAATACAGTCTGATTGGTGGATCAACCTTGCCCTTGATCTGCCAGGAGGGTCTACATAAAATACAGAATCGCATTGGTTGACAGATAGACTTGCAAGCAGACCTTAGCAGACCTATCTTGACCTTCCAGAAGGTCCTACCCAAATCGAGGAGCAGGCTCAGGGGGTTGGGCTGATGAGCGCATGTCAAAATATCTACATGAACCGAGGGCTGGTAGAAAAGCAGGCCACAGCCCAGCACCCAGGACCACTCACGGGCCAAATGCCCACAGCATTGGAAATGAAGGGTGGAGGGGCAGGGGGACTTTCCATGTAATCGAATCACGCCTGTCTTGCTGGGCGAGGTTACCAGCTCAGTTGGAGGAAAGGGTGGAGGTCCTCTAGTTAGCTTCCCATGATTAGGCAAGCAAACTTCTTAGTAAGTGACCTTCTGATGATAGTTGGAGTCTATTCGTAAAAGGTTTGAGGCTTTTTATGAGAGTCTGGGGTCCTTCTATGAGAAAGAATCTATCCTATTGGATTATTCCTGATTAACTAAACATATATTGATAAGTATAATATGTTAATTGATTAACTATATGTATATTGATAACAGGTATAATATATTGATTAAGACTAACTGTATATTGGTTGGTAGACTAATTTGATTGACTAAATGTATACTAATGGTAGGCATAATATATAGATATATTGATAATTACTGCCAATCACCACCCCTATAAAATCCCTAGCTGATTAATACCGATTGCAATAAAATAGAGGTCCAATCATCTATTTCATGTTTGGCACACAGGTACTAAATGGAAGGCAGTTACATGGTGCAGTGGATAGAGTGCCAGACCTGGAGTCAGGAAGACCTGAGTTCCAATTCAGCCTCGGAAACTTCCTAGGTGTGTGACTTAATCCTGACTGCCTCAGTTTCCTCATCTGTAAAATGAGCTGAAGAAGGAAATGGCAAACCACTCCAGTATCTTTGTCAAGAAAACCCTAAATGGGGTCACAAAAAGTTGACTGAAACAATTTGAACAGGTGTCCTCTAACTCCAAATTTAGTTCTCTTTATGGTATCAGATGGCACACAATCCCTTTGTCCCCATATCCCACACTCCATTATTCACTAGCTCTGAGCAATAACCACAAAAGGTCCCTGTCACTTCTAAAGTCTTATGATCATGTGGTCCTATAAAGGAGATATAGGAAGTACACAGGATTTGTAAGCTTTGAAGCCCTATATAGAGGGTGGTATTTGCTATTATTATTTTGTGAACACCTATTATGTGAACCTACTGTGCTTGGTGGGATGCAAATATGCTTACAAAAGAAAAATTGGAAATGTTTCTGCCTTACAAGAGACTGAAATATATCCTAGCCCTTAGGAATTTATGATTTCACCTTGGTACAGCAGGCTTGCCCCTGATCAGAGTACCCTTTGAGGGAACCACGGGGTACTCAGCCTGAGGGACAAAAAGAGGAAGTGATCCTGGCAAAGGAAATATATTTGTATATGTGACGCTCGTGGCATTTTCTTGCAGGCCAATCTTCTATGGTTACAGGACTGCTTTCTACAGATGTATGTCACGTCACTGTATTATCAAGTAGAGGAGTGTAATAGCCAAGTTGTCCAACAGGTGGCACTCTACTTAGGCCACCAGCACACCAGCCACCTCGGTTCCTCAGTTCTGAAGGCATATAACCTGTACTGCATATACTGCTCCCCTACCATTACCAAGTCTACTATGGCC
Organism: Trichosurus vulpecula; assembly: GCF_011100635.1. NCBI lineage: Eukaryota > Metazoa > Chordata > Mammalia > Diprotodontia > Phalangeridae > Trichosurus > Trichosurus vulpecula. The sequence goes on along the minus strand of NC_050579.1, from coordinate 267,618,570 downwards.
TCAGGAGAACCACCATGCAGTTGGGTTCAAACCCCAGTCAGCTGATTCCAAAATTTATCTAAAGTATAAAATAGAACATTGCTCAAAATATTTAAAATGTAAGATTTATGGTCAGCCTCCACCCTGTTTGAGCCCCACCTGGCTCTTGGTCACCACCCCTACCCCTACCCACCCACACCTGCTCACACATTCCTGGATTAAAGGTATATTAGCATTCTATTATCTCCTTCATTGAACATAATGTGAAAGGAAAGAAACAGATCAAGGACAGTGATAGGGAGACCCTGGTCTCTAGTCACCTCTTCTTGCTTGCCTACCCAGATCTTTAGGTGCACAGAGAGAAAAATTCCCTAGCCACTTGTGTCCTTGACTCATAGAAAGGAGTAAAAGAAAGGCATGGTCACCTCATATCAAAGTCATGGATGAGAAACATAAAAACATAATGAGGAGGCTCCTTTTCTCCATCCAGCTCACTGACCCAAAGGAATTGACAACTGCTAGCAGTCTCTAGCCACTAGGGACCCTCTGTTTCCTTACGTGTCAGGATCTGCTCTGGAATCTGGATATCTCTTGTGGTGCTAGTCCCTGGTCATTTCACTCACTGGTCACAGCCCTAAACACTTACCCCTACCCCCTGGAAGCCTAGCTATCCAAATGAATGGCAACAACCACTCACTCCAGCCACTCTCACGGTGATTAGGACATTCCAATCCAAGTTCCATGAAAGAAAGAGGAGAAGTCAACATTATATACATCAACAGACAGACTGAATCTGCCTCTTTTCCTATAGAGAGGCTGCCTGTCCATTCCAAGAGGATGCTTTTCACGATTCCTGATAAAAGGAGAGAGGCAATCATCACTGTGTATACCAGGATCATTGGAGAGTGCACGGCCACTCTCTCTCTCCAAATCTTCACCCAGGGCCCAGGGGAAAATAATAATTCAAAAAGATAAGAGGACAAGTGCAGTGCACAAGTTACATATATGTTACCTTTGGAGGGGTTAGCCTGGAAGAGGTAGACAGAAGACATTTCTATCCTTCCTTTGCTATTCTCTGCTTTCTACTCACCACCCCAAATTTGTTCGGTCTCTGGGCAGCCGTGGTTATTGTGGGATGGGAAAAGGAATAGAAGGGGAAGGGTACCTGCCTTTACAAGGTTAAAGAATCTCACAATACTCCTCCTCACCCTAGACTTTTAATCAACAAGCAAAAAGTATTCATGATGTACCTACTAAGTTCCAGGTGCTGGGATATAAAAATGAAATAAGGAAATGGTCTTTGTCTTCAAAGAGCTTATGCAGACCCTCCTGGATGGCAAATTTAATGAACAGTAAGAGGGAGACTAAAGACACCACAAGTAACCATGGCAACTGAACAGACTCCAAAGGATCCCTGACAGTAGAACTTGGTGTTGAGGTTGATATAGACAGAGATATAGGTATAGATATAGATATACACATAAATATAACACATATATAACATATATATATAACACACATATATATATACAAGATAGCATGCACAAGTGCGAGCACATGCACACACACACACACACACACACACACACACACACCCCAGGCTCATTCTCCCAACTTACACTGGAACATCAGGTCCTGCCAGCTACTTCTCCTCTCAGGGTTCTAGGAATAATTCTGTGGGGCTGAGATTTCTATTACTGTTCCTCATGAGACCCCATCCAGTATGCTTCCAAATATCAGTTGACACCAATTGCCTTTTATGAATGGATATTTACTGAAAAGGTAGAGCACGGACATGTTACAAAACAATCCCCCCAAACTGGGAGGCCCAATCTCTCCTTGAACAGGGTCCTGAAGCAAGTAGGCTCAGACCTAAAGTAATCAGGCATCCGTGTGGAGATTACATAGGAACGAGGGATATCTAGTGATTTTTGACCTTGAGAGTCCTTGAATAAGTTTGCTTCAGAGCATTTTATCAATGGTGAACAAGTCATCCCCTTGTTCAGCTGGACTGGGATCCTTAGTGATTGTGGTCTCTAGGTTGATGGGGCAATCCGTTGCCAAGCTGGTTCAAGAAGGTCACTCGGCTGCTCGGTCAGACCTGGCTGCTAAAGATGCTACCAGCTCTGGTTTCTGCGTAGACTTCTGAGGGCTCTGACGAATCTCCCAGCCTCACTATTCAGATCCCTTTTGAAATACTCATTTGCTTAAGATCAAGACAAACCAAACGCAAATGAAGCAGAAATTAGATGGATTCACAGATCTATGGCACAGAACTGGGGGTAGGGCATCTTCCTGTCACCATCAGAAAGCAAAATCACAGAAAGGGGCTGAGGGAAGAGTATATGGATCCTTTTGTGTCCAAACGTAGTTATGGCTCCTGCCTCCTGGGGGATCAGTTTTTCTGGCTCCTCCACCAATCAGAGGACTCCTGGTAGGAAGCAGGCTCGACCCAGCTTCTATGAGTTGAATAGGAACCAGGCAAACAATATTCACACACTCTGTATTACACACTAGGAAGTTCCAAGGACCAGGCCCTCATCAGCCAGTCACCTTAGGACACAGAGAATCAATCTTGTCAAAGCCACGCAGAGAAGTGGAGTGGACTAGTGGCTGGAGTGATACACCTGTGCTCAGCCGTCCTGCCCCTAACGCTAAGAATACAGAGTTTACAAGACAGGCGTTAGTGAATCCCCAATTTAATAGGAATGCAGGTTTACGACACATACGCAAATTGCTATCATACAAAATGAAGCCTAATTTTGTCCAGCAATGTTTATCAGCCCTTCCATCTATAAGATGGTGCAATATCAATGAGATATGAAGATCTTCCCCACCTGTTAATAGGCTTCATGTGGAGCCCATTAAGAGAAGCTTGCTTAGGGGAGGCTTGCTTGTAGGAAGACTTTCACACCTTTTGGTACTAAGTTGATTAGGCACTGAGACACGAGGGTCGTGATGCCTTCTGGCTCTGAGAAGTGTACATATACTCTGAGTCGGTATTTTGCTTTGAGGGCTCACTTATGAGAAGGACCTTATGATTTCCTGGTTGAGACTCTGAATAGCCCTATGTTCGGACCCCACCCCCACCACCCCCTACTGCTCAGATGTAAAGGCTCTCTCAATCCAGTGGTGTATGTAAAGCATATTTGCTTTGACTCAGGCAGTCAGAGCCCTGTCTGTTGGTCTAATTTCTCTCCTTGCATTTTCTCTGATGTTCAGGGTGCTGACCCTTCCCCTGAACTAGTGAATGTAATTAAAAGTAGGATTGTTATAACCCTTTTTTGAGCAGTCTTTCCTAGAAAAGCAGATTAAAGAACCTGTGCTGCCAGGACATACTGGGTATCCTAGGGTACCTGCTGTTACAGATGGAAAAGAAGGAAGCAAGCATTTATTAAGTGTCTATTGTATACCAGACACTGGGCTAAGTACTTTAAAAACATGATCTCATTGAATCCTTACAACAACCCTAGGAGGTAGCTCTTGTTAATACCCCCATTTTGCAGATCAGAGGCACATAGAGGTTAAGTGGCTTGCCCAGGGTTACACAGTAAGTAACTGAAATGGGATGTGAACTGAGGTCTTCCTGACCACAGGCCCAGAGCTTTATCTGCTGAGCCGCTTAGATGCCTAAGCATTACCCAGGGATGAAGATGATCCAAACTGAGACAGGACCATTACCTATCAGTGTCTCTCCTCCACAACAATTTGGGTAGGCTAGTCATCATTGTTGCTGGTGGTGGTGGTGGAGTTTTGGTTTTTTTTTTCCACCTAGAAGGAGACAAAGATATACCCAGGACTTCACTGGACCAGGACCAGGCGGCTAAGGCTCAGGTGCTATCTCCCTTAAGGCAATTTCCTGGTGGCTTCTGGCAATATCGACAAGGCTTCCTGGTCACTTAAGGTCATAAAAAGATGGACCCACGTGGAGTTGGGGCCCTTCAGACTTGGTGGAGGTCCCAATAAGGGACAAGTCACCACACTCTATCCTGATGAACTAAGAAGTTTCTACCCAAGCTAAGAGCTAGTGTATCCTTGTAGAATATCCTTTGGCTAAATAATTTATGGCTAAATCTCCTTTTGTTAACTTTCGAATAACCTAGGGAATCTAGTTTCCTTTCAGCATTGAACCTGAATTACCAGCAGGCCAGCCTACGCTCAGCCCTCCTATTGTTATACCAGAAGCGAGTGAGACACACGACAAGAGTTTAAGTTTTAAATGGAGAAGTTTATTAGCCGGCGACCGTTCGGGGAAATAGAGTCTCCCCAATCAAAACGGCCACGATGCCAGTGAAGAAGCAGTATTTATACAAAAATCTAAGTACAGATGTTAGTTATCTCTTGAAACTCACATGTTATTTTTAGCAGGCTCAATAAGCCTTTGTTAACTTTACAGAAAGAAAGGAACCCCCTAAATAGATTGTAAATACAATATATCAGATAGCTGACTTAAGCGTTGACTGAATTACAACCCAGTATCTCTTCGTCCAATCTGCCATACATCCCACGGGAGCATGAGATAAGAGCTAGGAGCAATCACATAAGAAAAGGAATATCCGGGGCTGAGGCTTTCATCCTTCAAGGCCATAGGCAGACCGGGACAAATAGTCCAGCTGGGTTTTGTTGAGACAAGAGATAAAGTTGTAATTCAGTCAACTTAGTTAGGTAAAGGAAGATCGTTAGGCTTTCCTGGTAACTAGCTTACATTCCATGGGAATATCTCAGGGGCCGTGGGAACTCGCCAAAGGCAGGAACTCAGCCTGTTCTTTTATAGCACTCTGGAGTTTGCGATTAGGGGCTGGGGGCAGGGTTTTTAGCAATAGCTGGCTACTCAGGTATCACATCTCCCACTTCTTTTATGGAGCATTTCAAATATTTGAAAAGGAATGACTTCATTCAGAGCACCTGAGGTTTGGGCCACTAAGACAGGGACAGAATTAACATGAGAACGAATAAGGTTGGGGATATGAGAAAGTAATCAGGAACCTATAGTTACAGACAGGATCAATAAAATGAGGGGGGGGGGGGCCAGCCAAAGTGCTAGCAGGGTGGTGAGCCAGGGGGGACATTGGTCCCCTGAAAATCACTTAATATCAGCTTAGGCTAGTGCCAGGTGAAAAACTTGCAGTAAAAATTCCCTAAACGCATCCTGTAAAGCAGGGGTTTGGGAAGTAACTGAAGGCATGCATAAAGTAACAATAGAGGGCAAGGCTCAGGTAGAAATTCAGAAGCTTCTTCAATTAGAGTGGCCGCAGCAGCCAGGGAGTCCAACTGTTCTTTTAAACAGGCAACTGGCTTAGGCAACTAAGGACTGCGTTAGGACTCCCAAAGCCGGTGCTGTCCCTTCATCAACATGCCAAGTGAAAAGTTTGTAAAGACAAGAGTGTTGACAAGGGTCAGTTAAAGTATATACCTGTAAAATATTTAAGCAAGGTACTCCTCTCAGGATTAGGGTCTCATCCCTCAATGGCTAACAAGGGAAAAATATCCTTAAGTAAGTCTGATCTGGCCTTGTCAACAGAGGTAGGGGTATTTCCTGAGCAAAGTTTAGAGAACAAAGAAGCCCAGGTCCTGGATCTTCTTCCAGTTACTCATTAATTCAGGCTACAAAATGGTATAAAACATTCCACATGTCCCCCTTTTGGTCAAAGGCAAACTGAAGGTTTCGCCTGAAGACCAATTAAGGTATGGAAAAAAAAAAACTCTACCTTAAAAGTTCTAAAAATCCTTATCTAGGTGGATTCAGGTTTTTTTTTTTCTTTCTGTGTTTGGACATCCCCAGAGATGGACAGTAATTATAAACCACTTGTAAACAAGCAGGGGAGCAAGTTGCAAGGGGGATCAGTAGGGAGCACAATGGGGAAACTAGAGAACTTAAATAAAATAAGCTAAAGACACCAAAGGTACAAGTAAACAGTCTTGGGGATGCAAGGGACTCAGAAAGAGAGTTGTCCTTCGTACAGGTTCTGGTCCAGAGTCTCGGGAGGGGCTGCCTGCGTCTGTTGCTGTCCCCTTCAGGCTCCTTTGAAACAGGAGGGCAAGGTGTCCTATGGGCTCAGATGTCCACTTGGGATCAGGGGCAGATGTGACAGAAGGATCAAGGAGTCCATCCACAAGTTGGCAGCTGTAGAAGTAGTCAGATCTGATAGGAGCTTCCAGAATACATATGATTTGATAATTGAGAGAAAAACAGCACAACATAGGTCCCAGCCACACAGGGCTAAGTTCAAATAAATACAATACCTAGATAGTAAAAGAGAATTCTGCTTCTCTGGTTCAGATCTAGAAATTCTCAAACAATTCTAACTTAATATAACTTAGTACAATCACTTAAATTTGGTTCCCCTTCCTTTAACTTCAGAGTATTTCAGTTCATATATCATCTACTGTTTCTGTCCTTACCTAAATTTTGTACCTGGTATAAGAATCCTTTAAAATATGAAAGTCCAACCATAAATTGAACTCATCTTCCTTTTAAAATCATCAGACAGATACCTTACAAAGGAGATATAATTTCACTTGTAACAATATCTTATACAATTTCCTTGTGCAAAAATCCACATTTAAGATCTTGCTACCAAAACATACTTATCAGCTCGAATTTCCAGAATTGATAAAGTATGGAGCCAGCCATACACATCTGTATATAATTCTTAGGGGAATTGCCTTTTTCAAAATTTGCTATCTCTTCCTTCCCCTAGACATTGATCACATTACATCTTTGCCTTATTTGCTTTGCCTAATCATTTTCCCCTTTTGGAGGATGTTATCCCTATATTATTTCAATATTCTTCTATTACCTAATAGATTTAGCATAGTGCTTACAAAACTTCTTGTTAATATAAATTTGCTATGAAAGAAATGAGGGACTATGTCATATATCTTAACAAAAGGAAAGAACTTCTTCAGCTCTGTTTCATTCCAGGCATGAGTCATATCTGATAGCCAATCTTATAGTCACCAGGTGCTGAAAGCTGGGCTTAGGAGTAATCAGGTGGAGACTTTCCTTTTCAGAAAGGAAATAGCAGAATTTGGGAAATAGAGTCAGGAAGATCCTACCTAGGCTGTGTCCAAGGTCGTCTTCAAGACTTTTTCCCAGGCACAGACCTTTCAAGTTCTCAGCTTGCAATGCCCGCCATACTACCACTGGCTTCACGTGACCTAAACCTGTAATCAGAGCTTAAAACAATATTAAATTGTAGTCCCATAAAATCTTAAATAGCAAATAAATATCCTTCACATGAGACTGCCCAAATTTCATTGAGCTAATAATTATCAAATCAAGCTACATAACATTTCCAGCTTCTAAATACTTCCTCACTCTCTTTCCTAACTTGCTAAAACCATCTGAAACTATCATTCTCAGGACAGGGGAGGCTTAGCTAACTCCCATTTGTCCCCTAACTCTCTCATCTGCCTTTTGTATCCCCTCAAGCTTTTATTTACCTTTCCAACCTATTACTCAGTGTCCCTTTACGTTTCAACCATAACACAAAACAACTCATAAGTTAGTACTTTTTACTGACATAACTGTGTATACTGGAATCCCATTCCAGTTTGCTTAAACAAACAAAAGAGGTTAATGACTGACCTCTCAAGTTGATGGATTTGTCCCTGTTAATTCCTTCTGGAGGAAAAAAGGAACACTTCAGGAATTGAGTCTTATACACATTGTTAAGCTCTAACTCTCACTTAAAATCACAAAAACATTTTCCAAAATACTTCTAGAATTGTTTACCTAAACTGAAGATGTCTCTGATTTAGTCGCAGTAATTAATTACACTATTTGTGTCAATACCCAATTGCTCTTAAATCACCTCACAACATCCAAGAACTCTATCTTGCATAAATACAATACAACTTTAAAATCCCAGCCTTAGTCTATGGGATAATGATTCAACCCTACATCATAAAACTTCTCTTCCCTTTCTAATTATTCTCATTAACACTTTAGAAACCATATTATCTTTCATTTGACTATAGAAGAGTACCAATATAACCAGTCATTTGATTAAAACAACAAGATTTTACATATTTGCATTTATCCAATTTCCCATTTTTTAAAACAACTTCTTTCACAACGATAACAGATTCTGGCAGATAACTTCCCTTTTGTCACTACCTGCTTATTTCTGATTAAAGAGATCTGCCACATCATCTCCCCCTGAGGGTGGGTTCTTTCCCATCAGATGGCAAGCTTCACTAATAAGAACTGTATCCTTAAGACCCACATCCTCCTCGAAACCTAATCTTATCCTAAAAACATCACCTTTGCTGACTTTAAAAAGCCAGGTTTGAGACCCCTACTGTTCTTTCTTTCAATAAAAACTCAAATTCCAGTAATTGTTGCCCCTCCCCCTTTCTTCCCTTCTGACACGTGAGCAAAAGTAGAACTCTTTCTTCTTATTTAAACTAAAGGGGGATGAGTAAGGAATGTAGACTGCCTCCTTACTCAAAAATGTAGAATAAGACATTGAATGGGCCATGCTTTAACCACCCTTCCCAAGACTTCCACAGACAAGGTTCTCACCCAGAACTTGGAAAACTGCAGGTTTGAACTGCAACCAATTTGCTTACAGGTGGAAATTCAGCAGGCCTTCTGAAAATCATACGAAAAGATTTTACGGAGCATTTTAAAAGTATTTTCCCTTCTTAAAGCAAAATAACCTTTAAACATTTGGATTCATTCACAAATTAGTCCATAAACCTCCAGATTAACATATATAAATATATTTTTTAAATGATAGACATCTCCTTCTTTTTCCTTAAAGCAAATTAACCCTTAAATGCTGGAATTCATTAACTAAGTTGGTGCCAAATGTCCTCATTCTCAAATATTGCCCAGAATTCCTAGATATTACAAGATCCTTAGTCAAAAAGATGTTGTAATGGGGATAACACTTAGTTTCTATACCCAATTAAGTTAGCTTTTATTACAATAACAAAGTTTACCAGGACCTTTAAAAACTTTGTTCATAGGAATCTCTCTATCCTGAAAACTTTCACAAGATTGAATATCTAAACGTCCTCAGTTCAGTTAACAACCTCAATTTCTTAATTAAGTACAATTCTTAATCTAACAACATCCAGATTATGAGAGAAATTATTTTCTAACAGCATAGGTAATGCGATGTTAACCAATTTGTATATAATAACAAATTTAGAAATAAGTACACCACAAGCAATTATCATGTATTTAAAACTTGAAACAGATTCTAATTAATTACCAATCTAGTGATCATAACTGAGTTGGATAAGCAAATCAGATCTGGTTCGTAACCACTAGTGGTAACATTCTTAATTTCTAAGGCCCAATACTCTTAGCATAGTAAAAGAAAACATTACTGTTTATAAAACCATATTTTAACAGTTCACAAGAGAACCCGAAAGGCCTCTGCACAAATTCCTGACTTATAGCAAAAACAATTTCAATCGAACTTCCTTTTAAATAAAGACAAAACTTGGAAGTTCATAATTCTTTAAGTTACAGCAGTTGTCCAGCTTCTTAACCTAATGCAACTTTAAGCCCTAAACATTATTATGTGTGTAAAGTTTGAACTACTCATTTCTGTCTAGGTAAGTACATTTTAAACCAAATATGATAGTTTAAAACTACCAAATTCTCATCACATCCTCTAAGAGCACTCAATTTACATATATCTAACTCAGATTAAAATCGCATAATAGTCTTTTCAAATTACAAAATCTAAGAATTTTAGAAATATAATGTTAGAAGTACAAAAACAATAAATTTCAGATTGCAATTCCAGACTATCACATATAGGAATTATTGAGCCTATTACTTCTGGTATTTCTATATTAATATATTAATATACATGTATAACATATATCAATACATTAATATCTTAAATACACTTTATTTATTTAACTGTATATTCTCAATCAGGTAACAAGTTTCTTTTAGCTTCAGCTTCCACAGTCTTTCAATGTGGAGGGTGGGGGGAGGGATGTGGCCAGGAGCAACATCCCCCCACCTAAATTTCCCCATACAAGTTTTCTCTTTCTTTCCTAATTCTTGACCCAAAGTACCTCAGACATTTCAAGTGAATAATCAATTACATACTCTCCCAGCTTTATTATTTTTAGAATCTAACCACCCCTTAATTCAGAGCCCATTTACCAATTTAGGTGAGCAAATTTCTAAACCTCTATGCACAGAGAATCTTCCATCTCGTCTTTAAACCACCAGATATATGCTCATAAAAACTTTCTCACATGGAAAGTGTGTTCTCATGGTTAATATCAGTATTATTAATTATTCACTTGTTACAACCACATATAACAGTTCCAAATTTTATCACATATAGAAATTATTCAACTTATTATTTTGGTATCCAAAAAACTACTTCAAAGGTTAACAATTACATGAAATCAGAGAGATAATAATGTTGTGTCTAAAATATAAACAACCATCATTATTATTTCCCTTTGCAAATCAGGAAACAGGTCAAACAGAGATTAAAATACAGTTTGCAATTGGAACAAAAATGTGAAGTTACCTAGAGCAGAAGCTGGTATCCCAATGGTGACAATTCTGGGAGGCAGAAAGTCCAAATCCATCTACCTCGCCCTTCCCCCACGACCGCAGAAGTTACTGAGCCTAGGGCAGTTTGCAGCTTCTGAGGACAGAGTGGGCAAGATGCAAAGGACCTGGATGGCATTTCCAAGCTTTGCCAAAAAGGATGGGCTACGAAGGTACCCAGGGGCACAGGACTGACTGTTAGTCTGTGAATTTCTGTCCTTCTCCTCCTTTTTACCGGGTGGGGAAGGGTGATTTAAGTTTTCCCTACAGCTCTCCTGCGTTCTTCTAATCTGATCTGAGAGGAGAGGAGTTTGTTTTATCTGCTCTAACTTTTACTGCAGCCCTGAAACAGGATAACAATGGTGAAAAATCTCAACGAAGTAAACTTCACTCCTCGCTTACTCCTAAAGAAAACTTTTGCACTAGAATCTAAGGGAAAAGATTCCCTCCTAACTGTGATCAGGGACAAAGACAAATGCGAGAGTCCCATAGAAAACTCCAACAGAGGTTTTAGCCAGAAGGCATTCATTGGGAGGAGGTCTTTCAGCTAGAGGAGCTCCTGGAATGAATTTACAATTTCAGGAGTTCCCTCTCCCGGAATTCAACTAACCAATTTCCAAACTTTTTAACAATTAAAACCCAGAATTTGCCAAAATTTTAACCCTTTTTCTTTCCGTTGTAGCTCTAATTTGGCCACAAATAGAACTACAAGGGAAAAAAAAGTCTTTGTTTCCCTACTTGCAGCCTGGAATCTCTGGCTGCCTGTGTTACAAGTTTTTTAACAAAACATAGACATTTCACAATTTGACATAGACACACGAACAGAGACGAACTCAAAACGTAACAAAAAGACACAGTGTGGATCGAATTGAAGGCTAAACAGGTCCCCTCAGAGGAAAGAAAAGTGAACCAGATTTCCTCCTTAGGGACAGGACCCTCAATCTCCCCACACCCAACACAAAACAGAAGACCAGATGGCATGAGTTGGTTGAGGGCTAAACAGGTCCCCTCAGAGGAAAGAAAAGTGAACCAGATTTCCTCCTTAGGGATAGGACCCCCAATCTCCCCATACCCCAGCAGGAAGAGGCTGACGTCTCAGCTCTTCCACTCTGCCCACCTTCCCCTCGTCAGGGGTGTCGTGGTAACAGAGACCAGAGTGGCTAGCCCAGAACAGAACAGAACCTTACCTCTAGAGGATTTGAAACCAGATCTTCTCCGAAGGCCGAAAAGGGACGAGTCAGCAAAGAGCCCATTCTCCGAGACCATCTCCCCACATCAGAGTCCTAGGAAAAGAAATCCCCAGGAGCCGGCCCTCTGAAGTGAGAGAAGGTAGATGGGGGCAGAGACTCCCTGTTGAGGTCCGGAATTCTGTGTGTGTCTCCAGGGCGGTAACACGGAATACCGCCTCATCTCGCTGGGGCCTCCAAAATGTTATACCAGAAGCGAGTGAGACACACGACAAGAGTTTAAGTTTTAAATGGAGAAGTTTATTAGCCGGCGACCGTTCGGGGAAATAGAGTCTCCCCAATCAAAACGGCCACGATGCCAGTGAAGAAGCAGTATTTATACAAAAATCTAAGTACAGATGTTAGTTATCTCTTGAAACTCACATGTTATTTTTAGCAGGCTCAATAAGCCTTTGTTAACTTTACAGAAAGAAAGGAACCCCCTAAATAGATTGTAAATACAATATATCAGATAGCTGACTTAAGCGTTGACTGAATTACAACCCAGTATCTCTTCGTCCAATCTGCCATACATCCCACGGGAGCATGAGATAAGAGCTAGGAGCAATCACATAAGAAAAGGAATATCCGGGGCTGAGGCTTTCATCCTTCAAGGCCATAGGCAGACCGGGACAAATAGTCCAGCTGGGTTTTGTTGAGACAAGAGATAAAGTTGTAATTCAGTCAACTTAGTTAGGTAAAGGAAGATCGTTAGGCTTTCCTGGTAACTAGCTTACATTCCATGGGAATATCTCAGGGGCCGTGGGAACTCGCCAAAGGCAGGAACTCAGCCTGTTCTTTTATAGCACTCTGGAGTTTGCGATTAGGGGCTGGGGGCAGGGTTTTTAGCAATAGCTGGCTACTCAGGTATCACACTATGACACCAAGGTTATAAGAATTAGGAAACAAGGTGAATAGAGGTGCCACAAAGAAACACTGTGAAGGCAGATGGAAGAGTAGGCTTCAGGGGGAAAGATCATGGACTCAGTTCCTAATATACTGAGTCTGAGGTGTCAGAGACACAAGTAAGAAGGGATGCAAACCAAATGCTTCGCAAGGCCTAAGTTGGAAATGATCTTTACCTGATGAAGGTTTCCCATTTTGACTGTTATTTGGCTATTCAGTAGGCAAAAGGGAGAAATAAGCATTGACACAGCACTTTATGTGCCAGGCACCCTGCTAAGCGCTTTTACAAACATCATCTCATTTGGCCCTCACAACAGAGTTACTTTGTGGAAGGTGCTGTCATAATTATCCCCATTTCGCAGATGAGGAAACTGAGGCAAACAGAGATTAAGCAACTCACCCAGGGGTCACACAGCTGGTAAGTGACTGAGGCTGGTTTTGAATTTAGCTCTTTTTCATTCCAGGCCCAGTACTCTATTCACCCACCTTGCCACCCACTGCTTCTTTGAGATGAAAAGTGACATAATGAGACCTGTACATAAAGAAACTTAGTCTGGTTTGAGGATAACCCCAAAGTTTACTTCTCTGACCCCAGTGCCTCACCCCTCACCACCAAATCCCTATTCTGAGAGTATGGGACAAACCTAGGTATAAAACTGAGAGATGTGACGGCTGAGCCATTGTTGGTGACCTCTGAAACATTTTAAAGAATAACAAGGAGCTTTATATATAAAATTCCAGCCAAGCTGCAGCCTAAACAAAGGCAGACTACTAGGCTCCCATATTCCTACTCCAGCAAACACTTAAAATTTGTACCAGACTGAATAACCTTCAAAAAAATCAAATGAGAAACCATAGTATATGATGTTTGCACGTGCATGTGAACACACACACACACATACACACACACACACAAACATACATATACAGAAGCCTGTGGCCATCAGGAAAGGGGTCTGCTAACAAAGCCAGTGTGGATACAGGGAACCAAGCACATAGTGCCCCAAGACAACCAGAGATGGGCCAGGTAGCAAAAGTGGAAGGTTACTCCTAGTTAGTCATAGAAAGGTCAGAAAGCCTCAGGGTAGGGGAGACTTTAGGGAAAAGCAGCCTTGGGGAACAGCAGAAATCAGTGTAGCACAGCAATACACAGCCAGAACACCTTGGGTCCAGGGGTTCTGAGGTCCCTCATTCTCTGTCCTAAGAGAGGGCTTTGAAAATCCAGCTTTCTGAACCTCAAAGATCCAAGGAGTCCTCATCTTGAGATATAGAGATCAGCTTAGGAACTTAGTTGACCAAAGACAAGTCCAAGTAAGGATGAATGCCCCACCCAAAAAGGTAACAGGAGGAGAGCTCCAATTCAGGAACTAAAGCTGGAAAGATGAATAAACAAAAGAATTAAAAGGATTAATTTCAATTATCAACAATTAAAATTATTACCAGTGTTAAAAATTAATGTATAGTAGGAGGCACAGCCAAGATGGCGGCTGGAAAGCAGGGACTGGCTTAAGTTCTCCCCCAAATCTCTCCAAACACCTGTAAAAAATGGCTCTGAACAAATTCTAGAGTTGCAGAACCCACGAAATAACAGAGGGAAGCAAGTCTCCAGCCCAGGACAGCCTGGATGGTCACTGGGAAGGGTCTATCGCATGGTATTGGGAGCAGAGCCCAGCCCAGCATGGACCACACCAGGAGCAACCAGACTGGGAGCTGGCAGAGCAGGCTTGAGGGTCATGAATCACTGAGCTGTGGCAGTTACCAGACTTCTCAACCCACAAACGCCAAAGACAACTGAGCAGGTTAGTGGGAAAACTGCAGGATCAGGGTGAGAGAAGTGCATGGTCCGGCCCCAGCCTTGGGGGCAGTGGAGGTGGCACTGCAGCAGGAGCAGAAAGCTTCTGTGACTGCTTCCAGAGCTCTAGTGTCAGCTGCTTCCGGAGTCCGTAGCCCACACAATGGGAGGAATCAAGTGGTGGATCAGAGCGGCAGTGCTGGGAGTGCTTTGCTGGCACAGAGGCAGGGTTCTCCTGCTTTGCCCTGCTTAGATCTGGGTCACGGTCCTGGTTGGCAGTTCTTGGGGGAGAAGGAGTGCTTGTGTGGCAGAGCTTCCAGTGACGGTGGAGTAGAAGCAGCTCAGAAAACGGCAGCACAGGCCCTAAAGCTTGGGACAAAGCACTCTCCACTCTGAAGGCAGTCAAAACCTGACCAAAAGCTCAAGGGTCAAGTAGCTGACTAGGAACATGAGTAGCAGGCAGCATAAAAGGACTCAGACTCAGACTCAGACTACAGAATCTTTTTTTGATGCAAAAAAGATCAAAACATACAGCCAGAAGAAGTCAACAAAGTCAAAGAGCCTATCAAAAGCCTCCAAGAAAAATATGAATTGGTCTCAGGCCATGGAAGAGCTCAAAAAAGATTTGGAAAAGCAAGTAAGAGAAGTAGAGGAAAAATTGGGAAGAGAAATCAGAGTGATGCAAGAAAATCATGAAAAACAAGTCAATGCCTTGCTAAAGGAGACCCCAAAAAATACTGAAGAAAATAACACCTTAAAAAAATAGACTAACCCAAATGGCAAAAGAGGTCCAAAAAGCCAGTAAGAAGAAGAATGCCTTGAAAGGCAGAATTAGCCAAATGGAAAAGGAGGTCCAAAAGCTCACTGAAGAAAACAATTCCTTAAAAATTAGAATGGAGCAAATGGAAGCTAACAATTTTGTGAGAAATCAAGAAATTATGAAACAGAACCAAAGGAATGAAAAAAATGGAAGACAATGTGAAATATCTCATTGGAAAAACCACTGAATTGGAGAACAGATCCAGGAGAGATAATTTAAAATTACTGGACTATCTGAAAGCCGTGATTGAAAAAAAAAAAAAGAGCCTAGACATCATCTTTCAAGAAATTATCAAGGAAAACTTCCCTGATATTCTAGAAACAGAGGGTAAAACAGAAATTGAAAGAATCCACCAACAGCTTCTTGAAAAAGAAACCCAAAGGAAAACTCCTAGGAATATTGTAGCCAAATTCTAGAGTTCCCAGGTCAAGGAGAAAATATTGCAAGCAGCCAGAAAGAAACAATTTGAATATCATGGAAACACAATCAGGATAATACAAGATCTAGCAGCTTCTACATTAAGGGTTTGGAAGGCTTAGAACATGATATTCCAGAGGTCAAAGGAACTAGGATTAAAACCAAGAATCACCTACCCAGCAAAACTGAGTATAATGCTCCAAGACAAAATATGGATTTTCAATAAAATAGAAGACTTTCAAGCTTTCTCAATGAAAAGAACAGAGCTGAATAGAAAATTTGACTTTCAAATACAAGAATCAAGAGAAGCATGAAAAGGTAAACAAGAATGAGAAATCATAAGGGACTTACTAAAATTGAACTGTTTTGTTTATATTCCTACATGGAAAGATGATGTTTGTAATTTATGAGACCTTTCTCAGTATGAGGGTAGTTGAAGGGAATACACACACACACACACACACACACACACACACAGAGGGCACAGGGTGAGCTGAATATGTATGAAGGGATGATATCTAAAAAATTAAATTAAATTAAGGGGTGAGAGAAGAATATATTGAGAGAGGGAGAAATAGAATGGGGTAAATTATCTCACATAAAAGTGGCAAGAAAAAGCAGTTCTGTTGGAAGGGAACAGGGGGCAGGTGAGGGGGAATGAGTGAATCTTGCTCTCATCAGATTTGATTTGAGGAGGGAATAACATACACACTCAATTGGGCATCTTACCCCACAGGAAAGTAGGGGGAAGGGGATAAGGAGGAGGAGATGATAGAAGGGAGGGCAGATGAGGGGAGGAGGTAATCAAAACCAAACACTTTTGAAAAACAAGGGAGAAAATTGAATAAAGCAGAACAGGATAGGATGGAGGGAAATATAGTTAGTCTTTCACAACATGATCATTGTGGAAGTCTTTTGCATAATGATACATGTGTGGCCTATGTTGAATTGCTTGCCTTCTTAGGGAAGATGGGTGGGGAGGGAAGAAGGGAAAGAATTTGGAACTCAAAGTTCTAAAAGTGGATGCTCAAAAAAAAAAAGTTGTTTTTGCATGCAACTGGGAAATAAGATATACAGGCAATGAGGTATAGAAATATATCTTGCCCTACAAGAAAGTAAGGGGAAAAGGGGTGGGGGGAGATTGGGGTGACAGAAGGAAGGGCAGACTGGGGAATGGGGAAATCAGAATACATACCATCTTGGAGTGAGGGGGAGGGTAGATATGGGGAGAAAATTTGTAACTCAAAATCTTGTGGAAATCAATGTTGAAAACTAAAAATACTAAATAATAAAATATGAAAAAAGAAAAAAATTAACGTATATCTAGGTGTTGGGGTTTGGGGTTGAGGGGTGCTCGAGACCCCAAAATACTGATGCACCGGGTCCTCCTGAATAAATTTGACTCAAGCCTTCTCAACCAAAGAAAAAGACAAAGTTTATTAAAGATTCACCATATTGGATAGACTCTTAGAGAGCCTAAGCATTTGTGATGCTTATGCCAGCAAGCCAGATCAATCTGAGCACCTGCATGGAGGCAAGATGGAGCTTATATTTATATTCAGAAAGATTGTGGGAGGGTGGTAGTCTGGGGTGATGGAAGGAGGGGTTTAGGGTGGACTGGGGTGACTGGGGTGAGATCAGACTCCAGGGTGGGAAACAGCTGGAGATGACAAGAGGGCTAGGGTTACAAAGTTGGGTAGATATTTAAGGGTGGGAAAAGCCAGAAGGCAATCTGGAGGTAACCAGGCAATGGAAGGCTAAGCTACGCTATTTGGGCATGAAAAGCCAGATCAAGTGGGATTCAAGGGAGTTCCCATAGTCTAAGCCCCATCATAGAGATTCCCGCAAAGAAGGAGAGAATGAATAACTCCATAATAACTGAAAGCAGAGATTCAAAGGAAAAACTGATTTTCCACAGGAATTACATGAGTAATTACATGAGTAAGCAAGAGATAAAAAGTGAAGAAAGTGAAAGAAAGTGAAGAAAGAATTGAAATAAGAATAAATAGCTTAGAAGGAAAGTGGTAAACCTTACCAAAGAAATGGATTTCCTGAAAAATCAGAGACCAAACAGAAATTGATGACTCCACAAGACATCAAGAGATATTACAACAAAATAAAAAGTTGGAAAAAAATAGAAGGAAATGTAAGATCTTATTTTTTAAGCTGACCTGGAAAACAAGTTAAGAAGAGATGATAATTTAAGATCACTGGATTTTCCCAAAACTAAGATTTTTAAAATAAATAAATAAAATACTGAACACCCTATAAATGAAAATTCCCACATCTATTGGAACCAGAGGAAAAATCAGAGACAGAATCTATTGATAACCTCCTGAAAGAAACCACAAAAGGAAAAGTTCCAGGAATGTCAAAGCCAAAATTCAGAGTTTCAAATATTCAGTTCAAGTACCAGGAACCACAGTCAGCACAACAAACAACCCAGCAGCTTCCACTATTAATGAAAGATCTTAGAATATAATATTCCAAAAGGCAACAGATATAGGCTTACAACCAAAAATAATTTACCCTACGAAGTTAAGTATAATCCTATGGGAAGAAATGAATTTTTAATGGAATAGATTATTTCCAAGCATTTCTGCTGAGAAGACCAGAGCCAAGTAGAAACTCTGAAATGTAAACACAACAGTCAAAGGAAACCTAGAAAGTAAATATATTTGAACAAGGAGCTATGTAAAGATAAAATGCTAACATTCTTAACAAGAGAGAAAAAAAAACAAGTATCCCTTCAGGACCATAATTCCTTTGAAGGGTATTAAAGAAGTTAGATAAGAAAAACAGAGGACCTGGAGTGAACTGATTATATTCTGAGGGTTTTGAGAAGAGAAAGAGAAGAAAAGGTAAAAGTAATAAACTAGTATACAAAGGAGAGAGAAGGGGGTAGAACTTGATACTTCTCATAACTGGGGTGGGTAAGGAGAAGAGAATACAAATGTGAAGGGAGGAGTAGGGAGCAGGCATCAAATGAACCTCACTTTTGTCTAAACTGAAAAAGTGAGGTGAATACACACAGTTTGGTATACATCAAACTCAACAGGGAGACAAGTGGGGATGGGAAAAGAAGTTAAGAGGGAAGATGATGCCAGGAATGGAATAGTCACAAGCAAAACAAACCTCCTAATCCTGAAAGAGGTATTAAAATAAAAGAAAAAGAACAGAAAAGAACTAGAATTAGAGGTGGGGTGGGATTCCTATCAATTAGGGAATTCCAAACAAATGGTGGTAATGAATGCAATGTGATATTATTTCACTATAAGAAACTATGAAAGAGGATATGATAGAATTGTGAGTTGATGCAGACTAAAGTGAACAGAACCAGGAGAATAATTTATACAATAGTGGCAGCACTATAAAGACAAATAACTTTGGAATAATTAAAAAATTCATCAATGCAATAACCAATCATGCCTTCAGAGGACATAAAGCAGGCTACCCACCTCCTGACATCCCTATGCAAGATACAAAGTGCAGAAAAAGATATACTTTTTTTTTTAATGGCTAGAGAATGTTGGCAATTTGGTCCCTAGTTCTTCTGCCTCTTCAAAATCCAGCCTGCTTTTCTCGTAGTTGTCATTTCACGTATTGCTGAAGCTTAGCTTGCAGAATATTGAGCATAATCTTGCTGGCATGTGAAATGAGCTCAACTGTGTGGTAACTGGAACAGTCCTTGGCATTTCCCTTCTTTAGAACTGAAACATAAACTGATCTTTTCCAATCCAGCGGCCACTCTTGAGTTTTCCAAATTTACTGGCATATTGGGCGCACCACATTAACAGCATCATAGCTCAGCTGGAATTCCATTACCTCTACTAGCCCTATTGTTGGCAAACCTCTCTTCACCAAGCCTTCTTCCCGCCAGAACACGAATGCTTAGCCCATTCAGTGTCTAGGTCTAGATTTACTTGGCCTTCTTTGCTTTGGGGGAGCTAAATAATACACTTTCAATATGAATCTCTTTAGTTTGTTTTGACCACTTACCAGGGAAAACTCAACCAATTTATGAAAGGGTCTCCCCTTACGTTCCAGGGTGACCGGCTTAATTACTTTTAGCCTCCTCTAGGAAACACACCAACACAGAGACAGGCAGACACCCACATCAGGTAAACAATGTCTTGAACGAACTATTTCTTTAAAAACCAGCTCTTTAAAAATACCTATCAGGCTCTGGTGTATTTCCTCCCTTCTGCCAGATCCAGGAGCAGCTGGCAGAACAGGAGATCAACATTTGCCAGTTTCCAGACTGTGATTCCGATGACGATGAAGATTTCAAGAAACAGGATGCTGAGATGAAAGCGAGCATCCCCTTTGCTGCGATTGGCTCCAGCAGCGTGGTGAGGGTCGGCGCTGCCAGGATGGTGAGGGGTCCCCTCTACCCCTGGGGAGCAGCAGAAGTGGAAAATCCTCGTCACTGTGACTTCCTCAACCTGAGAGGTATGTTGGTACAGACCCACTTACAGGACCTGAAGGAGGTGACCTATGACCTGCTCTATGAAGGCTACCAAGCCCGTTGTCTTCATAGCCTGGCCCGTCCTGGGGCCCAGGAACGAGCCAGTCGAAGCAAGTTGTCCTGCCACAGTGCCACTGAAATACCCCTCCCTATGCTGCCCCTAGCAGAGACAGAGAAACTTATCAGGGAAAAGGATGAGAAGCTGCGCTGGATGCAGGAGATGCTGGAGAAGATGCAGGCCCAGACGCAGCAGAGCCAGGGAGAACAGTCCGACGTCCTCTCAACCCACGTGTTCCTCTTCCCCACTGCTTTTTTTACACCCTGGGGACCTTCTCCCCCAGTCTCTTGGGACCCAAGCAAATTGCTCAGCACTATCCTCCCCTGACTCCCTCCCAAAACATCCCTGGCTGAGCTCTAACCCTTAGCTTATCCCACCCCACTGAGGTTCATTTCCTTCTCCACAGATATTTGGGAATCCTACTGCCCTCCCTGCAGCTTCCTCATCCCCATTTCCCATAATCCTCTATTCCATCTGATCTTGTGCGACATTTGCTTCTTCTGCTCCTTGTTCAATCAGTCGCCTGTCAAGGCTGATCTTCTTCACAACAAGCATTTATTAAGCACTTACTGTGTACCCCCAATGTCTTAAAAGTTGATTTCCTTAAAAAAAAATGCCTATCAGACACATACTCCCAAGTGGTCTTTCACAAGAAATCCCCATGCAAACTAAAAAACTCATAGCAGTACTTTTTGTAGTAGCAAAGAACTAGTAATAATATAGATGCTCATTGATTAAGGAATGCTCTGAGGATGACACTTCTCCCTTCAGGAGAAAGCATCCTGGAGGGCTAAGGTGACCGGTTCAGGAAACCTACAGGATTTCAATGATGAAACAAATCAGGATTGCCATGATTCACCAATATTCTAATGGAGACAGGCTAGAGCCTGTCATGAAACTTTAGCTACAGCTATTGTTGTTAGCCTTTCATCCTCAAAGAGGACCATGACCTCAGGGAGGTGATGCCAGGACATGCAAGTGAATTGGATTTAAGAGAGTGAGGGCTGTGCAAAGTCACCAGCCTCACTTTCTCCTCCAGAGACATCTGGGTCCAGTGACAAGATATAGATCAAGAGAACTGGGGATAGTCCTGGATACAGTGGAAGACCTTGGCCTTTTTTAAGCTAAGGTCTCATTCAGTGATTAAAGGTAAGCAAGAAAAGAGGCAGAGAATGGCCTCTTTACCTGGTCAAAAATAAGAAAAAAAAAATTCCAAACAGGGAAGGGAAGGAAAAGGGAAAGGGAAAGGGAAAAAGGAGGGGAGGAGAGGAGAGGGGAGGGGAGGGGAGCAAAGGAAAGGAGTATTGCTGCCCACCTAGCCAGTTCCTCTTTCTACTTACAGGCTGTTGTTACTCTTGCATTCTCAAAGAGGACCATGACATCAGGGAGGTGATGCCGGGACATGTAAGTGAATTGGATTTAAGAGAGGGAGGGCTGTGCAAAGTCACAAGCCTCACTTTTTCCTCCAGAGCCATCTCAGTCCAGTGGCCAGATATAGATCAGGATGACTGGAGATGGCTTTTGGCCACAGCTGGGGTCAGTACTAGAGACCTATTCTAAGCCCTAGCACTCTCCCCCAAGTTCCTTCCAATAGTTTACATAGCCTTGGTATGCACACACACAATGCAGCTCTACCCCCAAATCTTTCTACCTATTGCCTGGGAGTAATGAAGGAGAAAACTTTGGGAGCATTGTCAGGAAGGATAATATGGTTTCCCTATAGTTTTGCTATGGAACAACCATATTATCACTAAAATGTTAATTGTCTGAATCCATTTATTAGGTGGAACAACAAATAACAGGTTTCCTAAAGACAAATGGAGACAGCCAGATCCAGATTTTAATAATTCTCATATTTCAGGGTGATATTTCATTTCTTTTCTGCACAGTCAAAATTTGAATTGGTTCAGTACAGGCAGCCCAAGCTGTGTGAACTTAGTCTGACATTTAGTAGGCTGAGATCCAGTGAGGATGGGGGCCTTTGGGGAAGTCAGCATATGTCCACAGAATATCCTCTGGTACTTTCCTATTTTGAGAATAGTGCCATGCGGTGGCTGAATTATGTATTACTTTCTACCTGGCTGATTAATTAATAGCCTGCTTTAATGTAGATTGAAGAAAGCAGGGAAACAAGCCTGGTGTGGTCAGCTTTTACTACAACAGCACCCATCAAATATAAACTTAGCCCATACCACTTGTCCCATATGTTTAAATGTTTCTTATGATCTGGATTCCTTGGGTTACTTTCAGGAACTTCCCTTCCACAATTTCTTGCTATTTTCCAAGATAATACTGTTCAAAATCAGGTGGCATAACTGAAGCAGTTAGGGGGCAAATCAGTCCTGGGGTCAGGAAGACCAGATTTCATATCTGGCCTCAAACATTTGCAAGCTATGTGAGCTAGACAAGGGAGAAGAGAAGGGGACAATCCATTTCTATGAGGACTGTTCCATCCCAAGACAGCTAGGGGGCGCAGTGGATAGAGTGCTGGGCCATCTCATCTGTCAGAGTGCAAATTCGACCTCAGATACTTACTAGCTGTGTGACCCTGGGCAAGTCACTTCACTCTGCCTCAGTTTCCTCATCTGTAAACTGAGCTGGAGAAGGAAATGGAGACTACTCCCGTATCTTTTGCAAGAAAACCCCAAATGGGGTCACGAGGAGTAGGACAACTTAACCGCAGCATCCTAGGCACTGTGCTGACAAGCACTTCACATATATCATCTCATTTTATCCTCACAACAATCCTGGGGAGTAGGCAACGTTATTATCCACATTTTACAGTTGAGGAAACTGAGGCAAACCGTGGTTCAGTGACTTGCCCAGGGTCACACAGCTAGCGTCTAAGAACATAAAGTCGAGTCTTCCTAACTCCAGACCCCAATACGCTGCGCCACCAAACTTCCCATACACAAGTCTCTTAACCTGTTTGCCCTAGCTTCCCCATCGGCAAACTTAGGATAATAATAACACCTACCTCCCGAGGCTGTTGTGGGGGTAAAACAAGGTATCTGTAAAGTCCTTTGCAGACCTTAAAGCACTGCTCGCTATCATTACTTTCTACTGACATCCCTCCCAAGGGGTTTTGTTTGTTTTTTTTTGGAGGGGAGAAGGCAGGGCCCACTGAGGTTAAGTGACTTGCCCAAGGTCACACAGCTAGTGTGTCCAGCGTCTGAGGCCGAATTTGAACTCAGGTCCTCCTGACTCCAGGGCCAGTGCTCTACTCACTGCGCCACCCTTCATAAGGTTTTGCAAATGAATTTTTTTTTTAACTAGTGTTCTCTTGGTTTCCACACCTTCCTGCTTGGCAGATGAGATCAAGGCTTCCCGCCACGCCTAGAATCCACTCTCTTCCGCCTCTACAGAATGCAGCAGTGAAGTCCCAAAGACCTGGTTTCTGAGACTTACTATTGGTGTGATGTTGGCAAGTATTTCACAGCTCTAGCCTCAATTTCCACATCTGGAAAGAGAGAAAGATAACAACTGGTATTTCAAAATTTCAAAAATAATTAACTGTAGTATTCAAAACAGCCCCTCACGGGGCTGCGGAAGCTCCAATGAGATGAGAGATGTAAAAATGCTATTTAAGTGTTAACCCCTAGTTTCCATCTATCTAACCATCCTGGGCATCTCACCACATGCTCTGTCTCTTCCCCGCCCTTTTCTCACCTGACACTGCACCCCCAGCTCCAACCCCAAATCTCTATAGGCCAAGCCACCCTCCCTAGGGAGGCGGAGGCTAAGAAGTCCTGACTAATGAGTGCAAATTCATCTAACTGTTCTGAAACCGTATTTCACAAGGACGTTGGCTCTAGAGTTTATATTTTAAAACAAATTCTTTGTTATAGGGGATAGTTTCCTGGGAGGGGGGAAAGGAGGGATACAGGGGGAAATCTAAGTAATGAAAAGACAAAACCAAAATCAATAAAAGCTTTTTTTTTTTTTTTTAAAGAGAGAGAAACCGAGATCATCTATACTAACCCCCTCATTTTCCAAATGGAGGTCCAGGGAAGTGAAGTGACTGTCTGCGGTTACACAGGAACCAAGAGAGAGCCCGGATTTAAACTCAGGTCCTTTAACTTTAAATTCATTTTTTTATGTATTGTTTAGTTTTACTGAACTATTTCTTTCGTCTTCTTCCCTTTGTTTTTTGGTTTGTTTGTTTTTTTTTAATGGCTGTCTGGGAGGAATGGGGGAGGGTTACATAGGGAAATGTAACTGCCATAAAAACAAAACATATCAGTAAAATTTTATTTGGGGGGAAAAAAGGCATTGGAGTCTCACTTCTGATGCCTGTGTGACTTTGGGGAAGTCACTTAACTTCCTTGGGCTTCAGTTTCCTCATCTCTAAAAAGAAAGGGTTGGACTAGAAGACTCAGGTCCCTTCCAGCCCTAGGTGATTCATCCACCTAGGATGGGGGGAGGGGGCAACCACCACCCCCTAACTCTTCATTTCCTCCAAAGGCTCGGAGAAGAGTCATCAAATCGATGCTACAGGATTCTGGAAAGGGTGTAAAAAATCAGCTTCACCATGAGCTCCATGAATGAATGACTCACCGGATTAAACCTCCCTTCTCCCTCCTCTGCTGGCAGCTCACCCAGGGTAGCCGCCTCTTTTGTATCTGTATCCTTTATACTTTATGTACAATCTACTGGGCTAGATAAATTACTGCTCTTCCTACTTCTCACGACCATTCGGCGTTTTCGTGACCAAGACCCTAGAGTTGGCCATTTCCGTCATCAGGGAATCCTTTTTGCCAGGCATTCAGCAGTTTGCCCGGGGTTGCGTCAGAGGCTGGATTCGAACTGCGTCTTCCTACCCACTGAGCCAGGCGCTGCCCCTTCTTTACACTGAACAAACACATTTCCATTCATGCAAGCACTCGAGGCTCAGCTTCGGTGCCAACTGCCGGGAAAGGCCTTTCCTGCTTTTCCCAATAGTTCTCTCCCTCTTCAAAACACCTGGAGCTATCCGTGCAGGTGCACATGCTCTCCCTCCACCCTGTCCCCGCGCCCACGTTCGCTGCCCTCCCAATGGTCCGGGCCACAAAGAAGGGCGCATCTTGGCTTGAAGGACGGACCTCCTGCCAGGCTCCCCACTGAGCGCGGGTTCTGCGGGCACGGCTCACTTCTGCCTTTGTTCCGTCCCTAGCACACCGCCTGGCGCACGGACTCCGGATACGTTTTTTTTACTTTGACCGATGCCACTCCCCCACCTCCGCACGCCTGGAACCCGGGATGGCAGCTTCCTCCGGGAAGAGGGAGCACCGGGATCGGCGCGAGCCAAGCACCACCTCCCAGTCCCGGCTCCGTACTACCAGGACGCGGGACTAGCACGCATGCGGAGCCGGACTCCAGAGGGCAGGGAGGCGACGGGAGAGGGGGGGAGAGAAGTGCGGGCGTAAGAGAGCGAGGGGGGAAGGAGGGGGGAGGGGGGAGAGAGGAGGGGGGAGCGGGGAGGGAGGAGGGCGATGGACGTACTTCCGCTCCGGCGGACAAATAACACTGGCCAAAGGGGAGGAGGCTCGCACAACTGGACCCTTTAACAGAGTGGGAAGCGGGTGGGCAAAAGTGGGGAGGAGAGGGAGGCATCGCACCCCCTTGATTACGCACACCCCACACTCTCTCTTTCCCCCCTCTAGCTTCCTCCTGGAGCCGCAGCCGCCGCAGTAGACGAAGCCGCGCGCGCTGGGTCCAGGCACCCTGGCACGAGCCTCCCCAGCCCCGGCCCCTCCTCCCCAGCCCGCCCACGCGGACCCGGAGTCGCGCGCCAGACCGCGCTCACGGGCGCGCACGTCCCTGCGCCTGCGCGTCACTCAGGCCTGCCAGTGCGTGGTGGGTGCCACCGGCCCCCGGGGGGGCGGGGGGAATTAAAGAAAAAAAAAACTGCGCGTGGAACCGATCCAGGTGAGAGGTGCCCTTGCCGATGGGGTCACGGGACTCAGGGAGACAGGTTCCGCGGAGCAATTGGGCTCCGAGGGTTGGGGGGCAGGGGGCTGAGGTACTGGGGGGGGCGTGCGCGGCGTGTAGGGTGGGGGGGGGCCGGGGACGGGTGCGTGTAAACGTGCCCGGGGGGCGGGGAAAGGGCGAGCGTGCCCCAGACTAGGGAACCCTCAAACCCCGGCCCCTCCCCCCAATACCTCGCGGGCACACCTACCCCCCCCTTGTCTTGGTCCCCAGTTCGTGGGCGGGATGCTTGGGGAAGAAAGTATGCGACCCCGCCCCTCGTGGGACTTCGCCTTCCCTCCCATCCCAGGAGGGAGGGAGCAAAAACTGAGGGGCAGGGGGGGGGGGTCTGGAGACGGAAGTAGCGTGCCTCTGCCCCTGGGGAGGGGGTTGGGTGAGGAGGGGGCCGAGGCTTGGAGAAGGGGTGAGAGACCGGCTTCCTAACTAATTCGCCCCCCACCAATCACAGGGAGTTCCCCACGCACACCCAGCACCATGGCATCTGGAGTGGAAGTCTTGCGATTCCAGCTCCCGGGGCATGAGGCTGCCACCCTTCGAAACATGAACCAGCTCCGGGCAGAGGAGCGCTTCTGCGATGTCACCATCGTGGCCGACAGCCTCAAGTTCCGGGGCCACAAGGTCATCTTGGCCGCCTGCTCCCCCTTTCTTCGGGACCAGTTTCTCCTCAATCCCAGCTCGGAGCTGCAGGTCTCACTGATGCACAGCGCCAGGATCGTGGCCGACCTGCTCCTCTCCTGCTACACCGGTGCTCTGGAGTTCGCCGTCCGAGACATCGTCAACTACCTGACAGCCGCCTCCTACCTCCAAATGGAGCACGTGGTGGAAAAGTGTAGAAATGCCCTGAGCCAATTCATTGAGCCCAAGATTGGCCTGAAAGAGGATGGAGTCAGTGGAGGGATCGGATTGACTGGGCTCAGCTCTACCAAGTCACTCCTCCCCCCTGCTCGAACCCCAAAGCCAGCTCCCAAACCCCCCCCACCACCTCCGCCACCTCCTCTTCTCCGGCCAGTGAAGCTAGAATTTCCCCTAGATGAGGACCTTGAGCTAAAGGCAGAAGAGGAGGAAGAGGATGAAGAAGAGGATGTGTCAGATATCTGCATTGTCAAGGTGGAGTCAGCATTGGAAGTGGCACAGAGGCTTAAGCCCCCTGGAGGCATGGGGGGGAGCCTTGGTCTTGGGGGGAGCCTTAGCCTTGGGGGGGGTCTTGGCCTTGGGGGGAGTAGTGGACTGCTCATCAATGAAGTTGGAGAAACCATTGATGCTCCTGATGATAGCGCAGCCCCCCAGGGGGTGGTGAAGGCCTGCTATAGCCTTACAGAAGACACAGAAGGGGAGGGTCTGTTGCTGTTTCCTGGAGGTCAAGTAGGGGAGGGCATTGCCCTTGGGCTGGGAGATGAAGCCCTAGCAGCAGCCACTATGTCCCGGAGCAGTGGAGTTAGTGGGAGTTACGGGGGCATGAGGAGTCCTATACCGGGGGGCTCCCCAGTGGGAAACCCACTGAAAAACATCAAGTGTACCAAGTGCCCAGAAGTGTTTCAGGGTGTGGAAAAACTTGTGTTCCACATGAGAGCCCAGCACTTCATCTTTATGTGCCCTCGATGTGGGAAGCAGTTCAACCATAGCAGCAACCTCAACCGGCACATGAACGTCCACCGAGGTGTCAAGTCACACTCCTGTGGTATATGTGGCAAATGCTTCACGCAGAAGTCCACCCTACACGACCACCTCAACCTTCACTCTGGGGCTCGACCCTACCGTTGTTCTTACTGTGATGTGCGATTTGCCCATAAACCTGCCATTCGACGCCACCTCAAGGAGCAGCATGGCAAGACTACGGCGGAGAATGTCCTTGATGCCAGTGTGTCAGAGCTCAATGCCCTCCTCCACTAGCTGGAGGAGGGATAACTAGGGGAGGGTGTGATGTGAGGTGAGGAAATTGCTGGTAGAAGATGATGAAGGATCCTCTCTCCCCAAGGGAAGGAAGTTTGAAGGGGAAAAGGCTTTTTTGTTTCCAGGAGAATTAGCATACATCTTGGGGTTAAAGGCAGAGGTATTACAAAGCCGCCAGCTGCTCAAGGTCTTCCTCAGGGAATGAGAAGGGGTTAGACCTGGTTGAGGGGATTAACAAACCTTTCCTGGGGATGATGAGGAAAGAAAAGTTTCCTGTATTCTAGGATAAAAGGGCCCAGCAAGAGGGAAGGCCCTTTTCTGGAATAGGTAGATTATTGGGGTGAGGATGGTGTGCAGGGTGTAGGTAGTAAAAAGGGGAATATAGGAGAAGATGGTTTTATCATAGGTTAAGAAGGCTATAGAGAAGACAACCCAGTTGGGGTAGGGTGGGTGGGAATTGGGAGGGAATCTTACCAAAGCTATACCTGTCCTTGGGTGGGAATAGAACAGGGGAAACCTCTTAAATTCTTGGGAGAGCAACTATTATGAGGAAAAGGTTATCAAGTCCAGGGAGAAAGGGTAGAGAATGTCTTTTTTGCATGCTAGGGAGGAGGGGAGGGGGACTGAGACGGCTATTGTCTCAGGAAACAAAAAGTGAGGAAAGAAAGGGAGAAGAATGGAAGTAGACTAGAAAATAGAGGTAAAAGAAGGAGTAAAGTCAGAAGTAGTAAGGGTTGGGGAGGGGACAGGGGGAAAAGAGGAAAGTACCTGCAAGAAAGGGCTCTTGGGAAGGGGAGGGGAGCAACAGGGGAGGGAAAGGGTGTGGTAGAGACATAACAGTATTTTTTAAGGAAACAGACATATTTTTCAGGAGTTTTCTGGAATCTGAGGTCTCAGTTTCTGCTTTTATTTTCCACAAAATAAAAAAAAAAAGTTTTTTTCTTTGTATTTTTTTGTCTGTGAGTCAGAGTCGTCCCTTTTCTTGTGTAGTTTTCCAGTCTGGGCCTCCTGGTACCTCCAACCAAACTCTCTTCTCTGAGAGTACCCTGGCCCTCCATCTTCTGCTTCTCTGAGTGTTCTGTGCCTGTCCTGTGCTTTTAGTCCCCTGGTCTCCTCACTATGAGGGCAAAGACCGTGTAAACCTGTTTCAGCGGTACTTTGCAAAAAGAATTCTAAGTACTCTTCCTGTATTTATGGTGAAGTCAGACCATTGTGCTTCAGTCCCGGCTCCTGTCAATATCTAGCTGTAAGTTACATCTGAGCCTGCTGTTTCTACAAAGTGAGGGGCTTAGGCCAGGCCAGGGGTTCTAAATTGGGGTGATGGTCTTGGATGGGATAAAAATACGTTTGGGGCTTCTTTCCACCAAGCTCAAACTTGGCATTTCCTTCAATTAAGAATTTTCAAAATCACTCCGTGAAGGGATCCATAGGCCTCACCAGACTGCCTAAGGGGGAGTGTCCATAACGCCCCCAAAAAGGCTAAGAACCCCCGGACTAGATGGTGCCTGGCGCCCTCTCCAATACCACTTTGAGTCTGTGGACCGGAGGAAAACTTGAGAGGCCGCTCTCCGCCGGTGCAAACTACAGCTCCCAGGAGGCCTCGGAGGAGGCCCTGGGTGCCCAGTCCCAACCCACAGGACCCGCGGCTGTGGAGTCGTCCGGGTTCGAGGGCTGCAGTACCGGCGGCCGAGGCGGGGCGTCCGACAGTGCCGGGAGAGCGGCCTCTGCGCTTCTGGTCGTGGTGTCACTAGCGGAGCTGCGATGGCCTTGAGCTCTCGGAGGGACACGCGGCCGGCCGGGCGGGACTGGTCTTTAATTAAGCCCTAGTCACTCACAATGAGAGCCGGGGGTAGAAGCCCTAGGTGAAGGGGAGGAGCGTCTCGGAGTACCCCCCCCATCCCCACCTCCGGGGGCAAAGGCTTCTCTCCAGATCCAGCCCGGACGGAGACCAGAGGCAGGGGCACGGTGCTGCCCCTTCCCGGGACACCCGGACCGGAGGAACCGCGGCTCCGGAGTTATTGGGCAATAGACTGGCCCCGCCGCGGCGGCCCCCGCCCCCGGTCCCGGCTCTCCGGCAGAGCGCCCGCGCTCGCCCCCCCATGGTGAAGGCCGGGGAGGCCAGATCGAAGTGGCCTCCGAAGCGCCCCCGCCAGCCCCATCCCGGGCATCCTCCGCAGCCCTCCGGGATCCTATCCCGGGAAAATGGCACTGGAATAGGCCACGGCTCCTTTAAGGGTTCTCTTCCTCCTCCCTCCTTCCACAACTCCCCCATCCCCCCCGGCCCACGTGACCCGGGCGGCCGCGCGCCTCCTGGGCCCCCCGCGCGAGCGGCTATGGCGGCGGCGGCGGGAGCTGCAGCGGCGGCGGCCGCCGAGGTGCGGAAGGGGAGGGGGGGGAGGCGGGTGCATGCCCGCCCGCGCGCGCGCCCGGGGGAAGCGCGCACTCGTGCAATGCTCCGGGGGTGCAACGGGGCCGGGGGGCCCGAGCCGGGCTTGCAGCAAGCCGGGGGGCCAGCGCCGGGGGCCGGGGAGGGGACCAGGGGATGGGAGGCGGGGGAAGCGGGCACGGAGGTGCGCGTGCAGCCGCTGGCCACCCCCGGATGGGCGGATGGAGCCGGGGTCCCAGGGGCACGCGCACGGGGTGCGCGGGGCAGGCCGCCAAGCTGGGGGGGAGTGGGTGCCGGGGGGGGTGTCGCGCGGGGCCCCCGCGGCTCCGGGGACAAAGGGGGAGCGTCTCGTGCACCCGGGAGGAGGGGGCGGGGCCGGGGCGCGTTGGCCACGCCCCCTCCCCTCTTTTCTGCTCCCGGGATGCGGGGGCTACCGAGGGGGAGGGGGTCCCTTCGGGCCCGGGGGAGAGGTCGAGGGCCACTTCCCGGGAGCCGAGGCAGAGGGCGAGGGGCAACCCATCGGGGCCGGGGGAGGGGGCGAAGCCTGCTGTCTTCCGCCCGGACCCAGGCGTCCTGGGTCCCTCTGCCCCCATCCGGGTTGACCAGTCCCCCTACCCCTTGTCTCCCCTCGCAGGGGGAGGCCCCTGGTGAGATGGGGGGGGCGCTGCTGCTGGAGAAGGAACCTCGGGGAACTGCAGAGAGAGGTAAGCGTGCAGTGTTTATAGGATGTCTGCCCCCCAGCCCCCTCTTCTTTCCTATTGAGAAAACAGTCTTGTTCTCAGTACCCCCTTCTCTTTCCTGCCTGGAAGTGACCCTCTCCAATGACCTGGCAGGATGCTAAGCTACGCTTCCCGTTAGATCCCTTTTCTCCTTCCTTTCTGGAAGGACTCCTGTTCCCCGATTCTGTGTGTCTGTCTTGTGTCTGTGCCAGTGTCTCATAGGGGTCTTGGTATTCGTGACACCCCTCCTCACTCCCCAACCTTTCTCTTATCTTCTCAGGTCTTAGCTCCTCAGGAGATAAGTCTCCTGGAGAGGAGACCCCACCCCAGGACCATCCAGAGTCTGTGGAACCCACCGGCCCCGCATCTCCTGCCTCAGTCACAGTGACTGTAGGGGATGAGGGGGCTGACACCCCAGTGGGGTCCACACCCCTCATTGGTGATGAGCCAGAGAGTCCAGAGGGAGATGAGGGCATCCACAGTGGTAGGATGTTGTTAGGTAAGGAAGCTGGGAGGGCTTGAGACTGGGGAATTCAAGGAGCAGGGAGAACTGGGCTCTCAGGTCATACCGTTTTCCCTCCTCTCTCTCCCAAACATGTCGTCCAGGCCATGCCACTAAGTCCTTTCCCTCGTCCCCCAGCAAAGGGGGCAGCGCCTGCCCAAGCCGGGCGAAGATTACCATGACAGGGGCCGGGAAATCACCTCCCTCAGTCCAGAGTTTAGCCATGCGGCTGTTGAGCATGCCTGGGGCACAAGGGGCTGGAGCTGGGCCTGAGCCTGCCCCTACCCCCACCCCTACCCCCACCCCCACCAGCCCTGAAGGGAAGCCCAAGGTCCACCGAGCTCGAAAAACCATGTCCAAACCAGGGAATGGACAGGTAAAGGGCATATGCAGGGAAGGGAAGAAGTATATCTTGTAATACAAGGAGAGGGAGCTGTGGGGAAGAGGGGAGTCTTATCTTGCTTTCTGTGTATTCCCCAGCCTCCAGTCCCCGAGAAACGCCCCCCTGAAGTTCAGCATTTTCGAATGAGTGATGATCTTCACTCAGTGGGGGATATGGGAACAGGTATATCCTTCAGCCATAGATTCTAGCTTCTTTCTCACCCACACCATTGGGACAACAGTTAACTCTGGTTTGGGGCATCAGAAACTTCCCGGGTTTGAGGAAGAAAACCTTACTTGATCTCTTTACTCCCAGACATTGCCAAAAGGAGGAAGCTGGACTTGGGAAGTGGAGGCCCCCACAAGAGAGGACCCCATGGCTTGGTAAGGCTGCATCAGGGACAGGACCAAGGGGCGGTGAGGGAGCTAAGAACAGAATGGCAGCCTCTTTGAGAGGAAAACAAGTGCTAAAAAGAAGTGGAGAGAAAAGGAGAGAGGTGTGGAAATGGAATATTTTAGTTCCTTAGAGAAGAGATTTGCTGACAGGACACCTCAGCTGGAGTAAGGCTGGGGAGGGCAGAGGTGCTGACTCTTGGGTGGCACAGGTCTCTAATATTCAACACACTTAGGTGCGTTTTAAGGGCAAGTTTCATTGGGTGATACAAAAAAGAAAGATAGCTTCTGCCATTGAGAAACGGTTTAGGAGATCTAACAACATATGTCAACCAATCAGTCAACATTTATTAAGCTCCCACTAGATACATCAGACTTTGTACTAAATGCTGAAGATACATAAAGACAAAAAAGATAGTTCTTGCCCTCAAGGAGCTTACAATCTAATGAGGGAGACAACATGCATACAAACATATACAAAGCAAACTATACAGTATAAATAGGAAATAATTAACTGGGGGGAGGGCACTGGAATTAAGAGGGTTGGGTAAGGCTTCCAATAAAAGATGGAATTTTAGGTGGGACTTAAAGGAAACCAAAGGGGAGACCATTAGAGTGAAGGAGGAAAAACATTCTTGGCCTTGGGGACAGCCAGAGAAAATGCCCAGAGCCCAGAGATGTCTTGTTTGTAGAACAGCCAAGAGACCAGTGTCACTGGATCAAAGAGTAGGGTGTAAAAAGACTTACACCTTAGATTACAAAGGGCTTTGAATGCCAAACAGAGCATTTTGTATTTGAACCTGGAGGCAGTAGGAAGCCACTGGAGTTTATTGAGTAGGGGGAGATGACACGATCAGACCTACACTTTAGGCAAATCACATTAGTAGCTGAATAGAGGATGGATTAGAGCGGGGAGAGGCTTGAGGCAGGCAGACCTCAACAGCTGTCTGTTATTGTCTAGGCATAAGGTCCTGTATTATCATAGTGACTGTGTTAGGGAAAGGGGCATAGACAAGAGTTGTTGCGAAAGTGAAATTGACAGATTGGATGAGGCAGGGAGGGCGATAATAAGTCCGGGATGACTCCTAGGTGGTGATCCTGAGGGACTGGGAGGATGGTGTTGCCTTCTACAGTAATAGGAAAGGGGAGGAGAGGGGAGATGTGGTTTGGGAGAAAGGAATGAGTTCCATTTTGGACATACTGATTTTCACACGTCTCCTTGACATCCAGTTCGAAATGTCTGAAAGATAGTTGGAGATGTGAGATTGGAGGTTAACAGAGAGATTAGGGCAGGATAGGTGGATTTGAGGATGCAACATCATCATAGAGACAGTAATTAAATCCACAGGAGTTCATCAGATCACCAGGTGCGGTAGTATATAGAAAGAAGAGAGCCTGGGACAGAACCTTGAGGGACACCTGAGAGGATGAGAGAGAAGTGGATCCAGATAGGTAGGATGAGAACCAGGAGAACTTAGAGAGAAGAGCGTATTAAGGAGGAGAGAGTGATCGCCATTGTCAAAGACTGCAGGGAGGTCAGGGAGAACGAGGCCGTTGGATTTGGCAGCTAAGATAGATCGTTAGTAACTTCAGTTTCTGTGGAATGATAAGGTCAGACTCTGGATTTTGAGGGATTAAGAAGATGGTGAGAGGAAAGAAAGAGGAGGAACCTATTATAAATGACCTTTTCATGGAATTTAGCCACAAATGACAGAAGAAATATAGGATGATAACAGGGATAGAAAGATCAAGCGAGGGTTTTTTCAGGATAGGGGAGACATGGGCATGTTGTTAGTAGCGAAGAAGCCAGTAGTCAGTGAGAGATTGAAGTGAAAGAAAGGGGATGACAGAGGGGGGAAATCTGTTGTGAAAGGATGGAATGGGATCACTTGCAAGTAGAAGGGTTATCCTTGATAAGGAGTAAAGGGCCATTTCATCCAGTAAGATGAGTGAAGGAGGAGAGAGTGGTACAAGGAGTCTGAATGATGTCACTCCCTACTGAATAAACTCCTGCAGCTCCCTATTTCCTCTAGGATAAAATACACTCCTTTTAGTTTTTAAAGTTTTACATAACCTGGCCCCAACCTGCCTTCAGTAACGTGCAGTAAGGTTCCTTTTCCACACTCTTACGATACAGTCAAACTGGCCTTTTCTCTTTTCCTCACACTTGACACTCCATCTCCAATCTCCTCCCTTTGCTTTGTTCAGTCCCTCCACTGCAGTTTGTATGACTTCAAGATACAGCTTAATCATCACCTTCACCTCTTGATTTCCCCAAATGCTAGTGCCCTCCCTTTTAGATTGCCTTGGAGAGAGAGGGAGAGAGAGAGAGAGAGAGAGAGAGAGAGAGAGAGAGAGAGAGAGAGTGTGTGTGTTTGTGTGTGTGTGTGTGTGTGTGTGTGTGTGTGTACATATCTCCTCCTCCAGGTAGAATATAAATTCCTTTAGAGTAGGGATTGTATCATTCTTTGTATTCTCAACCTCTAGCACAGTTCCTAGAATTTAATAAACACTTAATAAATGCTTGTTGGTTGGTTGATTGACACACACACACACACCCATACCCACACCCACCCACCTACCCATCCACCCATTAGATAGAAGTTGATAAAGGTAGAGGAGATATCTTGACAAAGTATCATTCTAGGAACATAGAGGGAGGGAGAGAACGCTTTTAGCCAGTGGGCTCAGGAAATCTTCATGGAAGGGGAACTCTTTATTTCCCAGTTGGAAGAGCTGGGGCCTGCTGGTGGGTCTGAGGACATGGCCCTGGAGAAGGAGAACCAGGAGGCCATGGAGGACTGGGATACAGATGTAGGAGAAGGCTTCAGTTTGTACTATGACTCATACTCTGTGGATGAACGAATTGACTCAGACAGTAAGGTAAGGAGCAGCTGGGTCTGGGGTGAGGTGACCTCCCTACCATCAGCTTCCTGGTAACTTTTATGATGCCTCTCTGGCCTTAGAGCCTTTAGAGAGTCTGTGTATGGCCTTATCTTTTCTCTGTGACCCTGTCTCTTGTTCTTCCAACCATCATTTCATACTTAATGCTTCCCTGATTTACTGCACAAAACCACCTGTACACACACGCAGGTTTACACACATTTCCCTGAGTCCTAATGTCATGGCTGCCCTCTCTCTGTCTTGAATTGTCCAGTTGAGAGCTCCCAAAGGAAGGGACCATCTCCCCATCAGACTCCCCCCAGCTTGCCCAAAGGCCAAGACCTTTGATCTGAGGGTCACCCTCCCACAGCCCCATCCTCTTCTCCTTTTCTAGTCTGAGGCAGAGGTCTTGGCGGAGCAGTTGAGTGAAGAAGAAGAGGAGGAGGAGGAGGAAGAAGAAGAAGAAGAGGAGGAGGAAGAAGAAGAGGAGGAGGAGGAAGAGGAGGAAGAAGAAGAGGAAGAAGATGAGGAGTCTGGCAATCAGTCTGATAGGGTAAGGGTCTGATATCTGGGTTTGTAAAAGAAGTCTAGGCTTAAGAACAGAGAAGATAAACTTGCATACCCAGGTTCCGATTCTTCCCCCTCCCCCTCGTCAGAGTGGTTCTAGTGGTCGACGAAAAGCTAAGAAGAAATGGCGGAAGGACAGTCCTTGGGTGAAGCCCACCAGAAAACGTCGAAAGCGGGAAACACCACGTGCCAAGGAGCAGCGGGGTAATAATCCAGATTAAGTGTCTGTCCGCCTAGGGCAACAGATCCTTGTTCTCCTCACATACACGTCTCAGGCTCAGTTTCCCCCAACTTTTCCTCTCTTGCTCTCTCTCTCTGTATTAGGGGTGAATGGTGTTGGTCCCTCTGGCCCCAGTGAGTATATAGAGGTGCCTTTGGGGTCTCTAGAACTACCCAGCGAGGGAAACCTTTCTCCCAACCATGCTGGTAATTGGGAAAATGGGGAAGCTGATTCAGGGAGCCTTGGGTGGGATGAGCTGAGGCCAAGAATATTGAGTCACCTGTGGGAGAAGTCTAGCAGTCCCAGCATAACCAATGGTAGCAGAAGAAGGGAGTTCCCGTTACTGGAAGGATGGGGTTAGGAGCAGCTTTGATCTGTTGGGTAGATCCTGACTGGCTGAGAAGACCAGCCAATAAGATGAAAGGACTTGGTGGGTAGAAGTAGTGGCTGGGTCTCCCGGTGACTTTCCTCTCTCTGCATCCCCTTGCCCCAAGGAGTATCAAATGACACATCGTCCCTGGAGACAGAGCGGGGGTTTGAGGAGTTACCCCTGTGCAGCTGCCGCATGGAGGCCCCAAAGATCGACCGGATCAGCGAGAGGGCCGGTCACAAATGCATGGCCACAGAGAGCGTGGATGGAGAGGTGGGTCTGGCCTCCCAGAGAGTACAGAAGGAGAATGGGGTAGAGGGATGACATCAGATATCTAGTATGAGTTGGACCCTTGAAGTGCCTTCTCACAGTGAGGTCTGGTGGCTATCCAGTGGATAGAAGGGTAGGGAGTGTGGGTGGGCTGGGGCGAAAACTGGCGGAGTTACTACAGGGAGATAACAGGATCCTCAGCTTGTCTTTCCTGCTTCTCTGCCTTAACGTTTCCCATCTTCCTCTTTTCTTCTGTGGCTCCTCTGCTAACACCCCATCCTCTAGCTGTCGGGCTGCAGCGCAGGAATCCAGAAGCGGGAAACGATGAGGCCTTCGAGCAGAGTAGCTCTGATGGTCCTCTGCGAGACACATCGAGCCCGGATGGTCAAGCATCACTGCTGCCCAGGCTGTGGCTATTTTTGCACAGCGGTGAGGAGGGATATTGGTAGGGCTATGCAAATCCCCAGGAACAGGGTATGGGAGGGAGGTTGCTGGGCAAACAACCAGACCTCCATGGGGAGGGAGGAGTTGGAGGGAACCATGAAGCTGGGTCATTTATTTGGGTCCTAATACCGTTGCCCCCAATCCCCCCCCCCAACAAGGGCACATTCTTGGAGTGTCACCCTGATTTCCGAGTGGCCCATCGCTTCCACAAAGCCTGCGTGTCCCAGCTGAATGGGATGGTTTTCTGCCCCCACTGTGGGGAGGACGCTTCTGAGGCCCAGGAGGTGACAATTGCCCGCAGTGATGGGGTGGCCCCACCTCCTGGCACTGCTGCTCCTGTCCCCCCACCCCCCGCCCAGGATGCCCCTGGACGGGCCGACACTTCCCAGCCCAGGTACCCCTCCCCCCAGAAAAAAGAGCCCTCTCCCTTTGTAGGCTCTTTACCTATTATCTTTCCATTCCTACGTACTTATATCCTTACCTCTTTATCTCTTTATCTCACATTCTCTTGCTTTTCTCTCCCCATTCCCTCCTTTTGTCATTTCATACCTTTCTTTCCCTTTCCCTCCCCTCTCTCCCCCTTCATCTGTCCTTTCTGCTCTCTCTTCTTTCACTGTCCTTTCCCCTTTCCTTCCTTCCTTCCCTCCTTGTCTTTTTCTTTCTTTCCTTCTTTCCTTCTTTCCTTCCTTCTTCCTTCCTTCTTATCCTTTCCCTGGGATATGAGAGTCTTCTCCCTTTCCCTAGTCTTTTTCCCTCCTCAGGACACAAGAGCCCGTCTCCCCACACCTCTTCTGTTTCCCCAGTGCCAGGATGCGGGGTCATGGAGAACCAAGGCGCCCCCTCTGCGACCCACTGGCTGATACCATCGACAGCTCAGGTCCTTCCTTGGCATTGCCCAATGGCAATATCCTCTCAGCTGTAGGCCTTGGGGTTGGCCCAGGCCGAGAAGCCCTGGAAAAGGCACTAGTCATACAGGAGTCTGAGAGGTGAGAGAAGCTAATGGCTTGAGGATGCACAGATAGTGGGGTCTCTGAAGGGAAAGGGATCTTTTTTCAGTAAGATCATACTTACAGAGGAGTAAAGGCATGGTGTCTGAAGGAAGAGGCATCTGATGAGGGACTCAGGGTGTTAAGCCCTTAAGTCTCCCTGTGCCACCTCCTTCCTCCCGCCCTCTCTCCCTGACAGAAGGAAGAAGCTTCGGTTCCATCCCCGTCAGTTGTACCTGTCTGTGAAGCAGGGGGAACTGCAGAAGGTCGTCCTCATGCTCTGTGAGTGTCCACCCCAGCCCAGGGTTCTCTGTCCATCTGTCCCTCTCCCCCAGTCTCTCTCTATGAATGACACTCTCCCTTCCTGCCCCCCCCCCACCCATAGTGGACAACCTGGACCCCAACTTCCAAAGCGATCAGCAGAGTAAGCGCACACCCCTGCATGCGGCTGCACAGAAGGGCTCCGTTGAGATCTGCCATGTGCTCCTGCAGGTAAGAGCAGGCCAGGCCTTCAGTGTCTGGTGGTCCCCACTCGGCCCCAGAATTTAGGATCCAGGCCCTCTCCTCCCACTCTCTCCCCTTCATCCTAGTCACTGAGGGAGGCCTCCACAATTATTTGACCATCTCTTCCAACCCTCAGCCTTCATTTCTCTGGTCCATCTCCCTTTGTCCCTCCTGCCCTGTTCTGGTCCCCACTGTCTCCTGGGATACCCCTACACACACACACACACACACACACACACACACACACACACACACACACGCACACGCACGCGCACGCGCATACACACACACACATACACGCATGCACACATACACACACACCACCGCATGTTTCATTTCTACCTTAACAATACTTCTTATGTACACCCCTTCCCTTCTCACCACTCACACAGCCACCAAACTAGTTCAGGCCCTCACTACTTCTCACCTGGACTATTGAATAGCCTTCTTCTTGGTCTTCCTGCCTCAAGTCTGTCCTCACTACGATCCATCCTCCATTCAGCCTCCAAAGTGATCTTCCTGAGCCACAGCTCTGACCATGTCACCCCAGTAGCTCCAGGATCAACCATAAGGTCCTCTCTTTCGCATTTAAAGCCATTCCCCAATTTGGTCCTTTTCTATCTGTCTTTCCCTTCTTATACTGTACTCCGTCCCACCCACTGTATGATTTAGCTGTCTTATGTGCTGCCCTTTACACACTCCGGCTCCTCTTTCCATGGCTTTGCACTGACTGTCTCCTAGGTACAGAATACTCTGCCCCGTCATCTCAACCTCTTAGCTTCCTTTAAGACTCAGCTCAAATCCCACCTTCTATAGGACACCCTTCCTGGTCCCTCCAAATGCTAATTCCTTCCCTCTGAGATTACCTTTCACTTACCCTGTATATAGCCACTACGTACCTAGTTATTTGCATGTTGTCCTCCCCCGTTAAAATAGAAGCTCCTTTAGGAAGGGACCCTATTTTTGTCTTTTCTTTGTATCCCCGGTGCCTGGCATATAATTATTGCTCAATAGAGGCTTGTTGACTGACTGACTAACCCTTTTCCCCACCTTCCAGGCTGGGGCAAATATCAATGCTGTGGATAAGCTGCAGCGAACCCCTTTGATGGAGGCTGTGGCCAATAACCACGTGGAGGCTGCTCGATACATGGTGCAACGAGGAGGCTGTGTCTATAGCAAGGTGAGGACAGCAGCCCAGGAGCCTCAGCTGGCCGGTGGGCATAGTTGGGCATAGTAGGAGATGTGGCAGTAGGGTATAGATAAAGGAGAGAACAGGAGGCATGTCCCTTGGGGGCAAGGGCACTGTAAACTTGGATGAGGAAAAAAATTGCATCTTTATTTTTAGCAGCCCCTAACTGAAATTTAACATTTCCTTCAGAGATTTAAGAACATCATTCTGAGGAGTCCATAGGTTTCACTGGGCTGTCAGAGGGGATCTGTTTCTCCCTGCTTCATCCCTGCTCCTCCTGCCCCTCAGAAAAAAGGTTAAGCACCCCCTCCTTGGGGATTAAAGGTCTGTGTGCACCTGTCTTCCCAGGAGGAAGATGGTTCTACTTGTCTTCACCACGCAGCAAAGATCGGCAACCTGGAGATGGTCAGCCTGCTACTCAGTACTGGCCAAGTGGATGTCAATGCTCAGGTCAGGGGCCAGCAGTTCTTCTCCTCCTCTGTTCCCCAGACCCCCTCCCTCCCCATTCTTCTTTGGCTTTTAATTGTTCCCAGTGTTTGTGTGTCTCCAG
This sequence comes from Trichosurus vulpecula, assembly GCF_011100635.1. Lineage (NCBI taxonomy): Eukaryota > Metazoa > Chordata > Mammalia > Diprotodontia > Phalangeridae > Trichosurus > Trichosurus vulpecula. Next base: position 267,578,140 of record NC_050579.1, on the reverse strand, counting down.
TCTCTGCCTCTCCTCCCTCACCCTTTTGTGTGTGTTCTTTTTTCATTCATTCTCCCCTCTTTTCCTTTGTCTCTGACTCTTGTCCGTGCGTGATGGTGACTTGCCTGTTACTGTCGTTCCTCTGACGCCACTTACTGCCCTAAGCCCCACCTCCAACCCACATATCTCTCCCTCTCTCCCGGGTTGTTTTCTGTCTTTGCCCATTACTAGCCTCTCCCATACTGTCTGTCATTCCGCTTCTGTATTGCTTCCCTTCCAACCTCTATCTCCCATGTATCTCTCTTGCTCTTCTCTCTTTATCTCTCCCTCCCTGTTTTTTCTGTCTCTCCTTCAGTCTCTCTCTGTCTCTGTCTGTCCATCTCTCTCTCTCTGTTCCTCTGAGTTGGAGAGAAGGAAAAACGCATGCCTCCCCTTTTAACCAGATACAGGTATAGGAGAAGACCTGCCTGTGGGCCCCAACCCTCACCTGCCTCCTTTTACTCCTTCCAGGATAACGGGGGCTGGACACCCATCATTTGGGCAGCTGAACATAAACATATTGAAGTCATTCGAATGCTGCTAACCCGAGGAGCAGATGTCACCCTCACTGACAATGTAAGAGAAATCATGTGGGTGCCCAGGGGTGGAAGAAGGTAGGGCGATGCCTTGGAATCCTTGGACATCTCGCATTTCTTCATTCCATGCCTCTCTGACTTGGTACTGGGTGGTGTTTTTACCCTTATTCATGTCATGTCCCTATACTACACCACAAGCCCCTTGATGGCAGGAACCATGTTCTACTTAATCTTTTCAACTTCTCCAGTGCCTAGAATGTGAGTGGTCATCGTTGCTGGTTTTTTAACTTTAACTGAGCCTTGGGGACTGGATGAACCAACTCCTCTGTCTTTGCCTTGCCCTCAGGAAGAGAACATCTGTTTGCACTGGGCATCCTTCACAGGCAGCGCTGCTATTGCCGAGGTCCTGCTGAATGCCCGCTGTGACCTCCACGCAGTCAACTATCATGGAGACACGCCCTTGCATATCGCTGCTCGAGAGAGCTACCACGACTGTGTGCTGTGAGCAGCTCCCACGCCCCAAAGCCTGTGCCCTGGGCTCCCAGTTCTTCCTTCTCTCTCCATCTCTCTCCTGTGTCTTTCCCCTGCTTCTGTCATTGGCTCCTCCACTGCATATTCCTTATTGCTTTCCTCGTTCTACCCTTTCAGGCTTTTCCTGTCTCGGGGCGCAGATCCAGAGTTACGGAACAAAGAAGGAGATACGGCATGGGACCTGACCCCTGAGCGTTCAGATGTCTGGGTGGCCCTGCAACTCAACCGAAAGCTTCGCCTCGGTGTGGGTAACCGAATACTACGGACAGAAAAGATCATTTGCAGGTAGGGGTTCCCAGAGTCTCCTGTCCATTCAATTGCCCCCAAAGGGTCGGGGGCAGGGGGGCTCATCCCCTCAGCCATATTGTTTCTCTTCCCCCAGAGATGTAGCTCGGGGTTATGAGAACGTGCCAATCCCCTGTGTCAATGGGGTGGATGGGGAGCCATGCCCGGAAGATTACAAATACATTTCTGAGAACTGTGAAACTTCAACTATGAATATTGACCGAAACATCACCCACCTGCAGGTAAGTGAGGTGGGAAAGGTCCCCCAGACCTCTCAGTAGCCTAATTCTAACCCTTCAGAGATCCTTAGCCAATTTCCTGACTCACCTCCAATAACATCTTGGCCCGGTCCCATGGCTAGCTCCCCACAGCTCTATCCAAAGGGTTGTTCCTATCCCATGTAGACAAAAGCCTGATGATCCCCGACTGAGTGAGGGCTCTGGGGGAGCATTCTGGAGGCTGGAGGGCAGGATCCCTGGGTCCTGGGCTTTGAGGATGTGACCCCGGTGTCCTCCCCCCTAGCACTGCACCTGCGTGGATGACTGCTCGAGCTCCAACTGTCTCTGTGGCCAGCTAAGTATACGGTGCTGGTACGACAAGGTGAGCAAGCTTCCCAAGCCTTTCATTTTCTGTTCGTTGAATCCCTTTTCCTAAAGAGCCCTCATGTCATGGGGAGGGGTCATCCCCGCAACGGCCAGCATTCATGTTCTATACAGATTGATTCATTCAATATGAGTTGATAAGACAAGGGGCTATGGACACATGGGCTGATTCCTTTGTAATTGGTTCCTAATGACTAGAGGGAACGCTTCGCTCTTCCCCCTGGGGTGAGCTAGAAAACTTGAGCTTGCTCTTCTGCTTTCCTGCTCCTCCTTCCTTTCTGTCCCTTCCTAGAGAGGGCCAGAGTGGGGCTCAGAGAGGAGGTGCTTCTCTCTCCCCTCCCCCGATCCCAAACCAAAGGCAACAGAGAACATTTCTTGGGAAACTGCCAAGAAAGTGGCTGTGCCTTTTGTGTTGGTATATACAAATAACTTTCAAATGGCCCTGTGTTTGTCCTGCTTCCTACACAAACATTCCCTCTCCTCCTCTGCCACCTCCTCCTCCCTCAACTAGCCTCTTCCCTTGGGATGGGATGAAAAATTGATACCATTAATACCAGTCTCTTCTCACCTCTCCCCTTTTCTTCTGGAGCCAGGATGGACGTCTGCTTCAGGAGTTTAATAAGATTGAGCCTCCCCTGATCTTTGAATGTAACCAGGCCTGCGCCTGTTGGAGAAGCTGCAAGAATCGAGTGGTACAGAGTGGTATCAAGTGAGGACACCTGCCTTTCATCCTCCCACTTTTCCCGGACCCTTGGGGACCCAGGCATCCTTAATTCCCTATTGGAGTTTTAGCCCCTTTTCTTCAGTGAAGTGGGGTAGTGGGGTACCCTTTGGTCCTAGGGCTCTCCCTTCCCTCCCCATTCCCCAGCTGACACGGACACCTTCCCATATTTTTCTTCTTAGGAGGTCACTCTGAGAGATACAATAGAAAGAGTACCGGATTTGGGGATTCAGAGGACCTGAGTGGGATTCATTTCTGAGTGATCTTGAGCCAGACACTTCACTTTTCTGGGCCCCTTCCCGTCCAGCTCTAAGCATAGAATCCTTTCTGTCTTTGCCCTGGATGTCTTCCTGTCCATCCCCTTGTAACAACACTCCACGTCTTCTCCCTTCTCCCCACCCTCCAGGGTTCGGCTACAGCTCTACCGTACTGCCAAGATGGGTTGGGGCGTGCGCGCACTGCAGACCATTCCCCAGGGTACCTTCATCTGCGAGTGAGTCTGCTGGGACTTTTGGGTGGAATGAAAAGGAGAGGCATTCTGATGCGTGGGTAGAAGGCCAGACTTGAGTCAAGATGGCCCGGCTTCAAGTCATACCCCTTGACACTAACTTTGTGACCCTGAACAAATCCAGTAGACCTCTCAGTGCCCTCAGGCATCACTTTTAGAAGACTAAATTACAGAATAATTGCTGGCTTATGTTGGTAAAAAAATTTTAACAAAAGGCATTCCCCACCGTAGTGAAATCACAGGCCTAAACAAAAAAAATTAAGCTTGGATCATAGCTTTAAATAGAGGTGAAAGTGGCCTAGAGGTCATCTAATCCAACCCCCTCATTATACAGATAAGGAAATAGGCTCAGAGATTAAGCCACTTGGTCACAATCACAAAAATAGTAAAGGAAGGGAGGGGATAGAATTTGAACTGGGGTCCTCAAATTCTAAACAAGAGCCCTTTCCCCTAGACGTAGATATCTCCAGGAGAAACCTGCCCGCTGTGAATTGTGCCGCTTCAGCCCTTCCCTTGCTGTTACTTATCAGTCCTGTTATTCACCTACTTTTAATTCCCTAGTATACGTTGCACTACTGTCATTACAAACCTTTTCCCGTGTTCTTTCAGTCTCCTCTTTCTCTGAACAGACAGTTTCACTAAATGCTTTACTAAGACAATCACAATTGTCCTCTTCTGAGCTGCCTCACCTTCCTAATTTGCCACCCCATGTCTCTTTACCCACCCTCACTTATCTCAAAAGAAGAGTTGTCTTTCCTGCTTTCCAATCTGTCCACCTAAACTCATGATCCTACCTTGTGATGCCCCGCCCTGCCTCATGATCCCCTACCTTTACCTGATTCCTTTTGGACCTTGGCGCTTCAATCCTGCTTTTTGAATTCAGCATCAGTGATCTCTGGTTTGATTCTTCCTCCCTTATCCCTTTTTCAAAATATTTGAATAGCACTTTCAAACTGCTGCCCTATTTTTCTCTTTTTTAAAAAAATTTATTTTTATTTGTTTTAATCTGCCAAAATCCACCTTCTCACCCTCTCACCTCAACTCTTCTCCCAGTTCAGAACATGAGAAAAACAATTCCCATTCCAAACATGTGCAGTCAGTCAAAATAAACTTCTACATTGGCCATGTCCAAATAAACGTTCCTCTCATTCTGCATTCTGAGTCATTGGCCTCTGTGTCAGAGGGTAGGTAGTATGTTTCCTCATTAATTCTCTGGAATCCTGATTGGTTGTTATATACAACTGTATTCCCTCACACTTGTATATCATTCCTACTTTGTGGGCATGCCCTCCTATTCCCATCCCTTCCCCACCCCTCCCTCCTATTTTCCTATTGAGCAAAATGTTTTTTTGTGCCTAGAGGTTCAAACGTAAGCCATTTCCCACCCCACCCACACCCTTTTATGTACAGATTTCTGTCTTTGTACCCTGCTTATGGGAAGTGATTGCCCGTAACCTCCTTTCCCTTCTCCCTGGGTGTATTCCTTTTCCCCATTCTTTCCTTAAGATCATCGAGGCATAAAAAAACAACTCCCAGGACTTCTCTGATTATGTACTCTGATTATGTACTAAACTCTTGCTTCATCTCTTCCACCATAATAGCTCTTTATGGTTTGGTTCTTTTTTTTTTGCTCATTCTTCCAGCCCACTTGCCGACTTTGGACTTAATGTTAGGGCAGGGCTCTGCCACACTTCTGGAAGGAAGGTCTGGGCTGGTCCGACAAAGCTGTCAGTTGGCACCTGTTCCTGTTACAGTGCCCCAGTATGGGTGTGTGGTCTACAGCCTGTCCCTGGGTATTAGAGTCTTCCATGTGTGCTAGTTACCCCTGTTCCCAGTGTCTGCAGATCTCTCTGTCTCCCTGTGTCGACCTGGTCCAGAAAAAAGACTCACTGTGACTTTTTCCAGATTTCTCCATCAGGATTGGGGCTGGTGAATTTTATAGATCTGTTTGGAGGAGTTGTAGAGGAGCTCAGCTGTCTTACTTCCTGCTACTTCACTATCCTAGCTTCACCCCCTTAATCCCCGCATTTAATGTTCCAGCTCCTCCAAAGAGTCATCTTTATGGCCAGTGCTTCCACTTTATCATGTCCAACTGTCCTTAACCACCTGCAGCCTGGCTTTTACCCCTACCAGAAAACTAAAACCATTCTCACAGTGGTCACCAGTAATCTTATCACCATATGTACTGGCCCTTTAAAAAAGTCTTCATTGCCCCTTAATCTTTTTTTTTTTTTTTTTTGAGGCAAACAGGGTTAAGTGACTTGCCTGGAGTCATGCAGCTAGTGTCAAAGGCTGGGTTTGAACTCAAGGCCTCAGGACTCCGGGGCCAGTGCTCAATCTACTAGATTGATTCCATTAATCCATTCAACCAACACTCTCTTCTCAAAGGATCAGTATTAACATGTCTATCATATCGTCTTGCTCAAAAGTATTCAGGAACTCCTCACTTAACTTGGCATTCAAGGCTACTATACTTACTCTGTACTTACCCCTCTGCCATTAAGCTTCTCTCCCTCTTACTTCCTTGTTCTTACTCTATTCAATTAAACAATAAATTCAGTTAACATCTATTACACACCTACTGTGTCCCAAGCACTGTGCTAGCTAAGTGTCGGGAGAGATAAGATAGTCCCGTCCTTCATGAATTCTAAAGTCTGACAAGGAGGTAGGGCATAAACACAGAATTCTAATTTACAGTATCATAGATGAAGTGCATTAGACATGTTGTGTAGGATCACTGACCAGGAAATCAAGAAAGGCTTCATGGAGGGTGGTGGCATTGAAGTTGAAAGGACAGGTAAATGCTGACAAGTGATAGACTCAAGGTACAGAATGAGATAGGCAGCTTGGGACATGGCCAGTTCAAGTATTTGTTTTGTTTGACTATAAGTATTTGTTATAAGGGTTTTGCTTTTATTTTTTTCCAATGGGAGCGAGGGTATAAACTGAGAAAATAAAATTTAAAAAAAAGAATGAGGAGAAAAAAAGCCCATCAGTGTGGTTTAGTGAAAGCTGGTCTTAGAATCCATAAGGCCAGGATCCAGATCTTATTTTTGACACATGCTGACCTTATGACCTCGGGCAACTCACTAAACCTCTCAGTGTCCCCAGGCAGCTCTCCTAAGACCCTAAGGCACCCGAGGAGGTGCTGAAAAGGTTCCTCACTCCCATGAAATCACAGGTCTGGTCAAAAAAAAGCGAGTAGGCAAAGGCTACTGGCAGAAGGAGAACGTTTCTTTTTGTAGGAAATAGCATGAGCTAAAAGTATGATAGCAGGATATGGGGTCAGAGAGCAGTTCCAGATTGACTGGAACAGGAATGCATTGTAGGACGGGGGAGGGGCTGAAATGAGATAAGGCTGTAAAGGGAGAGTGGTACCAGATTGTGAAGGACCTTAATCAGTCAACAAATACTCATTAAGCTGTGCCTGGTTCTAAGAACTAAGTTCTAGGGCTCCATTTACAAAGAATGAAGTAAACCTTACTCCTGCAGCGAGCTAACATTCTAAAGTGAATCAATATAAATACATGCATATACCCGCCGAATGCCAAACCAAGAATTTAAACTTCATTCGTTGAGCAGTAAGCTCTGGACCAGATCTATATGTAATAAATATTCAGGTAGCAGTATGAAGGATAGATTGGAGGAGTGAGAGAATAGCAGCTTTAGCAAGCTGTCGAAGTCCGGGCTGGTGAGCAGGAGGTCCCTCAAATTGTGAGCTCCTTAAGACAAGGAGTTTTTTGCGTTTCTCAGTATTCCTAGCACAGTACTTGGCACATAGTAGGTACTTAATAAATGCTTACTGACTGACCAGTAAGAAGGATGATGGCAGTGGGAATGAAAGGGGACAGAAGATGGATATAAGATTAGCCTACTTGTGCCCTAAATATGGCTTGGCTTATGATCTTGACCCTACCTGAAATGCCCTCCCACAGGGGTGGGGATCCTGCAGCCTCAAGGCTACATGTGGCCCTCTAGGTCCCCAAGTACAGCCCTTTGACTGAATCTAAACTTCACAGAACAAATCTTCTTTATCCTCTTAATAAAAAGATTTGTTCTGTAAAACTTGTACCCATTCAAAAGGCCGAACCCAAGGACCTAGAAGGCCACATGTGGCCTCAAGGCTGCAGGTTCTCCACCCCTGGATCAGATTTTACTCTGTCCCTTTATTAAAAGGATTTGTTCTGTGAAGTTTGGATTCAGTCAGAGGGCTGCATTCAAGGACCTAAAGGGCTACCTGTGGCCTCAAGGCTGCAGGTCCTGTCTTACATCCATCCAGTATTACCCAGTTTAATGGCCCAACTTAAGTGTCTCCAATCATAACATCCCACAATGATCTCTTCTGGACTCCTGATAGTACCTAGTATCTGGACCACGGCAGGAATGAGGTTGGGGTGGGGTTAGGGAGGATGACAGATTTGGGGTAGGGACAGAGTTCTTTGGAGAAATTGAAAAGGATAAGTCACAAAAGCATAGGGAATGTGAGATTAGAGTGTGAAGTGTGTGGGGACCTCTGGACAACCCTGGCCTACTGTATTCCTCTCAGAACTCCTCTCTTCCCCTGCTGGGTTAGGTATGTTGGGGAACTGATCTCAGATGCCGAGGCAGATGTTCGAGAAGATGACTCTTACCTCTTTGACCTGGACAATAAAGTGAGTAGATTGGGATGGGAGGGAGGACTTAACCTATTTCCTCTCCACTACCTCCCTTAAATCTTGAGTTGGGTCAGCAAGAGGTGGTAACTATGTTGAGACTGGACCTAGTCCATCAAGGTGTGAGATGAGGGAGCTAACCAGTCCACATTTTCTCCAGGATGGAGAGGTGTACTGCATCGATGCCCGATACTACGGCAACATCAGTCGCTTTATCAATCATTTGTGTGACCCTAACATCATCCCCGTTCGAGTCTTCATGCTGCACCAAGACCTCAGGTTCCCCCGAATTGCCTTCTTCAGTTCTCGAGACATCCGGACGGGCGAGGAGCTAGGGTGAGGGGGATGCAAGGGTTCCCTGTGGTGGTTGGAAGGGCGGGCACCTGGATCTTTAATGAGGCATCCAGGTGTAGGCCAAGAGGGCCTGGGGAGACAACATGAGGGAGGGGAAGCATGGGGCCCAGGAGGCCCAGGTTCCAGGGGTAGCATCTGAATCCTAAAATAAGTTCTGCCACTCTATATTTGTGTGGCTTTGGAAAAGTTGTCACATCTCAGCTCTAAAATGAGGAATTGGGGCTGGTTCACAGGTTTTTAACCTGTGAGGTCTGTGGCTAGATGGATTTGGATTGGGGTCAGGGGAAATGACATCTTTATTTTCACTTAACCGGCACTGAGATTTGGCATCTCTTTCAGTTATGAATGTAGGTAACAAGCCCGCAGTAATATACTTTTAGAGACTGTTAAAGTTGCCCATGACACAAAACAGTTTAAGAGCCAGTGGACTAAATTATCTCAAAGGTCCTTTTGAGCTCTAAATTGTGTGATCCTATGACCCTAATGTCCTCTCTGCTAGCCCTTGGAGAGAGTTCTGCAGATATTCTGGCATTCTCTCAGACTCCTAACCCCTCAGAATCCCCCAGCTGACTGGCAAAGAGCTCCCTGTTACATCCCACTCCTTGCCCCCTAAAGGTTTCTATTTGCTCCTGTCTCCAGTCTGGGGTTGGCTTTAATGTGAAGCTTGGGCCTAGTTAGCCAGAGCTTGAGTCCCTAAAAAGTGGTCACAGAGGATGAAAGCTTCTGGGCTTGGTAGGTGAGCAGACTAAAAGCTTGGTAAGACTTCGAGGCCTGGATCCCAAGTTCCCCTGACCTTCCTGACAGGTTTGACTATGGCGACCGGTTCTGGGACATTAAGAGCAAATATTTCACCTGTCAGTGTGGCTCTGAAAAGTGCAAGCACTCAGCCGAAGCCATCGCCCTGGAGCAGAGCCGCCTGGCCCGCCTGGATCCCCACCCAGAACTGATTGCTGACCTTGGGTCCTTACCCTCCCTCAGTTCCTGACCCCAGATCCAGTGACTTCTGGGGGGCTTCTCCAGAGAGTTTCTTCTCCTGGGAATTGTTCTCACCCCTCAGAGCTCGCTGCCTTTTTCCTGCCCACACACTGTCCCAAGCCATTCCTGTTCATTTGTGTCACCTGTTTTGAAACTGGGATACTCTTCCCTATCACCAATAGTTGGGTTTGGGGAGAAGGTATCCTGTTCTGCCATAATGATTGATTCCCAGACCCAGTTCCCCACTTTGGGACAAAAGTGACCTCCTTTGTGTTCCCCACTCCCCATCAGAGAAGGACGCGAGTGCGCGCGCGCACACACACACACGCACACACACCCATCACACACACACACACCCATCACACACATACACCTGAAGTTAGAATTGGATTAAAGAAAGCGCATCTTTGGGTATCTGAACACCCAGCTGGGGTATGTATCCAGTGGCAGCCTGACCTCCCCAGAAAGCCCAGGGCAATCTGCTCCCCCACCCTGAACATTGCCTCCTCCTCCATATCACTTGACCACCACCTACTCCCTGGCAATTTTTTTTCTCAATAAATGTTTTGGTTTGGTTATAAGCTGTCTTAGTCTTAGTAAGGGGTGGGATGGGGCAGGGCACCAGAAAAGGTATGAAGGAGGGAATAGGAGTCCCAAGTAACAGTGCCTGGGAAGGGGAGGAAGCAGGGTGGACAGGTATCGGCTATGGCAGAATCCAAAAAATTGGAGAAAAAAGAAAAACAGCCATTGAGTCTGAGGAAAAAAGTTGGGAGTATCAGGCTATGGTTAGATTCCTGTGGGACAGAAGGTGACCCTTGTACTTTGAGACAAACTATCCAAACCTCTTACTGGAACAGAACTACATTGATTTACATGCATTTTTGAAGAGGCTTTGAGTATGTTTTCAAGTCAGATTGCCCTGAGCCTAGCCCCAGTTTCAGCCACCTCCCTAACCCCCACCCCAGTTCCTGCTTATGTTGTTAAAGATCCAGGACAGGGAAAGTTGAAAGTTGGGTACTGGCAGGCCAGTGCTTTAGGACCACAGGTGAATGGGAGGGGTGGGAATAGTGACGTCAGCAGAGGAGGTGGGGCTTGGAGGCAAGCAGCAGGTAAGACGCTAGTTCCCTAGAGAAGGCAACAATTACTCTGGAGCCTGCCTGTAGTCATGGGGAAGAAACCAGATGAGAAGGAGGCTTATGGTAAGACTTGGGGCTAGATGCCTACGAGCCTGAGCATTGAAGGGTCTGGTTAAAGGAAAGCTGGGATTTTTGGAAGCACGGGAGAAACTAGATCCCTGTGACTTCAAGGGGGGTATAGGGAAATGGGCTGAAGAATTACTGAAGAGCTGGATCCCTGGAACTCTAAAGGGAGCAGGGGGGGGAAAGATGCTCCCCAGGTCTGGAGGGTCAAGGGGGAGGATTGAGGGAGGGGGACATAGGTAAATTATTGAGTTCTCTGAGGTAGGAGGAAAGGCAGGAGTTAAAAGGATGGATGCGTGACTCGCTGTATGGAGGCTGGAAAAACTATGTGCTTGGGTCCTTGAGAGCTGGCTGGAGGACTGGGCATGTGGATTCCCCTGAGGGCTAGAGAGGAGAAAGGACTCTTAGAGGAAAAATCCCCTCAGGAGCCAACACCTAGGTTTCTAATGGCCCGTGGAAATTGGATTCTTGGATCCTGTAGAGGAAGGACCAGGGAAATTGAACGCCTGAGTTACGAAAGTGAGAGGAGGACTAGAGGAAAGGGGCCATTGAGAGTGCCAACTGCCTGTGTCCATTCCTATAAGAAATCGGGAAGGGGGAGGGTGCGTCCCCATGGACTTCCTGGAGACGGCTACAGGTCAATGATTGACCTCTTTTCTAAGAGTCTTGAGAACAGTCTAAGGGAATTGGGGAAAACAGATACACACACAGCCCCACCTTCTTGCCAGTCTTCCCTTGCCCCTGGCCCTTTCCAATACTTTTTTCCCCTACCCTAATCCTTCAGAAGGACCCTGCCTCTTCCCTTCCCACCATGTGTGCTGTAAGTGCAGGTGCTCCACAGAGTTTGTGTCTGCAATCTGAGCAAGGCTCAGGTGTCACCCTTGCCTTCTCCGTTCGGCTCACTCACCACTGGAACCTGAAGAGGAATCTAGGTGCTGAGGAGGAAAGATATCCATGCCCCTAAGACGGATGAGGGACTGAGGGCATCCCAAGGGTTAATTCTTTGTGTTTATACAATCTGGAGTCCCCTGACGAAAATGATGCCAGCCTCCTGGTCTCCCTCCCAGCAGCTGCTCCTCATACCCTGGGGGACGGGAGTGAGGAGTCTCCTGGAAATTCTTGCCCTGAGGGCTAATAAAGAAATGAAAACTGCCAAGGAGGGGAGCCAAAGGTTGGGTTGAAAGTACCAAAGAGACTGATGGAGACTGGAGAGAAGATGGATGGACACAGAATGACGGAAGTCCAAATTAGACTGGAGAAAGAGAGCCCTGACTGGGGGGAGGGAGCAAGGCGAAGGCTATTTCCTGGGCTCACGGCCACAGAGGTGTGAACCAGGAAAAGGTCTGATAAGCATATAGACCCAAGGCGGGGCTGGAGAGGAGTTCCCATTGCCAGTTAACCTGTCTTTCCTAACTCGATTTACTTCTCCATCCTGCTTCATTTCCTCTCACTCTTGTCTCTGGCCCCTTCTTCCAGTCTCTCCCTCACCTCTCTCTCTCTCTCTTTCTCTCTCTCTCTCTCCCTCTCTGTCTCACTTTGTCTCTCTGTCTCTGTCTCTCTTTGTCTCTCCTCTCTTTATCTCTCTCTCTATCCCTCTGTCTCTGTCTCTATCTCCCTCCCTCGCTCTCCCAGTCTATCTTTTCCTTCACTCTGCTAGTGAAGTTTGGCATTTGTGAAAGGGGGTACTTGACAGCCAGGGAAGGAGCAAGAAAGGTCTCAGGATAGCCGTTAAGAAGGAAGGGAAGGAATTTGTTCTGGGGATGACAAGGCTGACCCACAAAATGACAACCATTATATGCTAACCTATGTGGTTCTGAGTCTCTGCCTTACCTCACTCTCCCCCTCAGGGAAGCGTGTCACATATGATCCCACTTTCAGAGGCCCCATCAAAAACAGGTAACATCTCCCCCTACCAAAATCCATATTCCCAAATATACCCCCCCCACACAAACTTCTATCCAATGATCTCTCCAATTCTCCAACAACATTAACCCCCATTAATTCCCTACTCACTGCCTTGCCAAAAAAAAAAAAAATCTCTTTTTCATCCCTCATTCTCCCTAGGAGCTGCACTGATGTCATCTGCTGTGTCCTCTTCCTGGTGTTCATTGGAGGCTACATTGTTGTGGGGATTGTGGGTGAGCTTTTCCCTTCCCAGAATCTGCAGGTGGAGAGAGGAGGATGGGTGATGAAGAGACCAAATCCCTAAAACCACAATGCTCTCTACCTCTCCGTTTTTCTTTGTCCCTCAGCCTGGTTATATGGAGATCCTCGTCAAGTTCTTTATCCCAGGAACTCTACAGGGGCCTACTGTGGGATTGGAGAGAACAGGTGAGGGGATCTAAACGCTTGGATCCCTGAGGGAAGGAGGAGCTCAAGATGGATGCTCTTCTTTCCCTTGAAACCAGCTCCCTCCTCTCCTCCTGCTTGAAGAATCCTTCCCCTCAGGACTCACCTTCTCCACCAAGCCCTCCTGACTTCTCCAGCCCACAGAGATCTCTCCCTGCTCAGTGCCCACATTGTGCTTAAAGTCAGCACTGTATCATTTGGCACCCAGTTGTTATCTGTTGTGTGTCAGTCTTTGTGTCTTGTTACCCTCTAGATTATAAGCTCCTGGAGGGCAAAGACAATATGTTTTACTCCCTAGCAGCTCATGGCTCGGCACCAACCTCTTTTTCCCTCTGTAAAATGACAAGGTTTATACTAGGTCTTTGAGGTCCCTACCACCCCAGATCCTGTGGGGCCAAATCAGCTCAACAAACATTCCTCAAATGGCCAAAGCACTACATAGGCAATACCAAAAAAATTTTAGAAATAGCACCATACTTGCTCTCAAGGACCTTCCCACCTAGAAAATCCACAGTATAATATGTTAGAAAATTATTCAGGATATAGGGAAGCTTAAACTTTATCACCTGAGAGATTCAAGGAAAGAAAAGTGGTACTTTGGAGGAAACTGATTCTGGGCTCAGAGGACCTGAGTTCATATCCTGCCTCCAAGGTTTACAGCCAATATTACCTTAAGCAAGTCACCTGAATTCCCTGGGTCTCAGTTTGGTCATCTGTAAAACAAAATAGTTGTTGTTCAGTCCTGTCCAACCCTTCATGACCCCATTAGGGTTTTCCTGGCAAAGATAATGGAATGGTTTGCCATTGCCTTCTCCATCTCATTTTACAGATGAAGAACTGAGGCAAACAGGGTTAAATGATTTGCCCAAGGTCACACAGCTAGTAAATGTCTAAGACCAGATTTGAACTCAGGAAGATGAGCTGACTCCAAGCCCTGAACTCAACTGTGCCACCTAGCGCCCCTTGAAATAGATAACCTTTGCAAAATCCCTTCTAGCTCTAGGTGTAGGAGCCTCTTATTCTCTGAGTCTGCAGCTGACTGACTAGGGCTCGTGGTCCTGACCTCTCTCCTTACAGAGACAAACCATACCTCTATTACTTCAATATCTTCAGCTGTATCACGGCTACTAGTATTATTACAGCCACCATGAATGGACTTCAGTGCCTTACTAACCAGGTCAGAGCCTCTTAGGGAATCCCGTGTCCTCTCCCTGCCCCGGGGACCCAAATTGAGCACTAGATTTGAAGTCAGGAGGCCCAGATTTAAATCCCAGCTCTGTTACCCCATGTGACCTTGCAAAAATCACTTAACCTCTCTGGGCCTTACCTCCGCTGTAGCAGGAGGAGGTTGGATATAATGATCTGTAAGTTCCTTTCCAACTCTAATTTGTCATCCGTTGACCTGGATGTCCTCTTCCCCAACCCTCAGAGAGTTCCTTGGGGATCCTGGCATTCTCTCTCATATCCACTAAGAATGTCCTATGAGACTGTGGCAAATAGCTCCCTGTTATACCCTCCCTCTCTATGTTGCACAGATCTGTGTTTCTTCCTGCCCGGAATGGTATTGGATGGTGAATCCTAGTAAGATGTATCAGTCTGTGGAAGATGTCTTCAATTCATCCCTGATCTCTTATTGCCAGCCCAGTGTTGATCCAAAAATGGTGAGCCAGCAAACACACACACATACACACACACACCCCGGGACTATGATCTCAAGTCTCAACAACAACCAAAGACTTTCTTCGAAGGGTAAGGGCAGGACCATATGAGGTCAACTGGACGGTGAATCTTTTCTACCAGCTCCACTTCACTCCCCTCCACCGTGTGTGTGTGTGTGTGTGTGTGTGTGTGTGTGTGTGTGTGAGAGAGAGAGAGAGAGAGAGAGAGAGAGAGAGAGAGAGAGAGACAGGTGTATATCTGACCAGTGTGTGTGTGTGTGTGAGAGAGAGATGTACATCTAACTAGTGTGAGTGTGTGTGTGTGTGTGTGTGTGTGTGTGTGTGTGTGTGTATGACTGTATCTTCATCCCTTTCCCCAGGAAGTGATTTCAAGTCTGAATCTGGACCTCTGCCCTGCTTTCCTCCTCCCCTCTACTCCAGGTTAGTAAGTGATTTGTGTTTTCACAAAGCTATACGGATAGAAGGCACTTTAGAGATTCCCTAGGCCAACTGCTTCAGAGGAGGAGGCCCAGAGAGAAGGGACTTGTCCAAGGTCACTTGGCAAGTTAATGGCAGCCAGAACCCAGGTGTTCTGTTGCTCTCTGTCCAGGGCTCTTTTCCCTGCACTGGGCTTCATGCAGTACCTATTTCTTTGCCGTATATTAATTGTGCATATAGCACATACTTAGAGTGCCAGGCCAGTATCTTCCTGCTGGCTTGACCTCTCCAATGAAAGTCTTATAGGCAGCCCAAACTCAATGTATGTCTAAAACAAGTTTCATTGTCTTTGCCCTTATACTCCCCACTTCTCCTAACTTCCCTCTTTCCATTGGGAGCACTACCATCCCTCCAGGCACCCAAGTTCAATACCTTAGTCATCCTTAACTCTTCACTTTCCATTCACCCACCTCCTGCCCCATCTACTCCATCCACCTCATATCCAACCAGATGCCAAGTCTTGTCCACTTTACTTCCTCAACATCTCTTTACTAACAAGACAACCATCCTAGTCTAGGTCCTTATCACCTTTCACATGGGTCATTAGCCTCATAATTTGGTCTGCCCAAATCCAGTCACTCACAGACTCCTATCTGACAGAAGAACCACTTACTTCACAGTGTGGCTCCAACATATCTTTCCAGGTTCCTTACACATTAGCACTCTACATTCCAATTAAATTGGGCTATTTAGTCTGCTCCCTCTCTGCCCTTACTCCCCACACCTGAAATGCTCTTTTCTCACCTCCACCTCTTAGAATCCCTAACTTCCTTCAAGGCTTAGCTAAGGTATTTCTTCCTTTAATAGACTTTTCCTGATTTCCCTGGTTGTGACATGGTTAGACCATTAGGAATGACCATTTGGCATTCATGTACAAAATGGATTGATGAGGGGAAAGACTGGATGCATAGAGACCAATTAGAAGACTAATACAGTGATCCATGTCCAGGATAAGGGCCTGAATTATGGTGGCTGGGATGTGAATAGAGAGGTGAAATTCACTGGATTTGAGAAGAGGTAAGGAAAGGAGAAGTGAGAATGAAGAGTCAAAGATGACTCCTAGATTAGAAAATCTAGGTGATTGGGAGGATGGTACCACACTTGACAGAAATAGGGAAGTTTGGAGGAGGGACAGATTTAAGGGGAAAGATAATGAGGACTCTTTTGGACATGATGAGGTTAAGATGCCTATGGAACATCCAGGAGAAGTAGGCACTTGATCATCTGAGATTGCAATTATTCAGGTGAGATCATCATCAGGAAAGATAGGGCCTAAGAATATAGATTTGGGAGTCATCTGAATAGAAATGATTGGTTGAATCTATAGGAAATGATGCCATCACCAAGAGAGAGTATAGAGAGACAAGAGGGCCCAGGATGAAGGAACCTCTGAAGGAGACCAAGATCTTCAAAGTGTTGGAACAGTCCAGGCCTATATTTAGGGAAGGTTTCTGGGAGCAGGAACTGACCATCCTTACATCCAACAAGTATTTATTGACCAGAAAGTTGGGAGCCAGGTACCAAATGAGTCTAGCCTTCACTGAATTCTCCCTCTCCAGTTCTGGGCCGATGCTTTCCTTCTGTCGATGCTGAGATTCCTGCTAACTTTTCATTGACTACAACCAATATCACTGAAGGACTCAAGTGAGATATCCCTCCTCTCTCATCCCTCATCCCTGTTCTTCCTTCCATCTACCCTTTGGCCCTCATATCTAGTCTGACCCTTATCCTTCACTCAGTGGTCTCTTGGACACCCTTAATGCCCGAGAAATCAGCATCAAGATTTTTGAAGATATTGCTCGGTCCTGGTACTGGATCCTTATGTGAGTTGCCAGATTTTTCCAGAATCTCTCTTCCTTTCCTTGGTCCCTTTACTCTAGGAAGCCATAGCCCCATGGTACGTGGGGATATTGGTTTAGAAATAGAGGAGAGGAAAATAAGAAAGCAGAAGAGGAACTGGGAATGACTATAGATCATAAGCTGAATAGGACTAGAAGGAAAGAAAATCTTCCCTGGGAGAGACAACACACTGTTCCCTTGGATGAGGGGTAAGGGAGGTGGCTCTGAAGGTTTAGAGGCTTCGGGAACAGTGTGGAGAATGCAGGAACCTCAGGATCATCCATCCCTCATTCCATCCCTTCCTGTCCTCAGTGCCCTGGCTATATCTCTGGTCTTGAGCTTATTGTTTTTGCTGTTACTTCGCCTTGTGGCGGGGCCCCTGGTGTTGGTGCTGATTTTGGGGGTGCTAGGGGTTCTCGCGTATGGGATCTACCACTGTTGGAAGGAGTACAAGACACTTCGGGATAGAGGAGCCACCATTTCCAAGCAGGGCTTTACCACCAACCTTTCCGCCTACCAAAATGTGCAAGAGACCTGGCTAGCTGCTTGTGAGTCATGCCCTCCTTCCTCAACACCCTGGATCCCCAAGCTCTCTAAAACTCAACCAAAGCCTATCTCTACAGATTGAGCCCCAACCCACAAAACCACTTACTTGTTCCCTCATACCCCTTGACAGACGCTGGGTAGCTCTGACCTTCCCAACCATACCATATTTCCCTTCAGGGCTGGTGATATCTCTGACGCTTCCCAGCCCCATCATATTTCCCCTCGGGGCTGGTGACCATACTCCCCAGTGTATTAATTCCATATTCTTCATCACTTCTCCACCATTGCTATGATTCCCACCCTCCTCCCCATTTCTCCCATAGTGATTGTGGTCTCTGTGCTGGAGGGGATCCTTCTGCTGCTTCTGATCTTCCTCAGACAAAGGATCCGGATAGCCATTGCTCTCCTTGAGGAAGCCAGCAAGTTAGTGGGGAAGAGAATGGGGAGAGATTTAAGATGTGAGAATACAAAAGTAAGGAAAGAGTGGGGTTGGGGGACAGAAATGAGTTAAAGAGAGAAATGGCCAATCACAGAGAAGACAAAGATATGTCAAGAATCAGGGAAAGGGAGAGAGAGAGAAGGGAAGGAGGGAGGGATGGGAGGGATGATAGGAGAGCTGACCCTGTAGTGTAGGTAATCTTCCTATTTTGGGCGGTGGGGAGCTCCTGTCTTCCTTAAAAGGAAGGAGCAGGGAGCTTTAAGCTTTTTAAACCTAAGAGGTTTTATGCATTTTAAAGTTTAAAACTTCAATAAGACTTTTAGGTATGAATTATATTTATATACTCAGATGTCTGGTTGATTTCATTGTAAGTGCTGTGTCCTCTAATAGATTGCAGACCCCACCAGATTTTGTCATATTATGTAATTCTCATCTATGTCTTCATAAGCCATCCACAGAAGGATTTATCCTCCACTCACTGTGCTGGAGGCCTTTCTGTGGCTCTTTTAGAATCACAAGAGTACCAGCGTACCACTCAGACTCTCCAGTTATCCTTCAGTCCCCCCTCTATGGCTGACCCACTTCCTTTTCTAATGATATTAGAACATAGGATTTAGTGTTAGAAGGGACCTTAGGGATTGTCAAGGCCAACCGTTCATTTCACAGGTGAGGAAACTGTTGTCATTCTTTTATTCCACTTCTGGCATGCAATTCATGTCACCGATAATGACTTCATGGAACCTATACTCCAATCCCTAGGACAGCTGTGTGGTGAAGTGGATAGAGTACTGGTCCTGGAGACAGGAAGATTCATCTTCCTGAATTCAAATCTGGCCTCAGACACCTACTAGCTGTGTGACTCTGGACAAGTCACTTAACTCTGCCTCAGTTTCCTTATCTGTCAAATGAGCTGGAGAAAGAAATGGCAAACACTTCAATATCTTTGCCAAGAAAACTCAAATGGGGTCACACAGTTGGATGTGATTGAAAACGACTGAACAATATATTCTAACCATATAAAAAATATGGAGGAGGGAGAGCCTGGATGGAAGGAAGAATAAAATGATGGGAGTGGTAGGGTAATAATGTTGCAGAGAGACCCAAGGCAGTTAACTGGGAGATTAAAAGGCTGCAGCCTGGTCTATGAGTGAGCAAGAACGTCTCTTCCGCAGGGCCGTGGCACACATGATGTCCGCCTTGTTCTTCCCACTCCTGACTTTTGTCCTCCTGCTCATCTGTGTGGCCTACTGGGTCGTGACAGCTCTGTATCCTCCGAATGAAGTCTCAGATCCCCTCAGACTCTAATCTTGGTGGCCCACAGGCAGCCCTAGGATTATAGTGGGGAACTATGTCTTCCTTTGAGTTGAAGGGCCTTGTTTGTTACTGGGGGAAGCTGTTGCTCCTTGATGATAGGCCCTGGAGAATCATCTTTCCCTAACCCTAACATGTTCCCTACTATCATAAGATTGTAGAATTTAGAGCTGGGAGTGGTTACTTAGTTATTTTACAGATGAGGAAATAGGTCCTGAGATGATTAAATGATCTGTCCAGTGCCTGGCATATGTAGACCCTTAATAAAGGTTTGATTGGTCGATTTGTCCAAAGTCACACAGGCAATAAGCGATAGTGCCAGCATTCCAACCCAGATCCTCTGACCCCAAATCCAGACCTCCTTCTACTATCCAATGCTTCCTTGACTTCTTCCTTGGGTATCTGGCCACATCTGGACAACCTCAGTATGGATGGTGGGCTCCCAATGGCAGTGACCCAGGCTGCCGAGAGATCATCAATACGACATGTGACCCCCTGGTAAGGAAGCTCCAGGACGAGAAGGATATTTGTGGGGAGAAACCTAAAGGGTATGGTGGGGATCTTATTGTGTTCCATAGGGTGGATGGTCTTACACTTAGTTGGGAAGTAAAATGGAGGAGGGGGTCTAACATAGATCTCAAATCTGGGGACAGAGAGAGAGAGAATGAAGTTATTCTGTTTTCCCATTTCCTACTGACTAACACAGTGCCTGGGTTAGAGCTAGGACACAGAATGATTAATGGCCCTTCTCTATGCTTTCTTCTCCCTTTCAGGACGATTTCTCCAACCAACTCAATTTCTCCATCGACAACTGCCCAGGTCTAACTTGCCAGTTCCTAGGTTACTCCTCATCAGGGGCAGCCCAGCGTTCACTATTTAACCTGCAGATCTATGGGATCCTAGGATTGTTTTGGACACTCAACTGGGTGCTGGCCTTAGGGCAATGTGTCCTGGCTGGAGCCTTTGCTTCCTTCTACTGGGCCTTCAACAAGCCTCGGGACATCCCTTCCTGTCCCCTCGCAGCTTCTTTCTTCAGGACTCTGCGGTCAGTGTAGTTTGGGGAAAGAACACTTAGGACTTTCAAAAAAGTCAGGAGATTGAAACCTGGGCTTCTAAGGCGAGAGACCTGGGGACTGGAGAAAGGCGGGGATGCTTTACTCTCTGAGGAGAGGACAGGGAAGGCCTAGATTTTCAAGTAAGGCTAGCCCCTAACAGCCGGTCTCATTTCCTCAGTTACCACACAGGGTCCCTGGCCTTTGGAGCCTTGATCTTGACTCTGGTCCAGATAGTGAGGGTTATCTTGGAGTACTTGGATCACAAACTAAGAGGTAGGACCCGAGGGGTCAGGTACCTGAGTTGTGGTAGGTGAGAACGAGAGGCTGGGTCTCACACTTCAGTTCTGTGGGGAGGGGAGAGTTGACAGCTTAGGGGACTCCAGAGAGAGGTTATGACCAGATACTTCTCCTCTCCTGTCCTCTTCACCCCAACCCACCTCTAGGAGCCCAGAACTCTCTGATCCGATGTGTTTTGTGTTGTCTCAAATGCTGCTTCTGGTGTCTGGAGAAATTCATCAAATTCTTGAACCGAAATGCATACATCATGGTGAGGTCTTTGGGCCTCTTATCTAAAAGTATCTCCTCCCTCCTAACCTCTGATAAACCACCACAAGTACCCTCTGTGTCTCTCTCTACCCTCATCCCTAACTCCACCCCCATTAGCAGACAGCATAACTACTGGGAAGGAAGGGGAAATGTATTAGGAATCTTCTTTCTGGTTTTTCTTCTCCTAGATTGCCATCTATGGGAAGAATTTCTGTATCTCTGCTAAGAATGCCTTCATGCTGCTCATGAGAAACATTATCAGGTCAGAGTGTTAAATCCTTAGCCTCATTCCTTCAGAGTTCCTAAGGTCCAGCCCCTGCCTCCCTACCTTAAGGAAACTCCTACCCATAAAGGTCCACCATCCTGCTTTTCCCCCAAATCTCTAATCGTTCATCGCAACCCCATCCCATCTCTGTAGCTGCTCTGTTTTTAACTTTTCCCTACCCCAGAGATAACCCCCCAAATTCTACCAACAGGGTGGTTGTCCTAGATAAAGTGACAGACTTGCTGCTCTTCTTCGGCAAACTGCTGGTAGTTTCGGGAGTTGGTGAGTAGGGCCATACAATTTAGAGACAGAAGACAATAGATTACCTAGTCCAACCTCCTTCTCCCTCCTCATTTTACAGAGAAGGAAACCAAGGCCGAAAGATAGAATATGATTTCATAGGATCCACAGTTTAGACCTAAAGGGGACCTTAGAAGTTTAATCTAACCCCTGACTTTATAGATTAAGAAATTAAGGCCCGGCAAGGTTAATTACTTTATCCAAGGTCACACAAGTAAGAAGTAGAGGCAGTAGGAAAAACCAAATCCTGATTCCAAAGCCAATCATTTTATCACGCGACCACAATGGAGTCTGGAGAAGCTTAGGTAAATATGATTCTCTGAGGAGAATGTATGCCAGTACATGGAGAAGGGGAGAAAAACCAAGGATTTGAAGAGATGAGCATAATTTTGGGGGAAAAAGAGAGTTGCTTCACCCCCACATCATGCCTTCTTCCTCCTCTCCCCAGGTGTCCTCTCTTTCTTTTTCTTCACTGGCCGAATCCCCGCCCTGAATGAGGAATTTCGTTCCCCTAACCTCAATTACTACTGGCTCCCCATCATGGTCAGTGACTTGGCTCCAAGTGTTCCCTTCACCTGAATTCTTCCTCCTCCAATAGTCCTCACTCTTCTGAGTTCCTATCAGCATCTTCTGTATTCCAGATCACCATCCTTGGTGCTTATGTCATTGCTTCCGGCTTCTTCAGTGTCTTCAGCATGTGTGTGGATACTCTCTTCCTCTGTTTCTGTGAGTATTTCTTCCTCCTGGAAACATGCTCCTCCCTATGAAATTCTCCACACATTCACCTGTGCCTTCAACAAACTGGCATATTAATCCTTGCTGTATCCCCCAAGAAGAGATCTGGAAGTAGAAGGATCTTGAGAAAAATAATGGACACAAGCCGAAAGGCATAATGGCTTAAGAGCTGGGGGATCCTGGCCTGAATCTCAAACCGATTCAACAAATATTTATTAAGCACTGACTATACAGAAGACACTGTGCAAAAGTGAGAAAGTCTCTGACCTCCAGGTACTTATATTCTACTGGGGCAATGTAACACATAGGTACAAATTACCTCAGAAGCACTAAAAATCAGGGTAGGAATGGCCTCAGAACCTTTCTTGGAAAGATGGCACCTAAGCTAAGGCCTGAAGAAAGAAAAGGATTCTGAGAGAAAGAGATGAGGAAGGAGTTCATTCCAAGCATGGGGACAACCTCTGCAAATGCAAGGAGATGGGAAAAGGACTGCTGAGGTCTGGGAAAAGCTAGTAATCCATTTTAGAGGGAATGGAGAGTGCTCAAGGGCAGTCATAAGATAAAATAATACTTGAAAAGTAGGTTGGAACCAGTCTGTGCAGGGTTTTGAACTACGGGAGAAATTTATATTCTATCCCAGAGGCAACAGAGAACCATGAAGGTTTCTGAGCAAGAGAGTGACTTGGTCAGACCTGTGCCTTAAAAAAATTATTTTGACAGTTGTATGAAGGCTGGATTGGAAAGGAAAGAGACAAGCCAACAAGAGTAATTAAGAAGCTATTACAATAGTTTACATGACAGGTGATGAGAGGCTGAATTAGGATGGCAATAATATTGTCAGAATTTAGCAACTGACCAGATATGGAAGGTGGAGAAAGAAAAGTCAAGGATAACCTTGAGGCGACTGGGAGCATTGTGATGCCATCAATAGAAATAGGAAAGAGAGGTTTGGGGCTTC
Organism: Trichosurus vulpecula; assembly: GCF_011100635.1. Classification (NCBI taxonomy): domain Eukaryota; kingdom Metazoa; phylum Chordata; class Mammalia; order Diprotodontia; family Phalangeridae; genus Trichosurus; species Trichosurus vulpecula. The sequence goes on along the minus strand of NC_050579.1, from coordinate 267,555,260 downwards.
CATTCTGAACAACGTTCCATCTAAGATAACAATGGGACATTCAGAGATGTCTGGTAAGCAATTGGCAATGTGGAAATGGAGTTTGGTAGAGGAGTTAGGACTATATATATATAGATTCGTGCCAGTGAATGAGATCATTAAGGGCCAGGGCAGGGTAGAAGAGAAAAGAAAAGGATCCTGAATAGGGGCTTCAAGAACACACAGAGGAGGGTGGTGCAATGAATAGAGCACCAGCCCTGGAGTCAGGAGGACCTGAGTTCAAATCCAGTCTCAGATACTTGACACTTATTAGCTGTGTGACCTTGGGCAAGTCACTAATCCCCAATTGCTTTGCCTTTTCCCCCCTCCAAAAAACCCCCAACTCACCCCCCCAAAATAAAGAATCACACAGAGGAAAGAGAGTAGTAGGTAAGGGGAGAAGATTAATAATGATCCAGCAAAGGAGACAAAAAAGAACCCCAGATTTAAAGGCAATTCTCAGGAAGAAGGCTCTCTGAGAAAACAGAGACTTTAAATTCAGTTCTGCAAAATTTATTAAGTTCCTGATGTGGAGAGAACGCTGGGAGAGATGCTGGGAGAGGTACAAAGCTTAGACAGAACATTTTCCTGTCCTGATGGAGTCTCATTTTCTAAGAGGAGTATGGGAATACAGTATACAGATCATATAAAATCCAAGAAAGTAAATATTCCATATATAAAATACACATAGACATTAACCTTAGGAGAGATACAGTAACAGCTCACAGTTTGTGATACTTTATAGTTTTTAAGACTCTTTTGTCACACCGTGCAAGCATTATTTATCCCCATTTTACAGATAATAGCAACAATTAGAGCTCACATTTATACAGCATTTTAAGGTTTGCAAAGTTCTCATTTTAATACAACTTAGGAAGATAGGTGCTGTTGTCGTCCCTTTTTGTAGTTGAGGAATCAGAGGCACATAAAGGTTTACATGGCTTGCTCTGGGTCACACAGTTATTAAGTGTGTAAAGCCAGATGAGAACTCAAGTCATCATAACTCCAGGTCTGATGCTCTACCCTTTGTACCACCTCACTACCCAGTTTTCCAGATAAGGAAAGTGAGAGGAAGTGACTTTGATCTTACTGAGCTGTAAAGGATGAGCAAGTGCTGGGCGATGCCAGAGAAAGGAAATACATCTGCCAGGGAACCAAGGAAGGTTTCATGCCAGTGACATTTGAGCTAGACTTTGAAGGAGAGGCAGGCTTTCAAAAGGTCAGGATTTAATAGGATGGAGGGAAATGCAGTTCGTAGCCCTTTCTGTGAATGTAGATGGGAAGAACTCACCCATAAGATGGAAGAGGGTAGCAGAATGAATTAGGAACCAAAGTAAGCCAAAAGGGCAACGCCAAGAAACTCTTTCCTCCTGACGGGGGGAAGGGAAGGGAGGGACTGGGAGAGGGCAGAATTCACGGGGGTTCTTCTGGCTCCCTGTTCAGTGGAAGACCTGGAACGGAATGACGGCTCCCTGACCAAGCCCTACTACATGTCCAAGAACCTCATGAAGATTCTGGGGAAGAAGAACGAACGCCCCCCCCGGGAAAAGAAGAAAAAGGAGAAATAACCAGACCTGGTCTGGAAAGCTTCTCACCCGGATCTCAGTCCCCATTGCCAGCCCTTCCCTCTGCCCCGCCCCCAACCTTTCCCAATCCCCAGGGTTCCAGGTAGCGATTTTATAATCCTCAGATTTTATTAAAAATCGATTTTTCCTCCCAAAAACTGCGTCCGTGTCACTCTCTCCCAGCTTCCTGCTGCTTTAAATTGGCTCCCCTAGGTTGCTCAATGGCCAGACCCTGAGACCAATCAGAAGGTTCGGGTGCTTTTCCCTATTGGCCTCAGCCAATGAGCTCTCGTTCGTGCGGTAACTCCCATGGCACCGACTCGGCCAATCGGAAATGCAGTTCCCTAAAGCTAGCCAGTGAGTCACTAGTAGGGAGGGAGTGAGGCCGGAGGTGGGAGCTCTCTGTCCAATCGGAGGGGCCGCGGTGCCGTCCGTCACAAGGGAAGGGAAGCGCCCATTTCCGCGGGCAAGGCGCTGTCCAATCCGGGAGAAGCGGGCGCCTTTTTTTTTTTTTAAAGGGAAAGGGAGCGGCATCAGCTGACTTGTCTCGCAGATCTCTCGGGCCCCGGGGGTGTTCTGTCTGTGTCCGAGCTCGGAGCTGGTGCCATGGAGGAGGCGAAGGGACCAGCGCCCCGGGAGACCCGATCGCCGGGGTCGTGCCGAGTCCGCGGGTTCTGGGTTTCCCTGGTGAGCCTCCTGCTGCTGCCGCAGCTCGACGGGTCGCGGATGCCCTATGACTTCAGCCTGGTAAGTGCGGCGTCCGTCCCGCATCTCCCGGGCTCGGGGACCCAGGCTTCCGAGCCCTCCCTCCAGCATCGCAGCCTTCCGTGCCAGCTTCCCTCCGGGACAGTGCCCCTGACCCAGACTTCTCATGGGCACCTCATCTCCGTCTGCTCCCGACCCCCACTCCCAGGCTTCCTCCGACCCCATTCTGCCTGCCTCGAGCCCGCCCGCCTCACCAGCAGGGACCCCTTCCAGACATCTCAACCCCTCCTCCCTCTGGGGACCCAAGTATCCGAGATGCTCACTCCATTAATGCCCCCTCCAACGTGAATTCCCCCCCCACCATCCCCCCACACGCACACATTAGGGACTCAGGCATCAAACACTTCCCCCCAGTCTTTACATAAACATCCATACAAAGGCTTCCCAGCTGACTAAGGTATCTAATTAAGCCCATGTATGTCCCACCTCTGTCCCCCGAGACCCAGGCACATTACCCCAGGGATCTAGACAGCTAAGGTTCCTCATCTCCCTCTCCTTCTGTCCTACCCCCAAGTAAACACATCCTCCAGATCTGTCCTTACATATTTGAACAACCAGATCTCTATCTTTCTGCCCCATTCCAGCCCCAAGGCTACCAAAGCTACTGGTTCTCCTGCTCTATCCAAGCACTGGAAAACTAGGCTTCTGAACTCCTAACCTCCCAAGAATGTAACTCAGCCCTCCCATGTCTTCCAACCTCCTAGGCCCAGATACCAGAGCCCCCATCTCCACCCCCAGATCTCTTGGGGGAACACTGACATTCACCAGGACATCTGAGCTCCTATCCTCCTCATCCCTATCTCCTACTCTGTCATGCCTCTCCCAGGACTCTACCATTGTCCCCTGCTATCTAGTCATACAAGGTATACCACTGGGGGTTTGGGGGGAAGACGGGATTAATAAGGTACTGGACTTGGAGTAAGGAAGACTCCAGCTTCTAGCTTTAAATCTATGATCTTTGATGATTCTCCCCTAATCAGACCTAGGCATCTGACTACAATGTTTACTCCTCTCAGGAACTAGGTATGAGAGAACCCCAGCTCCAGCTCCTCCTTTGACCTCCTTTTCGTCCTGTCACTTGCAGGTGCAGCCATTGGTGACTCTGGAGCAACTCCTTTGGGTGAGTGGAAAGCAAACTGGGAATGTGGACACTTTCAGAATACCACTGATCTCAGCTACTCCTCGAGGGACCCTTCTTGCATTTGCAGAGGCCCGGAAGATGTCATCCTCAGATAAAGGGGCTAAATTCATTGCCATGAGGAGGTCCACAGATGGAGGTACCTGGATTCTGAGGAAAGGGTGGGGGGTAGGGAGGTACGATCTGGCCTGGGGGCCCAAATGGCTAAGTCATTTATTTAACAAATATTTATTAAGTGCCTAATATGTACAAAGCCCTATGCTAGACATTAGAGATACAAAAATATAGATATGTATAGCAGAGGTCTTACTGAGAAGGAGTTTACAGTTTATTGGTGGGAGGTGGGGAATTGAGGGGAAGGAGGTACAAAATCTGTATTCATATACCCAGGAGACAAGGAAGAATGAGAAGTCCAGGCAAAATGTTGTACTAAATCTGAGATGAAAAAAAAGATTCTAGGCAGTAGAGAAGGTGGTGAATAGGATGGAATCTGAGAATCTGACTCCTCTATCTTGATCCTGTGTTTTTATCAGGTGCCACATGGTCCCCCACATCATTTATAGTGGACGATGGGGATGTTCCCGATGGACTGAACCTGGGGGCCGTAGTTGGGGATGTTGAAACGGGTACAATGTTCCTTTTCTATTCTCTCTGTGCACATTATGATGGGTGTTCCGTGGCTTCCACCATGCTGGTGTGGAGCAAGGATGATGGCATCACTTGGAGCCCACCCAGGAACCTCTCTGTGGATATTGGAACTGAAATGTTTGCTCCAGGACCAGGCTCTGGCATTCAGGTCATTGGGGTGGGGTAGGGTGGGAAGGGGAACTTCTTGAAATGAACATTTATTATCTAGATGTGAACTAGTATGGGCCTCATTTTCAGGTAGTGAGTTCTTCCACTGGGTATATTCAAACAGTCTGGATGACTACTTGTCAGGGATTGGTTGTAGAGAAGATTCCTGTTCAATTGTGATTCAGACCACATGACTCTTGAGGCTTCTTTAAATGCAACAATTCTCCGATTATTATTATGGTAGCAGGAGTTGGGACTTTGTGGAAGGAAAGTGCTCCTAAAAAGCGACATTGACCTAGAAGAGAAGAGCTGTAGTAGAGTTGGGGCTCACTGTTTTGAGGGAAATTTCCTAGAAGGAATGTTTTTTGCCAGGGATCTGACTTAGGGTCATAGATTTAGAGCTGGAAGAGCTGACTTGAAAAGTCATCTAGTCTTCCTAGAAAGACTTTTCTTACCAGGGAGGATGGGATTTTTTTTTTTAAATGAACTTCCCATTTGGAAAATGGGCAAATTTCTTGTCACCAAATTTTGTTCCAAGTTGAAGCTTGTAATTTAGGGGAAAGGGCCTTTTGAGATTTTGGAACATAACTTCCTTAGCAAGGCCTGTTGAGGTCAGAGGCTAAGACTTCAAGCAAACTGGAAGGAGCTTCAGAGAATATGAGACCTCCTCTGATTGGTTTTATGTAACTGAGGATGCCTCTTTCCTGCCTTGGAGTCCCTGGGCTTAAAAGTTCCCATGCATCTCACTCAGGTGACATTGTGTTTTCCCAGTAGAAGCGGCATGAGCCATATAAGGGCCGGCTCATTGTCTGTGGCCATGGAACTTTGGAGCGTGATGGGGTCTCCTGCCTCCTTAGTGATGACAAAGGAGCATCCTGGCGCTATGGCGGTAGGATCAGTGGGATTCCCTATGGGGAGCTCAAGAAGCCAAATGACTTCAGCCCAGATGAGTGCCAGGTTAGAAACTTAAGAGTAGAGACCTCCTTGCTTTCCCACCCATTCCTTTGGTGCCCCCCTTCGCTCCCACCACCCCGCCTTTTAGACCAAGCATCTGCTCTTCCCTTATCCCAACCCGCTAACTCTTTCGCCTCTCAGGCTCTGCTTCCCCCAGAGACCTATATATCTGACCCCTCTCTTTCTTCAAGTTCATTTCCACATTTCAGTCTCTCTACTGAATGAGCCTTCTTCCCTGAAGCCTCTGACTTGCTGCCTCCCCAGCCCTACGAACTCCCTGATGGCTCCGTCGTCATTAATACCCGAAACCAGAATAACTACCATTGCCACTGCCGCATCATCCTCCGAAGCTATGATGCCTGCGAAACCCTCAAGCTCCAAGACGTGACCTTTGACAAACAACTCATCGACCCTGTTGTAGCTGCAGGCGCTGCAACCACCAGCTCTGGCCTGGTCTTCTTCTCGAATCCAGCTCATCCGGAGGATCGTAAGCCCCTGGGTGGGCAGGGGAATGCTTACTTTGCCCTCAAAGTCCTTTTTGCTCCCTCCATCCCCTCCCCCGCGTGCAGTTACATCTCCAGAATCTCTTGTCACTGTTCTCTGCTCTCTGTTCACCTTGCCGTCATCCTGATTCCAGCCATCATCTGCTCTTGCTGCTCTCATCTCTCATCATAATGGCTTCCTAACAGGTTTCCTTGCTTCCATTTTTTCCTGCAATCTGTCATTTACACAGTGGTTGAAATACTTTTCAGAATATATAACTTTAATGAGAAGTAATCTGGTGTGGTGAATGAAGCTGGCCTGGGTTTAAGCCCTGCCTCTGGCACACTGATTGGGCAAATCACTTGAACTGGCAGCTTTCTGTGGCTTTGAAGGAGCAGAAGCTACTGAAAATACAGATCCAGACCAAAAATAAAAGAACATCTACCCACATGATTAGAAGCAGCCAGGTGGCACAGTAGACAGAGTGCTAGACCTGCAGTCAGGAAGCCCTGAGTTCAAATCCACCCTTAAACACTTGCTAGCTCTATGACCCTGGGCAAGTCACTTAACCTCTATCTGCCTCAGTTTCCTCATCTCTGAAAGAGGGTAGTAAGTTGTGAGGAGAAAATGAGCTAATATTCGTAAAGCACTTTGCACACTTCAAACTGCTATATACATGCTAGCTATTATTATGAACCTGTTTGTAAATCTTGAGTGGTCTCCCATTGCTTACTAAGTACAATACAGACTCTTTATTCAAGGCCCTTCTCAATCTAGTAACAATTTGCCTTTATGGCTTTTTCTCCCACAGTTCCCGGTTCATCTACTCTGTGGTCCAGAAAGACCATGCTCACTACTCACGTTTATCAGTTTCATCCCGCCCTTTCCTGGTTCTTTGCATCCATACAAACCTGGGACAAATTCATCAGACATCTCTATCTGTCCACATTTTCCTCTGCCTCCAACGTCTACCTCAAACACCACCCTTTCCATAAAGTCTGTCTTTATTTCCTTGCCCCCTGTAATCATTCTTTCCCTCCCCATTTTCTTCTGTCTCTTTGTCGTGACTTCTCCTTTTTCTCTTCTCATTCTGCCTTTTCATTGTGCTTATTTGTTTAAGCACATTATATCCCTCCTGTTAGACTGTATGCTCTCTGAGACAAGGCAGTGTCATTTTTTGTTTTGGTATCTCCCATGCCTTACAATTCAACAGACATTAATTAAGTCTTTACTGTTTACAAACCTCCTCATTTCATGTTTCTCTCTAGGGGTAAACCTGACTATACGCTGGAGTTTCAGCAATGGTACTTCATGGTGGAAAGACACGATTCAGCTGTGGCCAGGTCCCAGTGGTTACTCATCCTTGACAGTTCTGGAGGGAGCTCAGACTTGGGGGGATGGGACCCCCCAGATCTATGTCCTGTATGAAAAGGGTCGCAATTATTACTTTGAGAGTATCTCTCTAGCCAAGATCAGTGTCTATGGCACTCTCTGAGCCTTACCCCACTGCCGGGATGAGAAGATATGAAGGGTGCCTTTTAGGTCTCTGCTGATCCATAGCTGGAGATTCGTGGCTCTTTCCCAAGAAGTCATGACTTTTGGAATATTCATCTTCCCTTTGAAAGGGTGAGATACCCCCTTTAAGACGTTTTGTCTTATCTCCTCTGACAAACACTAGGCTCTCTTTCCCCCTGAGCCTTCCTTCTTCAGTTATAAGGCTTTTTTTTGCTTAGGAGATGGGGCCTCACTTCTAATAATCTCTCTCTTAGGGCAGTAGACTGCCCTTGCTCCTAAGTCTACTGATTCCCCCCTCCCCTCTCCCATTCCTCTCCATGATGGGGGATGAATTTGCACAAACCTGAACTCAGGGACTTCTGACTGGGAGGGGTGCTGATATTTAGACTGGGAGGTTGTTGGGGGACGGTAAGAGATTTTGGATGAGGAAAGGACACCTTGGACTGTTTACAGCTCAGTAAGTTAGCTAAATTAATAGTTCTAATGAAGGAAAATAAAATTTGCCAATGTCTATTTATTAAAGCTGTGGTCTCAATCTCTGTATGTCTTTGGGTTTCCTAAATACAGCCATGAAAGAGAAAATGAGATTAGAGAAGAGCGAGCTGTCATAGGAGAAAGAGCAAGAGGCTTAGGTTAGATTCCTAGCCCTGCCACTTGTTAGCTGTGCTCCTTGGGCAAGTCCCTTAATCGCTCTGAGCCTCAGTGTCAAGGAATCTTAAACATCTGAAACCACAGAGGTCATCTAATTCACTCCCTATCTGAAGCATGAATCCCCTCTGCGACAGTCCTGCTAAAGAATGATCCAGCCTAATTACCTTTTGTTAACATCACCTTAATTTCCAAATATATTTATATCCCTTCTCCTACCCCTACCCAACAAGCTATCCTTTGTAAGAAGGAGAAAATGAAAGGTAGTTCTGCAAAAGCACCCAATGCCTCAACCATATTTGACAGCACAGACAGTAAACAGGGCTCCGTACCTATAGAAGTGAGGAAGGTGCACATTCTCACATCTTCTCCAGGGCTAAGCTTGGTCATTATAATTAGCCAGCACTCAGTTGGTATTTTGGTTTTTTTTCCATTCACATTTTTGTAGTCCTCACATATAATGTTTTCCCGATTCTGCTATCCTACCTCAGTTAGTCTTCCAGTGCTTCTCTAAATTCTTCACATCATATATTATGGCCTAGTAATATTCCAACATGTTCATGTACCATAATTTTTTATAGTTGTTTTTTTTTTTTTTTTGCTTTTTGGCAGGGCAATCGGGGTTAAGTGACTTGCCCAAGGTCACACAACTAGTACATGTGTCAAGTGTCTGAAGCCAGATTTGAACTCAGGTCCTCCTGACTCCAGGGCTGGTGCTGTACTCACTACGCCACCTAGCTGCCCCCATGTACCATAATTTATTTAGTCATCCTCTGCTCGATAATTATTTGCTTCCCTTTCTTCTCAACTCAAAAAGTATCCCTGAATATTTTGGTGTATGTGGGACCTTTTGGTTTGTCTTTGACCCTCCTTGGAGTAAATGTCTAGCAATGGAATCTGGTTCACAAGGTATGGACATTGTAGGCAGCTATCTGGGTTTGGTTTGGTTTTAGCATAATTGCAAATTGCACCAAATTGCTGGTTTTTACCAATTTGCAGCTCAACCTAGCATCGTATTAGTGTACCTGTCTTCTCATAGCCCAAAGGCCTAGGCCCACCTTTTGTCATCTTTGCCAAAAATTTGCTGGATGGGAAGTGAAGCTTCAAAGTTATCTTTATTTGCACTTATGTTATCGGTAGTGATTTGGATCAGTCTTTCCTGTGTGTGAAACAATATCCTGTCATCCATGTTATAGGTGCAGGCCTGCCAGAAACTATATTAATTTTGATTATTAATGCAAGCATTACTTCTTAGAGAGAAGACAAATGATGGACAGAGCTAGCCCATGGCTGTGAAAGTCTCCAATCCAAACCATTTTGGTACCAATGGTTATAGCATTCCTTAGTAACAGGCAGAAATTCATATGAAACATGATCGAAGGTGGTTAACATAATTCAGGGGCGATTAACAGTTATGTTCACGTCAAGTAGAAAGAGAGTTGTTTAAATTTTGGTATACCGGGGTAGCTAGGTGGCACAATGGATAGAGCACCAGCCTCAGACCAGACACAGGACACTTACTGGCTGTGTGACCCTGGACAAGTCGCTTAACCCCAATTGCCTCACACACAAAAAAAACAAAACCCTAAATTTTGGTATACCCTTGGAGAATCATTTTTCTAAAACCATTCAGTACCTCTGACCATTTCCTTCAAATATTCTCCTTTCTAACTGGTCAGTACTGCCCTAACTTTTCCTAGGGCCCCTTGTCAGGTCACTGCCCTAATTCAAGGGCAGATTTTCTCCTGGGTGGGTTAGAGAGAGGGGAGCAGGACATTGTTTCAGAATTGAGAGTATTTCTTTAAGATAATTGTTAAGCGTTTTCTTAATGTTTCTAAAAGAGGAAGCAGCCTTTGTCTGCTTTCACATAGAGCTGTTGCTGATTTGCAGTTCTTCCTTGGAGAACTGTTTGTTCATATCCTTTGATCAGCCACTTAGCCATAGGTTAGTAGCTCCTTGGTTTCTCTATTTGTGTTCTCTCTATCTCTTGGATATCAGAGCTGTTTGATGCGAATATCTTTTCCCCTAATCAACAGCTTTTCTTCTTATCCTATGATTTTTTGCATGCAAAAGCTTTTCAGTTGCTTGTAATCCCAATTATTATCTTTTTCGATTGCCTCTTTCCCTTATCTGGTTAAGAATTTTCCCTTAGCCATAGCTGTCATTCTCTTCTTAGTTTTGGGGAGTTTTTGGTTGTTTTTTTTTTTTAGTTAAATAGTTTAATCAGAGCAGTTTTACAATTCTAAAATTAACAGGCAGATTTGGTAATAAAAGAACGCCAAGGTTAGCAAAATGATCTTGCTTCCATTCTGAATCTTTCTTTTTATTTGTAAATACTGACATTACAATTTAAAAGGACTCGAAAGGGAGTGATGTATCCATCATCGTCATCACCATCCACGTTCTGTGATGCAACTGATGAAATCCCTGAATTGATATCGCTTCAGCTTTGATTTTAAAAAAATGGCCTGACTCGAAGAGAGTCCTTATTCCACAACCGATCACAGGTGGCAAAAAAAAGGGAAAAAAATTCAAAATTACTGTCCAGTTCATAATGTATCACATTATTTACTGATGACACTGGCTCCAAATGTACAATAAAGCCCACAACACTTTATTACTACGAATATAATTATCGTGAAAATTCTCTCAACTTGCGTCTGAAGCTTTTCTTTGTTTAAACTTGCATAATAAACATGCAATGAATTATTTCCTTTGAAAGTGTGTTTTTGCAGTCTTTTTGTTTTCATACAAAGATTTCATAAAGTTGCAGTGCTGCATCAGAGCATTACCAAAAAAAGAGCGAGAGCAAGTGGGGAGGGTCAAAGTGAATATATAGCTGAATAAGAATGGCTGACACCACAGGCCTGTTCAAAAAGTGCGCAAACTAATTTTGTTACCCTCCCCCAACAAAACTAACAAAAAGAAAGAAAAGAAAAACAACTCACAAAATAAATCTAAATGAGAAGGGACAGCATAAAGAAAATAAAGACTTTTTTTCATGCACTCATCTTGTGCATAGCTCAACCCACATATAGTAAGGCACTATTTCCTGTTATGACTGGTGTCCACAAGAATCCATTACAGTGCTCCACTGCTTTGAGAACTATAGATAATTCCTTCCAGAATGATGAAATAAAGAAACTGAATGAGTGTGGATATCTTGTAGCCCAAAGAGTCTTCTGGCAGTCTCAGAAGAAAAAAACTCTCTGTGTATATGTTATGCATGGTTATAGAGAGTATCTAGAATGGTGTTTTCTTCCAGAGCTATTTCTGTGTGTATATGTGTGTGACTTTGGGTTGTTCTTCAGTCTGTGTTCTCAAAGAAAATACACAGGGCGGGGGAAAAGCACACAAAGAAAGTTTCAGGGTTTCCTGAAAGCATGGAATTTCAGTGGTCTACAAAACTGACTTGAGAGAGAGAGAGGGGGATCAGTTTTCAAGAGTCAAATACATTCTGACTTTAATTGAGTTGGTCTTCATATTGTTCCCGGAAGCAGTCACCTGCTGGGAAAAACTCCCAACACCTTTCTTGATACATCTTCCATACATAAGATTCCTGTCCTGTGTGCTCTGTTTCATCTTTGTTTAGGAGATACATCAGAAAAAACAGATAATTAGCCAAGTTGTGCTCCTGTGGTGTGTGTGTTTCAAAACCATGTGGCACTGTATGGAAATAATCACTGCCTATCCCACAGATTAAGCACTTAGTCTCCATGTCTTCTTTAACTTGTTCTTGCTGGTCTCTTAATTCACCAAAGGCGTCAATAATTAAACCTTGTATGATGGCCAGAAGAATGACAATTACAAAAAAGAAGAAGGTGATATCAAAGATGACTCGATAGATTTCATATTCTTCTCCTGCTGGATCTTCAATTTCATCCCCAATACTACCACCAGCATGCACGCCAACATACATATGGAACATATAGCGCTTTCTAGCTTGAATGGAAAATATTTTCCCTTCCATATTTTGAGATCTAGCCAAACTAATCTTCACTCTGTTCCTCACACGCGATAGGCTTTAGTCTCCGGTTGTGTTTTTTTTTAATGGTGTGACCTTTAGTATTTGGGTCACATATCCATTTTGAACCTGCTGGTATATGGTATAAGATGTTAATCTAAACCTAACTTCTTTCTAGTTTTCTTAGCAATTCTTGTCAAACTCGAAGTTCTTCCTCAATGAGTTTATCTTCAGGTTTATCATACATTGGGTTTTTTTGGGTTCAGTTGTTTCTGATTCTTATCTAGTATCTCCCGCTCATCTACTTTTCTATTTTTGGTTTTACTCAATACCAAATAGTTCTGATGTTTACTGCAGAAAGTTTGTTTTTTAACATTGCACGAGATTTGTTTATCTGCAGCTTCCACCCATTGCTTCTAAGTCAAGCAGAGTAAATCTAATCCCTCTTCCACAGCACAGCCCTTTAGAGATTGTAAAATAGCTACTCTATCAGGAAGAGTTTCCCCAGTTCCTTCAACAGCTCCTTATTTGATATCTCTAGTCCTGTTGACCATACCGGTCTTCTGAACAAACTCCATTTTATCAGTGCCCCCACTTAAAAGAAAGTATCCCCAGAATGAGACATAATAGTACAGATGTGGTCTGATCAGGGCAGAATACGATGCAATATATCATATGTTATTGAGTTTTTTAAAATAATAGCATTTTTATAGGACTTTAAAGTTTGCAAAAACACTTTACATATGTTGTCATTTGTTCCTCACAAGAACTCTGTGAGATATTATCTCTGTGTTATTATTAACCCCTTTTCATGAATGAGAATACTGAGGCTGAGAGTGGTTAAGTAGTTTGCTCAGGGTCACAGCTGGGAAGTATCTGAGGCAGGATTTAAATTCAGGTCTTCCCAATTCCAGGACTTTCTACCCATTGTACCACCTGGATGCTTTTTTTGGTAGTCATGCCACACTTTTGACATAATGAGCTTTGCAGTTCATGAAAACCCTCTGATATTTTTGCAGGATTAGTTCAACTGATTTGACCCAAGTGCAAGACTATATCCTTATTAAATTTAATCTTGCTAGATTTCATCCTATTGAGATCATCATTTTGGATCCCAATTTTGTTGTGTAACATATTAGCCGTATCTCCCAATTTTGTTTAATCTACAAATAATCATAGGCATACTTAACTTAGCCTTCGGCCAAGTTGTCTATGAGAACAATCAGGTCAAAGGTAAAGAGCCCTGTGTCATGTTAATCAATCATAAGAGAATGGCTTCAAGGTTGATATCTTATCATTCAACCAGCTTCAGATCCATCTGAAGCCACATTTCTCCATCTTGTCTGTGAAGATATCGAAAAATGTTTTAATGCTTTGCTGACATTCAGGTATAGCTTGCAAAAGTATAGTCAGGAAACCTGACTTTGAATAGCTAATGCCTTCCCTCTGTTGATTATCTCTAATTTACACTATTTACATATACATACACACACATATATCATATATATATATATATATATAAAAATCTTTGTTTCTTCATACATGTTTGCATGTTGTCTCCTCCATTAAACTGAGTTACTTAAAAGCAAAGACAGATTTTTGCCTTTCTTGGTATCCCCAGCACTGTGCCTGGCACATAGTAGGTGCTTAATAAATGCTGGATCTGTATGGTCTTAAGCAAACCATTTCACCTCTCAGCCTTAGTGACGTCAAGCTCACTGGTTATGGTTTATAGAATGCACATTTTTGAAAGCAGTTTCATCCACAGACCTGCAGCATCTCTCAAATTTTCGATGACTTTTCACAGATCACCAACAACTTAATCACATCTGCTAGTTTCTTCAGTATTTTGGCATATTCAGTTCTTTCCAACCTGGTGATTTCAAACAGCTAGGAGCTCCATTACCTTCTTACTCAACTGTTCACTGTACAATGAACCATTTTTGTTCTGTCTTCAGACTAAAGATCACTCTCCTTAGTAAAGAAATCAGAAGTAACCTAGAAATTGACTAGTTCTACCTTCTCTCAATCATAAGCTGTCATCATTGAATCCATCCAGAGGATTACTTCTGTCTCTTTTTAAAAACTCTTTCTATCAAGATAGTTAAAGAAAACAACTCAGCTTTTTTATTTGTACTTAGGATTCATTACCATCCTGACCTCTCTCTAACGTTTCATACAGGATCATGGCTTTTGTGTTCATCCTAGGTTACCTGCCATTGCTACTGACTTTTAGAAACTGAGTGCCTCACTATGAGCCTATGGAGGCATCAGGGACAGCAACAGTTTATAGGAAAAGTAGTATTATTGGAGAAATCATTATGGGCAGTGGTTTGAAAGGGAACTAAGCAACAGGGTAGGGTTTTTTTTGAAAGGTTCAATCAATCAACATTTATTAAGTATATACTATGTACCAGGCACTGTGCTAAGCACTTGAGTTACAAAAAGAGAGACCCTGACCTCAAGGGGCTTATAATCTAAAGGGGGAGACAACATGCAAACAAATATATCCAAACCAAGATATTTACGGGATAAATTGTTGGATTCTTCCATTCTATACATTGTCGTTGTTCAGTCATGTCTGACTCTTCATTACTCCATTTGGGGTTTTCTTGACAAAGATACGGGAACAGTTTTCCATTTCCTTCTCCAGCTCATTTTACAGATAAGAAAACTGAGGCAAACAGGGTTAAGTGACTTGCCCAGCGTCACACAGCTAGTAAGTTGTAGCCAGAATGGACTTTGTTTTCTTTGAATGACTCAGCTTGCCTCGTTGAGCTTCCCTGGACGCTGGGGCTTGCTCTTCCGGGGCAGGACCAGAGCTTCCTGTGTGATGAGTCGTGGCGCTGGCTGAGGGGAGGTGTGTTAACGTGGTCTACGCTGGGGGAGGGGCCAAGTCAAGAACCAATCGGCCCTGGTCGTTCAGGCGGCGCTTGATGATGTCAAAAACTCTATAAGAGGGGAGAGGACAGCTTGAAGATCCTCCTTTTCCTTTTCCGGTTGGAGCCAGAGACGCCTACAGCCGAAGCTGAGCTGCCGGTAGCAGAGCTGACTAGAGGCTAGTGGGTAATCTTCTTACCGTAGAGGGGAAGCATGTATACGATTTTGCCTTATACCATCTCACTTCTCTGTGGCCTCCTAGTTACTCTTGTGAGGCGGACTTATTGGGCCTGGAAGCTTTTGATGAAAATATCAAAATGGGGACGCTGGTTTGTGGGATTGTTACTGTGGAGTGTAAATACATGCTTTAGTTCTCCTGCCTTCTGCCTAGAGAATTCCTTATATCCTGCGGTTCCGGACCTTTTAGGCACATATGAGATTCTCTTTGAAATCATAAATTCTGCCTTCCTAATATATTTGGCGACAAGGTGGATGGGATCGCTAGATATAAGATCTCTGTTCAGAAGCAGAAGAACTTCAGAGGAAGAGATGAATATCCCAGGGTGGGAGGATCCATTTTATTCCTCCTTAGCAAAGGAATTGGCTAAAAAAGCCGGACCCTGTGAAAACTGGGAACCAAGGCTACAGAGAGGAGATCCTAAGGATTTGGAAAGGTGTTTACAAGAGGTTGGGATTCAGTCAGGGGCATCACTATCTAGGCAAAGCTGGATAGTGTTATCAGCCTACCGGCTAGTATATGAAAGATTGAGATTAAGTGAAAGAGATGGGGGCACTCCTACCCCACAGCAAGAACGGGAATCTCAGACAGCAGGAGAACAAATTGCTGCTCAAGAACCCACTGACTCAGATGAGAACTTTTCTATTAATGTGGCTAGGAGCAACCGGAGGCCAAATAAGCCAAGAGTGCATCCCAACTCAGCCCAGACCAAGCCTGACTGCCTGCTTTGTCCTTGCCATGGTGGCAGGGGAAGCGAGTGGGGGGAAAATGAGACAGTGTTAGGGGCTGAGACAGAAAATGCTACTAGGGTTCAGGACATCCCTCGCACAGAGAATGGGAGATGGTTAAATACTCAGACAAGCGTTCGTCCCGTAGAGAGGAGGAGGACAGAAACCCGAGGTGGCAATTTAGTTACGAGGGAATTTCAGGAAGATTTCTCACCACAAGAGGTCACAGATATTTTGAGTAGATTCAGCCAAAGAGTAGGAGAACCATTAATATCTTGGATGGTAAGGCTCAGTGATCAAGGGGCCGGTGGAATATTAGTAGATAAGAGGGACTGTATGAGATTCATAGGTATCAGCCACGATCCTCTAGTTCAGCAAGCTTTTAGGGAACATCATCAGCGAGGAGATGATGCTAGCAGGACTACTCTGTTGGCATTAGCTGCTGCGGGATGCAATAAGAGATATACTAATGATTCTATGTGGCCCACTGAGCACAGACCCTGGTATTCACTTAAAGATTGTATCATGAGACTAAAGGAGGAGGTAATGAAGACTGCTATTATGACAGGAACTGCAGACAAATATTACAATGATCCCATAGGAATCCCTCATAGGAATTTAATAATTAGGACAGCTCCCCCTGCTTATAAACAACTAATTTTGAATCTGTTACTTGGGGAAGTAGGGAGCCATCTTACAGAGGTGATAAATAAGATTTTACAGTTACATGACTTAGGAGACTGGGGAAGGGACAGATCCCCTCGAGAGAGAAGGGTGAACAGCCAGCAAACTTGGCGCCAAAATGGAGTGACAAGAAAAGAAATGTTCACTGCTCTATTGAGAGCAGGGGTGGGTTTTGAAATGATAGATGGCATTCCAACCAATGAATTGTACAGGATGTACCGAGATAAAGGACTTGATACCAGGAGAGATAGGGAAATAAGAACTGCTCCTGCAAATGCTACAGATGTTGAACCTTCATACCCAAGTGAATCACATGCTAGGGAATACTAGGAAACAGGCCAGGCCCCAGCCCAAATTAAGGAAATACGTAAGCTGGATTGCAGACCTCACATTAACTTGACCATATATTGGGAAAATGGGTCAAGTACAGTAACTAGGGCATTAATAGATACTGGGGCCGAGGCCACCCTTATCTACGGGAATCCAGACAAATTCAGCCATGGAACTCCTATTACTATCACAGGACTAGGAGGGACTGAAATATCAGCCAGACAAGTTAAATTGATGATGAAAATTGGACAGTTGCCCAAGAAAGAATATAGTGTGGTTATTGTGCCTATTCCTGAATACATCATTGGAATAGACATTTTGAAGGGTATGACCTTAAATTTACCTGAAGGGAAATACCAATTTGCTGTGAGGAAAATAGGCATTAATGCAGTCTTAGTGGGGAAAATCAAGATGGATCCAATCACTTTGCCCGAACCTTCTGAAGTAATTACTTTGAGGCAATATCGTGTGCCAGGTGGGCAAGATGAAATTGCCAACACTATAAGAGAATGTGTTGAGGCAGGAGTGTTAGTTCCTACAACTACTCAATGGAACAACCCTGTCCGGCCAGTCCGAAAGTCAGATGGGACATGGAGGATGACAGTAGATTATAGACAGCTGAACAAAGTGACTCCTCCCTTGTATGCTGCTGTTCCAGACACGGTTACTTTAATAGAGAGAATACAAAAACATGAAGGGACTTGGTATGCAGTTATTGATTTGGCCAATGCCTTCTTTACAATCCCAATAGACCCCAAGCAATGGAACCAGTTTGCTTTTACTTGGCAAGGCCGACAGTATACATTTACACGCCTGCCACAAGGATATATTCATAGCCCAACTATTTGCCACAGGATTGTAGCTGAGCATTTGGATGAATTAAAGCTACCTGGTGTACAGCTTACACATTACATAGATGATATCATGATACAGGGAAAGAATATAAAAGAAGTGGAGGAGAGTTTAGCATTATTAACTGACCATATGAAAAGCAAAGGATGGGAAATCAACCCCGCAAAGGTTCAGGGGCCAGCTCAAACTGTAAAATTCTTGGGGATACAGTGGAATAGAGGACTGCGAGAAATTCTTCCACAAGCTCGACAAAAAATTCAGGATTTTCCCACCCCTACTAATAAGAAAGAGGCCCAAAAGTTCATAGGGCTATTTGGTTATTGGAGACACCACATCCCACATTTGGGACAGATTTTAAAACCCTTGTATAAAGTCACCAGAAAGAAATATGAATTCGACTGGGGCCTTGAACAAAGTAGAGCTTTTGAGGAAGCAAAGGCTGCTATACAATTAGCTCTGGACTTATGGCCTATGCAAAATGGGCCAGTGGAGTTACAAGTGACTGTACAAGATGACTATGCAAATTGGAGTCTGTGGCAAAAACAACAGAGCCGAAGTGTACCTTTAGGCTTTTGGTCAAGGAAACTGCCCTCATCTGGAGTGCAGTATACACCTTTTGAGAAGCAGCTGTTAGCTGCATATTGGGCTTTAGTAGAAACTGAGCAACTAACCCTGGGCCATGAAGTGATATTAAGGCCTGGAATTCCAATTATGACTTGGGTAATGAGTACCCCAGCTTCTCACAGAATTGGACATGCACAAGAGGCGAGCATAATCAAATGGAAGTGGTATATTCAGAATAGGTCCAGAGCAGGCAAAAGTGGAGTTTCTGCTTTACATGAATCGGTAGCGAACATTGGCACTGAGAGAAATGAAAAACCCATTGAATCTAAGCAACAGATGGTGCCATCCTTAGTGAAATGGAATAATGGGTATGATGGACTAAGTGTAGAACAGAAGAAACACGCTTGGTTTACTGACGGGACAGCAAAATATTTAGGACAGAAGAGACATTGGAAAGCGGTAGCCTATAACCCCTGTACTAGGCGAACTCTGGAAAGTTCTGGGATAGGGGGAAGTAGCCAATATGCTGAACTGATGGCAGTACATCAGGCCATCAGAATGGAGAAGGGAGGACAGTGTCATATATTTACTGATTCATGGGCGGTAGCTAATGGATTAGCTACTTGGATGCCTATATGGAGGAATCAGAATTGGGAGATTCATGGCAAACAAGTTTGGGGTAAAGAGTTATGGGAAAATATATGGGACATGTCTTTGGTTACGGATTTGTCAGTTTTTCATGTTGATGCTCACGCGACCTTGACCACACCAGAGCGTGAGTACAATGCACACGCGGATCGACTAGCAAAGATTGTCACTGAATGTATTCTCCCTACTCCAACTCCAACTGATGACTTAGCCTTAGCGAGATGGGTCCACCAGACCTCCGGCCATTTAGGGGTCCAGGCCACCCACCGATGGGCACAGGATCGAGGTATCAGTATCTCTCATGCGTTGTTAAAACAAATAACAGAGGGGTGTTGTATATGCCAATTAGAAAAAGAACGAACTCTTCCCAGGATAGTAACTGGAGAAATAGCAAGGGGAAAAGTTCCAGCCCAAATTTGGCAGATAGATTATATTGGCCCACTACCCCAGGATAAAGGATGTAAATATGTATGTACGTGTGTTGACACCTATTCAGGTGTCCTAGTGGCTTGTCCTTATAAGGATGCAACTCAGAAAAACACCTGTAAAACCCTAGATATTGTAAGTTTATACTATGGAACCCCAATGCAGGTTCAAAGTGACAGTGGGTCACATTTCAAGGGCAAAGAAGTGAAAAGATATTGTGTGTTGAATAATATAGAATGGATATATCATATTCCATATTACCCACAAGCATCTGGGCTGATTGAAAGAATGAATGGATTGTTTAAAGAACAGCTGAGAAAATTAAGCTCTAATAATTCATATCTACATTGGAAGGATAATTTGTCTATTGCCTTACGTAATTTGAACAATAGGCCCTTAGGGGGGAGTACACCTCTAGCCAGAATGATGACCCCAAATTTGCAGATTAGAGAACAGCAAACACGTGAGATCCAAAATATTGAATTTTGGACTGTGAGGGAAGATGTCCCCCTACCATGTCCAGGAACACCTGGTTCGGCAGGATATGATTTACATTGTATAGAGAATTTTAGGTTGAATAGGAAAGAGATAAGAAAAACCCCTACTGGAGTATGTATGAGAATCCCCAAGAATCATTTTGGACGGATATTACCTAAACCAGGAGTAGCAGCTCAAGGAGTACATGTATTGGCTGGAGTGATAGATTCGAATTATCAAAAAGAAATTGTTGTGACACTCCAGAATTTGGGTGAAAAACCTGTACAATTTGGTAGGAATGATAGGATAGTTCAAGTGATTATTATCCCCTGTGAAAAAATACCCTTTGTGAAAACTGACCCTCCTTCCAGAATAACTACTAGAGGGGCAAAAGGGGCTTGCTCCATTGATAGAATAAAGTTGGGAGCTAAGGTATGGGTAAAACGGAAGCCAGATGATATTCCAAAGGCTGCAGAAGTCATAGCCCATGGGAAGAACAACACTGTAACAGTTGTCTATTCAGGGGAAGATAATTACCAAATCGTACCCCTGAACCATATATTTTACCGTGAATAGGGCTATAATATTAGATTCACAGACCCCACAGGTATGGCTGATGTTGGTAATTGACACAAGCCACTCAGAGGGAAGGTGACTTTGTGTGATTAACGGATAAAAGCTTGTACATCTGGGGAAAGTCTGGGAGGACAATCCTAGTCCATCTAGGATGGGATCCTCCTGGTTTCCCTTGTACATCTGGGGAAAGGCTGGGAGGACAATCCTAGTCTATCTAGGATGGGATCCTCCTGGTTTCCCTTGTACATCTGGGGAAAGGCTGGGAGGACAATCCTGGTCTCCATCTAGGGTGGGATCTTCTTGGCTTAGTTTCCTCATTGTGTTCCGTTTAAAAAGAAACATTTCCCATCTGAGTTTGGCTCTGATATTGGATCTCTGCATAACTGAAATTTCAACTAAACTGGAGATGATTTTATTTAAAGGATAATAGCCCATACTTGCCTACTCTTTTTGTTTTCTGTTTTAGTTAACCTTGTCGCTAGTTCTGTCTCCTGCAGGTTTAAGCACCCTGCAGTTTCCGGTGACTGCCTAAGTACATAGCATTCTTGGAATTCCTGCCAGCTCGCTAAAGAACTGAACTCTGGAATGGGACTCGTTGGGGCAGGGACACCTCTACATCCAATTTCAGCAAGAAGAAGCTATGGAAAATGAGACCTTCACCCATTACCCCAAGATTTTGAGCCCCAATTGTTTGAGGGGGGGAATGATGATAGTGTTCTGTGTACTTATTTTGTGTTATCCTTGCTATATTGTTTTACTGTTATGATATTATTGATCCTATGTAATGGATACAAAGATCTAGGGGTGGACATTTAAATTATTAATAATTATTTTGGGATGATTGATTGAAGAGATTATCTGGCTGGGATCTAGGGGTGGATCACATTTGAATCGTAAACCAATATTTGGGAATGTCACTGAATGATATGTTTTGCTTTATTGTGAATGATATGTTTTAGTTTCCTGCATAATTGGATCACAATGTTCTAGGATATATAATTTAATTTGAATTATGATTGGATTGTGCATCCTAGAACATTGTGAGGGGTGGAGTGTAGCCAGAATGGACTTTGTTTTCTTTGAATGACTCAGCTTGCCTCGTTGAGCTTCCCTGGACGCTGGGGCTTGCTCTTCCGGGGCAGGACCAGAGCTTCCTGTGTGATGAGTCGTGGCGCTGGCTGAGGGGAGGTGTGTTAACGTGGTCTACGCTGGGGGAGGGGCCAAGTCAAGAACCAATCGGCCCTGGTCGTTCAGGCGGCGCTTGATGATGTCAAAAACTCTATAAGAGGGGAGAGGACAGCTTGAAGATCCTCCTTTCCTTTTCCGGTTGGAGTCAGAGACGCCTACAGCCGAAGCTGAGCTGCCGGTAGCAGAGCTGACTAGAGGCTAGTGGGTAATCTTCTTACCGTAGAGGGGAAGCATGTATACGATTTTGCCTTATACCATCTCGCTTCTCTGTGGCCTCCTAGTTACTCTTGTGAGGCGGACTTATTGGGCCTGGAAGCTTTTGATGAAAATATCAAAATGGGGACGCTGGTTTGTGGGATTGTTACTGTGGAGTGTAAATACATGCTTTAGTTCTCCTGCCTTCTGCCTAGAGAATTCCTTATATCCTGCGGTTCCGGACCTTTTAGGCACATATGAGATTCTCTTTGAAATCATAAATTCTGCCTTCCTAATATATAAGTATCTGAGGCCAGATTTGAACTTGGGAAGAAAAGTCTTCCTGACTCCAGGCCTGGTACCCCATCCACTTGGACACCTAGCTGACATGGGATAAATAGGAAATAATTAACAATGAAAAGGCACTAAAATTAAGGATAGTTAGGGAAGGCTTCTAGTAAAAGATGGAATTTCTGAAGAGTGAGAATGTTCCACACGGGTTTTAGCCAGAAAAAATTCCTGGAGCCCTTGTTTGTGGAACTTCCAAGAGGCCAGTGTTACTTGAAGAGTACGTGTTGGGGAATCAGGTATAAGGTTAAGGTGGAAAGGTTAAGAAGGGACTAGGGTATGAAAGACTTTGAGCACTAAACAGAGCATTTTGTATTTGATCCTGGAGGCAATAGGAAGCCACTGGAGTTTGAGTAGGGGGTGACATGATCAGAACTGACCTTAGGAAAATCATTTTAGTAATTGATTGAAGGATGGATTGAAGTGGGGAGAGACTTGAGGCAAGCAGACCTACTTTGGTTACTGCAATAATCCAGGTGTGAGGTGATGAGGGCCTGAACCAGTGCTGGCAGTGTGAGAGGAGAGAAGCAGGTATATTCAAGAGATGTTGCCAATATAATAAAAATGACAATTCTAATGCCATCCCAATTAAATTACCAAAAAAAATTTATTGAGCTAGGAAATAATAATAAAATTCATTTGGAAGAACAAACGGTTGAGAATATCAAAGGAATTAATGAAAAAAATGTTAAGAAAGGAGGTTTAGGAGTACCAGATTTTAAACTATATTATAAAGCAGTCGTTATCAAACTATCTGGTACTGGCTAAGAAATAGAAAGGTGTATCAGTAGAACAGAGTAGACATATAATACACAACAGTTAATGATTATAGTAACTTTGTGTTTGACAAATGTAAAGATTTAAGCTTTTAGGATAAGAATACTGTATTTGGTAAAAAAAAAAAAAAATGTTGGGAAAACTGAAAAGCATTCTGACAGAAATTGGGTATTGACCAATATCCATTTACCAAGATAAAGTCAAAATGGATACATGAGCTAGATATAAGAAAATTAGGACATGGGACACTATCAGACTTATAGGTAGAAGAATTTATGAATAAATGAGATAGAGAGCATTTTGAGATATAAAATGGATAATTTTGATTACATGAAACTAAAAAGGTTTTGTACAAATAAAACCAATGTAGCCAAAATTAGAAGTAAAGCAGAAAATTAAGGGAAAGAATTTATAGACAGTTTCTCAGATAAAGGTTTCATATCTCAAATAGATAGATAACTTTGTCAAATTTATAAGAATATGAATCATTCCCCCAACTGACAAATGGTCAAAGGATATGAACAGGTAGTTTTTCAATGAAGAAATCAAAGCTATATATAGTTATATGAAAATGCTCTAAATGACTATTGATTAGAGAAGTGCAAATAAAACAACTTTGAGATAATCATCTTACACCTATCAGTTTGGCTAAAATGATAGAAGGGGAAAATGACATTGCAAGGGATGTGGAAAAACTGGGACATTTAATATACTGTTGGTGGAACTGGGAACTGATCCAGCCATTTGGGAGAGCAATCTGGAACTCTGCCCAAAGAGACCCAGCAGTACCACTACTAGGTCTGTTTCCCAAGGTGATCAGGGGGAAAAGGAAAAGAACCTGTATGTTTTAAAATATTTATAGCAGCTCTCTTTGTCATGGCAAAGAACTGGAAATTGAGGGGAATGGCTAAACAAATTATGCTATATGATTGTGATAGAATACTACTGTGCTATAAGAAATGATAAGCTGAAAAAAAATAAAAATAAATAAAAAATAAAATAAAAATAAAAAAATAAAAAAAGAAACGATGAGCTGGTTGATTTTAGAAAAAATATGGAAAGATTTGTATGAAAAGTGAAATGAGCAGAACCAAGAGAATATTGGATATAGTTAACAGCAGTATTTTTCAAAGAGTAATTGTGAATGACCAAGTTATTCTGAGCATTATAAATACCCAAATACCCAATAAAAGACCTATGAAGGAAGATGCTATATATGTCCAGAGAAAGAACTGATAAATAGAAGTATACATAGTATGGTTTTATATAGATTTACAAATCTATGTCAAATGGTAGCCTTCTCTAATGTGGGGGGGGGAGGAAACAGTAAAAAGTATATTTTTAAGTTAATTTTTTTTTTTTGGTTTACAACACTCAGTTCCAAAAGTCTTTGTGTTCGAAACTTTCTCCTCCCCGCCAAGATGGCATGTGATCTGTATAGGTTCTACATATACCTTCACATTAAACTTATTTTCCCAATAATTAAGTTGTAAAGAAGAATTATAACCAATGAAATGAACCATGAGAAAGACGAAAAAAAAACAAGAATCAAATAGGATTAAATTAAATTTAAAAATTTGCTTCAATCTGCATTCAGTCTCCATAGTTCTTTCTCTGGATGTGGATGGACTTCTCCATCATGAGTCTTTTGGAGCTGTCTTAGAACCTTGCATTGTTGAGAAGAGCCAAGTCTATCAAAGTTAGTCATCACAGAAGCAATGTGTCTGTGGTTGTGTACAATGTTCTCCTGGTTCTGCTCCCTTCACTCATCATTAGATCTAAAAAGCATATTTTTTTAAAAATGTTGCAAAGTTCACCAGGCCTTGGCAAGAGATTGTAGGAGGAGAGAGAGAGTAAAGAATCCAAGATGGCTTCTAAGTTGTAAGCCTGAGAAACTGGGAGGATTATGCTGCCCTCCACAGTAATAGGAAAAGTAAAAGGGGGGGGGGAGTTTAGGGGGAAAGATAATGGGTTCTGTTTTGGACATAATGACTTTAGTTGGTTGATGGTTGTCCTACATTCTTGAAGAGGACCAAAATAACATCACTATATGAGCGTCAAGTTACAATGTGCCTGACTGTGGCTGATCAGACCAGTATGAGCTCAGAATGCTCTACCACAGGTCAGGCAGAAATAGTCCATGTGAATATTTGGGGTGGCATCTCTAAATTTACGCATCTCCCTTTTCTTTTGAGCTTTTTCAATTCTGCTTTGCTCATAGAGCACATCACCTTCTCTGATATGGGCATGCCATGTTGGGTGGTCCTGTGCCAGTGTCTCCCATGTCACACAGTTCCAAAGTTCTTAAGAGAGACCTTGAGGGTGTTCTTCTATCCTTGCCCTGTGGGAGTTCTCCATGAAATAGTCTTTTTGGCAAGTGTACATTTTGCATTCAGACAATATGGCCAGCCCATCAGAGAGTTGCATTCTCTGAAGCAGAGTCTGAATGCTTGGCAGTTTAGCTCAAGAAAGGACCTCAGTGTCTAGTGCCTTATCTTGCCAGGTGATCTTCAGAATATTTTTAAGACAATTCAAATGGAAGTGATTCAGTTTCCTGGCAGTGGTAGTATACTTTCCAGGGATGTACACATTGATAATGAGGTTGACACACTCGTTGCCAGAGCTAGCTCGGTGTTTGGGAGGCTCCAAAGGAAAGTGTGGGAGAGAAGAGATACTAGACTGACTACAAAACTGAAGATCTATAGAGCCGTTGTGCTGACCTCATTGTTGTAATTCTGTGAAACCTGGACAGTCTACCAGCGCCATGCCAGGAAACTAAATCACTTCTATTGAGTTTAAAATATCTGCTGGACAACCAGTGCTCCCTGATTGGCCAGAAGCCATGCTCCAGGCCTGAACTGCCTCAGTGGGCCCTTACACTTCCCCCTTTTTGTTTTGCAATTTCAAATGGAACATTTGTTCAGATAATTGAGAAATCTGGATGAGTACGAGATGAGTCAGAAGTGGTAAACAAAAAGAAACAATTAACATGACCAATATCAAAGGTAAAATATGGATTAGCAAATTCTGAACATTAAATGGATTTAATTTTTGAAAAGTCTGGAGAATCTGATTAGCGACCCCTTCTGGGTCAATTCCAGGGACGGGGCATTTCACTATTTCAGCATTCCAATCAATCCCCCTCTTTTTCTTTTGTAGCCCCCTCACCATTATAGATACATCTGAATTTTTCCTTTAACCATCACCCCTTTAAGTAAATATGGGAAGAATTGATCAACGCATTGACAAATCAAAAGTGGGCAGTCCCCTTTATGAATACAGACACATAGACTCAAAAAGAAATAAAAATGCAATTTTCTTTTCAAGATTCAAAAAGTCTTCCCTGTCTGGCAGGGAACATCGTCAATGAAGTCTTTGGATCCTTGGTATTTGCTCTAGCCATCTCCAGCACAGCATCTCAGCATCTTCTTCTTGTCTTCTTGTAGGACCAGGTTTTTGTCCATTCTCCTACAAGAGTGATCTTAGCACAATTTTAAATTACCATTTCTAATCCTTATAACCCTGATCGTTTTTACAAACTCAAATTTTGAACCATGGCCAATTGTCGTATTTAAGAAATTCACATCAGAAGCCAGTGTTTTACAACTTACATTCATCTATTATTAATTTCCTCACTAGAAGGACAAGATAGACATCTTGTCTATCTTAAGGAATTAATAACAAGCTTCAGTACACACATAAATACATTAAGTAGTCAATTTTTAACACAATGCATATAAAATCTTAACCTTCCAGTCATGCCATGTTTCTTTGATGGCATTTACAAAGTAAACTCCAAACCATTCTTCTTTTTAGCATTATTAATTGTAACAAAACTTTAGACAAGCATGCTAGTAATCAAATAACAAAATGACATTCTCACATTGCTTAAGGAACATTTCCAAAGCGAGCCCTAAGTGACAAGGTATAGTTAGTTTCCCCTCCAGGCAGAGGGGTTTGATAATTAATTGAACAGCAGTAATAATAACTCACAATAACCAATATCTTTACCATAGTCAATATCCATATTATATTTAATAGAACCCCCACGAATCCAGCCCAAAAGGTGGGTGGACATAATTCCTTTTATCTCTGCAGAACTTTCTTGGTTTTTAACATTAAAACAGTAATCCCAAATAACCTAGTGAATATCTTACAAGTTTTATAAGTGCTGACTGAATTGTTTTAGCTGTAACCTATTAACTACAAGTAAAGATAGAAATACCTGCTTTTCTAAATGACAGTTATAAAACACAAGACAGGGTTAGCAAGACTGAGAAAGTAACATAACCGGTTTTACACAATTGTTTTCATTTTGTAGTTTCAACAAAATTCAGATAAAAAATTGCTTTATCTAACACCATTTCTGGCTCATAATGTTCATGCAAGTTTTCCAATATAGGAGAATTTTACTACAATTTAGAAATACGATAATAGTACAAACAGAAAATTTCGGATGACATTTAGTGTGTTACCAAATCATTACATATATTGGGCTTACCAAGTGTAGAGGCTTTTCTCCTCCCCACAGTTGCAGAGCCTGGTTGTGGACTTGGGGGTGGTCGAGTCAGGGATTTGGGAAAGGGGAGAGAGAGAGACTAAGGACTGGGAAGTGCTGGGAAGCTGTAGAGTCCAGCACCTGAATTAAAGGTCTGAGGAGTCATTGAGGAGGGTCTCTGAGGAACTTTTGCTTCCTAATATGGGTTGCTGGGCTTTGGGAAACTTGGAGAAAGATTCCAGGTTCCGGTGGTGTGGGAGCAAGGACTTGGGTTTGAGAGGAGAGATTCCTCTGCTTGCCTAGAGGTGTGAGCTACGGGGTGCCCAGGGGTCCAGCGCTCTTGTCAGTGGGGTATGAGAGGGCTAGGGAGATTGGAGTGTGTACAAATGTGCGATATATAAATAGGATGTTATCTTTGACGATCAAGTTGTTGTAAAGTAGAGAACAGGGAGTAGAGCTTTTGTTGAAATGTATATGTTGATTGTTGCAACAGCTAGTGAACAAGGCAATATTTTGAAAAGAGCCAACTCTCTCTTGTATGTTCACAGCTGAATCACTCTTTAAACTTTCCAAGTGGCAAACTTTAGGGAAATCACAGCAAGCTAGGAATATATATATTTCTAGCTTGCTGTGATTTATATCTATTGAGTGATATATATCTATAGTGATATATATCTATTGAGATAATTCCTATTCTACCAAGTGTTTTTTTCCTCAGGAATATAGTAAGTAACAGTCTCTTGGGTAAAGTATGTTCAAATTGGCTCTCATTCTCTGCTTTTATTTCTCTATTTTGGAAGCTTTAAGCCACTTTTTTCAAACTCAAATAGGAATGAGGGTCACTAAATTGCACATAAGGATCTCTGTGGTTGTATATTTAAAAACTACTTATTAACTCTATTGATTTATTTAATACCTTTATGTTATTAAATATTTTCCAATTCTATTTATAGCATCATTACTTAAAGTTCTTAATTCTAAAAATTGGGAAACCATAATTACAATGCACTGTAGAGCACATTCTAGATTTTTTAAAGTCCTTTTTCCAGTTTTCTATTTATACTAGTCTTATGGTGATTCTTATCAACCACACGTGAAATAAAACATCTTTGTATATACTTCTGACATTTAGCAGGAATTCTTAACCCCCCAAGGAGTCTATAGATAGATTGGAGAGAGATACAGAAAAATATACATCTTTTGTCATTTAAACTGATTTTTCTTCACAATCCTAAGTGTATTATTATTTTGAGACAGGTTTCATATGCTTCACCAGATTATCGCTGGGGTCTATGACACAAAAAAACTTTTTAACAAGAGCTCTTGTTAGGATGACTAGGGTTAACACAATCTACTAAAGAATTTTTAACTGTTCCAACTTTTATTGCAGCCCCGGCTCAATCAGAGACAGGACGACAGGGTGAAAGATCTTAATGGTTCTACTTTTTACTCAAGTAAATTTCATTTCTGTGTTCACTCCTAAAAACCTTTGTTTTGAAAGTGAGAACTTTAAATCTTCCAGCCAAGGTGGTGGGACTCTGGAAAAGATCCAGTGGCACTTTATCGCTTCTCGCCCACTCTGGGAAACTCAAAGTATCTCTTTTTCAGATCTATGCATTTTCCAAATTTGCCTAGTGCCAAATAGCATAATACATTCTGACTTATCTTAAACATCAAATTTCGGAGTAATACACTTCACTTCAATCTAAGGGGAAAAGGTTCCTATTTTCTTCCTTATCTCTCTTCACGTTCCAAATTTGGCCAGAATTGGAATGAAGGGAAAAAGAAAGAGCATTTTCTTATTTCAACAACTTTAACAACAAAAAGAAGAGTCAGATAACACACTCTCTTCACGCAGAGGCGCATAACACAAAACAGATACAGACAGAAAATGACAGGACGCACAGAGAGGATTTTTAGAGATCCACTGCACAAATTAGACGTTGACGGCATTTTTCGTTTCTTGTCTTTCCCTTTTTACTTTGGTAACTCCCAATTAGCTAGCCTACCCCTTAGTGGGTTATTGTCACCCATCCTTGGGCTGAGGCTCACAAGATCTCCCCCCAACCCCAATATCATGCTTAATTGTTCTTCGTACCATAGGACCTTTTCCCTCTGGAGTAAGATTTATTTTTAAAATGTTCCATATGGAAAAGGCTGACATGGGGAAGTGTTCTGGTCCACCTTCCCTTAATCTTCTACTCCTTCGTTTTCTGATAACCTCCAGAATGAGGCCATGAATTAAAGGGAGGAAGGAGATCTGTAGGGGGCCCTTCTTGTCTAAATCTTTCCCTCATTTGCTTGCCTATTATCTCCCATCGATCCAAATCTATAGTTCCTTCCTTTGGAAACCACGGACAACACTTTTCAACACAGTTTAAAAATTCCTCTAACTGATCTTTAGTTATTATTAGACCTCTTTTCCTTCCCCATTTTTTTCAACAATTGTAAATATTGGCCTCGGTCTTTACACTGAACTTGCCCCATCTAAAAAATAAAAGTGTCCTCCCTGCAAGACAGAAAATCCCCGTGTAAGCCTGGTTAACCACAAAATCCCCCACTACTTACTAATAAATGGAACTCCTTGGTGTAGGGGGTCGCCAAGTCACTGTGTGGGTGCCAGATGCCAGCAGCTGGCGTGAGGGACGGACTTAGGCAATGAACAGGGAGGAGAGAGAATGGGCCAGCTGAGCCATGCTGGTGAACAAAGCTGTTTATTAGTGCAATGTACTTGTTTTATATCTTTTCTGGGATACATAGTTCAGGCCAAGAGTAGTTTTGTTTACCACTCCAGACTACCAGTCAAGATAAACATCTGCTGTGGATACTATAAACATCTGCACGTGTGAGATATCTAACTATGGGAACTGAGGTTGTGTTTATGCTTTCCTCAGCAGTTTCAGGGGACCTTGCTTCCCTATTGGCCAGAAGCCATGTTCCAGGCCTGAACTGCCTTGGTGGGCTCTTACATTAATATAATTAAGGAATATTATGTGACCACTCCTCTGTCTCCTTTGCTGGATACTCCAGGGCTCTGTCCTAGGCTCTCTTATGTCCTCCCTCCTTACTACTTCACTTCCTGATCTTATTGGATCCCATGGATTTAATTACCATCTCTATGCTGATGATTCTCAAATCTACTTTTCCTGCCTCAGTCTCTCTGTTGACCTCCAAACCTCACATCTCCAACTTCCGTTCAGACATCTCAAATTGGATGTCCAGTAGACATTTTAAATTTAATATATCTGACACAGAATTTATTATCTTTGCCCCAAAACTCTGCCCTGCACCACACACACATACACGCACACACACACACATACCCCTGCCCTATTACTCTAGAGGGGTTCTATGGGGGGTTCAGGAGGACTAGCCCCTCTGGTGTGAGGGATTGCTGAACCCTTTTCAGGACTGTTCATCCACCTTTGGTGTCTACCTGATTCACCCAACTCTCACCTGTGGTTCCAAGAAGCTGTGGCTACAGCTGGTAGCTGGTAAACCTGGCAAACTGTCTGGGCAGAAGGGCTAAACCAGGTCGTAGGTAACTGACAGGCCTCAAAGCCATGGGGGAGTTAGGGGGAAGTGTGTGAAGACTTCCCCCAATAGAATGGGCAGATGAAAACAACTTGTTCCAAGGACCATGAAGGCATCTTAGAGCTTAGAGCTTGGATCAGGGATCAAAGATGTCAGGGTCATTCACTGAGTCCCGGGCCATTTCCGGTCGTCTTAACTCTTTTTCTGCTTCTGGACTTTGATGACTCTGAAAGAGAGAGCGAGGCTGGTGACTTTGTGCTACTCTGCCTCAATTAAATCCAGTTCACAAACAAGTCGAGCCATCGCCTATGTTATCATTGGTCCTCTTTGAAAATGAAGGTCAAACAACAGAAGGCAACACCATCCTCCCAGTCCCTCAGGCTCACAACCTAGGAGTCATCCTGGATTCCTCACTCTCTCTCACCATCCCACCACCCCATATCCAATCTGTTGCTGAGGCCTGTCACTTTCACCTTTGCAACATCTCTTGAATATGCCCCCTTCACGCCTCTACCACTGCCACCACTCTGGTGCAGGCCCTCATCCCCTCATGCCTGGACTTTTACAATAACCTGCTGCCAGGTTTGCCAGCCTCTAGTCTTTCCCCACCCAATTCATCTCTCATTCAGTCACTAAAGAGATTTTCCTAAAATGTAGGTCTAACCATGTCACTGCCCCACCCCACCTCCCTTCGATAAACCCCAGCGGCTTCCTGTTACCTCCAAGAGCAAATAGAAAATGCTGTTTTGAGCTGGATAAAATAATAACAAAATTCATCTGGAAGAACAAGAAGTCTAGAATACCTAGGGAATTAATGAGAAGAAATGCTAGGGAAGGTGGCCTAGCCATACCAGATATTAAACTGTACTATAAAGCAGCAGTCATCAAAACTACCTGGTACTGGCAAAGAAACACAGTCGTGGATCAGTGGAATAGGTTAGGTACGCAAGATGCAGTAGTCAACAACTATAGCAATCTACTCTTCGATAAGCCCAAAGAATCCAGCTTCTGAGCTAAGAATTCACTATTTCACAAAATCTGCTGGGAAAATTGGAAAATGGTAGGGCAGAAACTGGGCATAGGCCAATATCTTACACCACATACCAAAATAAAGTCAAAATGGGTTCATGATTTAGGAATAAATCCTGATACTATAAGCAATTTTGGAGACCAAGGAATAGTTTGCCTATCATATTTATGGGAAAACAAAGAATTCATGATACAACAAGAGATAGAGAGCATTACAAAATGCAAAATGGATAATTTTCATTATGTTAAATTGAAATGATATGTATAAAAAGTAGCCAATGCAACAAAGATTAGGAGGGAAGCAGAAAATTGGGAGAAAATCTTTACAACTAGTGTCTCTGACAAAGGCCTCATTTCTAAAATATACAGGGAACTGAGCCAAATATATAGGAATACAAAGCATTCCCCAATTGAGAAATGGTCAAAGGATATGAACAGGCAGTTTTCAGAGGAAGAAATTAAAGATATCTATAGGCATATGAAAAAATGCTCTAAATCACTACCAATAAGAGAAATGCAAATCAAAACAACTCTTAAGTACCACATCTCTCCTGGAGTTGTGGAGTTGTAAACTGATCCAGCCATTCTGGAGAGCAATTTGGAACTATGCCCAAAGGGCTATAAAAATGTTCATACCCTTTGACCCAGCAACACCACTTCTAGAGTTGTATCCCAAAGAGATCACACAAGTGGGAAAAGGACCCATATGTACAAAAATATTTATAGCGGCTCTTTTTGTAGTAACAAAGAATTGGAAATCAAGGGGATGCCCATCAATTGGGGAATGGCTGAACAATGGCTGTGGTATATGAAGGTAATGGAATACCATTATGCTATAAGAAATGGGGATGATACGGACTTCATAACAACCTGGAAAAACCTACATGATATAATACTGAGTGAGCGGAACAGAACCAGGAGAACATTATACACAGCCACAGTTATATGGATTCTGTGATGACTGACCTTGATAGACTTAGCTCTTCTCAGCAATACAAGGTTCAAGGACAACTCCAAAGGACTTATGATGGAGAGAGCTATCTACATCCAGAGAGAGAACTATGGAGCCTGAATGCAGATTGAGGCACACTGTTTGCTCTTCTTTTTTTTTTCCTTTATTTTTTTTTCTCTTTTGTATTTGTTTTTGTTTTTGTTCTTGTTTTTTTTGGGGGGGGTGGCTTGTTTCTTCTTTCTCATGATTCATTCCATCGGTCATAATTCTTCTTTACAACTTGACTATTGTGTAAATAAGTTCAATGTGAAGTTATAAGTAGAAGATATATCAGATTCCATGCCATCTTGGGGAGGGAGGGGTGGAAGGGGGGGAAGAAAATCTGGAACTCAAAATCATGTGGAACTGAGTGTTGTAAACTAAAAATAAAAAATCTTAATTATAAAAAAAAAGAAAATGCCTTGTTTCGTATTCAGAGTCCTTTATAACCTAGCCCTCTCCTACTTTTGTACTCTTCTTATACCTTGCTGTCCAACATATATATATATATATATATATACATACATACATACATATATATATATATATATAAATTTTTTTTTTGACATTTACATTAGTGACACTGGCTTCTTGGCTATTTCACAAACAAAACACTATCTCTCAGCTTCAGGCATTTTCCCTGACTGTCCCACATGTGTGGAATGCTCTCTCTCCTCTTCTGAGACTACTGACCTCCCTCACTTCTAAGTCCCAATTAAAATCCCACCTTCTACAGGAAGCCTTCCCCAACCCCTCCTAATTCTAGTGTCTTCCCTCTGTTAATCATTTCCTATTTATCTTGTATATATAGCTGGCTTCATATATATTTGTTTTCATGTTGTCTCCTTCATTCAATTATAAGCTCCTTGAGGGCAGGGGATTGTCTTTCAAGGACAGGTACTGTGTAGCTTGTTATTTTTAACCCTATGGTTAGCACAGTGCCTAGGATACAGTAATCACTTAATAAATGCTGTCTGTCTGTCTGTCTATTTACATTTGAAACAAAAAGGACAAGATGGCATGGCTTGCAGAAGAAATAATAAAACATCTAAAAAATTCAACTATCTCAACCAAAATATTAACTAATAAAATAAATTAATTATACACTAAATTAACCCACAAATAATTCTCTCTCTCCCTCTCTCTCTCTCTCTCCCTCTCTCTCTCTGTCTCTCTCTCTCTCTCTCTCTCTCTCTCTAGTCCAGTCTTGAAATTTCATTGATGTATAGGAAGCTCCTGGAAAGTAAATTCCCCTGCCAATGCAGGCTGGCATTCTCATATGTTAGCAATAAGGAGCAAGAAAATAATGACAATAAAAGAAACTCCATTTATGATAACAAACACCTTAAACTATTTGGTTTAAATAAACAAATTGTGGCATATGAATGTAATAGAACTTTCTTGTAGCATAAGAAATTATGAAATTGACAATTTCAGAAGAAACTGGTAACACCTTTATGAACGGATGCAGAGTGAAGTGAGCAGAAGTAGAACCATTTATAAGGAGAAAACTTATATAGAGAATTTATGTAGAGAAATTTATATGGAGAATTTATATAGAGAAAAACAACTTTGAGATAGTTTAGAACTGATCAACGCAGTGATAAACCATGACTCTTTTTGGAGATGAAACAACACCTCACCCCACTCCTGATAGAGAGGTAATGAAATTAGAATGCAGAAACAGATACATTTTGGGGCATGCATAATGTGGAAATGAGTTTTATTGGACTATGTACCTATGTATCGAGGGCTTCATTTTTAGTGATTGTTCCTTTTTTTAATTTGCTGAAGGGAGTGATAGTTGGTGGGACAGATTTTTTTTATTATAAAGTAGCCAACAGTGATGGCCAGCTTGTGAGTATTCATTGCTGGCAACATTTTAAACTAGTGAAATCTTATTTCAAAACAATCTGGCAGTATTCTGCAAAAGTTACAAAAATAAGCATGCCCTGTGGCCCAATAATTCCACTTTGGGAATATGTCTTAAGAGTACTGTTTTGCTTTGTTTTTAAAAAGAGCTATCTGTTCAAAGATATTTCTAATAGCATTTGTTGTAATTGCCAAAACTTGGAAGCACTATAAATATCTAACAGTAAGGGAATGGTTAAATTAATTGTAATACATTTATAGAATGGGGGCAGCTAGGTGGCACTGTGGATAGAGTGCTGGGCCTGGAGACAGGAGTACTCATTTTCCTGATTTCAAATCTGGCCTCAGACACTTACTAACTGTGTGACTCTGGGCAAGTCACAACCCCAGTTGCCTCCATTTCCTCATCTGTAAAATGAGATGGAAAAGGAAGTGGCAAACTGCTCTAGCATCTTTGCCAAGAAAACCCCAAATGGGATCACAAAGAGCTAGATACAACTGAAAAAGAACTCAAGGGCTTCCACTAGGGTTCCTGGACCAGCACCTGCTGTCTAAGGACCACCACCCTTGGGAAGTAGAGGGGCATTTCAATGGAAAGTTAGCCAAAAAGTGATGAATCCTTTGGATTTGGCAACTAATGAAATATAAAAAGCACAATTAAGGATATGTTGTGCTGTTTCTTACTCTCCTAATAATTTGCTGCAATCTTTTTGCTAATATTTTATGTAAAATTTTTGCATCAATACTCAGTAGGGAAATTGGTCTATAATTTTCTTTCACTGTTTTGACTCTTCCTGGTTTAAGTATTAGTATCATATTTGTGTCATAAAAAGAATTTGGTAGGACTCCACATATTTTCCCAAATAGTCTATAAAGTATGGGAATTAATTGTTCTTTAAATGTTTGATAGAATTCACATGTAAAACCATCTGGCCCTGGAGATTTTTTCCTAGGGAGTTCATTGATGGCTTCCTCAATTTCTTTTTCTGAGATGGGGTTATTTAAGTATTTTCCTTCCTCTTCTGTTAACCTGGGCAATTTATATTTTTGTAAATATTCACCCATTTCCCTAAAGCTGTCAAATTGATGGGCATACAATTGGGCAAAATAATTCTTAATTATTATTTTAATTTCCTCTTCGTTGGAGGTGAATTTACCCTTTTTGTTTTTGATACTGGCAATTTGGTCTTCTTTCTTTTTTTAAATCAAATTGACCAAAGATTTATCAATTTTATTGGTTTTTTCATAAAACCAGCTCTTAGTTTTATTTATTAGTTCAATAGTTTTCTTCATTTCAATTGCATTAATCTCCCCTAGTCTCCTAGGATTAATCCTTCTATTAATCTCTTCTTTGGTTTTCAGTATTTCTAATTTGGTATTTAATTGGGGATTTTCAATTTGTTCTTTTTCTAGCTTTTTCAGTTGCATGCCCAATTCATTGATTTCCTTTTTATCTATTTTGTTTATGTAAGCATTCAGAGATATAAAACTTCCCCTAAGAACTGCTTTTGCTGCATCCCATAAACTTTGGTATGTTGTCTCATTATCTTCATCCTCTTGAATGAAGTTATTAATTGTTTCTATGATTTGTTCTTTGGCCCACTCATTCTTTAGGATTAGATTATTTAGTTTCCAACTAATTTTTAGTTTATGGTCCTTTATTACGAATAATTTTTATTGCATCATGATCTGAACAGGACGCATGGACTATTTCTGCCTTCCTGCACTGGATTGTGAGGGTTTTATGCCGTAGTACATGGTCAGTTTTTGGGTATGTACCATGTACCACTGAGAAAAAGGTATATTGCTTTTTATCCCCATTCAATTTTCTCTAGAGATCTACCATATATACCTTTTCTAAAATTCTATTCATCTCCTTAACTTCTTTCTTGTTTATTTTGAGGTTAGATTTATCAAGTTCTCTTTCTTACTCTCAAGCATATATTCCTGAAGCAAGCCAAACCAACCAGCCTTACTCTCTATGAAACTGGCATCTCCTGGTAGCAGATGCTTTGAAGTTCTTTCAGACAGAGTGTTTCTTGTAGAGTGTCCTGAAGAAGTTCTTCCCTTCCATAGGACTCCTCTCTAAACTTTTTTATTCTAATTCAATGAGGAATCACTTAAGTGCAGGGGATGGATGTTCCAGAAACAATCTTACCATGATGTGCTGGGTTTTGGTGGCACTTCAACTGACAAAACATTTCTGGGAAATGTTTGCTTTTTTTCCCAAATTCCTACAAAATTATCCACTTGAATAATATGAGGTTCATACCAAATACATATGTAATTTTTTTTCTTTTGGCAGGGGGGAAGGCAGGGCAACTGGGGTTAATTGACTTGCCCAAGGTCACACAGCTAGCAAGTGTGTCAAGCGTCTGCAGCTGAATTTGAACTCAGGTCCTCCGGACTCCAGGGCTGGTGCTCTACTCACTGTGCCACCTAGCGGCCCCTATATATAAATTTTGTATGTGAGTTTGAGAGTAGGAAAGATGTGGGGGGGGGGGGGGTGGAGGAGAGGGGTCTAGCCATGAGACCTGGTGAGAGGGAGGCAGACAAAAATAACCACTTTAACAGAGGAGGAAGATTTCCTAGAGGACAAGAATAGGCTCTACAAAGCCCATTTTGACTTGGATTAGAGTTTTTTGTTGTTGTTCAGTCATTTAGTTGTGTCTGGTTCTCCATGACCCCATGGACCACAGCACGATCCAGCCCATTTAATAGAGGGAAGAAACACTAGTCACGAGAGCTCAGGGGACAAAGGTAGACGTGTCTGGGAACTGAACTGTGTTATCAAGCTCCTCCCAGCCTCTGTCCTACTCAGTTCCCCTGTCATAAAAAAGTTATAAATCTATAGTGACTCAATTCTGTTTATGTCATGTGTCTGATCTTACGTTTCCCACAAGGAAGGAGGAAGATTGGTTTCAGTGCCTAGAAAGCCAAAAAGAAAGAAACAAAAACCCAAGCCATTGTCTCAAATGAAGTTATTTGCCTACCTCTTCTGTGGCAGCTTTAAACCTTGAATCCAGAACTATGTAGTAGGAAGGTGGAGTAGTATACCAGTGGGAGGGAAGGGTCTGGGTCTCAATGTTGGATGAGGAGGAGGGACCTTTTATTTAGGGAAGCTGGAGGTGGAAGATATCACTTGAGAGGTAAATAAAACTGAGGATAAGAACTGAGGTGACACAGTGATTGTTAGGGATTGTCAAAAAAAAAAACTCAGCAGTTACTTCAGTTAAAAACCCAGCTTAGTGCTGGGGGTGGCGGTGGGGGCCTAGTGGTGATAAGGGAGGAGAGCAGCTTTAACTATGAGTGCAAGGGCCACAAAGAGAGACTGGTAGAGGAATGGGCCCTGAATATTTCTAAAAGATAATGACTGAGCTCCAACCTACCATTACGGCTGAGCCCTGAGCTAGGCCCCAAACATAACCTCCCTCACGAGGGATCTTACCTGTCCCGTGATGCTTGAGCATTGTGTTAGGGTGGGGTTAATGATTTAGAATGGATATTATAGAACAAAATGAAGACGTCAGCAAGGACTGGAGAAAGATGTTTTGAAAGAGGTAGAATCTTGACCTGGGACATGAAGTCCGAGTAGAAAAAGAACACACATTTTGTGGATATTAGGGAAGAAGTGGGGTAGGTGGGCATAAGTGAGAAAGCTAGGGTATTTCCCAGAAATAGAGGCAAAGACATAAGCTATTCTCTAGTCTTTGTAGTTTTCCTGATGGAGAAGCAACTAATCTGGTAACAAAATCCAGGAGGGGATGACCTTGAAATACTGTAGGCCTGAGGTTAAGGACTGGGATTTAGGATACTGACCATCAGAGTAGAGAGAAAGGGTAGGACATATTAATGGGAAGAAGATAAAATTAATGGTAACTAGATGTGGGCCATAAAAGATAAAGAGAACGCCTGAATAAAGTATTTAATAAAACACTATGTGTGAAGCACTGGGGACACAGGAAGAGTAACACTCTGCTTCTATGAGCTCACATTCTAATGAAGGAGACAACAATAGAAGGTTCTAGTTTCAAGTCAGATGTAAAAGTTTGATGGTCCTAAGAGTGTAGATGCTGGTGGCTGTTCTTCAAGGTCATTATTTAATGACATTATTCCTAGGGTTCTCGGGCTCAGGGTCCTGGGCTGTGCCCATGAGGGTCTAAAAGGAGATGGTGGTCAAGGTGGTGGTGTTGGTTTGACGTGTCCGGCATGTGGGGCCTCCAGTCTCTCCCTTGGGGTGCCCAGATACTTCAATTACCCTACCTTGCCCACCCGGTGGGCATAAATTGGCTAGAACTTAGGGTGGCAGGAATTACTTCCCAAGATGATGGCTCTGAGGGCCAGGCTGGGAGCAGGACGAAGACTGTTTCTACTGAGAAAAATAATTATTAATAAACAATGACTTGGGGAGATTCAGATTTCCCCCTTTTTCTTTTATCCTCATTTCAAGACCGCAGTCTCTGAAAGTTGAGCTAATCTTCTCCTCTAGCCAGACCCTACCCAGGTGAGGTAGCCATTGAACACAGGTTTGGTTAAGGATAAATTCTTTAAATAGATTGCTCAAGGCTAGAATTAACTTCAGAAGGAAATGAAATAATCTAAGTTCAGGCCTGGCCCCTCATTGTAATATTCATTCTGTCATTAACTGTTAACCAATCAGAGTTGATCGCCACCCTGGGGAAGACTTACTTTTGGAAGGGCATAAAAACTTTGAGCCCACTGCCATGATTGTCTTTGGTCTAAGAAAGAGACAGTCAAATGACCATCCTTTTATTAAAATGTTGGCATTACTAATGAAATGATTAAGTTACTTAGGAATCGTGTCTCTCTAAATGCCACACTATCCTGGGTGACAAGGAGAATGGTGCTGCCATGAATAGGAATAGTGAAGTCTGGAGGAAGACCTGAATTGGGGAAGTGCGATCTAATTTGGGATCCGTTTACTGTGAAA
The DNA here is from genome assembly GCF_011100635.1 of Trichosurus vulpecula. NCBI lineage: Eukaryota > Metazoa > Chordata > Mammalia > Diprotodontia > Phalangeridae > Trichosurus > Trichosurus vulpecula. The sequence continues at coordinate 267,515,629 of NC_050579.1, read as the reverse complement.
TGATAGATATCCAAGTAGCAACATTTTACTAGCAACTGGGATTCAGATGTAATGCATCTTGTGGTAGAGACTTAAACTTGTTTGTGGTTTTTGTTGGAGATGTGAAATACAAATCCTTAGTTACCAGAAACCCAAAAGTGGAAGTGGCTACAATGGGAGATAGCTACATACCTTCTGTATTTCCCCCATACCACCTCATTATGTTGGGCACACGGTATGTTTAGTTTTACTAGTTTGATTTTTCCCCATTACTCACTGGGAGGCCCCACAGACCTTCATCTGGAGGATTGCTCTATTCCCAGAGTTCCACATGAGTAAATATAACAGCTCACATTTACACAGGGCTTTGGGGTTTACAAATCACTTCTCTTGTGAATTGAAGGCAGGTGTTGCAGAGATTCAGAGAAGTTCAAGTGACTTGTCCAGGGTCACTTGACCAACAACTGTCAGAATCAGGATTCAAACTCAGGCCTTCTGACTTTGCCTAAGTACAGAATTCTTTCCACTACATCATGACACTGGATAGTCACCATTGTAGTTGGTTTATGATGGACCTCCAAACTTATCACAGGCACACCTTTTCTAACAGACCTCCTCCCCTACACCTTACTTCTCAAATCTGTTCCTATATTCAGAACCTTAAAAGTTACATAAATTTAATTCTATACCCCTGTTCCTTCCTCTCTTCCCTCATACATGCTGCCTTCCCAAAGTTTTCCTGTGAGGCAGGAGAAAATGCTGGTTGGCAGGGGGATGGGAGTATTTGATTCCTACTCCCTAGCCAGACAAGGTCTAAGAGTCTGGACTCGAACCTTTAGCCAACAGTTATTTAATGTATAGGCAGAGATAGGCGGTGTGTGGATTAAAATTGTCCAACCTACAATAAAAGAGACTGAAGCAAAGCTCTGAATCAATGGCACTTTATTAAAGGGCCCATGGTCACCCTCTACTGAAGTGGACCTCAGATCTTCCGCACAATCTGAGATGCCCCCTTCTTCCAGGACCTTGTATTCATAGAGTTTGATACCAATTATGTAAAAGAGGCATGGTAAAATACAGAATTTCACTGGTTGACATATGGCACATAAGCTAAAATGAGCAAAAATCACTTGTCGGCAGGGTCAGGAGTTAGGTGAAGCAAAGAATATCTCCACCGACTAGGGGGTCACAAGATGGACGAGTTTCTCCTTAGGTTAGGCAGGAGGAGATGGTATCAGCCATACATACCTTCCCAGAACATTTGGGAGGGGAGAGGCTTTCCATACCGTGCCACCACCATGCTTGACTTGCTCACGGAATTTGGGCAGAACAGGATGGAGTTATCATTGTCAGCATTCTCGTGGTTATGCAAGTGAGCCTCCTAACTTGGTAAACAAGTAGGGAACATTATATTGAAGTTTGAGGCCTATTATAGGGCCTTCCTATTCAAATTTATATTCCTATGTAACTTATACAAATTGGGGATTAATACACTTCTTATTGTTAAATAACTGAGCAAACATGGATTATGAGATGAATATATTGAAATATTTGCTAACAATCATTACCCCTTATAGAATCATAATGGACTGACTAATACTGATTAGAGTTTGAGTAGAGGTCCTCAATGAATCAACTTTCTCAGTGGGGGTGCAGTAGAGAGAGTGCTAGGCCTAGAGTCAGAAAGATTCATCTTCCTGAGTTCAAACCTAGCCTCAGGCACTTACTTGCTGTGTGACCCTGGGCAAGTCACTTAACCTTGTTGCCACAGTATCCTCATCTGTAAAATGAACTGGAGAAGGAAATGGCAAACCACTCCAGTATCTATGCCAAGAAAGCCCCAAATGGGGTCATGAAGAGTCAGTACGTAACTGAACAACAAAACTTAATGCCTGCATTTTGTTCTGATGGAAACAAAAATAAACTCCCAACTTCACAGATTTAGAACTACAAGGATCCTTAGAGGTCCCACTCAATGTTTTGTAGATAAAGAATCCATGGCTCAGAGGGGATAATGGCATTTACTCAATGTGAAAGGTAGAGTTCTCATCCCAACTCAGTTCCTTTACTTCTTACTCTTTTTACCCACCTATGTATCCATAGCTCTAGAGACATCAGGCATTAAGCAGGGCAGTCATAATATTAAGGACTCAACACTTGTGGAGAGCTTGCATCAGAGGCAGCTAAGATAAAATCCAGGGCCTGGAGTCAGCAAGACCTGAGTTCAAATCCCACCTATGACTGACTAGCTATGTGACCCTAAGCAAGTCACTTAAGTGCTGACTGCCGCAGTTTCCTTAACTGTAAAATGCGGATAATAATAGCATCTACCAACAAGGGTTATTGTGAGGATCGAATGAGATAATAATTAACACAGTGCTTGGCACACAATAGGCACTTAATAAATGCTTATTCTCTTCCCTTTAATTCCTAAACCGGAATTGTTGTAACTAATTGTTCTTGACTGAAATAACTATCTTTCAAGACATGAGGTAGGGAGTATAAAAACAAATAACTCTCTTTGAGAATTATGAGAAATCCTGTCCTGGCTCTAAGGTTTCAAATGTTCAGGCCACACCTAAAAATCATTAAAATGTAGAGAAGAATTTATTTTTATTTTTTTATTATTTATTTAATATTTTTTAGTTTTCGGCATTGATTTCCACAAGATTTTGAATTACAAATTTTCTCCCCATTTCTACCTTCCCCCCCACTCCAAGATGGCATATATTCTGATTGCCCCGTTTCCCAGTCAGCCCTCCCTTCTGTCACCCCACTCCCCGTAGAGAAGAATTTGAAAAGTAAAGTTGCATACCTTTAGCTCATTAGCCTGTGAATGCCTCAAGGGCAAGGCTTGTGTTTTGCCCTTCTTTGTATCCCCCACATTTAGCAGTGCGTGGCATATAATTTTCAGTTGTTTTTCAGTCTTGTCCAACTCTTTGTGCCCCCATTTGGGGTTTTCTTGGCAGAGATGCTGGAGTGGTTCGCCATTTCCTTCTCCAGCTCATTTTACAGATGAGGAAACTGAGGCAAGCAGGATTAAATGACTTGCCCAGGGTCACATGGTATCTGAGGCTGGATCTGAACTCAGGTCTTCCTTACTAAAGGCCTGGTACTCTATCCACTTGCCACCTAGCTGAGCACTGGCATATAATAGGCACTTAATAAATGTTTACTTCCCTTTCTTCTTTGAAGAAGTGAGGGAGGAACTATGGGTATGGAATATTGCTTATATACTATCAGACACAATTGGTATATTGGTTAATTTTACTGAACTTATTTCATTATTTTTTTCTCTCTTTTTATATCTTTTTTTTTTTGAGGGGGGATGGCAGGGCAATTGTGGTTAAGTGACTTGCCCAAGGTCACACAGCTAGTAAGTGTCTCAAGCGTCTGAGGCCGAATTTGAACTCAGGTCCTCCGGACTCCAGGGCTGGTGCTCTACTCACTGTGCCACCTAGCTGCCCCCATTTTTTTCTCTCTTCTAATTGTTACAAGCTGTGGCTCTTCAGAAAGGACTGTGGGAGGCAGATATTTGGAAATGAATAAAAACAAAAGACATCAGTAAATTTTTTTTTTTATTTATTTTTTTATCAGTAAATTTTTTAAAAGTAAAAACAGTAAATCTGCACAGGGTTCTTAGTCAATCCTCCGAATCAAAGAGCCATATTTTTTTTTAAAAGATGGTGAATATAAAAAATTAATAGCATAAATTTTAGTTTCTTGACAGAAACATGACCAGAGGGAATTTTTTTTAAATGATCTTGTTTAATTTAGGATAATAAAGGACAAAATGGAAAATTACATCTATAGCTCATTCTTAAAATCTTTTTAAAGTAAAGCAAATATTGCATCAGAACTTTGAGTAAATAGCAAAATTGTTTGATCATATTAACTTCTATAGGCCCTAAAAAGGATGATTCAGGTACAATAAAACAAGCCGAAAGACTCTTCCAGTAAGATGCCAGAGTCCAAGATATTACAGAGGTAATCTTGTTTGAAAATTTTTTTTCCAGTTTTGAAAAAAAATTTAAGTCAATTTTATTGTTTTCAATTCCAATTTTTTGCCACCACAAAAAGAGCTTCTATAAATACTTTTGCATATATGGGTCCTTTTCCTTTTTCTTTGATCTCAGGGTATATAAACCACGTTTGGAAATCTTCCGATATTAATATTAGGCAAGACATAAAACAAGGGGACACAAAGGGGACACTAAAGATGTTTGCCACTGTTGCAGTCAGCAAAGAGATCAAGTGGAAGAATTTTGCCTGGAGATGGTGGGGTTTTCCTGGTGGAGTAGAATGGACTATATAGCCTTTGGGAAATTAAAAGTTCTTTTAATGACTTGAAATCTCCTAGAAATTAAAAAAAAAATAATGCCAGCACTCTAGAGTATTATTGGCTGCAAGTCATTAAACAGTAGTCTGAAAATTTTAAAACGACTGTCCCTCAGAGGGCAAGTTGGGTAGTCACGACATAAGGTATATTAAAGAACTGAAATCAACTGAAAATGGGCTCTTCGTGTAGATAGCAAGTTAACCATGAACAATCCCTGTGGTCCTCTACGATCCTCACAATGCCAAGAGAAAACAAGGAGGGACTTCATAACATTGACTGGAATCCCTGGGGCAAACTTCTGGGAGGACATGGACGAGTCACAGGACGAACGTACGTAAATGAATTGTGATCTGTACAATTGAAGGCAAAACTCACATTGATGAGATCACAGGATCCTTTTGAGTATTTTCATGTTTCGATAATTTCCAGAGATTTGAGGGGTCCAGCATTTATACAGATTCTGATTAGAATCCAACTCTACGTTCTACCTGACACCACCCTCCCACTTCCGACTTCCTAAGGCAAAAGCTTATATGTAATATTCACTGGTTTAACATGGCAACATCTACGACTGATTCTTATAAACTATGTGTATACACATAGGGAGGTGTGTACGTATATGTACATATAGTTTATACATAGTTTATATGTACTGTATATTTCAATGGAAAATTCAATGTATCTATTTCTGGCTTTCTAAGAAAACATTCACAATGACTTGGGGAACATCTGTTGTATCCCAAAGATGGAAGGAGTTGAGGAAACAGCCGAGCTCAAAGCCCTCTAAAATTGGACACTACTGCCTTTTCTAGCCTTGATATCACAATACTTGTGCTAAATTATTTGCATTGCTCATACATATCTGGCTTCTTTTCCACCTCCATGCCTTTGCCCACCCTGTTTCTTATGCCTGGAATTCTCATCTCTGCTTGCTAAGTATTAGCTGACATTTGTATAGGGCTTTATGGTTTGCAAAGCACTTTAGATATTTATTCTACCCATTTTCCAAATCCCTGTTCACATACTACGTGTACCATAAGGCCTTACTAACCTCTGGGTAATTATACGTAAAGTTGTTGTGAGGATCAAGAAATAAGGTAGAGAAAGTATCTTGTGAACTGTTTACTGCTATATAAATGTCAGCCAGCATCACCTGTGACCTTGGCCAGGGGACTTTTAAATTTTGGACCCATTTCCTCAACTGTAAAATAAAGGGGTTAGGCTAACCTCCTCCAGCTCAAAATTGCAATATCTAATTATCCCCATATACATGAATATATGTATAGGTACATGTTTTCCTTAATCCAAACAAGAAAAGCTCATCTTGAAGAATCATTTTCCTAAAACCACCCAGTCCCTCCATGACCACTCTCTACAAAGAATAGGGAAAGGGGTTACCATTCTTAGAGGATCATTCATCTAGTCAAGGTGGATTAATCAAGCACCCCTTGCTTTGGTCCCCTGTGGTGAGTCACCACAGCTTTGAACTCAAGAAGAGGCTTCAGGACTCCAGGCCTGGTACTCTTACCAGATGCACCATCTAGCTACCCCTCCATAGGATTTTAGGATACTTTAAAAAGTCTTTCCTATTATTTCTTTTAAAAAAAGGGAGGTGGGAAGTTGTCTTTGAGTTCAAATCTGGCCTCAGACTGTGCGACCCTAGGCGTCTTAATTCTGTTTGCCTTAGTTTAATCTGCAAAATGAGATGGGAGAGGGAAATGGCAAATTGCTCCAAGAAAACCCCAAATGGGGTGATGTAGAGTTAAACACAACTGAATAATAAATATCCTATGGATTAATTTGGGACAGAAACCCTTGAAAATCTTCCAATCCTACCTCCTTGATCAACACAGGAGGCTGGTGGTAGGCCACTCAGGAGGGGTGCTTGACTAGAGTAATAATCCTCTAAGAATAGTAACCCCTTTCCCTATTTTAGTTGTGTGGTCAAGTCACTCAACCACTAATACAGTGCCTCAAGCAATTAATTCCCCAGGACTCACCCACGGAATGCCCATACCAGGAACTCCCCACCCAGGAGAAATCAGTATTCCTATCCCCATCATCACTTCATCTTTATTTCCTTATGTTCTTCATAATCACTTTTATGGAGCCATGGTATCCTATGACTGTCAATATACCACACCTTTTCTTTTTTCAATCACAGGGGTTTCTAAATTTTTATGACAAGAAAGCTACAGATCTTTTCCTAGGGCCAAGTTCCTCTTAGATATATGATCTGCAGGCTACATAGCCTGTTTCTGCAGGCTTTCCATTTTTTGGAATCCCTTTTGCCAATTTAATGGGTTGCCTTGATTTGAACACTCCCTTCATATCCATGAAAAATCTTTACCCTTTAACAAACTACCTGTTTCTGTTTTCACCATTTCTCAATGGAAAATTTTTAATACTTAAGAACTAGTTTCTTTGCAGATAGCAGCCATTTGCCTGACATTTATTCTGTTTTCCCACTTCTTATTGCGCAGAATTACACAATGAAACCTATGGATTCTCTTAAAAAAATTCCTTTATTCAAAAATGGTCCCACTGAGACAAATGTATTGTTCCTACCAGTTTAAAAATCAGTTTATATCATTGATTTGCTAATTTAAGATCCTATGTGCGATTAATCTGTAACAGGGCTGTCCAAAATGCAGACCTGTAGGCCCACAGTGTGATTTATGCGACCTGCCTACAAGCATAGAAATTTCAAAGCCGAGCTACTGCAGAGCTCTCACTAAAACAGCAAATCAAAATATATTATTCTATTGTTTCAATAAAAACCTATGGTCCGACAGCCCTGATCTATAGTTTTTCCTTAAAATTTCCATAGGACTCAGCCTGAGTTATAAACCACATCTAATTGTATGGTTCCTTTTTTCAGATTCAAAATTCCTACTAGACGGTGAAACATTTTAGAGGTAACGTTTACTTTTTGTGCATTCCAGTGCCTTCGAATGATCCTTTAGCCCTAATTTTAAATGTATTACAATTTTTAAAAAGTTGTATGGATTTTGGAAAAACAGTACAAATTATTTGTGAGGCTATAAAATGGTTCTGTTGGTAATCAAGAATTCTGCTATTGTGTGATGACAGCAGTTACATTGAGAAATTATTAGTATGACCAAAAATATCAACAAATATTAAAAACTGAAATTAGGCAGCTACAGCAGATCTTATTAAAATTTTTTTATTACTTCAAGAATAAATAAGGATTCAAGAATGAAAAAAAAGCGTAAAACCCACAAAAGAACTTCAAGTGCATGCCACCTCTGATTTGATCACTGGTCCACATAAAAAAAATCCATGGGTTCCTGGTTCTTGGGTCTGGAACAGCTGCAACATTGTACCACAAGAAAGACAAGACCTGAAAATCCATAATAGCATCAGTGATTACTTTTAACTTTTGTTCCTCCCCCTTCCCCCAACAGAAGCATTTTGATTGTGTTTGTTAGCAAAGTATATAATCCATAAGGATGGTAACTAGGTGTAAGATGCAAAGCAGGTCCAAGGGGGAATTGACCAGGTAAGAGAAAGTAGCTACAAAGCCACTTTCAGAACAGAATTCAAGGACTAGTAGTAGTACTAAACACCTGTCATGCTACCTTGCACCCTTACCAACAGGGGCTGCAAATCATTACTTTGACAGAAAAAGACAATGAGAAATAATCTCTATTTTAAAAAGCCCAAGAAATTCAGTTCTAACAGTGGAAAAAAGTATGAGAACACTTTAGAGTTTCACAACAGGACTTAAAGTTATTAGTTCTTCCTACCCACTGACACCTATAGGAAGATAAGAGGGCAAAGGACCCAGGGATGAGGCTCCCAGACCACCCTACGCTCCAAGGCCTCAAATTCCCAGGATGGGTCAGGGTTTTTTCTTGTCTCCAATGAAGGTGTCAGAGACTCTAGTCTGAAAACTCATCATTCCCAACTTTTAGGAGCATCAGGGAGGCCGGCCTAGGGTGGATAATATTCTGGGAGCACATGCTACGTCATTCGAAGATGGAGAGGAAAGGTCATTAGAGAGATGGGTCCAGAAATTTGTAGAGCCTGGTTAAGGAGAAAAAGATATTGTGCGCTCCTTCCAAAAGGAAAGGACGCATAAGAGTCAGAAGTCAACGGGCTGCAGAAGGTTGCATACAATTTAAGACAGCCAGACCTTTGGAATGGTCCATGGAACCAACAGGAACAGAAGCTAAGGAACATTCCTTTTGAGAAAAAAAAATGGGAAATGGCAAAAAAAGTAATAAAGGCAGGATAACTCTGAACTAAAAAAACCGAATGACTACCACTATGAATGGCTAGCGCTACTACTACGTCTCTACAAAGCACTTACCTTTCCTGTGTTTAAGTAGAATCTGTTGCTTAGAATCCCTACGTATGGATATTGAGGGTGGGGACGAGGAATAAAGGAGGAAAAAAAGAAAGCAAAGAATTCAGAGAATCATCGAGAAATTGAGGGTCCCACGTCCCCCAACTCCCAACCAAGAGAGTCAGTGCGCTGCGGTGATAGCATCAAGGAGATACTCAGATCCACTCTGGGTCATCATGCCAATCTAGGCCTCACCCCCACCCCCCCAACCACGCAACCCCCATCACATCGGGTCACTTACCCACGGGTGCCGTCAGCCGAGTGGCTCCGAAGTCCTGCAAAGAAAGGCAAACGAGGTCACACGCGCAGAGGCGAGAAATCCCTCCCTCCTCCTCTCCCCAGCCCGGATCAGGTCCAATGGTGACGTCACGGGGACATCAGAAACTCTAGTCTGTAAAGGTAGGATCATCCCGTCCAGTTCCTCGGTCTTTGTCCGACCCCCACCATGCAGCGCCTCCCCCCCAGCCCCCCACACCGATGCCGGCCTTACCAGCAACCGAGTCCCTTCCGCCGTCCGCGGGGCACTCGCGCCCCCAACTCAAGGTGGGGAAACTTCACCCGGCTCAAGCCATGCTGCGGAGGCCGACGCCGCCGAGAAGCTCCTCACACGACTCACGCCCTCCTTTCCGGGACAAGCCACGGAGCATCAGCCGTAGGCCGAAAGGCGAGGCCGGACCGCACACCCGGGCCCCATCGTAAAAAGACGGAAGACCCGCGAGGAGAAAAGACTCTGCCTGACCAAGAGGTGATTACTTAAAGGCGCGGGCGAGTGGGGGAGGAGGGAAAGGGCCTTGACGGGCGAGGCTGACGCTGGCAATGCCCGACCCAAGCGGCGGCCTCTTTCCTAACTCAGTGCAGGAAAAAGGAAACGGAACGAAAGTGCCAACGGCTTCTCTTTCAACCCCATTTTTTATTTGGAGGGGCCATCTGTGGAGGGATTTTTGTTCATTAAAACAAAGCCACACACAATACAGGCATATTGGTGAGCCAGACCCGGGAAGGAAAGTCCCCGCGGTTCGCGGGAAGTGCGTACGAGGAGGAAGGGGAGGAGACAGCGCCGCGGTGCGCTTCCCCTTCCGGGGTCCGCCCATGAGGCCTCTCCGCGCGCGCAGTTTGGAGGAGTTTAAAAAAAAGAGGCGCGAAGCTCCGAGAAAAGAGAACACTCAGGCGCACGCGCAGTGATCCCCCCCCCCCCCACCCAGGGCTTTGGCATTCTGCGCCCCGCCCCCCATCTGGCCTCCTTTGTCCTCCCCTTTCGTTTGCTCCCCGCCCCCCAGCCGGGGAAGGGAGGCAAAGGCTTTAGCTCTGTGTCTTTTGTGTCTGTGACTCTCTCCAGCTGCCTTTTGGGAATGAGATTTGGGGGTGGGGGTGGACTCGATTCTCCTAACACTCGGGGAGGAACGCATGGCGTCACAAAGTTGTGGCGGCGAAAGTGAAAAAAAAAAACACACACTTGCGTTGTAAAGTAGGACAGTGGTGTTACTGCAGTGAGAACAACCAGCATCTGTGTGGCGCTCTGTGGTTTGCAAGGTGCTTCACCTGTGTAAAGCACGTCTGTAGACTTTTTTAACATTTTATTATAACCCTGGGAGTTCTTATGACACTAACCCCCATTTTAGAGGGGGAAAGTAAGAAACCCAGCCCGTCAGTGACTCGCCCAAGGTACGGGAGGCAGGTTTCGATCTCGCGTCTTCCTGGCTCCCAAGTCAGCTTATGTAGGCGCTCTGGTGGAGGCTGGGGAAGACCAAGAGGTGACGCGAAGCAGGAGTTTACAGTCAAATAACTCATTTCTAAGCACTTAAAGGCTTACAAAGAGCGTTTTGCTCAGAAGAACCATGTGAGGGGTATGCTAACACAATTACAGTGTTAGGGTGGTTATGACAGGGATTAAAGTTTTGTTGGTTTTTAGTCTGTGTCCAACTTTTCATAACCCCATTTGGGGTTTTCTTGGTAAAGATACTGGAATGGCTTTGTCATTTCCTTCTCCATCTCATTTTACAGAGGAGGAAACTGAGGCAAACAGGCTTAAGTGACTTGCCCAGGGTCACACAGCTGAGTGTGAAGTCACATTTGAATTCAGGTCTTCCTGACTCCAGGCTCAGCGCTCTATCCACTGAGCAACCTAAAGAGAGAGAGCCTTGTAAAATAGAAATGTATGTAAATATAATATAAATGTATAAACATACACATATAAAATGAAAATAGAGGAAAATGTGCCCCCAAAGTCATGGACATATATTTAAGAAGGTCAGAAACAGAAAGAAAAGTTCCATGTAAAACAAAGTAGTCATAGAAATACTTTTTTATGGTGGTAACAAACTGGAATCAGAGTGGATGCTTATATTGGCTGGGGAATAGTTAAACTGTGGTATATGAATGTACCTAAATGTTGTACCTTAAGAAATGACAAATATGAGAAATTCAGAAAAACGTGAGATTTTATATGAGCTGATACAGATTTTAAAGTAAGCACAACCAAGAGAAAAATAAACACAATGACCACGGTAGTATAAGTGAAAGCCACAATAAAAGGCAGCCGAATTCAAGATTAATCGCAGTTGACCATCTTGGATCCTGAAGAAGAGATGATGAAGAGGTGGGGACACTACAGAGACAGAAGAGCTGAATATTTTGTAGTGTGTGATGTCAACCTTACAGAGTTAGTTCTAAGACAGACAAAATTAGGCTGCATGTGTGTGTGTTTATTTCTCGAAAAGATGGCAAACACATGTTTATGCATGGGAGTTCATAAAAATGATTTCAAAGTAAGTAAGGCCAGTTGAAGGAGGTTATATAAGGAAGTGTTCCCTCCTTCCCTTCCTGACTCAGGATGCCTGTGTCAACCAAAATTATAGTTTCCCTATCTGTCAGCCATAAATATGGGACTGTCACAAAACATGGGTGTCATAACAGGATAGTGTCCGTAAAATATCAAGACAAGTGCCAGTTAATCAAGATAGTGTCCAGTTCAAGGCACCTGGTCTTTATCAGTTATAACAGAAGAATGCTCCTGGTCAGCTTTATCCAGCCTTGTGGTTGCTGACACAGAAAGGAGTATTTTGGGTTCACTCAAAGAGCATACAAAGTAGGTATGGTAACATTCTCCTGATTGGTCCGTCCAGGTTTTTGGCCTTTTCAGGTGATGGGGTGTTCACAGTCCATAATGAAATAATGCACAGATGACAAAAGCCAGCCTCTGGGCCTGGTCAGGGTCAGAGCTTGAATCCTAGTACAGAGCTCATTTGTCACGTCTCCTCTGGATTCTTCTGACATCGAGGCTCTGAGATTGGAATGTTCTCCAGCTCAACCTCTGAACCACACTTTGGGGCAGAATTTGCTGGAGGTGAGGGGGAGAGCCCTAGTTTTGAGCATAGCCACCCAATGCATTCTCTCTACCCCACTCCCCACATTCACCAACATATATAAGCCAGGAAAGCCAACAGTCCATGACTTCCTTTAACACTGTAACCTTGATTCTTTTGTAGAGGTATGGAGGAAGAAGTGCGGGGCTATCTTGGGACAAGTACCGGATATCTCTAGTCAGAAGGTCTGGGTTTATAGGTATAGAATGACTTCCTTACAGAATGGCTTAGCCTCCGACCATCACTCAGATATCACAAGCAGAGAGAAGATTACAGCTGAAATTGAGCAAACAGCTTTGGGAACTGTTGCCAAACAACCTTCTCTTCTACCTACAGAATCTCTTCTTCAGAAGAAGAGATTTTCCATAGTATTTTTCTATAGCATCCTCTCTCATAATCCACACACTTAATTCATATTCAGCCCTTATCCCTATATTCATAAAGGAAGGAGCACGTAAAGCCTTTATTGTATAAGGGGATGGCATAGTCAGACCTGGACTTTAGGAAGATTGCTTTGAGAGCTTAGTAGAGAGAGGGCTGAATCTGGAGTCAGGAAGTCCTGAGTTCAAATCCAGCTTCAGGCACTTTACTAGCTGTGTCGCTCTGAGCAAGTCATTTAACCCTGTCTACCTCGGTATCCTCAACTGTAAAATGGGATTATAAGAGCACCTATCACCCAGGATTTGCGGAGGATCACATGAGGTATTTGTAAAGTGCTTAGCAATATGCCTTGCATATTATGGGTGCTTAATAAATGCTTGCTCCCTTCCTTCCTAAAACATATGCTTGCTGACTTATTTTGACATTTTATTCTTGCCTCTTCTGTGGGGAAACAGGGTCCCATTATAAAAATTTGGGATGAATATGAAACAGATGGGTATAGTGTGGAATAAAGGAAAGGATCCTAAGTTTAGAATCAGAAGGCCTGGATTTGCATCCCGACTCTGCCATTTAATGCCTATGTGACCTAGTGCAAACAATTTCATCTCTCTGGGTTTCACTTTATACATTTGTAAAAGGAAGCAGTTGGACCAGAGGTCTCTTCTACCCCTACATCTAGAGTCCTAAGTCACTTTTCTTTTGACCTTTGGTTTCTTCATCTGTAGGACAGGTTTAATAATACTTGACAGGTTTTGTTAACTCACAGGGTTGTATGGAAGGATCCCTCGTAAACTCTAAAACTCCATAGAAATGGTTATTCTGAGTTATGGCTATAAAGTAATTAAACAGATTTTAATGCACTGCTTTTGAAATCAGTCGTACCTTTACTATCCTGTCTTTAGCAGCCTCTAGGTGGGGCAGTGGATAGAGAGCTGGGCCTACAGTTAGAAAAACCTGAATTCAAATCCCACCTTAGATACTTATTAGCTGTGTGACCCTGGGCAAATCACCTGTTTGCCTCAGTTTCCTGAACTGTAAAATGGGGATAATAAGAGCTACTTTGCAGGATTAGAGATATTATTTGTAAAGCATCTGACACACAGTAGGTGCTGTATAAATGCTAGCTGTTATTATGTCTTCATTATGTAAATGTAGCATAACCAAGTATAGGTGACTTAGTGATGAATGCAGCAGAGGGTAGGGAAGCATGACAACACTGTTCTCACTTTCCTGCCAGTCCTCCTCAAATGAATTTCTTCTCTTTTCTTTTCTCTGCTGATTCATATTTCTGACGTCTTTCCAAAACCGGGCTCAAAACACCTCTTCCATGAAACTTTCCTAGATGACCTCACTTCAGTCTGTTGATTCTTTTATTTCATAACCCTTCAACATTCCCCACACTGTTTGCACTACAGCTGAATATTCAGAAGTTACAAATATCAAGCACTTACTATGTATAAATCATTGCATTAGGCACTGGGGAAAATGGAAAGATAAATAGAATCCGGCTCCTGTCCTTGTGGTGCACACAACCTAATGTCTTAAGATTTGAACACATGTAACCCGTCTTTGAAACATCTTGGGTTTTCTCCCAGAAAATTTCCTGCATATTTTTTGCAATAGACAAGGAAGGGTAGGAAGCGCAGGACTGAAAAGCTGAATTATCTGGGCCTTTTAACTGAAAAATGTTGTTTAATGTAGTTTTCTGTTTCCATAACAGAATCTCCGTGCTTTGTGGAAAACATACCAGCAAGTGACACAGCACAGGACGCGAATGGCTACTATTTCAGTTTGATTTCAGACCCCGCTCACATTCAAGGACAGAATCAGAACTTGGCTGCGTTGGATTGGGCAACTGGCTCAGGTATATGGTGGGCCTATTTGCACAAATGGCAGCTAGGTCCTTTGAGCAGATGATATGAGAACCCACCCTGGAGGTGGAAAGCCTTCTCCCATCTGTTGGGCAGGCCAGAGTTGGCAGTGAGATGTCTTTCCTGTTCCCTTGGGCCCTTAAAAGCTGGGTGTGGAAAGTCCATGCTCACAAGTGCAGAATTAGGTGGGGAAAGCTGAGCTTTCAGACCTTACTAGGAGTGGCTAGGCTCAGACTCTTGGGAGTTTCAAAGTTGTGTCTTTCATTTTTTATTCTATTGAGTAAATGCACTCTAATACATAATAATGTTTATTGTTATTAACACCTACATAGCTGCTGATGAGTACATGTAGTCCTTTTTGGTCATCACGTGTAGTTGGAAAGGAGAATGGAATCTCAATGGGATATAGGCAAAAAGTACCAAATAAATTTTGTGGGGGTTTGGTTTGGTTTTGTTTTACTAGGATCCTATGATTTTATTTGTGAAAGGAACTCCCAAGGAAAGACTTACTGACAATGCAATTAATGCCCCTGTTTGGCCTTAGACTTTTGCCTAGGGTGATAGAAGGTTAAATGACTTGCTCAGTCAATCAGCCAGTTTGTGTCAGAGGCAGGTTTTAAACCCAAATCTTTCTCATTTGGTGCCAGCTCATGTCTATCCACTAGAGCAGAAGTGTCAAACCTACAATTGTAGCTGCAACACTACGGGGTGCCAGCTAAATCAGATTAAGATGTAATTGGGAAGAAGTTAACAAAATAGATAAAAATACAACAGAACATAGAGAATGTTAATGTGTGGTTTTCTAAGCCAATATGCAACACACAGACACTCTTTATGCATGGCTTAGTTCTGCCATTCTCCTCACTTTCTATTTGATTTTGACACCACTGTACTGGATCATGCTGCCTCTCTAAGTTGTAATTACTGCTGAAAATTTTCATATTGCATATCCGAGACTAGAGTAGTGATGTCACTAAAAGGCTGGAAGCTGGAGGATCCCTTGATTCCTTAATTCTCTCCCAGGTCATCTCCCTACTCTCTCCCCTCCAAATTGGTGAACCAATTCAACTCTACCCTGGCCTCTTGAATCCCTAGCCCCCTGATATCAGTGACTATATCTAGCCAAGACCTAGCCAAGTTTCAGCCTTAGATCACTCCTACCTGCACCCCTATACACATGCAGGTGAACAAAGGTGGAGAAAATCTTGTAACCATTCTGACTGAGTCCATTGTAAATTCATGATACAGAACCTCAACTGGACCTTCACTGCTGCTGGACAATCCTACTATATCTTTTTTATCAACCCACTTTTCCACTTTCCACAACAGTTCTTCCAAATTTTTTCATCCACCTCAAACCTCCCATGACTCCCCCTTCTACCGCTCTTTCAATTTAGAATCCAGCCTCATATTTTACAGGAAAAAAAAATGAGACTATATGCCATGAACTCCCTCTCCTCCCCTCTTTTTGGGGCACAATTCTGTCCTGGTTCTTGTCCTACCCATCTGACCATTCCTTCTCTGACTTCTTTGCTGGATCCTCCTTCAGATCACACTCTCTAACCATAGGTATGGCTCAGGGTTCTGTCCTGGATCCTCTTATCTTACTTCGATTGTTGATCTCATCAGCTCCCATGGATTTGCTGACGATTCTCAAATCTACCTCTCCTTCACCAATCTCTCCACTTACCTTCAATCTTGCATCTCCAACTTCCCTGCAGACATCTCCAACTGGAGACCCAGTAGACATTTTAAATTCAATATGTCCAAAACAAAACTCATTCTGTTTTTCCCTAAACCCTTCTACCCTTCCCTTGCCACACACACACACACACACACACACACACACACACACCTTCCTTATTGCTGCAGAGGGCAACACCATCCTCCCAGTCCCTCAGACTCACAACCTAAGAGTCATACTGAATTCCTCACTCTTTCTTACCCCTCCATATCCAATCTACTGCTAAGTCCTATTGATTTCACCTTCAAAATGTTTCTTGAATATGCCTGCATCTCTCCTCTGACGCTGTCATCACTCTAGTGCACCTCATCACCACATGTCTGGATTATGGCAACAGCCTGCTGTTGGGTCGCCTGCCTCAAGTCTCTCCCTATTCCAATACATTATTCATTTAGCCACTAAAGTGATTTTCCTAAAATTCAAGTCTGATCATGTCACCACCCCGTCGCCACCCTGAAACCCCCTCAATAAGCTCCAGTGGCTTCCTGTTACCTCTAGGAATAAATACAAAGTGTTGGGTTTGGCACTTCGTCACCTAGACGTCTCCTACCTTTTCTGCTGTTACATCTTACTCCCTGACACGTACACTGGCCTCCAGCTGTCCCAGAAACAAGATACTCCATCTCTGGACTCCAGGCATTTTCTCCGACTAGAATGCTCTCCTTCCTCCCACTGACCTCCTCAACTTCCTTTAAGTTCCAACGAAAGTCCGCCTTCTATAGGAAGGCTCCCCCAACCCCTCTTAATCCTAGTGCCTTCCTTCTGTTAACCATTCCTGTTTCTCCTGTAACATGCTTTGTACATATTTAGTGGCATGTTGTCTCTCACGTTTGATTGTGAGCTAATTGAGGGCAGGGATTATCTTTTGCCTCTTTCCTTTTTTGTATCCCCAGCACTTAGTACATAGTAGGCACACATATTAGACACTTAATAAATGTTTACTGATTTCACGATTGGCTGAAAGATCCAGACAAATAAATCCTATTCGTACATGTGCAAAAGAACTGAGGATTTATTTACAATCTAAACCAAGTTTGTCCCTGATGAACCTGGAAATTGGAGCTCTAGGAGCACCACCTTGTGGCGTAGACAGAGACTGCACCTTTGGCAACTTGGTCTTCAGTGTATTTAAGAACTGAAACAATGCTCCTGGGTTCTATCAAAATGGAGCACAGTATTTCGCATACATAATAACTCAAATACACACATCATTCACTTCTACAATACCTTTCCTTACAACAACCCTCTGAGGCAGGTAGTATAATAATTATGTTATATTATGTTATGTTATGTTATATCATATCATATCATATCTGTATTTTTAAAGATGAGGAAACGGACAGACAGGTTAAGTGATTTCCCCAGAATCAAAGCCAGTAAATATCATAGCTGGGATTTGAATCCAGGTCTCTTGATTCCAAGCCTTTTGTGCTTTCCAGTGCCACATATACAACTTACCAATAACTACAGTGAAAAATAAATCATCATTTATACATAGTAAGAAAGGCAGAAGCAAAATATTATTAGAGTTCTAAGGAAGGAAAGAGCTTTCTTCATAGGAGAGGACCAGTGAGGTTTCATAACAGAGGTAATATGAAAATATGGAAGGTTTCACAAATGTGATACTTCATAACGACATTTCAGCTTTATCAGTGTATAAACAGGAAGGCCTCTAAACTGTTTTTGCTTTATAGTATTTTTTTTTCCAATTACATGGAAAGATAGTTTTCAACTCAATTCATTTTTGTAAAAATTGAAGTTCCAATTCTTTCTTCCTCCCTTCCTCCATCCTCTTACTGCTCCCCAAGACAGCAAGCAATCTGATATAGGTTATACATGTACAATCACGTTAAACATATTTCCACATTATTATGTTGTGGAATTAGTCATGTTGTGAAAGAAGAATAAGAACAAAAGAGAAAAACCAGGAGAAAGAAAAAAGAGAGAAAAAATATGCTTCAACCTGCATTCAGACTTCCTAGTTCTTTCTCTGCATGTGGATAGCATTTGCCATCATGAGTCTTTTGGAATTGTCTCTGATGATCGTATTGCTGAGAAGAGCTGAGTCCATCATAGTTGATCATCGTACAGTGTCGCTTTTACATTGTACAATGTTCTCCTGGTTCGTTTCACTCAGTATCTGTTCATGTAAGTCTTTCCAGGTTTTTTCTGAAATCTGCCTGTCCATCATTTCTTATAGAACAGTAATATTCCATTCCATTCATATACCACAACTTGTTCAGCCATTCCCCAATTGATGGGCATCCCCTCGATTTCCAATTCTTTGCCACCACAAAAAGAGCTGCTATGAATATTTTTGTACATGTAAGTCCTTTTCCCTTTCTTATGGTCTCTTTGGGATACAGACCTAATAGTGGTATTGCTGAATCAAAGGGAGGAAGGCCTCTAAATTAAGTGGATCTGGCATACGAACATTCTGAATCAAAGAATGTCAGAGAACAATGGGACCATAGAAATCATATAAACTACCTTCATTTTATAGAGAAAAGAGGCCTGCCTGAGGTCACCTAGCAAGCTAGTGGCAGAGCTAGGACGAGGACCCAGGTCTTTTGCCTCATTCCTGTACTTTTCCATTACACCATGTTCTGTGACCCTTCAGTATTCGGCCACAGGAATTCTCCTCTCCTCTGTAACAAAGCTGTTCCAGACGATTCCTGAGGTCCTTTCAGCTCTATTTTTATGATCTTGTGATTTTCCTATTCTTCCCCGACACAACCATCATTGGCTCTTTCTCACAGTGGAGCACCCTACCACTCTCCATTACCTTTCTAGTCTCTACCCCTTGGTTCCACTGAAGCCCTCCTCCCTTCCTCTAAGATGCAAAGGAGCTAGTCAATGGCTTAAAGTTTGGAGTTCCTTCATATGGCTTGATTGGTGAGGACAAAGAAAATGCCTTTTTACAATTATGGCTATAAGAGATTCATTTTTAGTTATAACCCAAACAGGAAAACCTCATATATATTTTCCCATAGAAACCCAGTGGTTAGATTCTGCAGCATTACAGTTCATCTACATTTTGAGTTATTGGCTGGCTCAAGAATCTAATAATCATGTTTAACAACATATGTAAGGAAAAAGAGATTTACTAATGACTTTTTCCTAAAAGTTAATGATTGATAGGCTCTGTTTTCTGAGGGACTACTTTTGTTTTAAAAGAAGTACTTATTTTAAAAATTTTTAAACTTTAAAAAAAATATATTTATTAACCCAAATTTCTAATTGATGAAATATCTCCCCAGATTTTTTGAGCTGGGGTTTCCAATGGCACTGGCCTATCCCCTCCCTTTTGTCACTACAGCTAAACCCAAGAAAATAAGGGATTGAGGTAGCACTTCACTTTTGAAAGGCTGTGGACCCCTAGCCAGTAGACTTAATAATGAAAACTTTAGCAATTGTAGTTTTAATCCTTGAGTGTATATTTTCTGTGAAATAGTTTGATAGGTTATCACTGCCATTTATGGCCAAGTGGCCAACCTTTGGATGACAAATATCTTTGTTCTCAAGGAGCAAAGTGGGATGACAATAATTTTGGATAGAGAGAGAGATTTCAATAAAACAGAAACATGCCCTAAGCCTTATGCCTTTTTAGCTGCCTGGGTCTTTCTTCTTTATTCTGTCTGGACAGAAAGTGTCTCCTATTTTTTTTTTTTTGTCCATTCCTCCATGGTACTTAGTACAGAATTCCATACACTGTAGATGTTTTATATTAAATAGTAATGACATTGCAATACAATATTCAGTACTTCATGCTGTATTCAACTGAATAATTCTATCTACAGAAACAAGATTTTTCTAAACTTTTTTGAATTAAAAGGCTTTAAGTGGGCTTGGCCCTGGAAATAAATATCTACATACATACTGAAGTACTGATAAATAAACACACTGGTACCAGGAGGCACAGTGTATCAATAGATACACACAAGAAGACACACAGGAAATGCAACCAAATACATTTATTCATGGGAATGCTCAGATTTTTCCTATAAAATTAGATTGGAATTGAAAGTTATGGAGGCCTTGATATGCACAGCCCTTGATCCAGCCTAACTAGCTTGTAGGGAAATCCAGTGAGCATGTCCTAACTTGAAGAAGGTTGTGTTTCCTAGCTCCTCTATGGTTGAGATCTTGGCTACAGGTACAGTGGAAACTTCGGCTCACGGGTTCCCAATTTTAAGAACTACTCCTGACCCAGACAACTGATAACTTCTACCTCTGTTACCCCAGCTCACAATGTGCTTTTCTAGTCCTGTCTTTTCAGCCAGAAGCTCGATAGGGATACTTCCTATCATCCCATGATAAATGTAATTCATCCCTCCAGGGTTGTGTCCCAGGACTCTTATGGTTAAAGAAATTGTGGTGCAGTCAAAGAATGTGAGCTAAAATCCTAGCTCTACTGCCCAACACCTGCATAATGAGCAAGCAGTTGTATAAACTGACTTTTAAGTTCCCTTGCAAATTCTAAATCCATGATAGTTTCTGTTATTTAGGAATTTACTGACATCCTCCTTCCTCTCCACTAACCAAGCACCTAAAACTTTGGGTACTTTGACCGAACTTATCAGGAAAACTAGTGGTTAGGGAATCTTAGGATCAGGTAAATTGAGAAGAATTTTTTCTGTGTTCTTGTAGTTCTGGGTCCCATGCTCCCTCAGATGTCACTTCCCTCAAGTTTTTAATGTTTTTTTTTGTCATCCACTGGAGGCCATTCTTGTATTGCCTGTAAGGAAGGGGGCCACCTTTCAGTCCCAGGGCTCTCTACACTGTGGTCATTCAGTGTACAGTCCTAAAATCTTTTTGCCCTCTCTTTCTACTTAAGGTCTTTTATCAGCAAAGATCCCATTCCTCCCCACCTTCTTCCAAATCCAGATTTATCTATTTAACCTACCCACAAACTAGACAACTTCCCCTCACCAAACTCGTTATACCCTTCCCTCGGAAATTGCTCTTACTAAAAACCCTGTTTTACGTAATCTCATTCTGACTTCACCCAAACCCTTAATCCACAGGTGTTGCTAATTAGGCAGAATAAGATTTTTAAAAAAAGACAGACACTAGTGATTCATTTTGATAGTTTATTTTTCCAGTGTTCTAAGCCATTAACTACTGAAAATAAAAATAGAAAATATTTGTTATGAACAAGTGCACTACACAGCAAGACAAACAGAGGAGGCAGTGTTGATTCACTCCTGAGTTTGGGAAAGGGACAAGAAAAAATGAAACACTTATTAAAAGAACAGAGGGCTATAATTATATTTCATAATGATTATATATTATATATATTAAAGGAGGAAAATCGAAATGAAAGCAAAAATTCCCCAAATTCCTAGAATCTCAGAAGTGTGACATAGTCCAGTGGTGGAAGAAAGAGTACATTTAGTCCACCTCTTCAATAGTGGGGCCTGTTCCAGAGCTTGAATGCTGAGACTGAGGCCCACAACTTCCCCCAGGGGGACCCCCAGCTCCCTGGTAAAGACCTGTAATGATAGGGTTACACACCTGCTCCAACTCCTTCCTCTTATGCTCAAACTCTTCTTTCTCAGCCAGCTGGTTGGCATCAAGCCAAGAAATAGCCTCCTGGCATTTCTCCAGCACCTTTCTCTTGTCTTCCTCACTAATCTTGCCCTTCAGGCCTTCATCTTCCACTGCACTTTTCATGTTGAAAGCATAAGATTCCAGAGCATTCTTGGCAGAAACTTTCTCCCTCTGGGCCTCATCCTCAGCTTTATACTTCTCTGCATCTTGTACCATTCTTTCCACTTCTTCCTTGCTCAGGCGCCCTTTATCATTGGTGATGGTGATCTTGTTGGCTTTGCCTGTGCTCTTATCCACAGCTGTGACATTGAGAATTCCATTGGCATCAATGTCAAAGGTCACCTCAATCTGGGGGACACCTCGAGGAGCAGGAGGGATGCCACTCAGGTCAAAACGACCCAGGAGGTTGTTGTCTTTGGTCATGGCCCGTTCTCCTTCATACACCTGGATCAGGACACCTGGCTGGTTGTCAGAATAGGTGGTGAAAATCTGGGTCTGCTTGGTGGGGATGGTGGAGTTGCGTTTGATCAGTGCTGTCATCACACCTCCTGCTGTCTCCAGCCCCAGGGAAAGTGGTGCCACATCCAGCAGCAACAGGTCCTGCACTTTCTCTGATTTGTCACCCATCAGAATGGCTGCCTGCACTGCTGCTCCATAGGCCACAGCCTCATCAGGGTTGATACTCTTGTTCAGGTCTCTGCCATTGAAGAAATCTTGCAGTAGTTTCTGCACCTTGGGGATTCTGGTAGAGCCACCCACAAGGACAATGTCATGGATCTGAGCCTTGTCCATCTTGGCATCTCTCAGGGCTTTCTCTACAGGCTCCAGGGTCCCCCGGAACAGATCTGAGCACAATTCTTCAAACCTAGCACGGGTAATGGATGTGTAGAAGTCAATACCCTCAAACAATGAATCAATTTCCAGGCTGGCTTGAGTGCTAGAAGACAGGGTTCTCTTAGCTCTCTCACAGGCTGTTCGAAGTCTTCTCACAGCACGCTTGTTCTGGCTGATATCCTTCTTATGTTTTCGCTTGAATTCCTCAACGAAGTGGTTCACCATTCGGTTATCAAAGTCCTCCCCACCCAGGTGGGTGTCTCCAGCAGTGGCTTTCACCTCAAAAATCCCATCATCAATGGTGAGAATGGAGACATCAAAAGTGCCCCCACCCAGGTCAAAAATGAGGACATTTCTTTCACCCTTACCAGACCGGTCCAGGCCATAAGCAATGGCAGCTGCTGTAGGTTCATTGATGATTCTCAGCACATTGAGGCCAGCAATCACCCCAGCATCCTTGGTGGCCTGGCGTTGAGAGTCATTAAAATAGGCAGGGACAGTGATGACAGCATTGGTGATGGAGTAGCCCAAGTAGGCCTCGGCAGTCTCCTTCATCTTGGTCAACACCATGGAGGAGATCTCTTCAGGGTAGAAGGCCTTGTTCTCACCTTTGTAGGACACTTGAACTTTAGGCTTGCCCCCATCATTTATCACCTGGAAGGGCCAGTGCTTCATATCAGACTGCACCACCGAATCTCCAAATTTGCGGCCAATTAGCCTTTTGGCATCAAAGACTGTGTTCTGGGGGTTCATGGCCACCTGGTTTTTGGCCGCATCCCCAATAAGTCTCTCTGTGTCTGTGAAGGCCACATAGCTGGGAGTGGTGCGGTTGCCCTGGTCATTGGCAATGATCTCCACCTTGCCATGCTGGAACACCCCCACGCAAGAGTAGGTGGTGCCCAGGTCGATGCCAATGGCGGTAGCTTTGGCAGACGACATCTTGGGAATTTCTCCGGAACTCTGGTTCTGAAGCTCAGCCCAGGAAACCGCAGGCACGGCACGCACACAACCTGTTCCTGTTGCCGGAGCGCAGGAGACCCGGAAGAACGCTCCTTAACTCGGGATCTTCCAGGAGGCTACGATTCTGCCTGTGTCGCGGGCGTCTTGGAGTCGCGATCTCCCGTGAGAAATCAGAAACTTCTGTGGCGCAGTTTCTCCAGTTCGCAAGCTGTCAGAAGCCGCTGCAGGGCTCAGTATTTATATATTCTCCTAAGGACCCACCTTTTCGCATGTCTCAGCCAATCACAGCGCTCATGGGGCGGTGTGCCCCTCCCTTTCCCCCTCCCGTTCAAGAATTTTCCAGGGATTTCTCGCCCTGGATGAGGCCTCTAGGCGCTCAGGCCCGCCCCCAAAACAACTCCAACCAATGATCGCAGACGTCCCGCCCCGCTTCAGAACTTTCGGGATGTTTCTGGGTGTTCCTGGGAATTACGAGCTTGGGGGCGGGAGAGAATACAGGGGAGGACTCTTACGTAAGGTGTGGACGGCCGATTCGGGTGCCACCCACTGCTCGTCTTTACCATGGCAACGGGCCGGCGGCTCACTCCCCGGTTTGAGAATGAGAATCAAATGGATTAAGGGAGTTTCGTGTTTGCTGCGTCACTTGGCCTATGGAGCGGCTGGGGCTTTGTTTACGTTAACGACCGCAACTTTATTGCGCGTTTGAAAGGCGCAGGAAATTCTAGACCGAAGTCAGAACGAAGGGGCGGGGCCGGGGGGGGAGAGGCTGTGGGAGATTCTGATTGGACGTTGGGGGCGGGGCGGCTGACTGAGACAGAGAAAGTGCCCGAACGTTCCTGAGAAGGACCTGAACCAGCGCCCTGGGAGGGAGGCGGGGCCTTGGGCAGGGCAGACAAGGAGAGATGGGCGGGAGGGTGGGGCTTATGGGGATCGTGATTGGTCGGCCCTGTCCGAAAGAGGCGGGACGTGCGGTTCAGACCGTTGCGAACGTTGTGGAGGCAGGGTGCCAGGGAAGAGGACTCTTCAGGTGCACCTTAGGGCCGTAATTGGTTGAAACGAGAAGGGGTGGGGTGAGAGCTTAGGATAGGGGCCGGACGTTCATGAGGGGCGGAGCTAGGCCCTCCCGAGAGGGTGACCCCCACCGTAGACCCCTAGCCCGAGCTTTGCCCGCTCCCCTTCCCCCCCAAAGAAAAGTGAACTGAACCTGCCAAAAGGGACGCTGGTTCTGGAAAAAACTGGTAGGACCGGGTGCAGGGAGACAGGCCGGGCCCCTCCCCAGGTGTTACTCAGAGAAAGGAAAACATCTCCCAACCCCCACCCGGGGAGGTCCTGTTTGTAACCGTGCCCAATAGTCATCCTGACAGGGACCCATCCTTTAGCCTTCCCAGAGCTTGTGGGAAGGAGTCATGTCGTCTGCCAAAGGTACTGCCATTGGCATCGACCTGGGCACCACCTACTCTTGCGTGGGGGTGTTCCAGCATGGCAAGGTGGAGATCATTGCCAATGACCAGGGCAACCGCACCACTCCCAGCTATGTGGCCTTCACAGACACAGAGAGACTTATTGGGGATGCGGCCAAAAACCAGGTGGCCATGAACCCCCAGAACACAGTCTTTGATGCCAAAAGGCTAATTGGCCGCAAATTTGGAGATTCGGTGGTGCAGTCTGATATGAAGCACTGGCCCTTCCAGGTGATAAATGATGGGGGCAAGCCTAAAGTTCAAGTGTCCTACAAAGGTGAGAACAAGGCCTTCTACCCTGAAGAGATCTCCTCCATGGTGTTGACCAAGATGAAGGAGACTGCCGAGGCCTACTTGGGCCATGCAGTCACCAATGCTGTCATCACTGTCCCAGCCTATTTTAATGACTCTCAACGCCAGGCCACCAAGGATGCTGGGGTGATTGCTGGCCTCAATGTGCTGAGAATCATCAATGAACCTACAGCAGCTGCCATTGCTTATGGCCTAGATAAAGCGAGTCAGGGAGAAAGACATGTCCTGATCTTTGACCTAGGTGGGGGCACTTTTGATGTCTCCATTCTCACCATTGATGAAGGGATTTTTGAGGTGAAAGCCACTGCTGGAGACACCCACCTAGGTGGGGAGGACTTTGACAACCGACTAGTAAACCACTTCATTGAGGAATTCAAGCGAAAACATAAGAAGGATATCAGCCAGAACAAGCGTGCTGTGAGAAGACTTCGAACAGCCTGTGAGAGAGCTAAGAGAACCTTGTCTTCTAGCACCCAAGCCAACCTTGAGATTGACTCCTTATTTGAAGGCATTGACTTTTATACTTCTGTCACTAGGGCAAGGTTTGAAGAGTTGTGCTCAGATCTGTTCCGGGGGACCCTGGAGCCTGTAGAGAAAGCCTTGAGAGATGCCAAGATGGACAAAGCAAAAATTAATGACATTGTCCTTGTGGGTGGCTCTACCAGAATCCCCAAGGTGCAGAAACTACTGCAAGATTTTTTCAATGGCAGAGACCTGAACAAGAGTATCAACCCTGATGAGGCTGTGGCCTATGGAGCAGCAGTGCAGGCAGCCATTCTGATGGGTGACAAATCAGAGAAAGTGCAGGACCTGTTGCTGCTGGATGTGGCACCACTTTCCCTGGGGCTGGAGACAGCAGGAGGTGTGATGACAGCACTGATCAAACGCAACTCCACCATCCCCACCAAGCAGACCCAGATTTTCACCACCTATTCTGACAACCAGCCAGGTGTCCTGATCCAGGTGTATGAAGGAGAACGGGCCATGACCAAAGACAACAACCTCCTGGGTCGTTTTGACCTGAGTGGCATCCCTCCTGCTCCTCGAGGTGTCCCCCAGATTGAAGTGACCTTTGACATTGATGCCAATGGAATTCTCAATGTCACAGCTATGGATAAGAGCACAGGCAAAGCCAACAAGATCACCATCACTAATGATAAAGGGCGCCTCAGCAAGGAAGAGATTGAGCAAATGGTGCATGATGCAGAAAAATATAAATCGGAAGATGAGGCCCAGAGGGAGAAAGTTGCTGCTAAAAATGCCCTAGAATCCTATGCTTTCAACATGAAGAATGCAGTGAGTGAGGAAAGCTTGAAGGGAAAGATCAGTGAAGAGGACAAGAAAAAAGTGCTAGATAAATGCCAAGAGGTCCTTTCCTGGCTGGAGTCCAATCAGCTAGCTGAGAAGGATGAGTATGAGCATAAGAGGAAAGAATTAGAGCAGGTGTGTAACCCTATCATCACCAGGCTCTACCAGGGAGCTGGGGGAGGCATGGGGGGCACTTGTGGGTATGTTCCTCCAAAAGGACCCCACTCTGGCCCTACTATTGAGGAAGTGGATTAATAGCCTCCTGCACATGGGATTAGAGGGCCCTGAGGAGCCCCTAGCCCACATGTAACCCCTTCCCCCCAGTACCAGTTGTGCCTTCCCAATTGACCTCACTTGTATCTCAATTGCTCTTGACCCTGCTAGAAGGATTTTGGTGATTACTTCTCCATTTCCACATCTCACAATCCTGTTTTTGGACACTGGAATAATACTCTTAGAGAGCAAGGCCCTTGTTGGACTAGTTAGGTGAATTTGAATTTGTTTATTTTTAATCTAGCCCTGGATTTTCTTTTCCATCCAGGGAGATTGAATTGTTTATTACTCAATAAATTCATGCTTAAAGGAAATAATGTGTGATATTTTGGGGCTCTGAGTAGGTACCTGGTTATCATGAGAAAGACTGCTATGAATGTATGTCTTGTGTCCGATTGCTAAGGGTGGTCACGGAAGGTCACAGGACTAATGAAGCCAAGATTTAAGTCCAATTTTTTTTAAATTTTCATCCTCATTGACCTCTCTGCAGTTTTTAATGCTTATTATTGACTACCTACTTCTAAATATTGCCATGATATTGCACTCTCCTGTTTCTCTTCTCTGACCACTGTATGTCCTTTGCTGGATTATCTTCTGTTTTATACTCTAATCAAAGCTTCCCAATACTGTTCTAGGCCCTCTTTTCTCTTTTCTCTCTGCATGTACTCTTTTGGAGATTTCATCTGCTTCTATGAATTTACTCATTTCTAAACTGATAATTCCCAAATCTGTAAACCCAGCCCAAATCTCTTGCTAGAACTCCAGTATGCCAACTCCCTGTGGAATGTATATATCCAAATATGCTACCAGCATCTCTCGTATTCAGTGTGTTCAAAAAAGAAGTCATCCCTTACTTCTAGCCACTCCCCAACCCAAGTGTCCTCTAAACTTTCCTATTTCAGTTGAAGTGCCTTATAATACTTCTAGCCACCCAGATTGGAAACCTTGCAGTCATTCTAGATTCTTCGCTCTTCCTTACTCCCCATATCCCCAATTAAGTTACCAAGTCATGTCCATTCTGTTTCTGGATCTCACATTCATACTTCTGTACTCTCATACAGCTACAACAACCATAGTTCAGGTCTTATCACCTCCCACCTGTATTGTTGTAACAGCCTCTTAAATAGTCTTCTTGTTTTCAATCCTTTCTGTCTTACAATAATTTAAAAAAAAAAAAAAAAAGCAAAAGTCTGGTTGTGACACTCTCCATTTCAGAAACCTTCAGTGACTCCCTATTGCCTTGAGGATAAAATGCAAACTACTTCATTTACGATTCCCAACAAGCTGACTCCATTCTAGCTTCCCAGCCTTATTTCACATTACTTCCCTTCATATGCTCTGTTATAGCAAAATTGGATTACTTACTTGTTCCTCAAACTTGACATATCTTCTACCTCTCCAAGCATTCAAATAAAGTATACTCAATGATTAGAATATGCTCCCTCCTCAATTTTGTTTTTCTGACTCCTTAAGACTCAGCAACAGTGGGGGAGTTGTCCCCCTTAGTTTGCTCCATGTCCAGCAGCAATAGCATTTATTACGCACTCAATAGGGACCCAGCACAGCGCTAAATAATGGGGATACTAAGAAAGGCATAGCAAAAACAGAAACACAGACACTGCTCTGTACTAGCTCATAGTTTAACAGGGGAGACAACATACAAACAACTGTGATATATCAGAGGAGAGGCACTAGCATTAAGGGAGCCAAAGTTTCTTGTAGAAGGTGGGATTTTAGCTGGGACTCAAAGGAGGCCAGAAAGGGAAATTGAGGAAGGAGAGCATTCCAGGCATACTAGCAGTAGGGATTCTCTTGTTCAAGGAAGAGCAAGGAGGCCATATCACTAGATTGAAGAGTAAGTGGAGATGAGTAAAGTGTAAGAAGATCGGAAAAATAGGATGGGGGCCAAGTAATGGAGGACTTTTGAGAGTCAAATAGAAGTTTTTATATCTTGGAGGTGATAGGGAGCCACTGAAGTTTCTTGAATGGAGGTGTGGTAAAGGCATAACATGGTCAGGCCTATTATTCAGAAAGATCAATTTGACAAATGAATGGAGGATATACTGGAGTGGGGAGAGACAAGGCAGGGAGACCATCGAGCAGGCTATTGTAATAATGCAGGCATGAGGTGAAAAGGATCTGGCCTAGAATGGTGGCAGGGTAAAAGGAGAAGGGGGCATCTACAAGTGAGGTTATAAAGATAAAATCAACAGGACCTGTCAACAAATTGGATATGGAGGGTGAGAGAATGAGGAATCAAGGATGATACCTAGGTGGTAAGTCTGGCTAACTGGGAAGATGATGGTGCTCTCACCAGTAAGACAGAATTAGGAGGAGGGGAGGCCTTGGGTGCAGGGGAAGGAAGATAATGAATTGCATTTTGGACATGATTTTGAGTTTAAGATGTCTGCTGGACATCTATTTTAGGATATCCAATAGACAGTTGGAGATGAGAAACTGGAGGTCAGGAGAGAGGGTAGTAGGGCTGGATAAATAGGATCTAGGAATCATCAACATGGAGATGATAATTGAATCCACAGGAGCTGATGTGATCACCAAGGTAAATGCTATTTTCTCCTTTGTTTTTGAAGAGGACTAATTTCATCATGATGATGAATGATGATGATGATTGACCTTCTGGTGAATTTAGTGAGCCAAAGTGGCACGAAGAGGCTGACAACCAAAATAAATAGAATAAAAAGAGCCTTCAGCACACAATTTTGGGAGTTTTGAATCAAGTATTAATCACCTACTATGGGCCAGGCATTGTGCTAGACCCAAGAATTAAAAATGAATATATTGTTCCTGCTTCTAAGAGCATACATTTTAATGGAGGAGGGGGAGGCAAGTCTATATAGAAATACACACAGCAAAACCAAAGTTAATGAATACAAATCTATGCAAACAAGTTAAATATAAGGAAGTTTGGGGAGAGAGAATCTTAGCAATTGGGATACCAGTAGTAGAAGATTATGCTTTTTTATGGCTTTTTAACTTGGTCTTTATCAGAGGAAAAGCTGTGGGCTCACAAGTTCCTGATAGACAGAAACTGCTCAGTGGGATTAAGGCAACCAGAGTTTGCAGACCTGTGAAGAGTACATCATTTATTCAAAGAGAGGAATCTCTATAGAGACCTGCTGGCAGTTGGTCACAAGTGGAGAAAGGTGAGAGTGAAGACAGTTCAGTTCAATCTGTCTTTATTACTGTACATGCACAAAACCAAAAGCATGACTCCCACTAATCAGATGAATATTAATATATTATATGTTTGGCTAAATATGTGTGACATGGAAAGTACATCTATAAATGGGTCTTATTGTGCTCCTGTCTGTGACACATGAATGTTTGAGAAGGCAAAGAGTGAGAAGAGCTAAGGACATGTAGAACAGTCCTACAAAACTGTCCCATCACACTGGTTATGAAATGTGAGGGTTGGAAGAACTCTTGGCTATTTTAGAGGTTTTAACATAGGGTCATGTTGGATGGGGACCAACAAAGAGAGAATACTAGTACAAAAATCTCCTCACTATGACTGAAAAGTTAGCATATGCTGATTTTCTCCTACAGGACTCAATAGACATCTCAATTGTCTCATGAAATCAATTCCATGTGCTTTTCCTGAATCTCAGGGTACTATTCATCATAGCAAATGGATAAGGGAGAGATTCAGACCCTTCAGCAGAAAGGACTTTATAAACTCTGAAATTCATATAAATGTGAACTATTAACAACCACAAAAAAAGTAAATATTTCAAAATTATAAAGAAAAGGTATGGCTTGAAAGAAAAGATATGAGAAGACACTTCCAACCTATTTTTGCAAAGAGGTGAGAAGTCTACAAGTGTATCTTTTCAGACTAATCAGTTATTTTGACTTTTCCCTCTTTTCGTCTTTAAAAAGAATACTATTTGTTAGTATGGCAGAAAGTAGGCATAGACCAACATCTCACACCCTATACCAAGGCAAGGTCAAAATAGGTCCATGATTTAGACATAAAGCATGATACCATCAGGAAATTAGGGGAACAAGTAATAGTTTACCTGTCAATCTATGGAGAAGGGAAGAATTTATGACCAAATGAGATAGAGAACATTATGAAATGCAAAATGGATAATTTTGATTACATTAAATTAAAAAGGTTTTGCACAAACAAAACCAATGTAACCAAGATTAGAAGGAGAGCAAAAGCTGGGAAACAATTTTCTCAGTGTGTTTCTGATAACGCCTCATTTCTCAACTATATAGAGAACCGAGTCAAATTTATAAGAATACAAGTCATTCCCAATTGATAAATGGTCAAAGGATATGAACAGGCAGTTTTCAAATGAAAAATTAAAGGTACCTATAGTCATATGAAAAAATGTTGTAAATCACTACTGGGGAGAGAAATGCAAATTAAAACAATTTTGAGGTACCACCTCATACCTATCAGATTGGCTAATATGAGAGAAAAGGAAAATGATAAATGTTGGAGAAGATGTTGGAAAATTGGAACACTGATGCCTTGTTGGTGGAGTTGTGAGCTGATCTGACCATTCTAGAGAGCAATTTGGAACTTTGCCCAAAGGGCAATCAAACTGTGCATACCCTTTGATCCAATAATGCTACTATAAGGTCTGTATCCCGAAGAAGTCATAAAAAAGGGAAAAGGACCCACATGTATAACAATATTCATAGCAACAAAGAATTTTTGTGGTGGCAAAGAACTGGAAATTGAGGAGATGCCCATTAATTGGGGAATGGGTGAACAAGTTGTGGCACATGAATGTAATGGAATACTATTGTGCTATAAGAAATGATGAGCAGGCAGACTTTGAAAAACCTGGAAAGACTTAGATGAACTGATGCTGAGTGAAGTGAGCAGAACCAGAAGAACATTGTACACAGTAACAGCAACATTGTAGGATGATCAACCATGATAAACTTAGCTCTTCTCAGCAACACAATGATCCAAGACAATTCCAAAAGACTTGTGATGGAAAATGCTATCCACATGGAGAGAAAGAACTACAGAGTCTGAATGCAGATTGAAGTGTACTATTTTCACTTTGTTTTTTGTTCTATCATTCCCGTGGTTTTCCCCTTTTGGTCTAATTCTTCTTTCACAAAATGACTAACATGGAAATATGTTTAACATGATTGTACATGTATAACCTATATCAGATGGCTTGCTTTCTTGGGGAAAGAGGAGAGAAAGGGGGAGGTTGGGGGGAGAGAAAAATTTGGAACTCAAAATCTTATAAAAATATTGAAAACTATCTTTATGTATAATTGGAAGAAAGTACTATTAAGAAAGAAAAAATACTTTTTGTTACATGAAATGGCTCTCTAAGAAAAAGAGAGGAAAATACACTGGGGAAAATTATGGTGGTTTAAAAAAAAAAGACATTGTTTAAAAAAAATAAATTGGACATTTATTTTGAGGGGTCCCATAGACCGTGGAGACGGGAAACTGGAGGTCAGGAGAGGTTAGGGGTTAGGGCTGGGTTAAGTAAATTTAGGAAATCAGTCATCAGCATAGAGATGATAATTGAATCCACAGGAGCCGATGTGATAGTATGGAGGGAGAATAAGCTCCACGACAGAACCTTGGAGATTATCATTCTTTTTATTTTTCGTAAAAGTGAACTATTACAGACGGGTCACCCAGTTATGATGGGAAGATCCCAGACTGTGTTTTAGAATCTCAGCTCTGCCATTACTAAGCCGTCCGAGCTGGTGCAAGACAAAAGCTCTCCGGCGCGTTTCCCCATCTCTAAAGTGGGGTTAGTCCTTGCACTGTCCATCTCACAGGATTCTCGCGAAGGTTAGATGGGAGCTCTGTCTTTGGGTTCCGTGCCTCACATACAGCAGGCACATGGACGTTGAGCGAATGTTGTCAGCAGATGCTTTTCTCCCCACACCGCCCGCACCTTTCTGGCTGCAGCGCACGGGACAAACTCCGAGACCCCAGCCCCCTTGCCCCAAGCGACGCCTGCGCAGTGAGACTCTGGACGGGGTGAGAGGATATAAGCTCCGCCCAGCCTCAAAGTCTCCACGCTCAGGTTCCGAACTCTTCCCTTTCTCTGCTGGCCGCGGCTCCGGGAGCTCAGTCCGGCGCCTCTCCCTTACCGGCTCGCGCCTTCTCGCGCCTTCCGCTCCCCGCCGCGCGTGCGCACTCGCCTTCACCCCTCACCCCTCACCCCGCGCCCGCGAGCCTTGGGCTCGGACTCGGGTGGCAGCGATCGGCTCACGCGGCCCACACCGCCCCGCAACCCCGGCCAGGCCGCCCCGCCTCCTCTCCCGGACCCGAGCCGCGGCGCGAGGACCATGGTAGGAGCCGTGACGTCATAGACGGGGTACCGCTTCCCGCGGAGACCGCTGACTAGGTTAGGGGGCGCGGGGGAGGGAGGGGCCCCGCCCCGCCTCCCGACCAACGCCTCCTCCCCCCCCGGGGAAACTGGGAAGGGTGCGGGGTCGGGCAGTGCGGAGAGCCCGGGGTTCGAGCCCCAGCCCCTGCCGCCGCCTCTCCGGGCCTCAGTTTCTGCCCCGCTTACGTTAAAGGGTTAAGCCTCCTCCCGGTACCACGCGCCCTTTGGTCCCCAGATGCGGGATCTCCGGCCGCGTGCGTTGTTGAATGAATTGTCGATGCGCAATAACAGCTGGCCCGCGTAGAGAGCGCTTTACGTGGGTTAGCCCGCGTGATGGGCGCCTGGAGGAGCCCCATTTTACAGATGAGGAAGTGAGGCAGTGACTCGATGGTCACACAGCCAGGCAAGATTTGAACTCAGGCCTTCCTGACTCCTGTCTCGCGCTCTGGCCGCTGTGGACACCCCTCTCCCCCAAAGTACGCGGTGTCCCACAAGTTTTAGTCCAAAACAGCAGTGAGGCTTTTGGGACGCTCTGCAAAATGAGTCATTGAGAGGTCTCCAGCCCATTATTTTAAGTCTTAAGGGGAGGGTCTTACCCCTGATGGGAGGTGGGGAGGGGGAGGGGGTAGAGAGAAGACAAAGGATGATGCCCTGGAAAGAACCTTAGAGCCAGAACCGCAGGACGTAAAATTGTGCGGCAGGAACGGACATAGAGATGGTGGGGTGATTGGGCTTTATTTGACCGAGATAACACAGCTAGTAACTGGCGCTGCCGAATTAGGAGTCTTAGGTCTAGAGTTCTTTCCCATCCCTACCCAATTGGGCCGGATCCGGGCTCAGCCAGTCACTGAACAAGCGTGAACGGCGTGCTCACTACGTGCCAGGCTCTGTGCTAATCACCGACAAAAACATAAGCGGAAAGCGTCCGTCCTAATCCTGGAACACTCCCCATAAAAGGAGAGCAGAAGGGGCGAGGATGGGGGTCCAGAAAAGGAGGGACGGCTGAGCTGGCCGCCTCCCCCAAATGGAGGTTCTGGAAGGAATTCACCCGTAGAGGGCATGTAGACGGGTGGTCAGCGCGCCTCTGCCCCGCTTCGTGACTTATTTTCCCCTTTTGCCTTCTCTCAGCTCTTCTATTCCTTCTTCAAGTCGCTTGTGGGAAAGGATGTGGTCGTGGAACTCAAGAATGACCTGAGGTAATAAGGCGCACAGGAGCAAACGAGGAGTCTTCCCGCACAAAGGCAGAAAGCAGCTTTGCCGGATTGCCGGAGTTCTGAGAAAAGGGGCTTCCTAATTAACGTGGTGTGATTGCGCTCTGCAGTGGGCACTGGGCGCAGGATACAAGAGTGCAGGACGTCATTCCCGCTTCTAAGCTTTACAGTCTGGATGGGGATGTAATTCTTGCAAAAGGGAGAAATTCAGGAAGAGTACCAAACAACATGTGTTACCAGGTGCTAGATGATAAGATCTATGAAATGTGTTCCGAAGGAGCTCAGGAAAGATAGAGGTGAAGAGGAATGGTAGCCTGGGGATTTGGACCGTGAGAGATGGGTAGAATTTGGATAGGCATGGAGAAGGGATTCCAGGTGAAACTGTGAGCAGAAGGTCGATGAGCCAGTGTTTTCAGAAGACGGCCAATCGGGTCCAGCTGGCAAAGAGTTTAAACTTGGTTAGGCCCTCATCAGCTCATGCCTGAACTACTTCAGTAGCTTTCTAATTCACCTCTGTCTCAGGTCTCTTCTCACTCCAATCCGTCCTGCAACACAACTACCCAAGTGATTTTCTTAAAGTACAGGTCTGACCATTATACCCCCTCCTTCCCCAAACTCCAGAGGCTTCTTGTTAACTCTAGGATCCTATATAGAAAGTCCTTTGTTTGACATTTAAAAGTCTTTGCCACCTAGCCCCTTCTTCCCTCTCCAGTCTTCCTACACATTGTGAATTTTACAGTTTAGCCATTCTGGTCTGCTTGCTGACTTTTGTCTCAAGTCACTCCCCACTCCAATCCATCCTTCACAGAGCTACCAAAAATTATATTCCTGAAGTTCGGGTCTAATCATGTAATTTTGTGGTGTCCTTCCTTTGCCCCACCCCCCATGTAACTCAAGTGACTTTCTGTTACCTTCAGGACCATATAGAAAATTCTTTCTTTAAAATTTAAAGCTCTCTACAATGTGCCCCCTTCCTACCTCTCTAGTCTTCCTACATAATACCTTTTCCAAGAACTCTACAGTCTAGCAGTTCTGGCCTACTGGATCTTCACTCCAGAATCTCCTCTGTGGGTGCCTTTGCATTGGCAGTCCAGCATTCCCCAAATGTTCTCCTCGCCTCCAATTCTGGCTTCTTTCAAGAGCTCACACAGATCCCATCTTTGGAGGAAACCTTTCCAGAGCCTTCCCCTCCAAGATTGTCTTCCTTATACTTTGTATCTTGCTTTACCTGTGCATTTCCCATGTTGTCTCCCTCACTAGAATGTAAGCTCCTTAAGAACAGGAACTGTTTTCCCTATCTTTGTATCCCTAGAGCTTAGCACAATGCCAAGCACATTGTAAGCATTTAATATAAATGTTTGCTGATTGATTGATCATATGGATGAGAATTTGTTGACTTGACATTTTTGCTATTAAGCAAAAATTTTAGTAGCATGGAGGTTGGGGTTGGAGAGTAAGGTCTACATAAAGGACAGCGTGAGTCCTAGGTAAAATTTCGAAGAGAGTAAAATATATCTTGTCTTGCCGCCCCACCCTCACCCCACTTCCTTCTTACCTTCTGGTGTATCCTGCCTAGTTGTTGTGTGTGATTTCTGTGTAACACCCTCACTGAGCATTTACATAAGATCCATGCTCTCAAGGGCTTAAGCTCGGGCTATGCTCAGGGATGTTTTTACTTTAATAGGGAACTCCTAAGGCATGTTGGGTGAAAGAGACCCACCAATAGTCTTCCTCATAAGTCCAGTCCTTTGCTGTCGTATAGGTGCCAAAAGAAGGCTTGATATAACAAGGCACACTTTAAAAGGTTTTCTTCCTATCGAGGACCATTAAACGAGACTTTTGAGCATGGCTGTGTGATACAGAGTAGTAGTAATAGATTAGAAGAAGGAGCAAAGGAAAGAGGATGGAAAAGCACAGGATCCAAAATATGGACGGGACCACAGACTAGCTACCTGAACAGGAATCAGGTGTGTTGTAAGGCACCGTACAGATGGGGGTCCAGCTCAAAGACTTCCTGGGAAGGCATCTCACTTCTTCCAGGGTCCACTTTTGGGTGCCTCTGACATGCTAAGTTTTTCCTTGTATAAATTTCACTTTGTCCCTCTGCAACTTTCTCCCAGTTCTGTCCTAGAGCAAATTAGAACAAGGTTAATCTCCATTATAGCCCTTCAAATCTTAATTAGTTGTTATATCCCCACCTGTAAGTCTCCTCTTGTTTGGGTTTTTAAATACCCCCATTTATTTAACTGATCATGGCATAAACTTTGAGTTCTTAATTATCTGGATCCTTTCCTCTGAATGCCCAGTCTAGCTTATCAATGAATGTCCTTCCAACGTGTGGTTACCCATAATTCAGCACCCTTTTCCATTTGTGTAGTCTGAACGGGCACGGAGACTGCTGTTTCCTTGTCCTGGCACCGTGGTTTGCTGTCCAAGGATGATGTGCACCGAGCCTTTGGCCATTTAGACTATTTTTTTTTCATCTAGCGCCCCATCCCTGTCTTGTGCTTCTAAAGTTGATTTGTACAAAATTTGATGGCCATTTTAAGTTTCAGTGAATTTGGTCTAAAGACCCGCCTTGTAAAGATACTTTCCTTCAATACATATAATCCTTACTTTGTCATTTAGTCTGCTAATTATTCCCCCTAACTTCTTGGCATTCGTAAGTGTAGTAAGCATGCCTTCTATGCCTTTATCCAAGATACTGGATAACATGGCCAAACATTGCTAAGGAGCTGCTTCCAAGCCGGTGTAGAATTATCGTCTGTTGTCTTTACACAAGAATAGCAGGAGAGATTTTGTGGAATGAATGCTTCCTTAAAATTGAAGTGAACAACATCTATAGCTTTCTTGATTTATCAGTCAAAAAAAGAAAACACAGTCTGGCATGGACCCATTTGGTGATTGTATGAATTCAGGCATGAAATGGGATGGAAGGTGGTGCCCCTAGGAAGGACCTTGCTTTGCCTGTGCTGACTTCGGTTCTAAACAATGCAATCCTCCTTCTCCCTTCACAGCATATGCGGGACCCTGCACTCTGTGGACCAGGTGAGAAAGAAGGGGCCTCATATCGGGGTCCTTGAGGAGAGTGTGAACAGGAGGGGTGGAAGGGAGGAGCGGGGAGGTGAAGCTAGATGCTTGGGTCCTGATTTCAATTTAATGATATGTCTCTCTCCTCCCTTATCTAGTATCTCAATATCAAACTAACAGATATTAGTGTTACAGACCCAGAAAAATATCCTCATATGGTGAGTTGGAGAGGGTGAATAAGGGGAGAGGCTGCAGTAGGGCCTGTGAAAGAGGCTTCTCAGTGAAAATTGGCCCTCTTCTTTGTCTTTCCATCTAGCTCTCTGTGAAGAACTGTTTTATCCGGGGCTCTGTAGTCAGATATGTGCAGCTGCCAGCCGATGAGGTTGACACCCAGCTACTACAGGATGCGGCTCGGAAGGAGGCTATGCAGCAGAAGCAGTAGTGACTGTCACAACTGCTTGTGTGACATTTACACCATTTACACCCCCACCCCAGTCCCTGAGCTCAGGATCCTTTTTTTAAAGTGACAGTGTTATTTTTTTTTTTGGAGGGGCAGGGGGAATAACAGAATGATTGCTAAAAGTGCAGGGGAGAAGTTATTCCCTGTAATGACAGGAAGGATGGGGAGGGGAGAGAGGGGAGGGTGTTGCACAAAGCATTCATCGTATCTTCCCAAACTCCTCGTTTCTTTCTCCTTGCTGAAAAGGTGAAAAGTGGGTGGAGGGTAATGGGACTGTCTCCCTGGAATAGAAATGTATCTCAAAATGGGGAGAAAAAAGAACCTGTCCCGCATCGGGAATAAAGTTTGAGCCTTGGAGTTGTTGTTGTCTGTCTCTTTCAAAATGGGGTTGAAGGTATCAAAATTATACCTTCTGGGGAAAGAGACAGTCCAGAAAAAATGAGTGAGAATATTTTCCAGGCCATCCCTTGCTATTTTTTTGGGTCTATTTCCTTTCCCCACTTGGTTTCAGATGAATGGTAGTTCACTTATTTAAATCAAGAGCTGAAAGGGACCTCAGAGGCCAACTAGCTTCAACCCTGCTCACTTGAACAGATGAGGAAACGGAAGCCTAGGGAGGTTAAGTGACTTGCCCAGGGTTACAGGTAGTGCATGTCAAATGTGGAGTTTAACTGAGATTCTCTGACGCTAGAGTTAGCGCCCTTATATTGTACCACTATTCTCTATATCTATTTCTCAGTTCTTTGGATGTAGATAGTTGTCGGCGGCCGGACGGGATGTGCCCCACTTTGGCACCCCGTACTCCCCGACTACCACCTATCACTCACCCTGCCCTCGGGTCTTCGGACGTCTCCGGCTCCTCTCGGGGGATGCGAGAGGAGAATCACCAGGCAGTACGCCGGAGTCAACAAGCAGCTTTATTGCATGGCGTACCAGAAATCTCACACAAATCCCACTGACCCTCTCTGGGGAGCGCCTTATATTGGGTGTTTCGGGTTGGCTCCTCCCCAGTTCCTCCCCGAGGGTGGAGCTCCTCCTGTAAGAGCCGCCC
Organism: Trichosurus vulpecula; assembly: GCF_011100635.1. Taxonomy (NCBI): domain Eukaryota; kingdom Metazoa; phylum Chordata; class Mammalia; order Diprotodontia; family Phalangeridae; genus Trichosurus; species Trichosurus vulpecula. The sequence goes on along the minus strand of NC_050579.1, from coordinate 267,476,779 downwards.
CGGTACTGACGTGGTGGAAGCCACACAGGCACCGCCGCGTCAGCAGGTCCAGACTCCCTGGCGTCTCACTACCCTCTGGGGGGCCCAGGTCCAGAGCGCCCCTAACAGATAGTGGCTTTATATGTTCTTTATAATTATTTTGGGTATTTACAATAGTCAAAATATTTGCCCAAAGTCATTCTTAAAATAATATTGCTGTTTCTTTATATAGTGTTCTCTTTGTTCTGCTCATTTTGCTCTTCATAGCTAAACTATATGAAGAATTCTGTCAAATCTATAGTATGAGTCTATTAATGATTTTAAAGTATTTTTAAAGTGTGATTGTTGAAAGCCTAGAGATTTCTTCCTCTGAAAACTGCCTGTTCATATCTTTTCTTCAATCTGATAGGGAATGGCTTTTATAAGTTTGAATCGGTTCTTTTTATATCTTGAATATAAGTCCCTTATAAGAGAAACTTGTTGCTGATTTTTCCAAGGTACCTGTGCTGAGGCAGTCAGCCATGGGTTTGGGGAATGTCAAGCTCCTTTTCTTCAAATCCATACTTTATGTTGGCATAGTATCATCTCTTATTTCTCTCTTTTGCATTAGTCTCAGAAGCTGAGGTGGTCCTTCTTGCCAACTCTATCTCTTTTTAACTTCATCTTATTTACTGGTTCTTATCCTTCTAGCAACCTACAAATAACCCCACGTCTCCCTCATTTTTAAAAATTTGATAGTATTTTATTTTTTCCAATTACATGTAAAGAAAATTTTCAATATTCATTTTTTGAAAGATTTTGAGTTTCAGATTTTTCTCCTTCCCTTCCAAAGCAATCTCGTAGAGGCTAAACATGTGCAATCGCGTAAAACATTTCCGTATCAGTCATGTGAAAGAAAAAAACAACAAAAAAGTGAAAATAGTATGTATGCTTTGATCTGCATTCAGACTCCATCAGTTCTTTCTTTGGATATGGATGGTATTTTCCATCATGAGTCTTTTGGAATTGTCTTGGATCACTATATTACTGAGAAGAGCTAAGTAAGTCTATCAAAGTAATTCATCACACAATGTTTTTTTTTCATTATTTTTTTTTACATTTTTCTTTTTTTTATTTAATATATTTAGTTTTCAGCATTGATTTTCACAAGAGTTTGAATTACAAATTTTCTCCCCATTTCTACCCTCCCCCCCACTCCAAGATGGTGTATATTCTGGTAGCCCTGTTCCCCAGTCAGCCCTCCCTTCTGTCATCCCACTCCCCTCCCATCCCCTTTTCCCTTCCTTTCTTATAGGGCAAGATAAATTTCTATGCCCCATTGCCTGTGTATATCATTTTCTAGTTGCATGAAAAAACTTTTTTTTTGTTTGTTTTTGAACATCTGTTTTTAAAACTTTGAGTTTCATCACACAATGTTACTGTTACTGTGTACGATGTTCTCCTGGTTCTGCTCACTTCACTCAGCATCGGTTCATAACAAGTCTTCCCAGGTTTTTCTGAAATCCTCATCATTTCTTATAGCACAATAGTATTCCATTACATTCATATGCCACAACTTGTTCATCCATTCCCCAATTCATAGTCATCCCCTCAATTTCCAATTCTTTGCCACCACAAAAATTATTTGCTGCTATAAGTATTTTTGTACATGTAAGTCCTTTTCTCATTTTTATGATCTCTTTGGGATACAGACCTAATAGTGGTATTTCTGGATCAAAGGGTATGCACAGTTTGATTGCCCTTTGGGTATAGTTCCAAATTGCTCTCTAGGATGATCAGATCAGTTCACAACTCCACCAACAAGGCATCAGTTTTCCCACATCTTCTCCAACATTTATTGTTACCCTTTTCTGTCATATTAGCCAATCTGATAGGTGTGAGGTGATACCTCAGAGAGTGGTTTTAATTTACATTTATCTAATCAAAAGTGATTTAGAACATTTTTATATGACTATAGTTAGCTTTGATTTCTTCATCTGAAAACTGCCTTTTCATATCCTTTGACCATTTTCTTCCTTACTCTTAAAAAATTATCCCCTCAAGTAGTAACCTATATCACCTTCCTTTGATAGCCAAACTCAGAAAAACTGACTACACCTTGCTTCCACTTGTTAACCTCTCACTTTGTAATCTGGCTTGCAGCCTCTCCACTTGACTAAGACTGCTATTTCCAGTTTCCAAAGATCTCTTGATTGCTAAATCTAATAGTCCCTGTTTCAGTTCTCATCCTTCTTCACCTTTATGCACCATTTGATCTTATTGGCCACCTCCTTCTTTTGAATACTCACTTTCCTCATCTTCAGTGACACTGCTTCCTTGGGACTTTTTTTTAATCTCTATGCAAACTTTAATAATAAGAGTACGGAATAACCATGTTATCTCATTGACAGTACTGCTTTTGGCATTTTTTGTATTCTATATTTGACATTATTTGTATGTTACATGTACCTTGGAAAGCAAGAAATTAAAGGAAAACATAAAGGAATACTAAGGAAACATTGATGAGTTTGAGGGTATTTCTACCAAAATGCTTTCTTTAACTCTTACTTTTTCCCTTTGAAAAGTAGACAACTCAAAATTGGTGGAATCATTTGGATAATTTAATGGAGCTCACGGACTTAGAGCTGAAAGGGACCTTTGGACCCAATTTAAATTCCTCACCTTATAGATGAAAAAACCGAGGCCCAGAGAGTATATGGTGGTATATGGTTCCTTGGGACTTGAACCCTAGGTCCCTTTTGAAGGCTTATCCATGTTTTGCTTTACTATGTGGATATATTCAGGCAGCTAGGCGGCATAGTGAATAGTGCTTGGGCCTGAAGTCAGGAAGATCTGAGTTCAAATCCAGCTTCAGACACTAGGTGGGACCCTTTTTGCCTCAGCTTCTCCATTTGCAAAGTGAGCTGGAGAAGGAAATGGCAAACCACTCCAGTATCTTTGCCAAGAAAACTCTAGATGGGGTCAAGAAGCATTCAGTCACCACAGAATAAGTGGGTGTATCACTCCTTACTTCCTGGACTTGGCCTCTTTACCAGCCACCTTGCATTCCACCTCTAATGTAAATCCTTTAAGGGTGGAATTGTCAAGGTTGTAATCATATCCTTAAAGCATAGCACAGTGCCTGGCACATAATGCTCAGTAAGTACTTTGCTTATCACAGGACTCTTGACTTTTGTGCTTGGTGATCTTATCACCTCCTTTGTATTCAACTTGTATCTGTATACAGATGACTCACAATGGCCATCTCCAGCATTCATCTTTCTTTTTTCTTTTTTTAATAATTAATTTATTTTTAGTTTTTAAGATTCACCTCCATAAGATTTTGAGTTTTAAATGTTCTCCCCCTCCCCAAGAGAGTGTGCAATCTGATTTAGATTCTACTTATACATTCATATTAAACATTTTCACATTAGTTATGATGTAAAGAAGAATTAGAACTAATGGGAGGAACCAGGAGAAAGAAGAAACAAAACAAAAGGAGAGCAGTCTGCTTCCATGTGCATTCAGACCGCAGAGATCTTTCTCTTGGATGTGGATAGCATTTTCCAGCATGAGTCTTTTGGAAGGAGTTGTGTTAGATCCTCGAATTGCTGAGAAGAGCTAAGTGGCTCTAGAGGAGAAAGTGAGGCTGGTGACCTTGCAGAGCCCTCCCTCACTCAAATCAAAGTCAACTGCAAGTCATGTCATCAGTTCCCTGATGCCATGGTTCTCCTTGAAAACAAAGGACAAACAACACAACAAGTCTATCAATGTCAATCATCGAATAATGTGGCTATTAATGTGTATAATGTTCTGCTGGTTCTTCTCATTTCACTCAGCATCAGTTCATATAAGTCTTTCCAGGTTTTTTCTGAAGTCCACCTGCTCATCATTTCTTACAACACAATAGTACTCCATTACATTCATATACCAAAACTTGTTCAGCCATTCCCCAATTGATGGGCATCCCCTCAATTTCCACTTCTTTGCCACCACAAAAAGAGCTGCTCTAAATATTTTCATACACAGCATTCATCTTTTCTCCCCAACTCTAGTCCATGAATATCTAGCCAGGTGTTTGACATCTCCACTAATTTCTCACAGCATTTCCTACTCAGCTTGTCCAAAACAGAACTCATCTTTCTTCCAAAGCCACTCAACTTCCCTAGTTCTATTCTTCATTATCCAGTTGAAACCTAGGAGTCATCCCCAGCTTTTCACACTCATCCTCCGTATTCAGAGAGTTGTCAAGTTTTATCAAGTTCCACTTCATCGATGTCTCTCAAATCCAACCCCTCCTCCTATACCACAGCCAACTATGGGGATTCCCCCAAAGCTCTGTCCTGGACCCTCTTTCTCTTCTGCCTCTGTACTATTTACCCTGGTGATCTTCTCAGATCCTATGGTTTTAACAATCGTCCCAAAAGATCTCAGATTTACTCATTCAGCCCTAACCTCTCCTGACCTCATCTCTCCTGATCCCACTTTCTCAAAATGGATGTCATATTGACATCATAAGCTCGCCATGTCCAAAACTTAACTCATTACTTTTCAAGCCAAACCCTCCCCTCTTCCTAACTTCCATGTTACTGTCCAGGGTACTACCAATCTCCCATTCTCAGACTCTAAACCTAGTGTTATCACTTTGTCCTCCCCACCCCACTTCCCCAGACACCGCCCTCATCATCTGATGCCTGCGCTACTATGATAGACTGCTGGTTGATCTTCCTGTCTCTCTCCACTCCAATCTATCCTCCTCTTATTTGACAAATGGGGTCAGTCTACAACACCCTCCTCACCAATTCAGTCAACTCCAAGAGCTCCCCATCAGCTCCAGAACCAAATATAAAGACCTGTTTGGCTTTTAATGTCCTGTTCTTTCCAAACTTCTTACATCTTACTCCCCTTCACTATTCTGTGATCCAGTGAGGAGGGCTTCCTTGTGGCTTGAGCACAAGACACTCCATCTCCAAACTCTTCCATTTCCCTGGCTGTCTCCCATGCCAATAACTCTTGCTCATCTTTCCTTCTCAGCTTTCTTGGTTTCCTCCCAGTATCAGCTAAAATCCCACTGTCTGCAAGAAGCCTTTGCCCAGTACTCAAGGCAAGTGAGATTATCTCCAATTTATTTTGTAGATCTTTTGTTGGTCCATAGTTGTTTGCATGTTGTCCTCCCCCCTCCCCCCATAAGACTTGGCTCTTTGAGGACAGGGATTTTGCCTTCCTTTGTGTCCCCAGCCCTTAGCTAGGTGCACATAGTGGATACTTAATAAATGCTCTTGACCTTCGCCTTCCAGACCTCTAAACATTTTTTATCTGGACTATGTTAATAGCCTCCACGTTCACTTCAGTACATCTCCCACACCTGCTAAATTGATAATCCTAAAGTACTAGGCTCACCCTGTCAAGAAACCAGTGGCTCCCCCTCACCTTTAGGATAAAATGTGGCATTTACAGCCCTTCACAATCTGGTGCCATGCTAATTACACAGCACTCCCACTCCATGCGCCCTGCATTTTAGTCAAACTGTCCTAGTCCATGTTCCTGGGACGTTCCCTCCTCCGGCGCTCCCGCCACCCCCCATCCCTGTACTTGCTTCCTTTCTCAACTCCAGCCAACCCCCGAGTCTCGGCTCAAGCACTGCCTCCGAGAGACTAACTCCCCACTCCCCAACCCCGGCCCCCACCACGGGGCACGTTTTCATTTGTATCCCTGAAGTGTGTCAAGACGGGCACTTAATAAATACTTGTTGACTGACTGAGCTTTACTTAATAATCCCTCCTACAGTGGGAGACCCACTGTGCGACCAGGCCACCCCCCCCAAAGGAGCCTGTCCCCACGAAAGGGCATACACCGCGCCAGGGGGTTACAGGCGTAGGTCTGGGCCCGCGACAGGCGGCGTAGTGGGGATCACGCAGGAGCCCCAGGAGCCGAGCGTGCGCATGTCCGAGCCCCAGACTGAGGCGATTGTTGAATGGGAGCCCCACCCCCTCCCACCAGGGGCCGCCGCCGGATCCGGAGCCTTACCCCTCAGGACCCAAGGCCCGCCCCACCCCCAACAATCCCTGACCACCCCAACGAGGGTCAGGCCCCTCTCCAGGAGCGAGGTCTATACCCGCCCGTCCCGGCCCCACCCCGCCAGGACCCCGACTCTCTTCTTTCGGAACAGGCTCCAGACCAAACAGCTATGAAACTTGGGGTCCTTCCAAGAACCCGGAAGTGGTGGTCTGTCACAAAGGCGGCGAGACACGTGGACGGAGTCGCGGCTCTGGCCGGAGCCGGTGTTCGCTGGTAGCCGGGGAGGACCCCGAGCTGTCGCCGCCGCCCCGCGGCAGGGTACGGCCCCATCATCCCCGAAGCTCGTCGCCATCCGCTTCCCTTGTCCTAGGCCCCTTTCCGGCCTAGACGGCTCGGAAGTTACCGGCCAGCCTGCGCACCAACCCCACAGCCTCTGGCCCCCAGATGCCCTGGCCCGACCTGGCCCTCCCCGGAGTCCGGGGATGAGGCTGTCATCCCTGCCTCAGCCGCACCCCAGACCCCGCCGATGCCCTGCAGTGTCGCCACACAGCCTTCCTTGTCCCTTCCTAGTCCAGGTGTTCAGAAAGCCTAGCTCCCCGCACTGGCAGCCCCCTGCCCCGGCCCTGCCCCCTCATCGCCCTCAGTTCTGCGATCGTCACCTACACCCCCAGCCTCAACCTCTCCCCGTTAGGGGGCACAGATGGGATTTAAGCCTCTTTTCCTCTAGCCTGCCCTGACACTGGAGGCATTGGGGCCCAGAAGGATGGGGGTGCAGGAGGAAATGGGGGCCTCAGGATCGTTGGCTGAACCCTGGTCCCCCCCTGCCCCCGTCCCTAGCGTCTTATCATGTGCGCCCCCTCACCCCAACACCATTTATCCGTAGGGATGGGGAGCCGGCAGTGAGGTCTGCCCTTCGCCCCAGGCTTCCTCATCCTTTGAGATCCCTTTGAGTCAGGACTCGGGACTTGTTTATTTCTTTGTCCCCCCAGGTCTTGGCTCCTGCTACATCCGGGGAACATGTCCATCCTCTATGTCTCTCCTCACCCTGATGCCTTCCCCAGCCTCCGGGCCCTCATCGCTGCCCGCTATGGGGAGTCCGGACCTGGCCCAGGGTGGGGAGGGCCTCCTCCCCGGGTTTGCCTCCAGCCTCCCCCCACCAGTGGAACCTCCATCCCCCCGCCCCGTCTGCCGGTCCTAGAGCAGGGACCAGGGGGCCTGAGAGTGTGGGGAGCAGCAGCCGTCGCCCAGCTGCTGTGGCCCGCGGGGATGGGGGGTCCCGGAGGGAGCCGGGGAGCTACTCTCGTCCAACAGTGGGTCAGCTATGCCGATGGAGAGCTGGTGCCCGCTGCCTGTGGGGCCACGCTACCCGCTTTAGGGCTTCGGAACCCAGCCCAGGATCCTCAGGTGAAGAGGAGGTCGTGGGAAGGAATTGGGGGGATGGGAGGAAAATGGAAAAGGTTGAACTAGAAGGTGGGTGTTGGGGGGAGGGGAGGAAGGAGATGGTGGGACAAATGGAGTGAAAGGAGTGCCGGATTTGGAGTTGGAAGACTTGGAGAGTCCCAGAACCAGCACTTCCCGGACATGACCTCAAGCGTTATCTTTCTGAGCCAGAGATTATTCACCTGCAAAGTTGGGGTACTTAATACTACCAACCGTTTTACAGGATTATTTTGAGGCCCAAAGGATATTTATAAACGCAACACATAAGTGTGTGTGTATACGCACATACACATAACATACACACACTATAAACTTCCTTTGTAAACCTTAAAACTGTCTACAAATATGTACCTTTTTTTTTCTTCTCCGACTGGTGATTTCATTGGTGCCAGACACTACTGGTGTGGAAATTCCATACCGTAATGCAGAGCAACATTAATTCTATAACTTAGTCATAATTACCATAATTATTATGGCTTGTGAATTTAGGTTTCGAGTTAGACAAAGGAGGAGAGACAGAATGAGAATGATAAGTAGAAATTAATTTGAAGGGGAGGGGAGAGACTAGATGATGAGGGAGCAGTAGAGAGAAGAGAATTTAAGTGATGAGGAAACAAGATGGGGGGAAAGGGGACCAAGACCAGAGTTAGGCGTTTTGGTTTGTAGTTAGGACAAAAGTGATTTTTCAGAGAGCATTAAGAAGAAATTAATAGCACAGCACTAAGATGGGAGCGAATCCTGCGGGGAGGGAAGGATAATCATAATCGCTGACACATATGTAGCATTTCAGTATTTAGGAAACATTTTACATTATCTCAGTTACTTTTCACAATAATTTTGTGAGCTAGGTTCCATTTTACCAGTGGCAAACAGGCTTAAAGAGGTTAACGATTTGCCTATAGTCTTGAGGGAGCAGCTAGGTGGTACACTGGATAGAGTGCTGGGTCTGGAGTCAGGGATATTCTTCTTCCTGAGTTCAAATCCGGCCTCTGACACGTTGTAACCCTGGGCAGGTTACTTTATCCTGTTTGCCTCAGTTCTTCATATGTAAAATGAACTGGAGAAGGAAATGGCAAACCACTCTAGTATATTTGCTAAGAAAACCCTAAATGGGGTCACAGTGTCAGAAATGACTGAACTGAACAGTGGCCTTGATTTCCCAAATGGGATTTGAACCCAGATTTCTTTTGACTACACTTCCATCACTACCTGCCTTTTCACCTCCTGTTTGTTCCTTCTTCTCAGGCAGCTCTGGGAGCCCTGGGACGGGCACTGGGCCCACTGGAGGAGAGACTGAGATTGCACACCTTTTTGGCAGGGGAAGCCCCGACTTTGGCCGACCTGGCAGCTGTTACAGCCCTTCTGCTTCCCTTCCGCTATGTGAGTTGCCCTGGGGTGGGCTGAGGAAGAGGAGTGTTTGGGGGGAAGGAACCAGACCTAGGAGAGGGCAAAATGAAAAGGGTGAGTGTCAGGACAATGTGAAGAGGCTGAGTAGGGGGGTTTGCTGTACCTTCCCTTCATCTGGCTCTCCATACCTCCTCCTCCCTAGGTTCTAGACCCCCCTGCTCGCTGGGCTTGGGGTAACGTGAGCCGCTGGTTCATGACGTGCGTCCAGCAACCAGAATTTCGGGCTGTGTTAGGGGAAGTGTCTTTGTGCGCAGGGGTACGGCCTATCCCACAGCAACCAGGTAAGGATTGGAGAAGGGGAGACTGAGTGGATCATAAAATGGTGGGATCACAGATTTAGAGTTAGACGGGACTTCAGAAGCGATCTAGTCCAGTTCTATCATTTTACAAATGAGGAAACGGGTTCAAAGAGGTCAAGTGACTAGGCTAGGTCCTGTGATTCCAAATTCATGGCTCTTTCTACTGTACAATGTAATATCCCTCCCCCTACCCTCACCCGCCCCCCTTCTATGGAGCTCACTTCCTGTCTTTGGCTGAGTAAGAGAAGTGGTGTAAAGATGCAGGGGCAGTGATGGAGGAAGAGGCAAGATAGTCAAATGATAGATGTGGAATTGATGAGCAAAATGGTACCAGGCCAACATTTTCTTACTCTTATCTGAAATGTGAAGTTACTTTCTGCAGACTCTAAGAGGGTTAAACTTTTTTTTCAGGCTCTGAAGCTTCTGGGCCCCCCAAGACTGCAGCCCAGCTGAAAAAGGAAGCAAAGAAGCGGGAAAAGCTGGAGAAATTTCAACAGAAGCAAAAGAACCAGCTGCATCAGCCGGCCCCTGGGGAGGTGAGGGCTTGGGAAATCGGGATCTAGAAGCAGCTGAAGATGGGGGCACCCTCAAACAGGATCTGAATCATCTTCTCTTTCCCGTACAGAAGAAGCCAAAAGTTGAGAAGAAGGAGAAAAGGGACCCTGGGGTCATAATTTATGATATCCCTACTCCAACAGGGGAGAAGAAAGGTATTGGGCAGGAGGAGGAGAAAGACATACCCTGACTCCTGTGCTGAATCCATATCTCTCTCTACTATATATCCTCCATCTGGGGAGAAGGAGAGGTAGCACATCATAGGGGACAGAGAGGTAGATTCAGGTTCAGGAAGACTTGGGTTCAAGTCCTGTCTTGACACATAATGGCTGGTGATTTGGGGCAAGTTACTTTACCTGTCACTGCTTTAGGTAACTCTCCTAAGACTATAAATTGCTGACCTATATTGCTACTGGTAGTTTCCTTATCTGGGAGATCCCTAGGCCACTGAAATTAGTTTGAGTCCTTTCCCCCTATTTCTGTCCTCCTTTATGCACAGAATTTTGCACTGTGACCCCACTGACCTCTCTTCTCCGCCTTCAGATGTCAGTGGCTCCATGCCTGACTCCTATAGCCCCCAGTATGTTGAGGCTGCTTGGTACTCATGGTGGGAGAAGCAAGGATTCTTCAAACCAGAGTATGGGGTAAGCATGCAGCTGGACCCTGTTTCCCTCAAAGGAGTCTGGGCTAAAGTGGAGGGCTAGATTGAGAACCAGCTGCTGGGGGGCCAGATACTGGGGTCTGAGAAGGGAATATTGGCTAGGAGTGGCCAGAGCCAAGGGAGGCTGAAAAATCTAAAGGAAGCATGCCCCTTCACATTCACCTTAGCGTGCCAGTGTGTCAGAGCCTAATCCTCGAGGTGTCTTCATGATGTGCATCCCACCTCCCAATGTGACAGGATCCCTGCACCTTGGCCATGCCCTCACCAACGCCATCCAGGACTCGCTGACCCGCTGGTGAGGCTCTTCTACTTCCTAAGACCCATCTGTGGTCTCTGGACCTCCACTTCCAGTCCTTTCTTTTCATTGGCTCTCTCCCCATTAGGTTTCTCTTCCTTTGATAAGTTTTTCTCAGTGAGTCCTCTTTTTTCCTTCACTGGTTCAGCTTTTTTTCACTTGTTTTTTGTTGGCTTCTTTGTCGGCTATTTCCATTTCCTTCCCTTGCTTGGTTCCATGGTTCCATGACTTATCTCTCATTTATCCATCCATCTTGGCACAGCCTTGGGGGTCTTGATGGGCTCTTTTGTCATCCTTCTTTAGAGCCCCTTCCCTGACTTGTATTGATGCAGTCTGACCCATCCACCTCCACCCTCTGATTTGCGTTTTTTTCTTGTTGGCCTTCTATTTCTGGGCCTCCCTGCCTTATCAATATAACCACCAAATCCCTTCTCCAATTGGATTATTGACTCTTTTCTTTCTTAATGAGGCCATATTATGATTGAAACATCGCACCCCTATCAACACCTTAACCCTTCCAGGCACCGAATGAGAGGAGAGACAACCCTGTGGAACCCAGGCTGTGATCATGCTGGTATTGCCACACAGGTGGTTGTAGAGAAGAAACTATGGCGGGAACGTGGGCTGAACCGCCACCAGCTTGGTCGGGAGGCCTTCCTGCAGGAAGTCTGGAAATGGAAGAATGAGTGAGTGTACAACAAAATCTTTTTCTTTGCAGGGATGGATTCACAGGGTCAGGGAAAAGTGCCTCTATAGAAGAACTTTGATGACCTAGGTTCTCCCTACTTCAAGACAATGATAGGGGACTCAGTTGGCATTGGTTCCATGATGGGGAGGCATACTGTGGAGTAGGGTAGTGAGAGAGAACGTGTGTGTGTGTATCTCTGTCTCTGTCTCTGTCTGTCTGTCTGTCTGCCTGCCTGCTCTCAGCAGCCAGAGCGGATATGAGAATTAGGAAGAGTGGAGATGGGGGTGACCAACCTCCTCCCAAAGCTTTTCCTTCATCTGTTTCCAGGAAGGGAGACCGAATTTACCATCAGCTAAAGAAGCTCGGTGGCTCCTTGGATTGGGATCGAGCTTGTTTCACCATGGACCCTGTGAGTGTAGAGGGATTAGGAGTTTAGGATTCACTAGATTTGGTGACCCAGCAGCATCACTTATGGACCAGTAAATCCTTAGTGAATTGCTTTCTGCGCACACCACACTGTGAACTAGGTGTAGTGGGAGAAAAATAGGAGATGTTTTCCTTGCTTTCAAGGGGCTTACAAGGAGCCCCTTGTTTGGGGAGGTGGTGGTGGCAACCGTGTTGGGAATGTAGCCATGATGATGCACCAGATGGTAGGTAAAGGGCAGATTTCCTCACCAGCCAACCCATCCACCCACAGGTGTTGTTTACTAGCTACAACCTTGTATGTGCCTCTTCAAGGGGCTTCCTGATGTAGTGGTAACAGGAGGGGACAGTGAAGTGTTAGCTTATGCAGATGTACCTTTTTTCATGTTTCCTCGGTGGTTGGATCAAGTCTAGACTCTTCTACGTGGTCTTCAGGGCCCTCCCTTTGTCCTACAGTACTCCTAGGATCCTAGGATTTAGAACTGGAAGGGAGCGCAGAGATCATCGGGTCCAGCTGCTTCATTTGAGCTTACAGAATCATAGAGTTAGAGCTGGAAGGGCCCTTAGAGACCATCTTGTCCAACCCCCTCATTTTATAGATGAAGAAACTGCAGCTCAGGGAGGTTAAGTGAAGTTTGTCTGTCGTCCCAAAGATGGGCAGAGCCAGGAATCCTCCCAGGCCTCCTGGTTCCAAGTCCCAGTGCTCTTTTCCCAGCATACTTTCTCTGCTCTTGTCAGGTTGGGTCCCAGTGTCCCCAAGACACACTTGAGGCCATTATCAGCAGACAGAATCATTACTGCTACAGGAAACACACAGTTCTGTCACCATGGCCAGTTTTGTTGTGTCCCTAAAGATAGGGACAGGGGACTAGAGTAAGGACTGAAATCTATTATCCTCATGGTCTTTGAAGCAGAGAAGATTTCTACCCTGGGCATGTGGTGGGAGTAACCAGGCTCCCATCAGGGTTTTCCTTTTCCCTTCTACTCCAGATCCTTCGCCCTGACAACTAGGACCCCCTTCTCCAAAAGGAAAATATTTTTCTCTTTAACCCTCGTCCCCCGTTCATCCCTTTCCAGAAACCCTCAGCTGCTGTCACGGAGGCTTTTGTCCGCCTCCATAACGATGGAGTCATTTACCGGAGTACCCGCCTCGTCAACTGGTCATGTACTCTCAACTCTGCCATCTCTGACATTGAGGTGTGTGGTGTCTCCAGGAAGATTTCTGGTCTCTGCAGGCTAGCTTCCTGGCTCCCCTCCATTGCCCTAAATCATCTCCTCAGCCCATTTCCTGCTACATAAAGCTCTTTTTCTAATTGCCCCCATTCTTACCTTCTTACTCTTATCACAGGTGGATAAGAAGGAGCTGTCAGGCCGAACCCTACTCTCTGTCCCAGGCTATCAGGAGAAGGTGGAATTTGGGGTCCTTGTTTCTTTTGCCTATAAGATAGAGGATTCAGGTAGGGTCCAGGGACATCTGGGGTCCTCTATCCCAGGGTAAAAGGCAGAGGCTAAGTCTTCCTTCCTCCCTTTACCCAGAGAGCGATGAGGAGGTGGTGGTAGCAACCACTCGTATTGAGACCATGTTGGGAGATGTAGCTGTGGCTGTACACCCCAAAGACCCTAGATACCAGGTAAAGGGCAGATTCTCTCACCAATCCCCCCACTCACAAGTTCTTTATTAAGTACAACCTCTATGTTAGTAAACCCCCAGGACAGACAGAAGCACAGCAATCCCTGCTCTCCAGAAGCAACTGGAATAAACCTATCCCAAAAAGAGGTGGCTGTGGGTGGAATGGGAAATAAGGGTTCGGAGGAGAAGACTCACATAAAACCAGGTTATATCCCTATCTGGAGCTGCGTATTTCTGTTCAGTGGGCCCAAGACAGCTGGAGGAGGTTCTAAGGAGGACAGACAGGGTGGAATTTCCCATAGACACGGGAATGGTTGACAATCCTGAAGAAGGCAGTAGATCCATTCTTGAGGAGGAAGTCCTTTGGCGGGGGTTTAAATACAGTCCCAGTCTTTGGTTTATGTCAGGGAAGATATTTGTGTTCTCCTATCCCGTGTCCTTGGACTCCTGCTCCTTATGGTTCTGACCTTTTCTGTCCCCAGCACCTTCAGGGAAAGAGAGTTATGCACCCATTCCTCCTTCGAAGCCTTCCTGTCATCTTTGATGAGTTTGTAGACATGGAGTTTGGCACTGGTGAGTTTGAGGAGAGCTAGGAAGGAATAGACTCTTTACCCAACCTTCTTCAGGGACAAGGGTGATAGGAGGCCTTCTTCATATGTTTGGGGATGAAGGGGCGGGGCACCCATGACATTCCTCCCCTCACTGTTTTTCCAGAGGATGGAGAAAGTAGATTTGCTTAGAGCAGACACTTTCCCACAGATTTGGGGGAGAAGCTGCTTCTTGCAGTGACTCATCTGAACAGTGGCTTGGGGAGTGCGTACAATTATTTTGGGACTAGGAAACTCTGATCCTTGGTGATTGGTGCTGTGACCTTCCTGCCCTTGTCCTTTCCTGCCTCTAGGCGCTGTAAAAATCACACCAGCCCATGATCAGAATGACTATGAGGTTGGGCAAAGGCACAAGCTAGAGGCAGTGAGCATCATGGACCACCAAGGCAACCTCATCAACGTTCCCCCTCCCTTTCTGGTGAGAAGGGTTAAGAGGTGGAATAGCTGGGAGGATGATGGGAAGTCTGACAGAGAGGAGAAAGAAAGAAGAAGAGAGAAGCCTCCTAAGTATGGGGCTAGATACAGGAAAAGGTTTAGGGTGGAGGAGAAGAGAGGGCTGTTGGAGCCCTGTGTGCTGTGGAGGACTCTGACATTTCTTCTACCTTATAGGGCCTTCCACGGTTCGAGGCAAGGAAAGCAGTGTTGGCAGCCCTAAAAGACAAGGGACTATTTCGGGCAGTGAAGGACAATCCAATGGTGGTACCTTTGTGCAAGTAAGAGCAAATCTTTTCTTTTCTTTTCTTTTCTTTTCTTTTCTTTTCTTTTCTTTTCTTTTCTTTTCTTTTCTCTTCTCTTGTCCTGTCCTGTCCTGTCCTGTCTTGTCCCATCCTGTCTTGTCTCCTCCTCTGTCCTCTCCTCTCCATCTTTCAGCTAGTGGCCAGGGCAGACCTCCAGGAAAATGGTCTCCTTTTTCATGTGTCTGTGTGTTCTGCAGCCGCTCCAAGGATGTAGTTGAGCCCCTTCTGAAGCCCCAGTGGTACGTGAGATGTGGGGAGATGGCCCAGGCAGCCAGTGCAGCCGTGACTCGGGGAGACCTTAAGATAGTGCCTGAGATCCATCAGAAAATATGGCACAGCTGGATGGACAACATCAGGTGCATGTCAGGGGAGGGCTGGGGAGGCTGTGAGAGAAGACTGGGGGAGGGGAAGGGGGGAGGATTTAGTCAGGAGAGGAAGATGGTGGCTTCCTGGTCTTTAGCCGCTTCTCTTAATTCTGTTCTCTTTCCCTTCCTCCCCAGAGACTGGTGCATCTCCCGGCAGCTATGGTGGGGTCACCAAATCCCCGCCTACTTTGTCACTGTCAACGATCCTGGAGTTCCCCCTGGGGAGGTAAAAGAACCGGACCTTGGCCTCCCTGAGGGAGATGGGAGGGAAGGGTATTAGGGGCAGGGAAAGTCAGAGACTAAGGAAGTAGATTTTGACGTCTGTGCCTTCTGGGGTCTGGGAGTAGGGGTGGGGGTAGGTGAAGGGGAAGGAGGTTAAAGGGGGATTGACAAGATAGACAAGGGTCCCTTTGGGAGAAGAATTAGGGGCATGAAGGACTGGATTCCAAGGTCCTTGAGGAGAATGGAAACATGGAGAAGGGGGAGGGGATAGAAACTTGAGACCCCTAGCTGGGGCAGGGCAGATGTCCTCATTTTTATAAAGGAAAGCATCGTCCAAGGAAAGTCAGGTGCTGAGGGTATCAGAGTAACATGTCTTCTTACTCTGGGGACAGGATTCTGATGGTCGGTATTGGGTGAGTGGCCGAAGCGAGGAGGAGGCGAGGGGGAAGGCAGCCAAGGAGTTTGGAGTGTCCCCAGACAAGATTAGTCTCTCACAGGGTAAGAGAGGATTGAGGGGGGAGTCTGGCAGGGACAACTGTGGTAGAGCTTGGACCCCTTATTCCAGCTTGACCCCTGACCCTGATTTCTTCCCCCTTCCAGATGAGGATGTCTTAGACACATGGTTCTCCTCTGGCATCTTTCCCTTTTCCATCTTTGGATGGCCCAACCAGGTATGAAGGTTGGGGTCTGACATAGGACTTGTAAGGGAAGATCCTGGCTTCCTGATAAAAAAGACTTGGGGGTTGGACACCTGGGTCATAGGTTGGGGGTGAGTAAGGAAGGCTAGTTACTGGTTATGAGGGACATAGACTGGGGAACCAGATGTCTGTGTCCTGGACCTTTCATCTCAGAAACCTGGATCCCTGTTTTATCTTCTCTTCAGACAGAGGACCTAAGTATATTCTACCCAGGGACCCTGCTGGAGACAGGACATGACATTTTATTCTTCTGGGTAGCCCGTATGGTGATGCTGGGTCTGAAGCTAACGGGGAAACTGCCCTTCAAAGAGGTAGGAACAACAGCCCTTTCCTGTGTAAACTGTGGCTTCTGGTACTGGGTGCCCCGACCCTGCCCAATACTGGAACTTCCATCTTTAGCCTGGTCAACCCCAGATGCTAGTGTGGTTCTCCCCACCCCCCAAAAAAGATCATTCCATAAACGATATCTTTAAAATATTTGGCTGAGATGCACTCCCTATCCTAGGACATCTGTTTTGAGGGCCTCCCCTGCGACACTCAGCATATCACCCTCAGAATCCCCAAGCTATCTGCCTGACCTCTTGGAAAGGATGGGGTCTGAGAGATAGGCCAGAGTGTGGGCCACCAGAAACCTATGGAGAATTAAGCTGAATTGCATGACGGAGAATTGAATCAAGGATTGTGAGAGTAGAACACTCCTTCAGTGTTTCTCTTGTATGGAACTAGTAGGAGTAGGAAGGAAGCAGCCATCTGACCTTCCTTCCCCCAACTCCCTACACTGTCTCCACAGGTTTATCTCCATGCCCTTGTCAGAGATGCCCATGGCCGGAAGATGAGCAAATCACTTGGTAATGTCATTGACCCCTTGGACGTCATCAGGGGGCTCTCCCTGCAGGTAAGGCTAGATATCCAGGGCCTGGAGAGTGGAGTGGAGGGGACTTTGGGGGATCTAGGAAAAGATTTCTTAACCTAGGGTCTGTGAACGTGTGTGTATGGATTTTGATAACCATATTCTAATAGAATTTGTTTCCTTGAAGTTGTGTGGATTTTATTTCATGCCTTTAAAAACACTATTTGAGAAGGGGTCCATCCTCCAGACTGCCAAAAAAAGAACAAGGTTAAGATCCCCTCGTCTAGGAAATTCCTGGACCCTCTGTGCTGAGCTTCTCCAATCACCCCCTCATCTCTACTTAGGGACTCCATGACCAGCTACTGAACAGCAATCTCGACCCTGGTGAAATGGAAAAAGCCAAGGAGGGGCAGGTATGGAGTGTTAGAGGTTGGAGAGAGTGTGTGACTTCTGAAGAGAGGGGGGAACCTGTGGGATCTTGTTAGGAGACGTGGGAGCCCCAGAGATAGAAATGGGGAAGGAGCTGGAGAGTGTGGAAAAAGGAAGGGGAGGAAGAGAGCGCTTTACTAGATGGAGCTCTGGCTTTGGAGTCAGGACTTGGCTTCCATCACCCACTCCTCATTATGTGGACAAGGTGAAGGGAATGAGACTCGGCCCCTGCCCTCATCCTTGGCCAGCATCCCAGTGTCCCTAGACCCTTCTTGAAACCTGACCCACGAACTCCATGCTTTTCATTTATTGGCTGTGTGACCGTGAGCACGTCATGTAGCCTCTCTAAGGAGATGGACCAGATGGCCTCTAATCAGTCATTCAGTCAGTATTCTTTTTTTTCCAAGATTGAGAAGCTGGTTTATTTATTGATTTATAATCAGCAGTCATTTCAGCAAGTGAAGATGAGTTAATCAGGATCTCCTAAGCCCTGAGTATGTTCCAGGGCAGAGTTTGTCTGTAGCTTGGGGCGCTCAGCATTTTTGCATTACCTTTTGTGGGGAATTGTTTCATGGTACCGGCTGAAGCTGATTTCCCATGATTCCTAGCCCTTCATTTGGCTAGATCAACATGCACTTATTAATTGCCTGCTGTGTGCTTGGGCACCTAGGTGGCACAATAGATAGCTTGGGGTTAGGAAGACTCCTCTTTGTGAATTCCAATCCAGTTTCAGACACTAGCTGTGTGACCCTGGGCAAGTCACTTACCCCTGTTTGCCTCAGTTCCTCATCTGTAAAGTGAACTGGAGAAGAAAATGACAAACCACTCCAGTATCTTTGCCAAGAAAACCCCAAGTTGGACAGGACTAAAAAATGACTCACAGCAAGAACTGAGTGTTAGGCATTAGTGATACAGACACAACGAATGAAACATTCCTCATTCTAAGGAGCTTAGGCTCTGAAAGGGCAGACAGCATACATGAGGATATAAAGAACATGTGTAAAGATGTAAATATGTATAAAATACATATAAAGAATATACAGAATAAATGGAAAGAAAACAAATACAAATCACTACCAAGGAGTAAAAGGTGAGGACTTGGGAGAGGAAATCAGAAAAGGCTTCATGTAGAATGTGCCCCTTAAGCTGAGTCTTGAAGGGATGCTTTGACTTGGTGGGGGCGGGGAGGGGGGGGGATATTGCAGACAAGAGGCTGAGAGATGGAGGGTCTTGTGGGAGGAACAGAGAAGGCTGGTTTTCCTTCCCACTGTGAGTCTATGATCCCTTTGAGATTGAAGAAGAGAGAAAGGAGGGCAATTTGTAGGGACTCTGACATATCTTATCTCTCCATGTAGAAGACAGATTTCCCCAACGGAATCCCAGAGTGCGGCACAGACGCTCTCAGATTTGGACTTTGTGCCTATACCTCTCAGGGTATGACCTCACCACCCGCCACTAACCCTCTCTGCTCTCCCAGGCTATGCCTGAGGTCTATCCTTGGACCCCCTGCAGTCCTCCACGGGGCCTGCTAGCCCTGGGGCCTTGGTGGATGGGGTGATGGACAGTATGCATCCTGATGTTCCTTTGCTCACTCCTCCCTGTCTCCACAGGCCGGGACATTAACCTGGACGTGAACCGAATCCTTGGGTATCGACATTTCTGTAACAAGCTCTGGAATGCTACCAAGTTTGCCCTTAGGGCATTGGGAGATGGATTTGTACCCTCACCTATTCCCCAAGTGAGGGACCTCAGGGGCTGACGGGGAGGGCGGTACCCTCAAACTCTCCTCAAATAGAGCTGAATGGGCACTAGGTTATTCATGGGTGTGGTGGGGTTTCTGAAGACAAGAAGACAGTTCACTCATGAGCTAAGCTTTCAGCTCCCCTTAAACTTATTTAAACCAGTTCCTTGAGATTCTACAAGTCTATATGATTCCTCACCCCAAACTGGGTGGAATTTTACATAGGCCAGACTCAGATGGCTTGACCCCCAATATAGCAGCAGTTTAGCAGGGACTAGCCCAGTGGACTGTGCTGACCTGACTCCTTCCCAATCCCTGGGAATGGCATTCGTCTTGGTCACACCACATCCCCCCGCACACACACTACCTACCATCATCCTGTGTAGGCCAGCAGTCAGGAGAGCTTGGCTGACCGCTGGATTAAGAGCCGCCTGAGTGAAGCAGTTGGGCTGAGCGACCAGGGTTTCCGTGCCTATGACTTCCCCACTGCCACCACTGCCCAGTACAGCTTTTGGCTCTATGACCTCTGCAACGTTTACCTGGTAAGGGTAGGATGGGTTCTGGGATGTACCTTGTTTGGGGGAGGGTCCACATGAGGTGCTCCAATCCTCATCAGATCTCAGGAGGTATATCTCTCTGGTAACCAACCTACAAAAGCGAACGCAGAAGGCAAAGTGAGGGAGGCTAGAGAGAAGGCCACTTGGGATCCCAGGGTAAGGACAGTGACGACTGGCCCTCGCTAAGACATCCCCATTGTACCAGGAGATTTGTTTGGGTGCTTAAGGTTCCACGGGGATGTGAGGTAGGCTGCGTGTTTAGAGTGCCTCGAGTTTCTTGTGTTTAAAGTGAGAAAGCCGGACTAGGTAATCTCTGAGATCCCTTCCAAATCCAACAGGCTGGAATTGGTCTGTTTTTGTTCTCCAGGAGTGCCTGAAACCTGTGCTCTCTGGGACGGACCAAGCTGCAGCAGACACCGCCCGGCAGACCCTCTACACTTGCCTGGATGTGGGCCTAAGACTACTCTCACCCTTCATGCCCTTCGTGACTGAGGAGTTGTATCAGCGCCTGCCTCGGAGGGGGCCCCAGGCTCCACCCAGTCTTTGTGTTACCCCCTACCCAGAGCCCAGTGAGGTTCGAATTGAGGCCAGAGCCCCTGAGGGGAAATGGGGACTGGGTGAGGGGCACAATGGAGGGTTGAAGGCTTGTCCTCCGTTTTCTGCCTCATGAACATTTTTGCCTTGTTACAGTTCTCTTGGAAGGATCCTGAGGCCGAAGCTGCTTTTGAGCTGTCACTCAGCATTACCCGGGCTGTGCGTTCTCTCCGAGCAGATTACAACCTCACCCGGAGCCAGCCTGAGTGTGAGGGACCCAGCATGTTTTCTTGGTTTTGCTATGTTGCTTCTTGTTCATGGTGTTTGCCTTTTTCCTGGCTTTTAAAGTTGATCTCTGCCTCTGGGGGCTTGGGGCTGGGTTACTGGCTTTGTGTGCTGGGGTCTCCGGTTCTGGCAGCTGGAGGCTGTAGCTTACCTGGTGCTGAGCTGGTGCTGGTGGTGTTGGCTAGCATGTGCCGAGGCCAGATGGGGTTTTCCTGTGTTTCTCCAGGATTACACTGAAGCTTTGGCGGGGGGTGGGGGTCTGGTCGCTGGAGATCACCTCCTCAACGGAGGCTCGGCTAGAGCACAGGTAGAGCCTTTGGTGGATGCCTGTTCCCTGCACAAGTGGTGGTTCTCAAGCTGGTGTCTGCAGGTTCCCCGGCTGTGCAAAGGCATGCGGAGGTCCTGGTGTTGGCGGAGCTCAGCATCTCCTGCTAGATTGCTGACGTGGGGCTAGCCGATGGCTTGCTGGGACACCTCCTGTACTGGTCCTCTTCAGCCACAGCAAGAGGGACCTTTCCCATTAATACCCTTAGCCTCATAAGCTAAAAAAACTGCTGCACCCTGTCTTTCTGCTGGCTCCACTGTTCCAGGATTTTTCCTGGGGTGGTATTTTCTGGGTTTTTCAAGGTATATAAGGGAGAGTGAGAGTGACTTACTGCTTACTCTGCCATCTTGGCTCCTGGAAGTCCCCAGCATGTTTTCTTCTACCCCCATCATATCCAGGCCCCTGATACTTATCCTATCTGTGCTCCCTACCGCTTTAGGGTATCTATACCCTCAGGCATCCTGTCTTGGTCCCTCTGCCAGCTCCTGCTCACCTCCCTCACCCACCAGATGTCCAAGCATCTGGCCTCACCTCTTCCTCTTTCTCCAATGACAGGTTTCCTGGAAGTGGCAGATGAGGCGACAGGAGCACAGGCTTCTTCAGTGTCAGGCTACGTGCAGGCCCTCTCCAACACTGGATCTGTGACCATCCTGCTCCCTGGAGTCCCCGCCCCACAGGGCTGTGCTGTGGGCCTGGCGTCTGACCGATGCTCTGTCCACCTGCAGCTTCAGGGGCTGGTGGATCCTGCCCGAGAGCTGGCCAAGCTCCGGGCCAAGCGTGGGGAAGCCGAGCGTCAGGCCCAAAGACTTAGGGAGCGTCGGGCTGTTCCCGACTACGCCACCAAGGTTCCCTCCCAAGTCCAGGAGTCTGAGGAGGCCAAGGTGTGTGGGTCTTTGGTGGCATCCTCCCACCCCATGTTAATCCCCACCCACCTCAGGGTCCAAGGCCAGTTCCTCCCTGATTCTTTGTTGGTGAAAGGCCCAGGCACTGGCCTATCTGTTCCTTCCTGGCTACTGTTTTTGTTTCTCCCCTCCCATAGTAGAATAGGATGCAATTTCCCAGCTTTTCACCATCTCTCCTGTTACATAGCAAGTACACAACTCCTTGGCGGTTTAAGGGATTTTTCTTGCCAGTACCTCAGAAGGTTATAAGCACAAGGTAGTCTTACCAAGCCTTGAGTTGTTTTCTTGGGGTCCAGCATGAATGCTGGAGCCGGAAGGGGAGGTGGAGTGGGGCACTGTCCTTCTGTTCCTATATGGGCTCTTCCACTAACATCTCATGCACACATGAAAACATCAGACCTGCAAGATCTGATGATCAGGAAACAGGTCTAGGAAAGGGGCAGTGTTTTAACAGCAGCAGCAGCAGCTCACATTTCTACAACTAAGACTTCTGGGAAGTTTGTGGGAATGCCATCTTCTGGTTTTACAGAAGAGGGACCTGAAGACTGAGCAGCTCGCTCAAGGTCACATAGCACGTTAGTGGGGAAGCCAGCGTTAATTTGGGGTTTTCTTGAGAATTAGTCCTATGCTGTCTCTCTTTCACCAAAGGGCACGGACATTGGGATATGAGGAAGTAAGCAGGTGTTATCAGGGGTTCCCAGGGGCTATCCTGCTCCATTTCCCAGGGTGAATGTGGACTTGGTCAGTAAGACAATAAGTAACCCTTCTTGCACATACTCAACCCACACCATTGGGACTGGGGAGAGGAGGATATCTTGATTTCTCTGCCTGCCCTTTGGAAACCGAACGTTAACTTGGGGAGACGATAGAGCAGTATTGAACATAGGAAGAAAAGGGGGCAGTTGCTGCCTGTGATACACAAGGGAGGCCCTTATCTCTGATTCCCGCCCTCCCCCCCCCCCCCGAGAGAATCTGGGGTCTGACTGACTCAGGCAGGTTAGTAGGGTAAAGGAATGATATGCCTTATAACAGATTGTCCTTCATCTTCTGTTTGGCTCCCACCTGGTGCCCCTGACCCTCCCCAAGGCTCACAAACACCTCACAGTACTGCTGATATGGGGGTGGAACTGGGGGCAGGGGTCTGGTTGGAACTCTGCTTCAAAGACGATGATGAGAGAGGACATCTGGTATGATGTGTCAACCACTTGGTGGGAAAATGGGCTTCCAAAGTCCGACTTCTATAATTAAGTGTATGACCTGAATATGTTCTCTGACAGCTCAGAGAAAAGGGCAGAGCTCTGTGGGATAGGGTAGTTAAGTGAGGCTTACACAGAAACGGGTTGGGTTTAGACCTCAAGATGGGCAGGAAGTTCCCTTGGTTTCCATTTTCCCTTTAGCTCCTCCATGGCGCCTCTTCTCTCTGATCCCCTCCTGGGCTAAGGGGTTTGCCAGTACTTTGGAGGCAGGGGGTGTCTCCTTTGGGTCTTGGAGTTCTCACGCATGCTATCTCCTTCCCCACCCCAGCTCCAGCAGACAGAGGCAGAGCTGAAGAAGGTAGACGAAGCCATTGCCCTGTTTGAGAAGATGCTGTGAGACTTGGAGACAGCTCCCCAGCACCCTGACCTTCCATCATTGGGTGGGGGGACGTGCTGCAGCAATAAATATTTTGGCACAAACCTTGTATTTCTTTGTGTAAGGAGGAATGCGTTCCCCTGAGGGAGCAGAAATCAGAAGCTTAATTCTTGGAAGGGGAGGGGCATTGCTAAAGGTTGAGAATCTGATAACTGGGGAACTGGACGCTTTTGTCCCGGGAGAATACTGAGGGTTGGGGGCAAGGTGGTATTCCCAAGTCTGGGAAGTCAGAAGTCTGGGTCCCTTCTGTGGGGGAAGGGAGCAAAGAGGGTACAACTTGGTCCAACCTTGGCTGGCCTCCAGCCCCTGACTCATGCGCTCTCATCAGCACGTTTCATCTCTGCACTGCAGTGGGGTGGGTCAGGGAGGGGCAGTTCTATGTATACCTCCCATTCTGCACACACTGCCCCTGTTTGGGCTGCTTTAAATTTGGGGGAGCAATGCAGTTGGGGACCCTCTAGGCTCCTGGGCCTATGTCTCTGCTCCCTGATTTGCCCCACCCACACCCCACCCCCTGCCCTGGGTTAAATATAACTCTGACCTAAAGTCCAGGACAGGGACGCACCACTGCTTGCCTAGTGTGACCTGGGACCCCGCCCGGGAGGAGACCCCAGGGACCAGGTATGGCTGGGGGCATAAGGGGAAACTTCTTTTCCTTGAGGGAGAGGGGTGCCTGGGTTCCTGGATGGGGGGGAGGGGAACAACAAGACGTTGACACCTGAGAGGGTGCGGTGGGGGCAGGGTTGGATGTCTAGCTCCTTCAGGGAGCTCAGTGGGTAGAGCACCAGCTTGTTGGGTCTTTGGGAGGAAAGCTTGGCTGCCTGGGTCCCTGAGGAGCAGAGAGGTCCTTAGCAGCCCTTTCCTGGCAGGTATGTCTGCCTCAGCCACCCAGTCTGTTTCCTGGTAACTTTGTGGTTGCCCAGGTGATAAGACAGTGGCGTCCAGCTGGGGTAGATAAGTGAGGCTGAGGGTGGAGAAGGCAGGTGCCCTGGGAGACAGAAACAGACCCTGACCTGGCCAGAGAGAAAGGAGCTTCAGCTCAGCATATCCTCCATCTGTCCCTCTCCTCAGAATTTGGGCACAGATGTACATACCTGCTCCCGTGTTTTTGTCCACCCTGACCTCTCAGGTCCATGTCTCAGCCATGGCCCCTCTCAAAGCACCGCGCCCCTGCCTGGGCTCCCTACTCCTGCTGTTACTATGGCTCTGTTCAGCATCTGGCTTCTTCCCCAACATCTGGAGCCTGGTGGCCGCCCCCACTTCCATCACCCACCAGGACCTGACAGAAGAAGCTGCTCTCAACGTTACCTTACAGCTCTTCCTGGAACAGCCACCCCCTGGCAGGAATCCCCTCCACCTGGAGGACTTCCAGGTGAGACTCCATTTGCTGCTCCCAAATGTCCCAAAAGCTCTATGTTCCCCCGAGGTTCTTAGGAGTTTCCCATCCTTCTAGGGCTCTAGTTGCTAAGGGGAAGACACTTTATTTATTTAGTGGGAAGGGAGATATCCCTACTAATTGGCAAGAATACAGGATTTGGAGTCAGAGGATCTGAGTTCAAATTCCCTCCTTGCCACTTGTGTGACTTTGGTCAAGTCACATACAAGATGACCTCTAAGGTCCATTTCCAGCTCTAGATATCTGATCATATTCTTATGGGTCCCAAGGTTGTGAGTGGGAAACCATACTCCAATACACATAGTGACACTGGCCCCATCATTCCATCTTCAGACTCTGGGCATTTTCACCGGCTGTACCCTATACCTGGGATCTTCTTCCTCTTTATCTCTACCTCTTCTTTCGTGTCTCTCTACAGGACGCCTCTCCCAATCTCCCTTAGTTCTAATGCCTTCCCTTGGTGGATTATTTACTTTTTATCAAATACATAGCTTATATGTATATAATTGTTCACATAGTGTTTCCCCCATTAGATTGTGAGCACCCAGAGGGCAGGAACTGTCTTTTGTCTTTCTTTGCTTAGCACAGTGCCTGGCACATAGTAGGTGCTTAATAAATGTTTACTGACTGACTGTCTAACTACATCAAAATAATCCCTGCCTTCGAAGCATTGGTGTTTTACTAGGAAAGACAACAGATAAGTAAACAAAAGGTAATTGGAGAAGCCTTGGTTTCTAGGAGAAGGTCTCCCCAGTGCATGGTTTAGGACAAAGGCCTATGCCGCCTAACTCTCCTGCATAGTCCAAAGATGCTGTTTTTTTAGGGTGCCCATTACACTATCTGATGGTGAACAGTGAGGTTCTTTCTAGATTCCTTAAACCCTAGATATTTTCCTCCCGTTCAGGGGCGGACGCTGCTGGCTGATGACCTCTTTGCTGCTTACTTTGGGCTTGGGACTCCAACCCGCCGATTCCGGGCAGCCCTTGGTGAGGTGGCTCGTGCCAATGCAGCCCAGGACTTCCTCTCAGTGACCAGGAATGACCCTGAGCTGCATTTTGATGCAGAACAGCTGATTAGGAGTCGGGCCCGCCTTGTGGGGAGCCTTCGGGAAGCTCTCAGTGCTGCCCGTGCCCTGGAATACACTCTGGCCCGCCAGCGCCTAGGAGCCATGCTTCATGCCTTACAGGTGGGTTTGAGACCAAGGGAGAGGAAACGTATGATAGGTATTAATAAGGGTGAAGAGAAAGTCAGGATGAGGGAGAGAATTGAGGCCCCTTCCTATGTGCCCTCGTCCAAGAGAGTGGCACTTCCTATGAGAGTTTTGTCATCAGAGGAATTAGAAAATTGAAAGGCAGTGGTGAGATTGGTGGGGAATTGGCCCTGAGGGGTGCCCATGACAGTCTCATGGTGAATGGGAGCAATAAAGTCTCCTGATGGGGCAGTAGAGGGATGGAGAGAAAGGATGGAATTTAACATTGGGGGAGAAAGGAGTGGGCCGTGATTGGCCTCTTTCTACTACCAGGATTTCTACAGTCATAGCAACTGGGTAGAACTGGGAGAGCAGCAGCCCCACCCTGATCTCCTGTGGCCAGGACGGAAGCTCAAGAACTTGGCACAGGGTATGGGCACAAGCCATGCCACCTGGACTGGGGTAGGAAGTCCAGAGAGTTACTTTGGTTAACTTACCCACCTGGGCAAAGGTGTCCCAATGCAGTCTTTCACAGAATCCTAGATAGAATGAGAGAGCTGGCAGGGACTTTCAAGACAGATTAGGGCCATCCCCTTCTTTATATGTGGAGACACTGAGACTCAGAGAAAGGACACCTGACTTGCCCAAAGTCACAAGTCTTTCATTGCACCATCTTGCCCCACCCCCCATCTGCATCACTTGCCTTTCTTTTTTGGTTTGGGAGGCAGGGGAAGAAAGAACAGAGGGAGAGAAGAAACTACCTTGTATCCCACCCCCAGGTTCACTCTCTGTCTTGCCAATAAGAGGAAGAGGCATCAATGATGCTTCCTGTTAGTTTTTTTTTTCTTTTCTTGGGAAGTGGGAGAGAGGAGACTAGACAACGGAAGGGTAGAAAACGTTGTGGACCTGGGGAGCTCTTTATTTTCTGTCCCATTACCACCTGACCCTCCCCACCATGGCAATCCTTTCTTCTCAGCTGGGGACCCGATGTGCTCTGACTGTGAAGAACTGAGCTGCCCTGGAAATTTGCTGGGCTCCCTATTCCTCACCTCTGGCTATTTTGGGGCAGAACCCCCCAAACCTCCAGGTATACCATAGGAAGGGGACCCATTTCCTCCAAGGACTCACTTGCCATTATTAGGTTCCTCAGTAAGGTGTCCCTTCCATATGAAAAGTTAGGGGAAGGATAATATTAGAGTCAGCACCATTGGGGTGGCCACGACTGATGAATGAAAATAAAAGGGATAAGAAGTGGAGAAGGGTAGTCCCCTTCCTGTTCTGTCTTTTCAAAATCATGCAGCATCTTTTTGGAGGTGCCTTTCTATTGCTCACAAGAAAATTTTGATGTAGGCTGATGGGGATGCCTCAGGGTTACTGAAGTGTTGCCAACACCGTCCCTCTTGTTTGAACTGCACAGAATAGCTGTACTGCTACTAACATGTTCCCTGGCCCCAAAGGAGCTTGGTGCTAAGTGCTGGGAAAGGGACTTCCCTCTATTCTGGGAGTAAGGGGTTTTGATGTTCCCATTCCTTATCTCTCTTGGACCTTTTCCCTCAATTTAGGGAAATGTAGCCATGGGGGTCATTTTGACCGGAGCAGCCATGACATCCCCCGAGGGGGCATCAACAAGGACAGCACATCTCCAGCTTTCTCACCACACCATCATTTGCACCCTCAAGCTGCCCAGCTTGCTCTCCAGGCCTCAATCCAGGCCCTGAACCTCCTCCGGGGCCGCTTAGGGGATACTGGATTTTCCAGGTGAGCAGGATGGGGGGAGGGAGGTATGAAGGGCAATAGAGTTAAACATCTGAGTCCCTGTGGGAGATGAGAGCTGTCGGGGGCGGGGGGGGGGGTGAGAGTCAGAGAACTAGGCCCCTCATTGGCACCCCTTCACCCTTCAGGCTCCTGCAAATCTCCCCAGCCTCAGGACTGAGCTTTGTCCTGGACACTACAGGCAGTATGGGGGAAGAAATTAATGCAGCCAAAATAGAGGCTCGGAGAATCATTGACCAACGTCGTGGTGGCCCCATGGAGCCTACCCACTACATTCTTGTGCCGTTCCATGATCCTGGTAACAGTGGCCCCAGGGCAGAGGGCAGGGATCCTGGGTTATACTTCCTATCTTTTTCCCTTGTAAAACAGCAGTCCTTTCTATGGCAGCCCAAGAGTAGTGACTGCTCTTCCCTTTCTTTCCAAAATGGCAGCATATCCTTAGGAGGGTGAGTGCCTAGGCGGTATGAAGCCAGGAGGGGCTTATCTTGGGAATGGACTGGGGGAGGGGATTAGATGACAATCATTTCCAGTTTCCTCAGTTTGGGGAGCTGGAATGGAATCTGCTGGTAGAGAGCAGCATGAAACAAATAGAGCAGAGTGGCCATCAGTTATTCCCCATTGCTGTTTTCTGCTCGGACCCTGAGAGTTCTAGTCCTGTTCTGCCAACAACTTGTGACTTTAGGCAACTTACTGAATTCCCCTGGGTCATATTTTTGTTATTTGTAAGATGAAGGTAATGATGTCTACCTGGTTTACCTCCTGGGGTTGCTATGTGAAGATTAAGTGAGATATTGGACACGAAAGTTCTTTGAAGCACTGTATACATTGGAGGTGTTATTGTTAACATGATTTCAAAATGGTAGCATCTTCTGATTTGTGTTTCCTCCCCAGTCCAGGTACAAAGAGGGCTTTTTGGTTGAGGAATAGGGAACTTCTGTAATAACTCTTGAGTAGGGTGGGGGCTGCTACCTTCCTTCATTTACTTCAACCTCTCTCCTCTTCTCCTCTTCAGGATTTGGACCTGTCCTTAAAACCAGTGACCCTGATGCTTTCTGGAAACATCTTAATGAGATCCATGCCCTGGGGGGTGGAGATGAGCCTGAGATGTGTCTGTCAGCCCTGGAGGTCCTTCCCCCTTAAGTTTCCCCACCCCTCCTTCTTTCTTCCCATTGCTAACTTCAGGGCTTCCTGTTCCTCCTCTCCCCTCCTTCTCCACCTCCTCGGTGACTTAGCCCCTTGCTTTTTGCCCAGCAATTTGCTTCTTCTAGATCACATCCCTTTCTTCCTTGGATGGGAGCCAGCCTCATCCATTCCTATGAATCATCCCTCCCCTTTCTTCTCCATATCGCTCATCCTCCTTTTTTTCACCCTAGCTCTGTCCCTTTCTTCATCTGTCACTCTAGCTTTTTACCCCTTCTACTCAATTTTGAATTTTTTCTTCTCTCTCTTCCCCATCCCAGCTGGCCCTGCTCCACACACCCCATTTCTCAGATATCTTTGTCTTCACTGACGCCTCCCCCAAAGATGCCCATCTCACCAATCGTGTAGAGGCCCTGAGCCAGAAGCAGCACTGCAAGGTGAACACCCCACAATAATGCCGTAAGCAGAAGCCAGAAGAGACCCCATCTTAATAATCCAGTTGGGACAAATCGGGTTGGCAGGACACCTCAAAACAACAGAGAGTCATTCAAGAAGCATGTATTCTTAACATGAAACGAACACCCATCCTATGCTACATCCTACACTAAGCTGTGAGAAACCCACTCCTTGGCCTTAGAGCTTCTTGCCTTGCCACTGATGTGTGGGCCTCTCTGGGCACCAGCTTTTCTCAGAGGTTGATGCAGAAACCTTGCCTTTGCTCCTGGGCCTTTTAACTCTCACAACTTGCTAAAACTTCCCTTGTCGTTGGATCCCAAATATGCCTAAGCTTTCTTGACTTTGGGGGTTGAGAGAGGTCACACTCAAACCTAATTACTTTTCCTGTTCTTCTCCCAATGCCCCTGATTCTGACATCTACTCCCTTTCCCCCTACCTTGAACTCCAGAATTTGTTTTCCAGGGTTTCTTTACCAGGGAAAAGCAGCTAAACAAACTCAGAAATTATATACCGAGAAATGTAATTAGAAAAAGAATTTATAGAAACAAAGTACGATGCTTTAAGATATCGAAAAGCTTTAACTTATTCTATGAAAGCTACAATTCCCTTCCTGCTTTAGAGTGGTGTCTTGGCTACAAAGCTTACTAGTCCTTTCTGCAATCCTAGGCTAACTCTTAGTGAATTGGGAAGCTTCCAGATCCAATGACTGCTCCTCCATCTTATAACTCCCCTATGTTATCACTCTGCTAGCTAGATATCCACCCTTCCCTTCCTGCAACCAAAGTAAGGAGGAGATAGAAAAAACTATCCCATACAATTAAAGTTCATGTCATCAACTTGGAAATAGAAATAACCCACCCCTCAGAAAGTACACAAAGATAAGCCTTTCCCATCACATAATCAAAGTGGGAAGCATGAGGGTGCACGCATGTGCGTGTATGTGTGTGTGTGTGTGCGCGTGCGTGTGTGCACGCATGTGCGTGTATGTGTGTATGTGTGTGTGTGTGTGTGTGTGTGGTGTGTGTGTGAATGTATGGAGGTTAGGGAGGAGTCTGTGATAATAGAGGACATAGTCTCTGCTCTTAAGGAACTTGGTTGTGCCACAGAAGACTTTGTACTGGACCTTACCATAAGAATACACCAAAGGAATCAACCTACAATGCTGACTTGGTGTTAGAGCATGAGAACTCCCAGCAACCTGAATCTGAGACTGCAAACTCCTCCTCGACATAGCTGGCAAACGGAAAACTGCGATAATAAATTGACAATGGCAACAGTCAGAGGATGCATGAGCCCCCACCGTAACACCCCAGCTTTGGAGATAGTCTATAGGCTTCCAGAGTCAGGGACAACAAGAGCAAAACCTATTAGTAATGTCCCTAACAATTTGATACCTCTCTGAGCGCAGGTGACGTTCTTGGTGACAGAGGACCCATCAAGGCGGGTTCGAAGAGATGTTCTTTCCCCAAAGCGGTTTGAACCATACCAGGCAATAGCCATGGCTTCTGGAGGAGAAGTCATTTTTACCAAGGACCAGTATATTCAGAATGTGGCGAGTGTGGTGGGGGAGAGCATGATGGATATGGTGAGTAGCCCAAGGATACTGGGTATGGGGAGATAGAAACCCGAGAAAACTTACACAGGAAATGCAATCATGTTGTAAGGGTGAGGGAAACAGGAAATAAATCCTTTGCTGGGGCGGTGTTGCTTCATGGTCTCCCTCACGATTTCCCCAGCTTCTTTTCATTATTAGAGCAAGGGAAATAGATCCCATTAAAAAATTGCCATTTAGAAGTCTGGGGACAGGAAGACTTTTTACCGAGCCATCTGGACTAAACTGAAAGTCACAGTTTCCACTCACCGTAAAAATAACACCCATTCTGGTCCATGTCTTGCCCTAGGGGTATGCATTGAAAGTGAAGTTACCTTATGAGGTTGCAGACAAGATATATGGTCACCCATAACCCAGAACTCATCAATTCCTATGAATCATTCCTCCCCTCTCTTCTTCATCTTTCTTATCCTCCTTTCTTTACGCTAGCTCCAGCCTTTTCTCCATCTGTCACTTAAATTCTCTGTCTCTGTTCTTCTCCCTCCCTGTCCTATGTATCTCTCTTTTTATATCTCTCCCTCACAACCTCAAGGTGACCCTAGCCCTGGTGCCTCCTGTCCCACCCCCTAAGGGGCCTCTCATGTTCCATGTGGACAAGATGCTTCATGGGGTCATCATCCATCTCCACGGAGAGATAAGCACCTTCAGGATCTCAGACCCTACAGGTATTCAGGGGGAAGGCAAAAAAGGGGACTGATAATAAAGGGGGTATAGATTTGGGCTGGAGAATGTCTGACTCAGGGTGACAAAGAAAGTTCAAGAGGCCTAATATTCCCTCCCCTTAAGGATGTTCTGTTACATATGAGAAATAAATTGTCTCCTCACGTGACCTCCAGGTATTTCTCAGGATATCAATCAGGATTGGGGGCCTCTGGGTCATATTCAATGCTTTGGTCAGTTCTGGACAGTGAACCTAAATGACCCCCTTCAGGTTGGGGCCTGGGTGATAGAGATCACAGCGCAGGGGACACCTGGAGTAAGAGTGAAAGGTAAGGAAGAGGCTGGGGTGGGGGGGCGGTGATGGCAGGACACACAGGAGCCTCTGGAGATGATTGGTACAATGGATGAGAAGTGGCTCACATCCCCTCTCTCCTCTTCCAGCTAAGACTTCCTTGGATTTCCTCTTCTCTTTTGGGACTCCCATTGAGAATGGACCCCATCCTGGCCTTTATCCCCTGAGCCAACCAGTTGCAGGTATAACATTTACTCTGTTCTCAGCCCTTCCCTCTTTCCTGTTCCAGGCTTCTGAGACACGTGAAAAGTGGAGTCCATCTTTCTTTCTTCTCTCTTCACACCCTTTTCTGCTCTTGTCCCACCATAGGTCTCCACACTCTGCTATTAGTTGAAGTGATGGGACTGGTTTCTGGCATCCCCAACATGAATCACTCTCATGTTATCCTTCGGGGAAGCCTAGAGGGTGAAGAGTTGGGTCATGTGGCCCTAAAACCAACTGAGGCCCCTGAACGGGGACTTTTCACTGCCCTCCTGGACCCCAAGATCCTTCTCACCCAAAGGCCTTTCTTCCTGGAGTTGTTTAGTCAGGATGACAGGGGATCCATTCTTCAGAGAGTAGCCTCTCAACCTTGCACTGTGGTTCCCGTCCTTCTTGAGGTAAGATTCGGAGGTTATAGTAGAGGGAAAGAGAGGAAGCTGAATGGACTGTTGCTTTTCATCATTGTCTCCTAGAGTGCGTGGTGGTATCTTACACATAGTAGGTGATTAATAAATGCTTGTGAATTGCGCTGGGCAACTTCCTCTGTCTGGACATTCTTTTGTCTCTGAAATAAGATTAGACTTGATGGATGAATTTATGAACTGAATTTTTAGAGGAGGGGAAGATGTTGATCCATCCGCAACCCAGCCCTTCTCATTTTCCTTCTCCAGCTCAGTGGTCCTTCTGGCCCTCTTAGCCCTGGCCACCAGGCTCTGCTCAGCCTCCAAATCTCTAGCTTCTCAGGACCTTGGGATCTCATCATTACAGCTTCCGTCAGCCCCAGCTTCCCCCTCACCTCCAACCTCTCAAGGTAACTACATGCCTCCTAACACTTAGTTCTAAACACCACTCCCTGATTTTCTGACTGTTGGCTCTTGTCTGCTTAACCCCACCCTACTTCATTGGAGCTCAGATTAATTCTGAGCCTCTATCTTTAAGTTTGGGATGCTTTATTAAGGAGCCCCTAGGATCTCTGTAAAAGGCCAGTGAGCAAAATGTGTTTAATTTCAGAGTTCACCTGGGGCAGAATGAGTCAGTCTGGGGGCACTTCCGACTACAGGTTCCAGGCTCAGCCACACTGGACTCATTAGTGACAGTGACAGTGACAGCAGAAGCCAAGTCCAGCGACCCTCCTCCCCCTGCACATGCTCTCCTCCAGCTCTTGGTGCAGGCTTTCCCCTCACAGGTGAGACCTACCTACCCTTCACCAGCCCCTTGAATAGATTGAAGCCAGGGGGCAACCACAAGGCTTGGACTTTAGTGTTGGAGGAGTGGGAAGGAAGTGCAGTTCTATTTGGACTTTCTCACCCCTTCTTTGTTTCCTTCTCTCCTGCCTATCGTATCTTCTTTTATTTCTTTCATACCTATGCCCTATCTTTTCCCCTTTTTTCTTTCCAGGAACAGCTGGATGACCCTGGCCCCTCCTCAAGGCCAAGTAACAATATAGCTAGGCCAGACTTACACACCTCCACTCTGGGGCCCCAAAGGAGTGGGGCTGGGGGTACCATGGGAGCTGGCCCTTGGTGGGGGCCAGTGAGGGGGTTGTTGCTGGTGCTTGGCATAGCAGCCTGGTGATGCCTTCCTGCCCACATCCCCAAATATGATTCTGGGTGGGGAAGGGAGGCTCTGTATGAACCTGCCCAGATCCTGTTAGTAACGAGGGGGCCCTGACTCTCCCTCTCCTCTACTAATCCAGAGATTGGGGTTTCTCCTTCAAATCATGGCATTCATTTTGCTTCCTTTCAGGAGAAAGAGTTGGAGTGGGAGGAGGTCAAGGGAGAGAAAGATTTTCTCCATAATGCACTATTTTGCCCTCTCCCCTACAACTTTTTTTTGGGGAATTATATCAAAGACTTATTTTTTAGAGAAAATTACTTTAGTTTTATTACTTTAGAGTGGCCCTCCGCCCCCACCCCCTTCTCTCTAGTCCAGGGACCGTTGGTTATGGAAGTTTTAATTTGGGGCCTGTGAATTGGTTTCTGTTTTATTTTTGTAGGGAAAGATGACAGGATATTGATATTCATAAAACTCAAATAAATTCTCAATAATTGGTGTTGCTTTCTTTGGGGTGTGGGATGGGAGGACAGAGTGTACTGGGAAGATTTAAAGGAGATAAAGGGCCTAAGAGGGTTTAAGAAGGAACTTTATTTTTCTCTCCCACGTGAGGCCTGAGAAGTAGGAATATCCATATATTTGCCACCCAAAGTTATTTCAACTTGGACAAGAATGGGGACAGAGGAAGTAGTGGATTTCTAGTTCTCTTCTCTTGTCAATCAAAGTGTGGGTGGAAGAGGGCCTTAGACTAGGGTGGGACCCCTCTGCCTTTTCATCTGGCCCATTTGAATAGCTTCTTCCCCCTCAGGCTGGACCACCTGCTTGTGTTCTTGCTGGCCTTGCTGCTCCTGCAAGAGGGAAGAAGAAAGTAGAGAACTGTATGGGGGTTTTTTTGTTTGTTTTTGGGGAGGGGATCATGTGTAGCCAGCACTCTCTCCCCTATCCCTCACCCAGGAGAGACCCTGCCCCTTGCTACTTCTGCCCTTTCTCCCAGCAGCAGCAGCCACACGTTCTGTTCAATCAGCATTTTGTTCCAGATCATCTTTGGGCTGGGTCAGACAGGGCTGGGGGTGGGGGGTGGGGGGTGGGGGTGGGGAAGGATAAAGACACTTTCAGAGAAAGTAGATAATACTGAGGGAAATCAATTTCCGCTGTCCCCTAGCCAATCTCCCCACAAGAAAAGAAAAACCTAATTTACCTTCCCCTGTGTCATCAGACTCTTCAGGCAGTCGTTCATTTTCTGGATCTGGGCCAGGAGGGGGGCCCTGGGCTCTGAATGGAAATTCTAGGGAGAAAGGAGGAGAAGGATGGCACCTCCCCACCCCCAAATCTCTTCAGGGTAAAACATTCCACTCTATTGTCTCACCCTCCCTCCCTCCACCCTAGCCACAAAGAAAAACTCTCCACCAATCCCACTGCCTTCTCCCCTGCTTCCTGAGTTTCAGAATTTTATTTCTATACACTCTCTTCATTCAATTCATCCTCATATTTCTTTTACCATTCCATGATCTTCAACCCCATGGAAACCCAGCATTCCCTCTCTCCACCCCCAATCCCAATTTACCACCCCCAGGTAACCCACTATGCTCCCCTATGACAGTGGAATATCCCGATCTCCCTCCACCCATGCCAGTGGAACGGCCTAATACGCTGCCCATCCCCCACGCAATTGACCAATCTTAGCCACCCTCACTTCCCTGCTGTGTACAGTGGTATAATCCAATCGCATTCAGATATCCCCATTAACTTCTTCCTTTCCAGGGATCTTCCGGAGACTTCTTCCACCTATTTCCTGTCTCTCCCCTCTCGTCCCTCATACCTCACCAAGGTCTCCCAGGTGCAGCTGCCATCTCTGAGCCTCCATTAGACACCCTTTGTACCAGGCCTGGCTCTTTTCCAATAGCTCCAGCCCCTGCCACAGGGCATCCTGCTCTCTCTCTATGGCACGCATCCCTTGAAGCTATGGGAGGGTAGGGGTACGAGAGGGTGACCAATCTCCCATGTCATACTCAAGATGACTAGTTTTCCTGTCCCACCAGAGGGAACTGAGCTGCTTCCCTCAAGCTCCTTGGGCCCCTTCCTGGATGGGGGGTGGGGGTTGGCCCTTGGGCATCATTCTTTGTCCCTATTAATCCTCAGATGAGCTTATTGTGTAGCTACTGAGTACAAGATCCAGGACTGGCCAGCTAAGACCCCAAGGTGGGGGGGGGGGCGGTACGCTGCTGGAAACTGGGGTGGGAGAGGGCTCCTTCACCCAAGGTTCAATGAACCCTGAGTCCCTGAGAGGGATGACTTCCCCATTCATTCCCCCACCTCACCCAAAGGAAGAAGCTCAGTGCTCCAGGATCCTGGCGGTTGGTCTCCAGTGGCAGCAACAAAACAGTATACGGAGTTTGCACAGAGACCCTGGACCCTCCATGCTTCTGGCTCCCCATGGCCTTTGCTTGATGGAGATCAGAGAGGAGCAGACCCATGCAGCCCAGGGCACAGCCCCACCCACCAGAGGACACATCCCTCCTGCCACCCTCTCTCCACACAGCCCTCCTCTTTGCCTCTCATTTTTTCTTTCTCACTACACCTTTCCTCCCATGTATCTTTCTATTTCTTTTTGGGACATTCTGTTTTGGAATTAGAAGGATCTCATAGGATTACAGGATGTTGGAATTGGGAGGAAACTTAGAAATCAGACACAGTTACACAGTCAGTGGCAGAACCAGGGTTCAAATCCAAATTTCTCCACTTTCAGTCCAGGGATTTTCTCACTGAGCCATAGTCCTGCCTTCCTACTCACCGAATAATCCACGACTGGTTTCAGTTTGGACTCAAAGAGGCAGTTAACAGATTCTCAGCATGAAGTGATTTGTTATTGACGAGGTGTTCAGTTGGGAGAGCTGGTTCAGGTGTGAAAGAATTCACTCAGCCCTTCTCTATAGCCATCGGGAGCTTTACTGACAAGAAAGCATCACCCGCCTTCCCTAGCAAGAAAGCCAAGTGAGACTCCGATATTTGGGGGAGTTATGCTTATACAGAGGTGTCAGCATGGTGATGTAGTTTTAGAGGTTTTATGGAGGTTAAAGATTAAAGACAGGACAGGATGACGGGATGAGGGAGACAAAGGGAATTCTTTGTGGTTTAAGGATTTAAGGACAGGGCAGAAGGACATAGGTTAAAAATTAAAGGACAGGGGGAACAGGATAAGGGACACAAAAGCAATTCTTTTGGTGCAGGTTCAAGATGAGGGGGAAAGGACTTTGGGGCTCCTTCAGGTGACAGAATAAACTAGGGGCTTCATAAAGTACTGGAAAAGCAACTCTTAACCCATAGGGCACTGTTTGTATCTGCATCATTTTCCTACTCAACCACTAGGCAGGAGAAATCTTTTGGAAAAGGGGCAAAGGTCCTTGTCTTCTTTGATCACTTTTCTGCCTGGCCACATCCTGGTCTTATCATATCCTATCTCATGTCCTGCTTGCTCCATCTGCCTCAAGCACTCTTTTCTACCTCTTCATTACTAAGTCTCTCCTGAGTTATCCATATGGTCTCTCAGAGGATTTTGGTGATGTTGGACAGGTGCCTACTTCTCTAATGGGGTGCTTCAATTCCCACCTGTCTTTTTGTTTCCGGAGGGTCCAAAAAAAGCAATGCCTTTTCCAAATTATATATTTTATTCCCCAAATCATACAGTTTTCCTCCAGGCAAACAATGTTAAAGTTGGAGGTAGGGGGTCCAGAGGTGAGGAGAAGGGATAGATGAGCACTCAATACCCAGGAGAAAGGAGAGCTGATCAGAGGACGGAGGAGGCTGTAGGTAGAACTTGCTGACTCATGAAAATGCTCAAATCCAATTCAGGATCTTCCAAATCCAGTTTCAGGAACTTATCCACCAAGGCCTGGCAACTAAAGTGGAGAGGGTGTTGGGGGAAGAGTATGTTTGGGTTTCCCAGGGGAGAAGGAACTGAGGAGCATGGAAGTTGGGGTTAGATGCTCACTTTTCCATCTGATTCTCCTTTAAAAGTCCTTTATCAGGCTTAATAGGTTTTCCTTTTCGGATCAGCTCTGAGACCTGAGAATGGAAAGGAGGAAGCTGGAGTGATCAGAAGGCGAGGGCGGAAGATTTTAGAGATCAGCTGCCCAGGTCCCCGGAAGGATCAGGGACTCGAGGGGAAAGAAGCTATGGATTTAGGGAGCCGGCTGCTATGCTCTGTTACCTCCAATGCACGAGTGATGAGTTTAGCTGGGAGTCCAGCCTGGGCTGCTGTGTGGGAGGCATGACTGGCGTTTGCAACCCCTTCTCGGACCTGATAGAAGAAGATGAGGTCATTTCCATCCTCGCAGGTCTCCATGGTCTTGTGGAAGAGAAAAATGGAAAAACTATCACATACCTTATTTTTCTGAAAGATGAGTGGCTTCTTTGAAAGACAACTGAAAGAGGTGACACATTTTCCTACCCTTGGGGAGCTCCTAGTCTGCCTAGAGACAAAATCTCTACACTTGGGAAGCTCCCAGTATGATGATGGAAGCAAGAACTCCCATCCTAAGCTTTCAGTTTATCAGAAGAGAGAAACATTTTTCTTAGAAAACTCCCAGAGTGGGGCTCTGAATTTTAGATTTAGAAGACGCTTTCATCTGAAAGATAAATAGGTATGCTTACCAGATACTCTACAAGGGGTCCAGGGGGCAGCAACTGCAGCTGAATGAGGCTCAGAAAGTTGGTAGCAACAAAGATCTGGGGGCAGCTGGGCCCTTGGGACACCCAGTGTCTGAGTACCGAGGCCAGGAGTGCCAGTCCATCCACCTGGGGAGGGATATAGGTGAACAGAATGGGGGTAACAGGTCATGTCCAGATCTATAGTTTCCCTGTTCCTCCAGCCTGCTTTGGTCTCAGTCTTTCCCCTAGCCCCAATCTTCTCCCTCCCTTGTTCTTCCTATTCCCTTTTCTTTGAAACTTCCTTTCACTTCCATGTGGCTTTCCATTTCCTTCTTTTTCCCATTCACCCACTCCCAGTTCCTCCTCCTCCTCCGTTTCCCAGTCATTCCTGCCTCACCGTGTTAGTTCCCTTCCCAAATTCATCAATGAGGACCAAGGACCTCTCAGTGGCATTGTTCACAGCTTTTGCCACCTAACAATAAAGATGGAGAGGGGAGGATTCATTTCATCCGTTCTCCAAACCACACCAGGTAAACCCCATTCCCTCTTGCTCTCAGGAAGAGGGGATGTCTCTTCTTTGCCACCTCTGGCTCCCTTTGCTCCCCCTGACCTGGTTGAGATCAATCATGAATGTGGAGAGACCAAGGGAGATAGATTCGCAGCTGTGGATTCGGGTGAAAATGGCATCCACTGCTCCCACTTCAGCCTTGCCTGCTGGCACAAAGCTCCCCACTAGAGCCATGAATGTAATCAGACCTATCTGGATGTTGGAGAAGAAAGCAAAATAGTGGGGATAGGAGTTGTGGAATGAGGAAGAACCGGGATCTGTGGGCTGAGATCAGGAAGAGGCTAAGATAAGAAGGATTTGGGGGAGCTACACAAGTAAGAAAAAAATGGACAATGTTTAAGGTGTGTGTGGGGGGAACTGAACAATTTGTTCCCACCACCTCCGCCCCAAGATCTCTGACCTAGTGTCCCCATGTCAATCTGAGGATAAGGAGTAGTTGTTCTCAGGAGGAACTGGGTGAAAGGAATTAAAACTAATAAAAAAAAGAACCACAGTCAGATCAAGGCACAGAAATGGAAACCTCTAAGGACATATTTGTGCGGGTGGTGGGAGTGGGGGTAGATCATAAGGCAGGAATCCCCTCACCTGTTTAAGGTAGATGCTTTTTCCTGATGAGTTGGGGCCTGTGATGACTTTGATCCTTCCTCTGTCCCCACCACTCTCAGCAGAGTTTGGTACAAAGGTATGGGAACACAGCTCCATCAGTGGGTGTCTGGGGTGGCCAGGGAAATGTTAATTATGCTGCCTATTCCTGACCTCTTCTAGATGTTTAGGGGGCAGTAATGTGGGAACCATCATGCCTGCTCATTCTTGTGACTCCTTCCTGACTCCCACAGTATACTGACCTGCCATCTTGTATTCTCACCCCAAGGATTTTAGGGGAATACTGGGGCCGTGAATAGCCATAGTCCCGGGCAGCCCTAGCCAGGGCCAGTAGGACATCTAGTCGTGAAGCAAGCTCGATCACTCGGTTCAGCACTGCCCCCCTGGACAGCACCTGGCACTGCAGCTGGTACATTAGCAGTGTCTCTCCATCTGGGTGGGGAAATGGGAAGCCAACGGGGGAGGGCAGCAGAAAGGGTTGGGGGAAGTAAGGAAGACCAAGGAACACAGAGAAGGGAAACAGATACCTAGGATCAGATGGGGAACAGTTGATGGAGAGAAGTTGGTTAAGAGAGAGGAGGATTCTCTAGGTCAGCAGCCACCCCTTCACTCACCTCTTATCTCACAGTGAAGATCCCCCAGGATGGAGTCCAATTCCTTGGTTCGGGTACTTCGATAGTGTAGCTTCTCTTCAGACAAAAACTGTGGAGACGGGGCTCGGATCCACAGCAGTACGTGCAACCTTTCTCCATAGGGGGTCCCTTTCTCTCTTTTCTATTTTTTATTTCTTCTACTTCTCTTCCCTCTCCCATCTTCTTCTTCCTCTCTCCAACCATTCTTTGTCTCTCCACATTTTTTCTTTCCCTCTTCTCTTCCCTCTTCTCTACAGCTTACAAAGATCAGGCTCTGGAGGCCCACCACCTTGGGCTGAGACTAACAGAACTGCCTTGGTCCTTAACTCAGCTCATTCATTGCCATCCCTACCCCACACCCTGGTCCCTAACTCACCTCATTCACCACCATCCCTATCCAGCACACGACCAGTTCTTACCATGAAATCTAGGCCCACAATCTCAAAGTCAGTTGGATCTACCATGAATGGCAGCCGGGGGATAGAGAGAAGGAAGCCAATCTGGAGGGGTGAATGAGGGCAATAAATTTAGAGGCTATGGGGCAGCTAGGTGGTGCTGTTGAGTAGAGCACCAGCCCTGGAGTCAGGAGGACCTGAGTTCAAATTTGACCTCAGACACTTGACACACTTACTAGCTGTGTGACCTTGGGCAAGTCACTTAACCCCAATTGCCCTACCTTCCCCCCTCCAAAAAAACAAAACAAAAAACAAACAAACGAAAATTTGGAGGCTATTCTAGTTATCCAAGGGGAAGTCAAAGGACCTTTGTCTTCCATGTCTCCCCAAGAGGCTCTAATGTTCCCCTCAGTATCTATGGGTTCACCCAGAGGTCTCTGGATCCATCTATACCCCACCAGAATCAGACTTCTGTCCCCTAAAAACAGAGTTGTGCTGGTGCCAACTTGAAACAGCATAAGCCAACATTAAATTTTCAGCGCATGCATTTAGAGCTCAGAAAATGGCAAACACTACAGATCAGAGCTTGAACTGACTGTTTTGTCAATTGCCTAGACTTAAGAAAGTGATAGAAAAAGGTCGATAATATAGATTAAACTGAACAGTGTGCTGGTGTACTTTTTTTTCCCACTTGGAGATCCAGTTGTCAAACATTTACCAATGCACCACTACCCCAAAGTGTCAGGACGAGTGTAAAGGAGAGGCCACAATCCTCCTTCCCTCACCAAGGGGATGTAGAGAACACAGCATGAAGGAATACGGCTATCCAGAGTCTCCAGCTCTTTCCTGGCAACCTCTGTAAGGAAACTGGGAAGTCCCATCAGCTTCCGTTTTTCTAGAAAAGGCAGTGATGAGTTAGATGTACTTGTCACATATTGTCCTTGATGTAAGGACAGAGCTGTAAACTTCATAGGGGCAGGGACCTTGTTTGATCTAACCTGTATATACCCTCTCCAGCACCTAGCACAGAGCTTTGCACATCTTTGCTGTTGCAAAAATAAGGACTGATATTTCCTCCCTACATCCTTCTCCAGGTTTCAGCCATGGTGGGGGGGGGGGAGAGAGGTTTCCAGGAACAATAAATATCCTGTGATGGAGCACATCTATGTTTCAAGGAAGATGGGGCCCCTCTCTCACCCTAAACTCACTCTCATCAATATCTGGATCGACGTTGGGTCGGACAGTGAATCTATTTTCAGCAGTGCTGCACTCCAGGTCCACCTGCATGGGAGAGCCTATTCCTGTCACCACAGTCCCAACCCTACTTCCTATCCCCCCACCCCCAGGCCTTGGGCCTTCCTTGTTTTGTTCCTCTCCTTCATCCTCCGGATTAATCTCAAATATTCTCTAGCCCATCCCTCTCTGCTTCCAATCCCATTCTATTTCCACTTTTGTTCTTTATCTCCCAGTTTCCTTGCTCTAGTTTTCATCCCTTCCCCTTAGCCCACATCCTTTCCTGTCCCCACAAACCTGCCCTTAATAGCCTGCCCCTCCCTCTGTCATCATTTCTCCCCTTAGGCCACTCTCCAGTCCTATCCCTCTGCCCTGTTCTCCCCTCTCCTCTTTTTCTCCTTTCCCTCACCACTTTGTTGATGAGGCAGGCAATATGGTGGAGATCATCAGAAAATTCCTGGGCAATATTCTGGAAAAGCTGGATGGACTGAGGCAGAGATCGACAAGTATCTCGAAGGCCCAGAGCACTATATACTGTCTGTAGAGGAGGATGGGTAAAGAATCAAGGGGGTTCCCTTTTTAGAGCACCCTGAAAAAGGTGGCAAAGAAAGACAGACACTGAGAAAAAGAAATAGTGAGACCACAGTTGGAGAAAAAAAGAAGAAATAATCCATGAAGAAAGACATATGAAAAAGACAGACAGAAATACTGGCAGAGAGAGGTATGGTTCGGACGAGGCAGATGAAGAAGGGAAGTGATGCTTGGGAGAACAGAGACTGGCAGAAATTGAATGTGGGTAAGGAAGAAATAAAAAGAGGAAGGCTTGTAGATATCAATTTGGGACAAATATTTAAAGAGCTCCTGCTGTTTAAATGGCGAGGAGGGGAGGAGATTGTGTAAAATCATCTCTGTCCTCCAGAAGCTTACATTTTATTTGGAGAGATACAACTAATGTACATCAATACCTAAATATATTTAAGGATTTTATCCTTAATATGAGCTTTGCCCTCTATAATTCAATCTTACATAAACAATCTTAAACAATTGGTATGGCTGAAAAAGCTTCTCTAACTTTTGCTAGGTTGATCCTCAGACAACAGATGTAGAGTACATTATGGAAAGGAGTACTTCTAGGAAGGACATGGTTGGATGCGGAGGCCCCTGGGGAGAACCTAGGTGAACCCATGTCAAAGTTTCCAGCTTGATATGATCTGCTAGGGCTTGTGCTTCAGTGGCAAGGCCTTTAAGAAGCCAGTAAGGTGTGGCATGGGAGCAGGGTCTTAGTACATGAAGCATAGAACAATTGATTACTCTACTATGTGGTATAATCAATGCAACGAGAAATCATATGGGGAGAAAAAGGAGGCCTTGAATGCCTTTTTTTAAGTCCTCTCTTGGGGTCTCAGTTTCCTCATCTGTAAAATGCAGGAAATGGACCAGGTGATCTCTCAGGCCCCTTCTAGCTCTAAGTCCAATCCCCCTATAATGTGTGTAAGCCAGGA
The DNA here is from genome assembly GCF_011100635.1 of Trichosurus vulpecula. Classification (NCBI taxonomy): domain Eukaryota; kingdom Metazoa; phylum Chordata; class Mammalia; order Diprotodontia; family Phalangeridae; genus Trichosurus; species Trichosurus vulpecula. Next base: position 267,433,607 of record NC_050579.1, on the reverse strand, counting down.
TAGTTGAGGGAAGCTTCATGGAGGAAGAACTTGAACCAAGCCTGGAAGGTTGGTGAGGATTTGGATAGGCAAAGGAGAGCATTCTAGCATGGATGAAATAGCACAAAGAATAAAGAACTCTGTGCTAGGTATTGGGGGATACAAAGTTCAGAGAAGATAGAACCCCGGCCCTCATAGGGCACAGTCTGTAAAGTTCTCTAGACCCCAGCAGTTAAGGGGTAGGGTAGGAACAGAGAGTCACCCAGAAATGGCGGAAGCAGGGATCCATACCTTATAGAGAATTTTCCAGTCGCTGACCTTGGTGTGTGACAGGACCATACGTCTCAGGATAAGCTACAGACAAACCAGACACCTGTCACTGTCCTTTCCTCAAAGGGACCCCAGCACCCATACTCCCAGGGCAGCCCTAGCCTCTCCCCTTTGATGCTTCCCCCACCTTCACCTCACCAGGTTGCCCAACCTGGCTTACAGGCACATTCTTGATGTGGCTCAGAAGTCCGTGCAGGGTCAGTGCCATCTCCTGGTTCTGGGGCAGCAGGAAAAACTGGATAACATCCAGACGGGAATTCAGTTCCTCCACGTCTTGGGTTGGCCGCATCAGCCACAGCCTGCGATGCAGGCAGGAGAGAGGCTGAGTCTACCTTTTTCCTCTGTAGGTGGGTTTCTGGCTCAAAAGTCAGTGTTACAAAGTGTGTGTGACACACTAGAGTGTATATGTGTGACTCTGTATTTGTATTCCTAGTGGGAAGTGAAGGAACCTAACTAGTACCTACTATGTGCCAGGCACTGAGCTAGGCAGTTTTTACAAATATTATCTTGTTGGATCCTCACAACACCCCTGTGAGGCAGGTGCTGTTATTATCCATATTTTGCAGTTGAGAAGACTGAGGCAAACCAAGGTTAAACGACTTTCCCAGTCACACAGCAAGTGTCTAAGGCAGAATTTGAATTGAGATCTTCCTGACTCCAGACCCAGCCTCCATCCACTGTGCCACCTAGCTGCCAAGCAAAGGAAATACTACACTGTACAGCAACTCCTAACTATAACCTAATTTAGGGCTTACAAAGCTTTCCTCACAACAACCCTGCAGTATAGTTGCTAATGTGTGTGGGACAGTGTATGTATATCCCAGGACTATAGATTTAGAGCTGGAAGGAGCCAGAGATGCCAAGGATTTTAAGTGTTAGAAAGGAGGAGGGGGAGCATTCCAGTCATGGGGGCCTGGAGATGAGAGATGGAGTAGTGTTTGAGGAATAGAAAGTAGGTCAGTATGGCTGAATTGCAGAGTGTGTGGAGGGGACTAGAATGGAAGATTAGAAAGGTAAGGAGGGATAGATTGTAAAGTGCTTTAAGTACTAAACAGATGATCCTTGAGGTAATAGGGAGCCACTGAAGTATATTGACTAGGGAAAGGGGTGGGGAGAGACACAGTCAGACCCAAACTTTAGTGAAGTTAACTTTGGCAGCTATGGATGACTTGGGTTAGGGAGAGAGTTGAGGGAGGGAATCCAATTATACGGCTGTTGTAATAGTTCAGGCAAAACGTTCTAAGTGCTTGAACTAGAGTGGAGAGAAGGTGCTATTATTGGGGGATGTTGTAAAGAACTAACTATATGACAAGATCTGGCAACTAATTTCATACGTGGTATGTTTGAGAGAACAGAGTAGAGGATGACACAAACATTTCAAAGAGGAGTAGGAAAGGAAGGATGGTGGTACCCTCAACAGTAATAGGGAACAGGGGAACAGGGGAACAGGAAGCTTGGGGGGAAATATAATGAGTTGTTTTAAGACATTTTGAATTTGAGATGACTATTGGACAACCAGTTTGAAATGTCTAATGAGTAGTTGGTGATATAGGCCTGAAATTCGGGAGAAAAAGGCATCAGATGGATAATTAAGAGACGTTGGTAACTTTGGAGTGGGCCATTTCCGTTGAATTTATGAATGATGATGAATGATGATGCTGGAAGTCAGACTGCAGAGGGTTTGGAAGAGTGAGAGGAGAGGAAATAGAGCCATCAATTATAGATGGATTTTTAAGGAACGTAGGAGAAGAGAGATAGGGTTACCACAGCAAGTACGGTAGAAACTAGTGAAGGTTTTTGTTTGCTTGTTAGTAGCAGGAAAGGCATTAACGCTTCAAGAGACAACGAGGATTATGGTGGAGGCAATGGCCTGCAGAATATGATAGGGGATCAAGGGTACATGTAGAGGGGACTGGCCTTGGCAAGCAGAAAGGCTCAGAGAGTAGAGCGTAGGAGATAGTGGGAAGTAACGTCAGAAGGATGGGAGATGAGGAACAAGGGAGAAGAGGGAGCTTTCTATGAATGGTTTCAAATTTTTTGAAGTATGAAGTTAGGTCTTCAGGAGAGTCTGGGTAGGAAGTGGTATTAGAGGCTTGAAGAGAGAAGAAACTGTTTAGGATTGTGGTGAGTGGGACAGGGAATCAATTATCAGGAAGTATCGGGTTTGCACTTTGGAGAGCAATTTAAAACTATGCCCAAAGGCCAATCAAACGGTGTACATCCTTTGATCCAGCAATGCCATTACTAGGTCTGTACCTCAAAGAGATCATTAAAAAGGGAAAAGGACCTACATGTAAAAAATATTCATAACAGCTTTTTTTTTGTGGTGGTAAAGACTTGGAAATTGAGGGGATGCCCATCAGTGGGGGGATGGTTGAACAAGTTGTGGTACACGAATGTAATGGAATACTATTGTGCTATAAGAAATGACGAGCAGGTGGACTTCAAAAAACCTGCAAAGACTTACATGAACTGATGCTGTGTGAAGTGAGCAGAACCAGAAGAACATTATACACAGTAACGGTAACACTCTGCAGTAAGGATCAACCATGATTGACTTAGCTGTTCTCTGTAATACAATGATCCAAGACAATTCCAAAAGACTCATGATGGAAAATATTTTCTGTATCCAGAGAAAAAACTGACGGAGTCTGAATGAAGATCAGAGCATACTATTTTCACTTTTTTTTTGTGGTTTTTTTTCCTTTTGTTCTTTCTTCTTTCACGTGACTAATGTAGAAATATGTTTTACATGATTGCACATGTATAACCTACAGCAGATTGTTTGCCATCTCAGGGAGAGGGGAGGGGAGGGAGAAAAACTTGGAACTCAAAATCCTTCAAAAAAAAAATCTTTACATGTAATTGGAAAAAAATATTCAAAAACAGAACCTACAAAAATAACAGGTTTGGCTTGCTATAGTGAAGGCCCAGTTGAAATTAACTAATTAAATGGATCTCATCATCACAGTTTCCTGATTTCCTCCCATTCCAATCAGCAGAGTAAGAGTAAAGGAGGTAGATGGCATGAATGATACAGGGTTGAGATTTGACAAGGCATGGTCAGTGATACAACAAGGGAATGAGGGACCCAAGAGTAAAGGAAAATAGAGAATTAAACTGGTTCACCAAGGGGCCAAGATTGGGAAGAGAGATGAGAGTAAATATAGTAGGAATGATGGAATAGGATAGTAGGATAGGATAGGATAGGATAGTAGGAATAGGATAGAGGAATTGAAAATAACAGTGGGGATGAAGAGTAGGTTTAAGAGGAGTAAGGTAGAGATGGAAAAATAAAGGATTATGACAAGATAAAGGAATTTCTGAGTTCTTGTGGGTGACAGTGAGATTAAGATCCCTGTGTTACAGCTGGGATGAAGTAGAGGGAAAAGTCACAGCAGCTGAGTAGATCTCACAACGTCAACATCTTAAAAGTGTTTTGACATACATGTCTTTGTGTGTCATTTTGGGTGTCCAAGTCTGGAAGGATGGACCTGGAATGAGTCTATCAGTTTATAGAACTATGTGTCTATTCATATGCTAGAACTCATGTTAAGCAGGATCATGAGACCCCAGGACTTAGAGCTGGGAGGGGCCTTGGAGATCATTTAGCCTTACCTCCTCCTTTTATACATGATGAAACAGAAAGGGAAAGTGACTTGTCCAAAGTCTCATAGCTAGTAACAACAGAGTCATATCTTCTGACTCTCAATCTAGTGGCTTTTTCCACTATGCTCTGATATCAGCCACCTCACTGGAGGCTTTTGTTCAGGCTCAGTTCATCCCAGTCTTCAGTTATCTAGTATGTAGGTTTGGGGGTGGGGTAGAGGAGAGATAAGGATTACCCTACTCAAAACTTGTTTTGTATCAAAGGGCATGTCTACTACGTGTTAGGCTAAGATCAGAAACTTGTCCCTAGAGCATTGGAGAGGGTGTTGGTTATGAAATTACCCTATTTGTTAGGCTCATTTTGAATATCATGGGAAGCAGCATGTTGTAGTGGAATAAATCTCAGGAAAGCCATGTGTTTAAATCACAGGTTTGATACTTATTAGTTCTGGGACACCCCTACCCTGCATTTCAGTTCTTTAATCTGTGAAATAAGCATGAAAATATGTTATCTGCTTGGAAGTAGTGTGAGGAAAGTGTTTTGTACCCCCAGGGAGGTAGCAGGGCACATAAAAAGACTTTCAAAGCAGAGGGTCCATGTTCGTATCCCACCTCTGAAGCTTAATTTCCCCGAGCTTTGGATTCTTCATCTGTAAAAAGAGGGATTGAAGAAATGGCCTCTGTCGTCCCTTCTAGCTCTATAATCCACCTTGCAATACCAAGTATATGTGAATCAATTCAATCGATCAAAATCAATTCACCCATACTCATAGATGCAACATATCAGAACTGAATAGGGATTAGAACCAGATTCATCACTTCAATTCCCTAAAATAAACTCCTCAAGCTTTTTGTCTTAGAGCAGTGTTGTCAAACTCAAATAGAAACAGGGTCACTAAACAGTACATAGGGATCCCTGTGGGTGCATATTGACTCATTAACCACATCTTAGCATTATTTCATTTTATTTTTATTTCAGTACTTCCCAATTACATTTTAATCTGGTCTGGGACACTCAGTGTGTTGCTCACCCAGCCTATGGGCCCTGTGTTTGACAGCTCTGACCTAGATCACCGAGAAGCCATTCAATTTCCCAGGGTCACACTCGCATATAGCCATTATGTATCAGAGGGGTACTTGAACCCAAGTTTTTCCTTGCTCTGAGGAGAGCTAGGTGGGGCACAGTGGATACAGCGCCTGGGACCCTAGGGTCAGAAAGACTTGAGTTTGACTCTGTCACTTAGCCTCTGCCTCAGTTTCCTCATTTGTAAAATGAGGATGGTAACAGCACCTACCTCCCAGGGTCATTGTGACAGTCAAATGAAATAATAATTGTAAAGAGATTAGCACAACGCCTGTACACAGTAAGTGCCACATAAGTGTTAGCTATTATCCACTATCCCAGGGGTGGTGAACCTGCAGCCTCAAGACCACATGTGGTTCTCTAGGTCCTCAAGGATGGCCCTTGGACCGAATCCAAACCTCAGATAACACAAGGCCACAGGTTCCCAACCTCTGCACTATGCAATGCCTCTAGTCCAATGACAGAAGGAACTTGCAAGGTTATCTAGCTGAATTTCTTCATCACGCAGATGAACAAACAGGTGAACATTTGTGAGTAGGTGGTATAAGTCTGGATGCTAGGAAGAGTATGTATAAACTGTGATGAGTACTAGTATAAACCATGTATTTGCGTAAGATTTGCATAACATTGTATATGTGTGTGTCTGTGCCATGTTGGTGGTTTTTGTAAATGTACCATATGGATATTTATTGCCCATATGGGTATCCATGCATTATGTACATGTAAGTGCTCTATGTATTATGGCGTGGCACATGTGTCTGTGTAGACTAAGTGGTTTTGTTTGTGAGTGTTTGTATCATTAAAGATACAGAAGCCTAGGTTTCAAGTCTCTGACTTGCTGATTATTACCTGTGGAGCCTTGGAAAAGTCAGTGGCCATTTCTGGGTCACAGTTTTTTTATGAAAAGAAAGGGACGTTATAATGATCCCCACCCTCTCTATCTCCCTGCATTTTGTTTGCCCAGCATCCCTTGCTTCATCCACGAAGAGCTGGGATCGTCTCTTCCACCACTGCCTGCTTTCTGTGGGTGTTACATTTGGAGATTAGCAAAGCTGGAGTGGGGCTACAGCCACTTCTTCCCCATTTTGCCACTGGGGGTTTTCAATGGGGAGACACGTAGAGTTGGTCACTTTTTTCCCCCAATGAAATAACTATTTTTTAATGTCGGAAAATATGAGGATGGATGTGAATGTGTTTTGTAAATTGTAAATAGCAACACAACCGTAAGGTACTGTGATTCTAGTAGTCTCACCTGAGCAGTTTTTCACCCCACTTGGAGCGGCAGCGGTTGAGAATTCCTGAGAAAAAGGAGTAGGTGTGTCAGGCGTCAGGGAAGGGGAATGGGTGTGCCAGACCAAGCAGGGGCATGACCCAGCAAGGAGATTAGGGCTGGGGCATCAGTGCCAGGGGCCCTAGTGTCGGTGAAGCATGCTCGGGGCGTTCCCGGATTTAGGACACAAAGGGAGCCAGAGCCAAGTGCCAGGCCACATCCTGAGCCAGCATTACGGGGTGTTGGAAAGGGGCAGGGCTGGGTGTATACATACACATACACACACACACACACACACACTCCCACCACAGAATTTCACATACCTAATTTCACATAAAGATAGCAAATACATACATGACAAGACTATATACAGAGAGGAAACGTGGATATGAGGGTAAGTTGGAACAGAAGAAAAGCCAGAACTTACAGAAGCAAAGATGATGAAGAAGAGACATATATATTACACTGCTTCTCTTCATCAAAGAAACACAAAATCCGGAGATTCCTAAGTACAGAAAAGCTCTCACACAAAGGGGACTCAGAAACTGATGGCCAAACATAATGAGTGAAATGGCTCACAGCTAGCTGTTAGGCACTGGCTTTCCTCTACACAAAGGCACAAAGCAGACAAAGCCTCTGTGGGGGAAGTGAATGAATGCCCTGCGTTTTCAGGGAGATTGGAGTTGCCACCTACCAAACAGGCTGAGCCCCTCCTTCAGTCCACTGGTCCCTTTGTACACTGATGGGTGGGTCTCACTCTTAAATATTTGCAGGACACTGTGGGTAACAGTTGGGGGAGGGAGGGAGGGAGGAGAAAGGTATAATCTAGGAGTCCAGACAACATGCCCTAAGAGGGTGAAGAATATATGTAGGTGGGGGTGGGGCACACAATCTTGGAATCCAGAAATAGGTTTTTCTCTCAATTGCCTTCCCTTCCCCTTTAGAAAAGATGATACACATCTGTTCCCACCTCCCAAATCCCTTCTGCCCTCTTCCTTCAGACAGACCTAGGGTTACAGAAGGATCCTGGTTAGGCTTATTAGAGCTTTAGGGATTAAATCCTTCTTTTCACCTTCCCCTAAGACCCTTCTGTCCCTTTATCTCCTCACCTATAAGTGTCCTGGTCTATGCTTACAAGATCTGTCCTGAGGATAGGAGACAAAGCAAAAAGGCAAGTGAGACTGGAGAGACACCTGTTTTTCCCAATGTCACCTTAGCCAGGAGTCTAATGTAGCCCTTCTGTGCCCCCATTTTCCCTTTGATCATCTGTGTGTCCCCTATGTTGACCCTGTGCTGGGGTAACAACACAAAGTCTATGTGGAAAAAAACTTCCTAAAAATTAGAAGCTATAGAAAGGTGAAAAGGACTGCCTCATGAAGTAGTGAGCTCCCCATCATTGAAGGTCTTCAAGCAGAGGCTGGATGATCTGTTGTCAGGTGGGGATGCCGTACCTGGGATTTCTGGTTAAGGTGAAGTATAAGTCGGTGCAGATGGCTTCTGAGATCCCTGGCAACTCCCTGCCCTCTATCACCTTCTCTTAGTCCTACCTACCACCCCCCCCACCCCGCCCCCACCAACATACGCACGCACGCACACACACACACTTTGGGTAGGTTACCTACAAGACAAATTTCTTGAAGCCTAGAATTGGGACACTGACGCTACCATCTTCCAGTTCCACACCGACTCTTCTCCGATTCAGAAACTTGAGCAACCCTCCTAGGGCTTGTACCTAGTGACAGTAGGATCAGTGGCAGGGGGAAGAGATGTGTCAAGTCCCTCCAAGGTCATTGTGAGGGGCTGTATGAATGCTAGGCAGAACCCAAAAGGGAGCTTTTCTAGGGATGGGCTCCCATGGCCTCTGATCTGGTCTGGGGCAGTTTTCTTCCCCCCAGACCAACCTTCCCTTCTGCCCCCCGCAAGGACCCTTCTAACCGTAAGAGGACAATCAAACGGGATGATGGAAGAGAGGAAGAGGATTTTCTCAGTGCATGTCAAGGATTCTGGCATGAAGGAAAAGTTACCAGACAGAATGCGCTGTTTGCTGATCTCTAGACCTGTGGCGACAGGGTGATTGGGAGAGTCAAGTCACAGAATATCAGAGCGGGAAGCGGGTAGAGATCATTTAGTCCAACCCTTTTGTTTTAGGGCTGGAGTTAGGGGAAGGAGGTAGGGACCTCTAGTGATGATGGGGGATAAGAAAAGAAGCTAAAGAATGAGGGTGGGATGGGGCTATTGAGGGAGGACAAAAGTTATGGGTGGGCTGATACCAAAATCCACATGGGGCAACAGCACAGTTTCAGCGGTCCCCAGCTCCTTGTGCTCGGGTGAGACTGCAGGAGAAACAGAGAAGAATGACTTCAGTTTGAGGCCCCCAGTTTGTCTCTTTCCCCCTAGCCTTGACCAAACATCTTCAGCCTCCCCCAAGATTCTGCCAACCCTTCTTAGACATACCTAATCATCTTCCAGATACATCAACCCTTCCCCAGACACCTCTAGTCCTCCCCCAAAACCTCCAGTTCTCAGACACCTAATCTCCTAGACACCAGCTACACTTTCCACATACACTCAATGTGTTTTTCTCAAGCCCTCACCCAGGCCCCTCAGAAACCGAGCCATGTTCTCATCCTGCTTGGCACTTGTGATGATGGATCTTGGGTTGATTTCATCCATAACTTGGTAAGAGAAAGCAGTCTTGGTTAATAAACGGATCTTCCATCTTTCAGTGCAACCTAGAAAACCTCCCACTCTCTGCTAAAGTATTCACTCTTGTCACCCCAAGGGTCCATTTGCACCTTGGGACCTGGGCAGGAAGGCTGGGCACTAGAACTTGGGAAGCGAAGGCAGTCAAGTTATCTGGATGGAGATCCTCCCTGGAGATCTCTTATAATACACTGCACAGGAAGGGCTGAATAGGATGGTTTAGGGACAGGTGTTTATCATGTATCCCTGAGTATGGGTGCCATCCTGGCGCCTCCAGAGGACTGCTCTCACCTCTCTGGAGAAGTTTGAGGTTATCACAGTCAGGGGTGTCTGGCAAGAAATAGATGATGGAGTCAGCGCTGTCGTAGTAGGCGATGCCCAGGCATCCAGAATGCCACCGCACACACAGGTAGGTCTGTCAGAGAAGCACCCATCGTCACGTCCAACCTCCCACCATCCGCAACTCTGCTCTGGGGGATGCAGGCCCGTTTCTGTTGTCCCCCCTTCCTGCTGACCCCCTCGTTCCTGCTGACCCCCCTGTTCCTGTTGCTCCCCCTGCTGACCCCCTCGTTCCTGCTGACCCCCCCAATCTTGCTGATCCTCCCTTCCTGCTGACCCCCTTGTTCTTGCTGACCCCCCCAATCTTGCTGACTTTCCCTTCCTGCTGACCCCCCCATCTTGCTGACCCCCTCGTTCCTGCTGACCCCCTCGTTCTTGCTTACCCCCATTCCTGCTGACCCCCTCGTTCTTGCTGACCCCCCTGTTCCTGTTGCTCCCTCTGCTGACCCCCTCGTTCTTGCTGACCCCTCTGCCTAGTCAGGGACTCCCGTGCAACCCCGCCCCCAACACCTCCGCTTGTCCTTCCTCTTCTTCCTCCCCATCCTGCGCCAGGATTGAGGGGTACAGAGGAGGGGAAGGCGCTCCTGCTCCCTGTCCCTGGGGGATGTCACTGGCTTGGGATCCCAAGAAAGCCATGGTTCTCGGGGCCTCCGTGGGGGGGGGGGTCTAGGAAAAGAGAAAACGTTGGCCTGGGTGCTGCTTTTCTTCACCCGCCCTGCCCCCTCCGCAGAAGTTCCCCAGTGAGGACAAAGCTTCTCTTTGGGGAATCTGAATTTGGGTTCCAAGTATGGGCCATTTCGCCAGTAGCTCGGGGAGGGTGGGGTCCGAGTCATCTTTACTTCAGCATTCTCCCCCCTCCCCCAACCTGGTGCACACCCCCCACATATACAGTAGGTGCTTAATAAATGCTGAGTCTGTAGGGAATGAAGGATCCTAGATTTCATTAAGAGCCGTCTGGCTCATCCCCCTCGATTTTACGGGTGAAGCACGCGAGGCCCAGGGCGGCTGATTGAGTCGTGGGGGTCACACAGTGAGTCTGCGGTCTCCAGAAGCTGGGGGCACTCACTACCGCACCGACGGCTGGCGTCGGCGTTCGGGCCTTCGTGGAGGAGGATTGTGGGAAATGACAGGGGGTGCGGGGGGAGGGGTGCGCCTCGGGAGGAGGGGGACTTGCCCAAGGGCTTTGGGGCAAAACCAGCAGCGCCCGTCCCGGCCTCGGCCGGCGGACTCTGAATTCGCTTCTTGGTCTTTTTTCCCGAAAGTTGGGGGGAAAGGACCCAAGGGGAATTAAGTAATGTAAATGACCACGTGGGAGCCCCCGCGTCTCTCCCCTCGGATTCCCGTCCTCTCAGCCCTTCCTCCGGGCACGGACCGCACCCACAGGGTTATCGCTAACACGCACACCCCTCCTCCACGGATGGAGGCCACTGCGCACGCGCAGCGCCGGTCCACGAGGGAAGGGCCTGGGGGTGGGGTGAGTCTGGGCGGAAGCTCTCTGGACGCCGGGGGCGGGGGGGGTGGGGGTGGGGGGTCGGCCTCTTCTTCCCAGACCTGGAGACAGAGGCGCGTGACCCAAGTCCGAAAGCTGATTGGCGGATCCGCATTCGGGGGCGGTCGGGCTCTGCTTTCGAACTTCCCGCCTTTTAGAGTTGGGGTGGGGGAGGGGAGTAGCTTGGAGTTGGAATGGAGGACGTGCGTGGAGAGCTGGGGAGGGGTGGGGAGATTCTTAAAGGGGCAGAGGCCCCTGGGAGGGAAGGAAGACCCTATGTGGCAAATAAATAAACAATACCTATCAATTAATAAATTAATGAATGAGTGAATAAGTGAGTGAATAAAATAAAATTCTTGAGTTTATTTTAAAGTCTGTTCATGCGACCTAAAAAGCGAGAGATGTGTGCCTTTTTGTGCCCCCAAAGTCATTAAACTGTGCATACGCTTGGACCCAGCCCATACCAGTATAAGGCTTGTGCCCCAAAGAGATCAAAGAAGAAAAGGATTTTTTATGTGCCAAAAATACTTATGTTGGGGAAGAATTGTGAACCAAGGGGGTGCCCATCAACTGGGAGATGGTTGAGCAAATTATGGCACGTGAATTGTTCCATGAGAAATGGTAAAGGGGATGATTTGAGAGAAAGCTGGGAAGATTTGCACGGACTGATGCAGAGTGAAGTGAGCAGAACCAGGAGAACAGTTTACAGAAGGGCAATACTGTAAAAACAAACAACTTTGACAGACTTACCTGATCGAAGCAGTGACTAGCTGCAATTTCAGAGCGCCAGTGATGAATGAACATGTGAAGGCATTCCCTGCCTCTTGACAAAGAGGTGATAGGCTCAAGATGCTCAGAATGAGACATACATTTTTGGATCTGGGAATTTTTTTTTGCTTGACTATATATATTTGTTACAAGGTTTTTTGTTTTTCCTGAGGGAGAGGGAGAAAAAGTAGATGCTTCTTAATTAAAAAAAAATAAACAGAATGGAATAAAAATAAGGGACAATAATAAAAACAAAAAGAGGGTGTATGGTTTTAGTTTTTTTGTTATAGCAATATTAATTTTACTTTAGAAACGAGTTTGCCATTCTTTTTATTGTTATCATGTCCAAATATAGCCCTCTATCCTCTATCCTAAGAACCATCCCTTATAACAAAGAAGAAATTCTTCTTTCATTTAACTTCAAAGAAATATTTTTTTAAAAAGCAGTTCAGAAAAACTAACTCCTCAACCAAGCCTGATGCTATGGGCAATATTCCCAAACTCCTTGAAGAAGGGAGGGAAGAGCATTTTCTACGCTTAATAGCCGAGCCTGATCTTTATAGGTGACAGCTAAATTCCAAAAACATTTCAAAAGTAAGATTATCCCCCTCTGACAGATAAGGTGAGATGGGTTATAAAGATAAGTGTCTGCTTGGAGTCCCCCACTTTTACCGCTCACATAATGTCTCTTTCCAATACAGAGCACATGCCCCACACCTCTCCCCTGGAAGACAATCTTAAAGCTAACTTGTAAATTGGAGTCACTTCTCCGTTCCCCCAAGAAGACCCCCTCCACCCCTCCCAGATACTCTTTTTCAACCTGAGTGGGGTACACAAGTGTGCCAGAGACTGTGCTGGAAAGAGCTGATTGCTAATTTTTAGTGTGAGAATTTACACCTTAGATATTCCAAATGATACAAATCATTTATTGTTTTGATTTATTCTTTTAATTATTGATTTAAATTTATGGCTTTATCATATTGTTGGCTGTGTAGACTTAAGAAAGTGATGGAGAAAACGTTCATAATGCAGATTATATGTGGTGCATTTTTGAGAGCTGGTTGTTAAATGTGTATCAGAGCACTTCTGGTTATACACTTGCCAAAGTCCCCTTCCTCTTTTCCATGTTATGTCAATTGGTGGACAGTCAAAAGACTGGATGATCTGATGAAAAGTGAAGTAAGCAGAGCTGAGAAAACAATATACATAATGACTACAATATAAATGGAAAAAAACCCTCAAAAGTGAATGTTGCACAATTACAAAGAACAAGCATATGTTTTCATATCTTTTCATTGTATTGTCACTTTTGCTGATTTTTTTTTTGTCTCTTCTTCCTCTTTATTTCAAAAATGTTATTTGTTATATGGGATAGCTTTCTGGAAGGGGGGTGGTGAGGGATACTGTGAGAAATTTTGGTGATGTAAAAACAAAAGATACTAATAAAAATTAATTTTAAAAAGAATAGTTGACAGAAATGAGCCCTGAAGGAAGGGATGAAAATCAGGGAGAGTGTGAGCATTTGGGTAACTTGGCATGAGTAAGGGAAAAGACTAGTGGTTGGAAAATCCTCTTGCGGGAGAGGGGTGGGAGTAGGGAGATGGGTTAATGGTTACCCTGGCTGAGTTATGGAGCAGTAATAACAATGTGAAAACACGTGGGAGGAGGGCACCAGAGCTAGGGAGTGTCAAAGCAGGGGGATGGGCAGAGGGCCACACCTTGGCAGATTATTCAGATCAAGGTGAGGAAAGATTGAGGATGGGTGTACAGAAACTAGGGCTGAGTTACAGAAAGGGAAGGAGAGGTGAAGGAGTAGAAACTGGGAGAAGAGTGTCTGTCTGGCTCTCTGTGTGGGTGACACAGAGACAGAGAGAAAGAGACAGAAACAGAGACACAGAGAGAAATGGTCAGAGAAACAGAGAGACAAGAGATAAAGGCAGAGAGAGAGGAGAAAAAAGGGGAAAAAGGAAGTGGAAACAAGGGGAAGAAATGTGTCCATAAAGGTGGGAAATGGGATTTGTCTCTGATGGCATAATTCAGAGGTGAAGCCCACTACCCCCTAATTCATGGGACTTGGATGAATGTCCCAAGAAGAGAGTGGCAGTTGTTTGACAATCAGGGACAAGTTTAGTAGCCCAGGCCTGCAGGCCAAAGACAATATTGATGATAAAGACAGTTGAAGCTGCTTTGCTGGTTGGGGGTGGGGGAGGCTAGAATGGGGAGAGGGAGATGGAAGAGGTTGCTGGACCTGTTTTGGCCCAGTATGGCACCCCATTCCTTTGCCACTCCCTCACTGTGCCTAACAGGGGTCATCTATTTGAGGCCAAAAAACTTAAGTGTAAAGAACACCTGATTCCACCTTCTTCATGGGAAAGAGGTGCAAGCTTTGGGAATCATCCACAAGCAACCTAAAACACACTCTAAAATAGTTTGGTTGGTCCCTGTGCCTCTAGTTTAGAACATTCCAATCCAGGGACACATTCTCTCTAGTTGGTGAAAGGGCACTAGTGCTCTCCAGGCATAGGGAGAACAGGGGACGGACATCTTTAAACCAGAGAGGAAGCCACCAACTGTTAGTTTCTTTCATGGTACATCCTCATTTCTCTTTGTCTTTGAGGTTTCCTCTGCTTCTTCTTCTGACCCTTTCTCTTCCTCCCTGGAGTGAGCCTCTGCACTTTGGAAGCAGAGGCAATAACCAGGTGAAGTAGAGGTGAAGGAAAATGGAATGACAGGGTTAATACTAGCAAAGTAGTAGGGGAGAAGGGAGGTCCAAGAACTGAGATCCATGGATGGTAGCAGGGAAGGCAGGTTCTGAGGAAACACTGTGAAATATTGGTTTTCAGGAGGATGAAAACTTAGCCATCACCCTCCCACCCCCAAGTACCCTATTAGTGTAGGTTAATGGAAAGAAGTCTCTCTGAAGTTCTTCATGGTCAACTTTTCTCACCTCTTCACGGTTAACTTTTCTCACTTTATCTGCCTGATTTTTGCTTTAACCCAGCGTGGGTTAAAGCAAAACGTGAGGTAAAGCAAACGTCAGGGTTCAGGTACATTTTTATAACTCAAGCAATTATATACCCTACCCATTCCATCATCCTTTCTCCCTGGGCAACCAGTCCACACTAGGGATCAGTGGTTGAGAAGGAATGCAGAGGATGAGAGTTCTGAGAGGATCCTCCCCCTTGGATGGGGGGCCCCTTGGCTCAGCCTCCTGATCCCCTTCACACACAGGACCGATTGTTTCCATCACACCCAGCACACTTTGCCTTTCTGCCAGCCGACTCCCCTCCTGTATCTTGTTCTAACTTCTATGACCCAGACTACGATTCCAGCCACCTAGCGAGCAGACAGGTGTAGGGATATGGTGGAAAGTAGCTCCTCTTTCGCGTCTTAAAACACACCCACCCTGGTTCCCCAAGGCTCCTTAATTCAAGATGTCAGGTTACACGTATGGAGTTAGCGGAAAAGCTGGACTTTTCTCCTTTTCAACAATCACAGAAATGAGACAAGAAGGCAGGGGGCCAGGGTTGAGATCAGAGGAGCGGAGGGGCTCCAAGTCCCTAGTTCCACTCTCTCCTTCCCCCAACCAGGACCCTCTGTGGGAGCAAGATTCCCCTGACTCCCCATTTCCAGGATCCAGGAATCCTCCCCTCTTCTCCTGGGCGGGGTTGGTTGGTGAGTCATCAGCTCTTAGCTCTAGCCTGGGCGGGGGAAAAGGTAGAGGAGGAGCTGGGGGTGAATGGGGAGTGGGGGAGGATCTGGACCTAGCTGGTGTGTCTAAGTGTGTGTGTGTGTGTGTGTGTGTGTATGTATGTATGTGTATTGCCTGGTGAGCTAAGTGGGGGAGTCCCAGGACATTTGGGGGAAAAGCTCCCCAAGCTTCACAACCCACCTTCCCTCCAACCCCGGCCCCTCCCAGTTCCCCCAGCGCTTGCTGCTTCCTGGTCCCAGTTGCAGCCATGGCAGAAGAGCAGGCACAGGTCGAGTTGTTCGTCAAGGTAAGAACACTTTCTGCTCCTCACACACACACGTTCAACTTTGTCCTTTCCCATTCCCTTCGACTCCCGCTCCCCAGGTCCCTTTACCCTGTTTTCCTTCCAGTCCTAGTGTGGGCTCGTCTCCGGGCAGGGAGCTTCAGGGGCTGGGTTTTTTGAGGGGTGGGGTGGCGAATGGAAAGTGGCACTCAGAGCCTCGAGGCTCTCCGACTCTTTAACGACAACAAAAAGTTTGTAAAAGTGGAGATTTTCAGACGTGTGAGAAAGGGAGAAAGCAAGAGAGTGAAGGAGAGTTGGGAAAGCTAGAATGATGCGACGTGGAGGGCAAATCTGGGTTCCGAGGAAAGAGGTGCTATATGGCGTGACGGGATTGGGGGAAAGAGGACTTACACCAGTATGGGGAGGAATTCCTCCCCTGCCCCTACACTCCACAACAGTTAGAGGTTAGAAAAGATATGAGGGGTTGTGGGGATGGAGGGTAGGGGTGGGAGTGCAAAAGTGAGGCATGGGGTCTGTAGAAAGAAGTAAAGAAAAAGGTGGTGTCACAAGGGTCATTCTTAGGGAAGGAAGAAGGAGGGGGCTCTAGGCTTGGGAAAGGTGGGAGAAAAGGAGAATCAGGCTGGGGGAAGAGGGATTGATAGGAGATAAGCTTGGGGAGGGGAAAAATCTGGGAGAAACAGAAAGGAGGAATGGGGTAGCCCACTGAGAGATGACGGCAATTCTGGGAATTGAGGAGTGAAGGGAAAGGGGTGATAAGACTGCTGGTGAATTTAGGGGGATCATCTTGTGGAGGGACCGGGAGGGCTTGAGCTATAGGGCAGTAAAAAGACGGAGAAATGAGGGTGATAGATGAAGAGAAGATCAGGAGGAACTTCACTTCCATTTTTTTCCCCTTTCCATGTGAAGTGATCATTTTTAGGGCTTTAGGAATCTAAGAAAACTCTTCCCCCATAGAGTTCAAGGTTTAGGTATCTAGGTGAGGATTGGACTTTGGGCTATTTCCATTAGTCATCTCTCTCCCTCCTCATTCCCCCTCTTCCTCTGCTCTGTCTCCCCATCCAGCCTACCTTGGGTGGGATGTCTCCCCTACTCTCTCCTCAGCTTCTCTCTGTCGTGTTTCTGTGTCACTCACTGTGCTGTCTGGCCTTCTCTTTTCTGTTTCCGCTTTTCCCCCAGTTTCAGCCAGTCTCTCCTTTCTGCTTCTCTTCCCCACCCCCTCTCATTTTTCAGCCTCCTACAGGTGACTTACCTCTTTCCTTTTCTTTCCTTTCCTTCTGCTTCTAACATTACTTCTCTTTTCTCCCTCCTACCATCTCTTCTCTTCCTCTCTTTGTCTTTGCCTTCTCTGCCCCCTCCCCCTTTCAGTGTTTGTGACTTGGTTTCTGTGTCTTTCTCCTAACTCAACCCCAAGTGAAGAGTAAAGTGCTGGCTTAGGTGTGGTCCTTACCTCCCTACTCTCACACCAGCCTCAGGGGCTATTTTTAGCCCAAGATCTAGTTGAAATTACAAAGGAAAAAGCTGGGGGCCTAGATGTCCCCTGGCAGGGGAGATCTGGAGACTAAGGGATCCTATGTGGTGTTTAGAAAAAAGAAATGTAGGCTTTAGTGAAAGAGAAGGACCATACACAAGTCTTGGGCTACCAGGGCCTCGGAAACTATGCCATTTTCCCTCACCTCCAGGAAGGAAGTGGGCTCAGACCGGAGACAGAGAAATGAATCACCCTCAGTCAAGTGGGGAGGGGGGGGGTCCCCAGGGGGATGAGGTCACCACTTGCCAATCAGAGGGTGCTGCCCCTTTTGGTGGCCCCTCTACATTCACCCATCCCTGGGCGGAACTGGGAATCCTCCTTCCACACCCAGCTGCATAGAGGGTGGTAGAAAAGTTTTAGAAAGCCCTTAGGCACTGGGCACCAAGTTCCAGCTCTCTTTTTCCCATTCCCTGCTTCCTTCTGAATCAAGGCTACCAGCCCTACAAGCTTCTCCTTATAATACAGTCCTCGCCCCCTTCCCTTGTATACGAAACCCAGTTCTCACCTAATTCTGACCGTTACCCCTTCCAAGTCCCAAGTTTTATTCAGGAATTAAGTGTTCTCCCTGAAATAGTATTCCCCCAATCCTGGTTCCAGCCTGGCTCCTACCCCAGAAATGGCTGAGGGGATGCTTTGGAGAGTTTGGTGCTGTTAGGATAGGGGATTGTCGAGTGTTTGGACAGAAGGCAGTTGAGTTGGGGAAGAAACATGTTAAGCAAAGTCAAGGGCAGAGATGAAACACAGTATTTATATTGGAAAAAAAGCATGGTAGGGTAGAAAGACTACTGGACTCAGTATCAGAAGATATTCTGGAATCAGAGGACTTAGGTTCATCCCAGCTCTGGTACTTTCTAGCTCTATGACCTTGGACAGGTCATTTCCCCTCTGTTTCTTTGTCTGTAAAACGAAGAGGTTGGACTAAATGATCTCTGAGGTTTCTTCCAGCTATAATATTCTGTGATGCTAAGAAATGTTTGAAAATGTCACCCTGACACCCTGACATGATTATCTACCAGAGGTTTTGAGCCTTCAATAACATATCTAACAACTTATCATAGAATTCCTAAGTGTGGAGAATAGACTTTTCTGGCATTAATATTTATTAAAAGTAATATCAAAGAGCGTCCCTCATTCACACCTTGCCTTGCCTGTGCCTTGTCCTGGCTCTTCTAAAAAAGCCCTTTCTGACTTTTGTTGGGGGGGGTACATTTCAGGCTGGCAGTGATGGTGCCAAGATTGGGAACTGCCCCTTCTCCCAAAGACTTTTCATGGTGCTCTGGCTTAAGGGTGTCACCTTCAATGTCACCACTGTAGACACCAAAAGGTGAGAGCCTGCTTCTCCCCACTCCTGCCCAATCCCTTCTCTAGCTCTACTCTCTTTTCCTCTTTCTCTATACCTCACACTTGCCCACCCCCACCCCCTTTTGCTATGCTGAATTTCTCTCCTGGAGTTTACTTCCTACTACCAAGCCTTCCCTCTTTCCCAGACTTGATCTCCCCACTCCCCTTAGCTTTCCCCCTTCTTGTTCTCTGTTCTAGCTCCTTTCCCATCCTAAATTTCTGGTTTTCTGAAATCCCAAGCCATCTTCCCATTCCCCTGATGCCTGGGTTCCTACTGCAGGAGAACAGAGACAGTACAGAAATTGTGTCCTGGAGGTCAGCTCCCATTTTTACTGTACGGCACTGAAGTACACACGGACACTAACAAGATTGAAGAGTTTCTGGAAGAGGTGCTGAGTCCCCCTAGGTATGTATGGGGGAACCTGGGTTGGAAAAGAACAGAAAGATCAGGGGAATGAGAAGAAAAGTAGTGAGAATCTGAAATGTCTGGGATGGGAGCAGCCCCTGGGTTGTCAGGTATTACTTAGGACATCTCTTTCTTACTGCCCCATCTCCCACCTGATCTCAGGTACCCCAAGTTGGCAGCTAAGAACCCAGAATCAAACACAGCTGGCCTAGATGTCTTCGCCAAATTTTCTGCCTACATCAAGAATTCAAACCCAGCACTCGATGCCAGTAAGTCTGAAGGGCCAGAAGCCTGGGTTCTGGTAGGAATATGGGAACTGGGTGGGCAAAATCAGAGATTGGGAAGGTCTAGATGCCAGGGAAGAACAGAAGCTGGGAAACAGGACAGAAGAAGGAAAAAGATGCTAATCGTTTATAAGTGAGGGAAGCTTTGATAGATTTACATTCTACCCCCAACCTTGTGTTATAAAATCCCTCTTTTATACAGGTCCCTGTATTTCCCTCCATTTTAATTAGTTGAAACCTTTGCATCTCCATGATTGTTTCCCCAGGCTTTGGTTCCATTTCTGGTTCTGTTCCATCCCATTTTTATAGTAGCTCTTTTTTTTTGGAGGGGGGAGGCAAGGCAATCAGGGTTAAGTGACTTGCCCAAGGTCACACAGCTAGTAAATGTCAAATGTCTGAGGCCAGATTTGAATTCAGGTTCTCCTGACTCCAAGACCAGTGCTCTATTCAGTTTGCCACTGAGCTACCCTCCACCCCATTTTTAATGGTTCATTCCATAATTAGGCATTTGTACCATTAATTGACCGCTTCCTTCCTTGGGCCACTTTCTGGCCTCTTCTGATTAGCAATCCCTCATTTTTTTTTTTCTTCTGCCCTACATGCTTTTCTGTCCTGATATTTTTCTGTGAGAGTTTCCCCACCATTTTGGTCCCAATTCTTCAACAGACTTGGAGAAGGGGCTGTTGAAAGCCCTGAAGATTCTTGACAACTATCTGACATCACCACTTCCTGAGGAGATTGATGAGACCAGCGCAGAGGACGAAGGTGTCTCCCACAGAAAGTTTCTGGATGGTGACGAGCTTACGTTGGCTGATTGCAACCTGCTGCCTAAGCTCCACATTGTCCAGGTAGGCCGGCTGGGGAAGGAGGAAGTCAGTAGCCAAGTAGCTACTTTGGTGAACTCTCAACACAACCGTCTTCATAAGGACTACCATCTCCTACCATGGTTACTCCAGCAGGGTGTCTCCTCAATGGTGACTCACTTTCCAAGATAGCTGATAATGGTATGCAGCCCAGTGTCCCTTGATGTTCATTTCTGGTTTCTGTTCACTTGAGTTGGCTCCCCAGACTTTAGCCCAGAGGTCCTTACTGTCTTGGCCACTTTTTAGCTATGTGACCCTAGGCAAGTCTTAATCTCCTTTCTCAAGCCTATTTTCTCATCTGTAAAATGGGGTAATAGCACCTACCTTACGGTGTTGTGAGGGTCAGATGAAATAACACGTAAAGTGCTTTGCTAATCTTTATATATTTTGATACTACTTTAATATAATTGTTTTCCTTTGCAATCCTTTGTGTTTTATTTTACGCATTTAAAAGCTTTTTTTGAGAAGGGGTTCAGCCTACTGAAGGGGTCCATGACATAAAAAAGGTTACATGGTCATCATGATTACTCTTGAGGCTGTCCTGTGGACTACCCTTGTGTCAAACAGGTGGGGGATATCTCTTCCTTTTGGAGACTTCTCTCTGAGGTCCAACCTCCATTCTTCCCATTGCAATGTCAGTCTGGTTCCCCTGATGGAAGATAAAGATTCCTTTTCGTGATAATCTTCCCGTGTATTGGTGGCCTTCTTGAAAGAGGAGCCCAAACTTGTTCCATCTACAAATATATGTTAAGCAACAACAACTGTTGCATGGAAAACAGGGGGTGGGGAGGAGTTGGATTTTTTTTTTTTTTTGCCATTAAAGAGCTGGCAATCTAGTTGAGAAAAAAAGAACATTCACACACAGAGCTAACAATATAAGGCAATTTACAGCTACTAAATGAGTGTTACTTAGTGATGGAGAAGTTTAGGCAATATATCTTTTAATTGGGCTGACAAAGATTTCATAGTGAAGTCTTTTTTAACAAGGCTTTAAAAATGAAAAGTAGGATTTGGTTAGGTAGAATGGAAGGAGAAAAAGAAGGGAAGGCATTCGAAGTAGAATAAATCCCGTGAGCAAAAGTAAAGAGTCAGGATAGTGAGGGGACTACTTTGACCTAGGTGGAAGGCTTAGGCAAGGGGGTAGTGGGAAACTTGAGATGGAGGTTGGGGTCAGGTTGTCGAGACTTTAAATTTCAGGCCAAAGAGCTTGGAATTTATTCTATAAGAGATATTGAAGGCTTTAGAGTCCGTAAGAGTCCATAAGAGATATCAACATGGCACTCAGTGGACCACTGTGGCCACCAGCATTAATACTGAGCACCAAGTAATGATGTCTGTTTCTCTCCTGTGTTTCCCCATCAGGTTGTATGTAAGAAGTATCGGGGATTTTCTATCCCAGAGGAGCTTCGAGGGGTGCAAAGATACCTTCGCAATGCTTATGCCAGAGAGGAATTTGCTTCCACCTGTCCAGATGCCGAGGAGATAGAGCTGGCCTACGAGCTAGTAGCCAAAGCCCTACAGTAGCCATGGACAGAGCTTCTTTCCTCCTTTACCCAGCTGCTTCTTTCACAAATGGCTTGATAAGGCTGCCCAATGAACACATTTCAAATGGCCACTGAGCACAGAATTTGGAAATAAAGTACAGAAGGGCAGGGAAGGTTGTTTGGGGGGCGGGATGGGGAGGAAAATGAGTACGGTTTTTTTTTGAAAGCAATAGGATGAAAATATTTCAATAATAAAAGTTAAAATACAGCGATGTTTTTGTATTGGGTGTTGAGAGGCTGGAAGCCTGGGTCTGGTAGGAGAAGACATACATTTGACGTATTGAGGGAGCTGAGTGCAGATTCCAGGAGTGAGACTAGGTGTTATCTGTGAGAGTGAGGAGCAGAACCCTAGAGCTTCAAAAGGGTATTTGGAGGTGAAAGCTGGGAGGGTCAAAAGTTTGGGGTGGGGGTGAGGGGCAATTTCTCCTCTTGTCCGAGCTGTATTTGCAGTCCCGTGGTCGACAAAGTAGGAGCTTGAGGAGGCCTGGGATGAGGGATGACTTGTCCCAAATCTTCAGAGATTTGGGGAGATCTACACGGGAGCAAAGGGAGAAATCCAGAAAGGGAAGGGGTGTGGCTATGGGCTGGAGCGAAGGAAGCCCCAGAGGAGTGGGTGTGGTCTAGAGGGGCGGTAGGGGCGTGGCCTCCCGGAGTCCAGCCCGTACCCGAACAGACAATGCCCCGAAGCCGCCAGTCCGCCGCGCCCCCACCCCTCAGCTCCCCGTGAGCCCGTCCGCTTGTCCGGGGACCCTCACCCCAATACTGGGCCCCAGCCCCTCCCAAGGCCTACAGACTCGAATTTCCCTCCCCCCACTCCCTGCACCCGGGGGGGCGGGGACCCCCGAACCCTGGTCCGAAAGGGGAAGGGGCGGGGTGAGGCAGCCAGCGGTGAGTGACCTGACGCTAGCGGAGCAGGGGCTGGGGGTGGGGGGCAAGTGCAGACTGCTTGCGATCTTGAGGAACGCGGTGGTCCTGGGGCGGGGGGGGGGGCGGACGTCTGGGGTCCTGAGGGGAGTGAGCAGTAGAGGAGTCTAACGCCTGGGACCTTAAAGTAAGCCGGGTGGGGAGGCCGAAGGTCTGAATTCCCAGGACTGGGAAGGTAGGATTCTATAGAGAAAATTTGTTGGGGGTCGCGATCAAGGGGAGTACTAAATATTGTCTAAAACTACCCCCCCCTTCTCCGCCCCTTCTAGTTTCATCCCGGACCTCTCCCAGTCCCGTGGGACTCGGTCTGATTTATACTGGGTCCACTAAGGGCTACATGAGCGGCCCTTGGGGTAGAAGATTAACTCCATGGTCTCCAATCTCTCCTTTCCTTTCTCTAGTCCTGGCTTCTCTTACGGATCCAGGAATCCAACTCTTCTCCTGCCCTTCCTCTCCCCTTCTCCCTTGCACAACCCATACTTCCCCTCAGAGTTCCAAGCATCTGACCGCGGAGTCCCCCATCATCTACGAATAACGGAGGGTTAAGGGGGTGGGACCCGTCTCATACTTAGGGAGTGAGCGCATCCTAGCGGTGACCAGGCGGGGAGAGGCTAATGGAGAGGGGTAGGGGTGGGGGCGTGGGGGGAATGGGGTGAGGAGCGGGGTTGAGAGTGGTGGTTCGGAGCCGCTGAAGAGACAACAGGTGTTGCTTTGTTATTGGGTTTAGGGTTGGTTTTTGGTTTTTGGTTTGGTTTTTTTTTTTTTTGAGAGAGGAAGGAGTCCCAGTTTTCTTCCCGGTTTAGGCTCTGTCGGATTCAAAGTGGAATTAAGATGACAGATGGAAAACCAGGAGAGGGTGGCAGGAGCCCCAGGAATCCGTAAACCCTTACCCTTCTCTGTCTGTCTCAACGGCTTCTCTCCCTTCTGGCAGGTGAAGTGAAAAACGAATAAGGACAGCAAGACAGCAAGGGTGTGTAGCGGGGATGGGGACCCCGGGGGAGGGGCTGGGCCGCTGTTCCCATGCCCTGATCCGGGGGGTCCCAGAAAGTCTGGGCAAAGAGGGGGAAGGAGTGGCAGTTGGTCTCCCACCTCTGGACTTGGCGAAGGCACAGCGAGAGCACGGGGTGCTGGGAGGAAAACTGAGGCAGCGCCTGGGACTTCAGCTATTGGAATTGCCCCCCGAGGAGCAACTGCCACTTGGACCCCTGCTAGGAGACACAGCTGTGGTGCATGGGGATACAGCCCTCATCACTCGACCCTGGAGTCCTGCCAGGCGACCAGAAGTGAGTGCAGGAGAGGGAGAGTGGATGGGAAAAGGGGGAAAGAGAAGTTGAGGTCTAGAGTTTTATGGAGAGCAGGGCTCGGGTTGCAGGACACCGGTATCTTAAGACTAAGGTTCTCTTCCCCTCGTCTTAGGTTGATGGGGTCAGAAGAGCCCTACAGGATTTGGGCCTTCGGATTGTGGAGATCAAAGATGAGACTGCCACACTGGATGGGACAGATGTGCTGTTCACAGGTGGGGCCTTGGGGGGATGGGGAGAGGAAGGACAGTATGCTTGGGTGCTCTGGAGAGCACGGTTTTGGAGAGAAGGGGCTGGGAGACAGATTTCTCTTCTGAACTCTTCCTTCCAGGCCGTGAGTTTTTCGTGGGCCTCTCTAAGTGGACCAACCACAGAGGAGCTGAAATTGTTGCCGATACATTCAGGGTGAGGGGAACTGACTAGTCCCTGATCAAAAACCTAAGGGGGTTGTCCGAGTCTCGAGAAGAGGCGGGACTAGAGAAGAGGTGGAGTCGGGAGGAGCAGTGGGCAAGACCAAGGGGAGCAGGTGTTGCTCTCTAAGATTCCGGAGGGACTCAGTTTATTGTCCTACTTTTCCAACACGTATTTCCACCCGTATCTGTCTACCCAGGACTTTGCCGTCTCCACCGTGCCTGTGTCAGGCCCCTCCCACTTGCGGGGGCTCTGCGGGATGGGGGGGCCCCGCACTGTTGTCGCCGGCAGCAGCGAAGCGGCCCAGAAAGCTGTGAGGGTGAGGAGGAGGGACAGGGTGCAACAGGTGGGCGGGATTTGAGCGTTATGGGGAGGAGCCTATTGGATGAATGAAGGACATTAGCTACCGCGATGGGCGTGTGTGTGACTGAGAGGAATATGAAATTACTGAAAATACGTGAGCTTAGTTTAACCTCGACCAGACGGTTCCTTGAGTGTTGTCGGGGGCCAGAAAGCATGGGAATTCGGAGACCAGATTCGAAATCCTTTCTTTTTCCTTCCGCCTCCTAGGCTATGGCAGCGCTGACAGATCACCCCTACGCCTCCTTGACTCTCCCAGATGATGCAGCGGCAGACTGCTTGTTTCTGCGACCAGGGCTCCCTGGGGCTTCCCCTTTCTTGCTGCACCGTGGGGGTGGAGACTTGCCCAACAGCCAGGAGGTAAGAAGATGACTTCTTTCAGAAGCCCGAAAGGAAGGGAGCATTTCTTGGAGGCGAGGAAGGGGATAAGCAGGAATAGGGGGCATAAAACCTCAAAGTAGAAGGGCGGGATTTCTGGAATCGCTAGGCAATGTAGGGCGGAAGCTTTGGGCTTGGGGGTTGTGGGGAGGGGAGATGGACGGGGCTTATAATTAACCCCACCTCTTTCGCCTAGGTGCTGCAGAAACTGCCTGACGTGACTCTTGTACCTGTGTCTTGCTCTGAGCTAGAGAAGGCTGGGGCTGGGCTCAGCTCCCTTTGCCTCGTCCTCAGCACCCGCCCCCACAGCTAAGAGATCCCCAAATGTGGGAGCAGGAAAGTAGGAAAAATAGAAAGGGAAAGATTAGCTTACCCGTAGGATGATGCGTAGAAGCTAGGTATGGGGTAGGAACTAGGGTTTGGGGTGGAATAGCGTGGGAAGGGGGAACAGGTCATCTTCCCGAGAATAAAATGAAACTAACCTTTTAGACTTCACTCTGTGTTAGTGTCTGATTAGGGGAGATGGGGTGGTGAGGCGCAGTGTGGGGGAGGGGCTATAATTTTGGGAAAGGGTGGAGTTTAGAATTCAGGTCTACCTTTGAGAGCTGTAGGGAGCAGGAAGTGTCCAAGACACAGATAGGTTCAGGATTAGATTCTGATGACTTTTGGGGAGTGAGAAAGTGGCAGGTGGGAGGGAAAGTTGGGAGTATCCCATAGTGTGTGTTGAGATGAGGCCTTCTCAAACTACTACCGCATAGATGGTGGCAGCATCCGTGGGGACGGTGGTGCGCAACCATCTAGGGTTTCTGAGGGGAATGTGGTCCAGATCAGCGTAGAGAAGGCTCTGGAAAAAAATGGGAAAAGAGGACAAGATGCAGAACAGGCATCCACCATCTAGTCTGGGACTACTCTCCCCCCTTGGGGACCTCGGCAATGTGCCCTTTTCATGCACACTCCTTTTCATCCACTTTTTTCCCCCAGCTCACACCTCCCTCCAGTCCTTACCCTTTCTACATCGGAGTCCCCTCTTTCCCGGGACTCCTCTTTCGATCGATTCTGAATCTCGGTCTTCACGGGTGGAGCTTTTGCGGGAGGGGATGGGGGCAGAGCTGAGGGATGGGGAGAGGGGATATGCCCAGTCATAGAATGGAGGTGGGGAGAGGAGCTATTCTCACCGAATCCTGGGACGGTTCTGACAGGCCTGGAAAGGGGAAACCTAGAAAGGGATAGGGAAGGGAAATTAGGGACTCTGACCAACCTTTAACTCTTATCTTTAGCCAACCCACACCACAGTCATCTTAAGTTTCTCCCTCAAAATAAAAAAAAAAAATGCAGGCTCCTGTTACCCAACCTGTCACTTCCTCCAACCCACAGTTTTTTCCGTGCCTAGGGCACAGTAGGCACTTAATGTCTATTGCTTGGTTGGTCAGAGCTCACCCTTCGACCCTTCCCCTCATCCCCAGCCAAGCTTTAACCTCTGGCACACGGCTCAAACGCTCCCAAATTTTGACCCCTCCCCTTTTCTCCACACGGGCACTTCAGCTTCCTCAGAAATCAGTTCCACTCGCACTGGGATAATCCACTCCTCAGTTTTTGAGCTCTTCACCTTAGGTCCTACCCCTTCCCCTTCTTTTCGTCCCCCACCTTCTAGTTCTGGCACTTACTGACGAAGTCTCCAAGCCATGCCCAGCCCCGCCAGCCCTAAAGCCAAGCCGATGCCCAGCAAAGAGTACAGGAACACAGGATAGGAGGATCCTAAAAGAGAGGAGCAGAGTCGAAAGGGGGCATTCTTTTACAAGGAACCCTTCCTTAATTCCCAACCAGTACCCATCAGGACTACTTCCATCTCCATCCATTCATTAGATGAATTATTATGCCTCACCGTGTGCCAGGTGCAGGGGTTACCAAACCAAACAAATTGGAAAGTCTCCCCACCCCCGCCACACACGCACACACTTGGAGAGGATCGAATCGTTCTCCCAACAAACTGTAGCGTAGTCACCCTTTTCCTCAACTCACCCGAGATGGGGCTGGGGGTTCGGCAAGCAGCCGAATCCCCTAGCACTTTGAGCAAGGTACGGCTCTCATACCCCTGGCGGCCTCCAATTCCGGTACAGAAGAAGGTCCCGGAGTCTCCTCGAGCCAGAAGCAGCTCCAGCTGCTGGATGCCATTGGGGTCCACGGCACGCAGGCGGCCAGCAAAGGGAGAGGCGGAGGCTGGAGTGGGATTTCCTGGGGCGGAGGCCCAGAAGACAGGGCGGCGGCCCCGAAGCAAGCCCACACAGGCAGGGAAGCTAGGAGCCCAAGCCCAGCGGGTCGCGTGGGAGACCCCCGTGCAAGAGATATTCACTCGATCTCCTGGGCGTCCCTCTAAAAGAACTGCGGAAGAGTTGGGATGAGCATGGGATTCTGAGTCCCACCTTCTACCACCAGCCTTTCTCTCTCCCGAAACCTCGCTTTCCTGGAGGACCCAGGCATCCCTTTCTCTCCCTTCCCCCATCCTTGGGTTGTTCCAGGGATTCAGGGGATGACCCTACCCCACCAGTCTTTCTTTCTCCTCCCCGATTTCCACCTTTCTTACCCCATGCCCTGCTCACCCCCCAAGTTCCCTCCAGTCCCTGAGAGCAGCAGCAAAAGTCCCAGGGCTAGGACCATGGTCAGGCATCTGGTGGGGACAGAAATGGGGGAGCTGAGTCAGCAAGAGAGACCGGAGGGAAGTTGGCCAGAGAGAGGGAGCAGATGCTGGGTTGGGGGTGCAGATAAGGGGACTGGGCGGGGATCGAGTCGCCTGGACACCAATCCTAAAGGGAGCTTTGGTGGCTTAACATTCTTATTCATCCCTCAGGTTTAGCCCTTAATGCTCCTTTTCCAACCCTAGGCCTAAAGTTGCCCACATGGGGACCATTAGGGCAGATATGCACACCAGGACTGGAGAGGACCACCAGGAGATGGGGGGCCTGGCACTCCTTTCCCAAGGAGAGGGGGAGCTGGGGCTGGGCTGTATTCACTCCTCCACCTGTTAGCCGCACCCTGTTGGGTGTTGTTCCAAAGCCTATAACTGCCCCAGGAACTATGACATCACAACAGGTTTTGGTGATGTCACAATCCCTTCTCTATTTGTTTCTCTTGGGAAGGTAAAAGGATTTTTTTTGGGGGGGACAAGCTGTCCTGAACTATAGATGCCTTTTGTCCACTAATGGGACCAAAGAATCTTTTTTAGGGGGAGAGGGGCTTCCTCAGTCTTCAACTTTCCTTTCTCCACCCTATACTCTCGGTCCCCAATCAGATGAAACTGAGAAAGGAGGTGCTGCATGGGTCAGAAGGGGAGGGGCATTTGTAACTATAAATCCCAAAATCTTCCTCCCTTCCAAGAGTTGGATCCTTGGAAATCTTCATCTCCTTCTGTCAGCTCCTACAGCCAGACCATGAATGCCTTCTTGCTCCTCAGCCTCTCAGCTTTGGTCTGCTGGGCTTCAGGTGAGCTCTATAGGGAACCCAGGTGTTCAGTTGGCTTCTGCCCTCAATCCCTAGCTTCTGCTTAGGGATCTAGGTATTGAGCTTCTTGGGCCCCTAATTTCCATTCCCCTTCCCCAGCATTCTTTTTAGGGTTCAAGGGATCCAGGCCCCCAAAAGCCCTTTGCTCTCCTAGCCAACCTCTAATACACATTCCCCCCAGAGACTTAGATATCATTTATTTTAGTTCCCTGGTATTCTCAAGCCTCTTCCTTCCTCCTCCAGTTCTCATTCTTCAAGGGC
Source organism: Trichosurus vulpecula (assembly GCF_011100635.1). Classification (NCBI taxonomy): domain Eukaryota; kingdom Metazoa; phylum Chordata; class Mammalia; order Diprotodontia; family Phalangeridae; genus Trichosurus; species Trichosurus vulpecula. The sequence continues at coordinate 267,404,945 of NC_050579.1, read as the reverse complement.
TAAGTTCTTCAGTTCTTTGTGCCTTCTTTGTGCTAGTTCTCAGGCATTTGGTATTTAATCTCTTTTCTGCTCTCCTTTCTCCCCCTTTTCCTGGGGTCAAGCAGTATAGTTCTCCTAGTCCTTGCTCTTTCTTGTAGCCTCTGCTCCCCTTAGGAACCCACCCTGCACATTTTCTAAAGCCTAGGTTTGGGTTTGGGGCAACTCCATCTCCACAGTGGAGCTAAAGCGATCTTTGAGGTGGCTGTTAGCTTCTGAGTCACCTCCAGAAAAGTCCCTAGGACCCCTTTGGGAGACATCAGTATAGTTGCTGTGGAGGGGATACCTGAGTCGAATCATTCTATGGTGGGGCATTTCATTTGGGTGGAAGAGTGAATAGGCTTCCATCTAGGTCAGTCTGCCTAAGAATTAGACTCCTAGTACCCAATGTCGATTAGGTAATTTGCCATCACAAGCCTTGAATTAGCTGAGGATGAGAGCTTGGGCAGAGATTTCTGAATTCACTCTCTTCCATTTCTGGAATGTTCTGTTGTACTGTTTAGGGTGATCCTTTCTCTCCAACTAGTTCTCTTCTTCAGATTGTAGAGTAGGAGTTCAGGATGAGAAATTTGAAGCTAAGCTGTTCTCCCCTTTGCTCTTGGCACCTCCAGGATATAGTTAGTTTCCTAGACCATCCCCAGAGGACAATCATCCCCCAGATCCAACCTCTGAGTCCTTTTTGCAGCTTTTATTTTCCATAATGATCTTTCCCAATTCCTTCTGGTTTTCCTTTATGCTATCTCACATTTCAATTCTTCCTCATCTCCTCTCTCCTTAACTCTAATTTCCATCCTTCCATTTTCTTCTCTTATTGTCCAATCCCATCCTCCCCTATTTTCTCCCATGATCTCTTCCTGTCTTGTTCCCCCACCTTCTTCAATTTTCCAGGTTTTTTCTTCCAGTCTCATTTTCTCTGATGGAAACTCTTCATTCTGTCTCTCCCTCCCTTGGTCTCTCTGTTTTCTTTGGCAGTACTGCCTCTTTTGTGACTCAGCCAATAGGCAGGCGTGGAGAGGGGACTGATGTTAACAAGGATGAGGTATAGATCTTTTCAAAACCAACAGCCCCACCCCACACCTGTGGAGAATACTTTCCGAATATCTTTTGTAAGCTTCATCTTCACTGGAGGCGGCAGAATGAGGAATTTACTGTAGAGCTCCCCAGGTGATTTGCCTCCTTTTAGCTTCCCATTGTCCTCAGGAACTAGTCTACCTTACTCTCTATCTTCCCAGCTGACATTCGCTGTCACTCCTGCAACAAGTTCCCTGTGGTTGGCTGTGTGGATCGAAAATCCTGTCTCCTGGATCCAGGACATCAGTGTTTGACCACAGATGTCTACCTAGGTAAAAAGGACCCACTTTATCGGGGAAACGGAGTAGAGGTAGAACTGAATGGTAAAGGGGAAGGGAAAAGGCTGAGATTGGTGTTGATACCAGACTCAGGTAGGTAGCAGAAAGAGAATAAGATAGGAACAAGAAGGAAAGAGCAGAAGGGAGAGGAGAGGGAAAAGCAGAGAGGTGGAGAGTGAAAGGCACAATCTTGAGACTAAGTTGGAGAGGGTGAGGAAGGTGGGGGCAGTATGAGGGTCTCTTCTGGCTGATCCTCTGTGTCCTTCTCCCCCTAGGTAAGATGTGGCTTTACTCCAAATTTCGGTGTGGTTCAGCTACAGAACCCTGTATACCAGGCATCAACAGGACCAATGAGTTAACCTACAACACCACTTGCTGCAGAAGAGATTCCTGCAATAGCTTTGCACCCCGCCCTTCTCCAATCCTGAGCCTCAGCCTCCTCACCCCTTTTGCTGGTCTTGGCTTCTGGCTTCTACACTGAAATTCCATAGAGTTTGTTAGCCCCAGATCCCACCCTCATATCTTCCCATTTAATTCTATCCGTAGCCCCTTGGTCTCCCTGTTCCCTCTAGAGTATCTCCCTGTAATCTGGTATTGTGGAAATAGCACTGAATTTGGAGTTAGAAGTCCTGGCTCTCTACTACTTACCATCTGTATGACTTGGGCCTTGGACTCTCAGGGTCCAGTTTCCTCTGCAAAAGCGAGAGAGCAGGACTAGGTAATTTCTAAGGTCTTTCTCATCTTTAAATGCTATGATTCATGTAGTTCCATTAGTGACCTGTCTGGACTTTTTTCCCCCTCTCACCTCAGTTTTCTCCCAATCATTTCCCACAGTCAGGGAACTGGAGAATATTAGAGCTGTAATGGATTTTAGGAATCATCACGAATCAAGGAATTCAGTCCATTGTTTTTTCTACTCTGCTAGTATCTCCTTGACCTTCCCCTGGTTCCCAGAATTGTCTCTCTCCAGTTCCTTCACCTCCCCTCCTGGTTGTCCCCTACCTCCATTCATCTACCAAGGTCTCTTCCCCACCAAGATTTCTCCACCAGGGAGACTGAAGTCTGGACCTGAAGGGAAAATTTTTATACAGTCCTCAATATAGATTCCAGGTGGGATGTGATGGTCCTTCTCTGTAGGGTCTGATTCCCTGAACCCTGGCAACAGGTACCATTCCCTTAACTCACTCATGCCTAGCCACGTTGGAATAAATGTCTGTTTTCCAAAGAATCCTGTGCTTTATTGTCCACAGATTCAAGTGTACCCTCCCTTAAGCTTTGGTCCCGCCCCCCCCATCCTCATACCTAGGACTCATGACCCCTTGGGGCACCCAAGTTGTTTATCCCTGAAGCTCCCTCAGGGAATTTCTCTGTTTGGGGTGGGGAAGGGAAGAGCTGGACCAACAAGTTTTTCTGGCCTATTCCTACCTTTGCCTGGAGAATTGGCACAGAGGACCTAATGTTTGGGGGAACATGTTGTACACACCATATAGGGACCACACCCCTGGAGAACTTTCTACCCAGAGCTGCAGGTAGGCTTGAGACTTCAGCTGGGTGAGAAGAATTAGACTGAAGTAGGGGCAATTCCCTGCTATCCCCTAGATTCTAGTACATAGTTCTCCCCAAAACTCCTACGGTTTTCCTTAACTCCGAGATTTTGGCTCAGTTTTTTAAGGGAAAGTCTCAGGCCTGGGAAACAGTCTCTAAATAGATGGCCCCTCTATCTCTTTCTTTCTCCTCAGAGTTCCAAACAACCCTGCCCTATTTGCTGAGGTGTGTATGGGGGGGGGTGGTGTAGGAAGACACACAGACAGAAGATTCTAGGGTGGACTGGCCACCCTCACTGAGTACTTGAGTCTCTCCCTCCACGCACATACCTTGTTTCACCCACATACCTTGTTGGGATTTCCCCAACAACAACATCTAGCAGGCACTCCAGGTGCTTTCATTTCCAGCTGCTGAGATTTGATCACTTCCTGAGGCCCCCAAGCCCTCTTTCCATTTTCCTCCCTCCCATTCCTCCCTCACCTCCATCACACCATGTGAATTTTCTGCTCAGCTGTCCATCAGTCAGTAGAGTTTAATAGACATTGGAGGAGGGCATCAGAGCCCTATCCACTCCCTGTACCCATACAGCAATACCATTATCCTCCCCATAGTCCTGGTAGGATCCAAGCCAGTGTGGTGGCCGCCAGAGTAGCCAAGGCAATGCTAGGAACCATAATAGATGCAGCACCATTGCAGAGGTCACCATGGCAACAGCTAGTGTGAGTGGTATAGGACACACCACCCACCAACTCTGTTTCCTCCTGTTCGCAGCGATGGGCAGCCACACAGGTAGGGTGCTGATGGATCAGGGAGACTGTGGCTGTAGGAGAGAACAGGTGCTGTCTGGAGTTTAGAGTTTTACTTTGGGAGCAAAGATGATAGAAAGAAAAACTTGCTCCAGACTTTTTTTCTTTCTTAACAAGTGGCTACAGAATGATTTACCGGTGGAATGATTGGTTGCCTACTTGGGGTAACTTTAAGGGTAGCATGAAGGTCCCATTATATCTCACCTCCAAATGTCTGCCTTCCTTTCTGTTTTATGCCTAAAATCCCCACATTAGACTATTAAGGATTTGCTTCTATTAAAATTTGAGCATTCTCCCTCTATACTCCCTCCCTCCCCTCACTCCCATCTCTTGGGAAGAATTGGATTCTTACAGAAGTCTAAACAAATGTACCACATCCTTTCCTTTTTGAAGGGAAGGAAAAGGGAATGAGGGCTTGGAGAAGGAGCACATATATATGCTTAGACCTTCAAGGGAAGATGAATGATCAGGAGTTGGGTTCCTTCTCCAGAGGAGTAGCAAGAGGAAATAGATTGATTACCAGACTCACGGTTCCCTGGAAAGTTGACCTGCTCCTCTTGGTTGAGTCTCTGCTCCAAGAATCCACAGCGCTCGCCCTCCCCACATGTCCTTACAATCTCAGAGCAGGGACCATCTGGATTACAGTCATAACATCGCATTCGATTGCCTAGTCCAAAGACAGGGAAAAGATGAGGTGGGAGACCAGATACCTGGGTCCCTGGGGGAACAGAGGAGGGATGGGGAGATGGGAAGAGGTAGAGTAAGGGGCTGGGAGAACCAGACAGTTGAGTCTCCCCTCTCACCCAGGGTCTTCCCCAAAAAGGTACACAGCAGGATCCAGAGGATTTCAGAGTTCATGATGTTACTTTTCCTTTAGTCTCTCTCTTCCTCCCTCCCACCCCCCACACCAAAGCAGCTGACTTATATCCCCCCCGGTGCTGGGCTTTACAGGGCAATAAAAAAAGAAGGCAGAGTCATGTCTCACCTCATCATGCCAGGGGGCCTCTGGTGGGGCTTGGGTGGGGCCTCTAATAACTGAAGGAGATCTTAGCATCTTCTAAAGCCCCTATGACACCCCGCCCCAATCCTTTCCAGGCAGCCTTTTGTCTCTCAAAGGTCTCAATTTTCTCTCACCCACCTCACTCTTCTGTCAGAAAGTCATGTCCCTTCTCTACCTCTCCATTTTTTTAGATAAAGAATATTTGTTAAATCCTCACTACGTACCACGCAATGTAACTGCTGCCTTCCCTATCTTTTGATGACCAATGGCATCTCCCCACTCAATCCCAATAGAACTTTAAGTAGAGATCTCAGTGTCTCTTGACCAGGTCTCTTAGAACTTCAATGTTCTGTCTTCTTATTTTCTCCACAAACTCCATCTTTTCCAAACAAACAAAACAAAACAATGATTTAACTCTTTCTTTCATAGTAGTAAAACTAGGAGGGATTAATTATAGGTTTGGAACATAGAAGCCCCAGTGAATCAAAGGGAACTGAGGCTGGGTGGGGTCATTCCCCTGCCCCACCCCACCCCCCACACCCTGATGGCCTTCCAAAAGGTTCCCACGTTCCTCACACATATCTTTAGGTTAGGACAACGTAGGTGACATCTCAATTCTTGAGGGGGGGGAAGGGGGGAAGGCTAACCAAGGGACCAAAACATTAAGAGAGGGAGGGAGAAAGAGTAGAGAAGAGGTACAAGAGGGTGTAAAGATAAAAGGAATAAAATGAGAAAGGAAAAAACCAGATAGGATAAAGAGGAGGAAATATGAGTAAGGAAAGATAAAATGAAAAGAGAAATAAAAGAGAAGGAGGAAAGGAAAGAGAAAATTAAGAGATCAGAAAGGGAAGAGCAAAAAAATTAAGAGGGAAGAGGAAAGAAAAGGAAGGATAAGGAAAAGAAAAAGAGGGAGAAGAAAAAGAAGAGAAATGAGTGAGGAAAGAGGAGAGAGAAGAAAGAAAAAAAATGAGAGATGAGATAAGAAAAAAGGGTAGGAAGAGATGAGAAAAAAGGTGAGGGAAGAAAATTATTGGAAAGAGGAAAAAATGAAAGAAGCAAGATGGGAAAAAGAGAAATGTGAAAGAGATAAAAAGTAATGAGAAAGTAGAGGAAAGAAGAAAGAGGGAGAAAAGGAAGAAAGAACAGAATGAGAAAGAGTCAAAGGGAAGGAAAATGGAGGTGAAAATGATAGATTTAAATAGAGACAGAAAAATACTTAGAGAGGTATGATGGACAGATAAAGAGAAGAGAGAACATCACTGGAGTAAAAGAGTAGAGGACAGAAGAATAT